>NC_136738.1:8307500-9507500 GCF_936440315.1 Barbus barbus
TACACGTGCTTACTATATGGTTAGGATTAGGATTTGGTTTAGGGTTACTTACATGTAATTATGCATCATTTATTGTTATTATAGTAAGTACATGTAACGTGTAACAAGGACACTTTAAAATAAAGTGTTATCAAATCTTTATATGTATTTTTTATAATTCATTATATTGTATTTTAAATATGTTAAAGAGTACTGCTGGATATACTGGTAAACATTTATGTCATGTATTTAAATATATTCGCAATTACACATTTATTATGATGAAGCTGCAATTTAGTACATTTAAAATCAATTAAATTAATAAAACGTAATATTTACTTTAAATGTAATATTGAGTAACACACTACATTTAAAATTATAATCCAGTACTTTGCATTATTACAAAGATGTTGGATAACAGTAATTTTTAACAAGATGAAATTGGTAACACTAAGGACTGATTCTCAATATTAACTAGTTGTTTATTATCATGCATATTACTAGCATATTGGCTGTTTATTACAACTTGTAATCCACATATTGATGTCTTATTCTGCATGACCACATTAGTTCCCTTAATCCACTCTTAACAACTACCTAACTATAAATAAGCAGCAAATTATTTTTTGAAATTAGTTTGTTGAAGGGAAAATATGTGTTCCCTAATCTAAAGTATTTCTATGAAATTTATATAGATACTTTTCAGTACTGTATAAAATTATATTTTTAACCAGTTAACTCTCACTCATCCGCCATCTTGGATTCTTGGATGATGTTTTTTTTTGTTTTTGTTTTTTTCACAGAGCATATGACAATGCATTCTGGGATTGCTTCATCCACAATGAATACACACGTTTTTGGAACATAGCTATTATATAATAGTTTTTAAAGCAAATCTGGAGCCAGACTTGACCAAACAGTAGATATGGATATATATGGAAATGGAGAGAAGCTAAATAAAATGTATCGTTCTCTACCATATTTGGTAAATATTAAAACTCAAAGACTGATATAGGCAGTATGGCTTTATCCAAGAAGCGTTGTCTCTCTGAATCACAACTCTGTCCCTTACCTTCAGTCTCTAATTGGGTGGTTCCACTACACTAGACTATGAGATGTAAATTTCAATGTCCACACGTTCTCTCCTTTTTTCTTCTCTCTCTCCCTCTCATCCACCCCAGTGCTCATTTGAGGTGTAGAATGACAGTCTCTTATACAGGGCTGCTCGAATGAGACGAATAAAAAATTTAAACACTTCCGCTGACCCGTGTCCGGTCCACTCTGTCTATTCAATCATTAAAATATTTCCAGCTACCACTACTCATTCTGCTCAGCATTATGGGATATCTTCGTCATGATTTTAGCACTGACACACTCTTACAGCCCTCTTAGCATCAGACCCATTTTCTCCATAATTTCTTACAAAAGAGGAAGTGGAACTCATTTGCAGTGGGGTTTTTCAGTATGCTAAGGAGAGTCGCTAGTACAAGGTGATGCTCAGATCCTGGTCTACCTGTGTCGATTACCTAGAGACTTCATTCACAAATCAGCCTGACCAGGGAAAATGAATAATAATCACAATCACAGCCTGTGTTGGGGAAAGTTACTTTTAAAAGTAATGCATTACAATATTGCGTTACTAAATGAAAATGTATGCAACTAATTGTGTTACTTAGTTACTTTTTATGGAAAGTAATGCATTACTTTACTTTTCCATTACTATTTGTCGCCTGAGCTGAGCTTATTTATTTTTGCTTATTTATTTTTAATAACAAAAAACTCCTTGTAAAATTTATTGTAAATTTAAAGTTAATGTGTTACACTGAAAAAAAATTATACTTCAGTGGTTGCAAACCATTTATTTTAGCTACATTTAAATAAAAAATAATAATAATGTTGAAAGTTAGTCAACTAAATTTGTTTATTTAAACGTATAGCTAAAATAAATCTATTGCAACCACTTACCTTAAAAAATATTTTTTTTCAGTGTACTTTACTAGTTACTTGAAAAAAAGTTATATGATTACATTAATTGCATTACTTGCAATGTGTTATAGTTTACGCAAAAATGAAAAATCTGTCATCATTTACTCATTCTGGACCCATGAGACATTGGTCTCAAAACACAAATTAAGATATTTGTTAATAAAACCTGAGAGGTTTAGGGCCCTCCATTGAAAGTCCAGGTAACTAAACTTTAGAAGATCGAAAAAAGGTCATAAATGCATCATAAAAAATAATCCATATTAATCAAGCAGTTTAATACAAGTCTTGTGAAGAGATCCAAGGACTTTATATGATGAAAAGATTTCATTTAGGCTTTTATTTGCATCTAAACAAGGATTCACACATACACACACACGCACACACTATTTTCTATTACCTACCCCTTACAGAAAACCTGTTTGCATTGTTACACTTTCAGATAAACATAATTTACTATTTTTAATCATTTTTCACACACACACACACACACACACACACACACACAGACATACAGTGCTGTGAAAAGGTTTTTGCCCCCTTCCTTGTTTTTATTTTTTATTTTTTGCATATTTGTCACATTAAAAGATTCAGATCATCACGCAAATTTTAATATTACACAAAGATAAATCAAGTAAATACAAAATGCAGTTTTTAAATGAAGATTTAATTTATTAAGGGAAAAATGCTGTCCAAACCTACCTGGTCCTACATGAAAAATGAATTGCCCCTTCCTGTTAAATCATGAAAGAACTGTGATTAACCACATTATTTTAGAAAGCTGAGTTAAATTTCACTAGCCAAACCCAAGCCTGATTACTGCCAGACCTGTTGAATCAAGAAAACGCTTATATAGAACCTGTCTGACAAAGTGAAGCATGCTTAAAGAGCAACACATCATGCTGCAATCTAAAGAAATTCAAGAACAGATGAGAAACAAAATAGTTGACATGAATCAGTCTGGAAAGGGTTATACAGCCATTTCTAAGCCTTTGGGACTCCAGTGAACCACGGTCAGAGCCATTATCCACAGATGGAGAAAACTTGGAACAGTGAAGCTTAAATGCGGAACCTTCCCAGGAGCGGCCGGCCTACCGAAATTACTCAAAGAGCGCAATGACAACTCATCCAGGAGGTCATAAAAGAACCTAAAACAACATCTAAAGAACTGCAGGCCTCACTTGCCTCAATTAAGGCCAGTGTTCATGATTCAACAAGAGACTGGGCATAAACGGCATCCATGGGAGAGTTCCAAGGCACTGCTGACCAAAAAAACACAAAGGCTCGTCTTACATTTGCCAAAAAATATCTTGATTATCCCCAAATCTTTTGGGAAAATATTCTGTGGACTGATGAGACAAAAGTTGATCTTTTTAGAAGGTGTGTGTCCCATTACATCTGGTGTAAAACCAACACAGCATTTCATAAAAAGAACATCATACCAGCAGTCAAACATGGTGGTGGTAGTGTGATGGTCTGGGGCTGCTTTGCAGCTTCAGGACCTGGATGACTTGCCATAATTGAAGGAACCATGAAGTTAAGTTAAGTTAAGTTAAGTTAAGTTAAGTCGTGACGTATTGTCAAGTATGGTGACCCATACTCGAAATTGGTGCTCTGCGTTTAACCCATCCAAGTGCACACACACAGCAGTGAGTAGTGAACAAATGCACACACACACACACACACCGTGAACACACACCCGGAGCAGTGGGCAGCCATGCTGCAGCGCCCGGGGAGCAATTGGGGGTTCGGTGCCTTGCTCAAGGGCACCTCAGTCGTGGTATTGAGGGTGGAGAGAGCGCTGGACATTCCCTCCCCCCACCTACAATTCCTGCCGGCCGGGGGCTCGAACTCGCAACCTTTCAATTACGAGTCCGACTCTCTAACCGTTAGGCCACGACTTCCCCTAAGGGGAAGGGGGAAAGGGACGTTCTCTGCATTTAACCCATCCAGGTACACCTGGAGCAGCGGGCAGCCATCAATGCGGCGCCCGGGGAGCAGTTGAGGGGTTCGGTGCCTTGCTCAAGGGTCTCACCTCAGCCGTGGTTGCCGGACCTGAGACTCGAACCCACGACCTTCGGGTTACAAGTCCAACTCTCTATCCATTAGGCCACGACTGCCCCCTAAGTGAATTCTGCACTCTATTAGAAAATCCTGAAGGAGAATGTTCGGTTGTCAGTTTGTGACCTCAAGCTCAGGCGCACTTGGGTTATGCAGCAGGACAATGATCCCAAACACACCAGGAAGTCCACCTTTGAATGGTTCAAGAAAAACAAAATTAAGGTTTTGGAGTGGCCAAGTCAAAGTCCGGACTTTAATTCGATTGAGATGCAGTGGCATGACTTTAAACAGTCCATTCATGCTCGAAAACCCTTCAATGTGGCTGAATTAAAACAATTCTGCAAAGAAGAGTGGGCCAAAATTCATCCACAATGATGTGAAAGACTCGTTGCCAGTTATTGTAACCACTTGATTGCAGGGCCAGGCTGGTTTGGACAGCTTTTTTCCATTAATAAAGTAAATCATTATATCAAAACTGCATTTTGTATTTACTCAGGTTATCTTTGTGTAATATTAAAATTAGTTTGATGATCTGAATATTTTTAGTGTTACAAATATGCAAAAAAAAAAAAAAACAGGAAGGGGACAAAAACCTTTTAACGCCACTGTATATATATATATATATATAGCACAACACACTTCATAAACATGGACATTCAAACGTGCGTGTGATGCATGAGAACCAATGAGGTTTGTTTTAGCATGTGATGTGTTTAAATGTGAATAAAAGCCTAAATTAAATCTGTTCATCATATAAAGCAATAATATCTCTATGCAAGACTCACTGGATTATGTGCTGCATAAAAAAAAAATCTTAATTTGTGTTTTAAAATTTAAAGATTAAAGTATTATGGGTTGGGATTGACATAAAATTGAATAAATGATGACTGAATTGCCATTTTGGGGTGAACTATACTTTTGATACTATTCTCCTCAGAAAAATGCCCTAGTAAATATTATAATAATCTCTCAAACTACAACAGGTTTCATCAGATTTTCCAAAACCAAATGAGCTATCATTGTTCTCTTTGGTGATTATTTTTTTCTAACTGAGGAACCACTGAGGTGAAATGAGAAGAAAAAAAATCAATTTTACTGAGCTTTGAAAGAGCAACCTCTGAGCAATAAATGTTCCCATGGGCTCTCTCCTTTTGGTTCTGTCTCTGACTGAACTAAAGCATGAGTTACTTCATCACAAAGCTAACACAGCATGCAACTCTAAAACCTCCACATTTGTTGTCTTTTTTTCTTTTGTATCCATCCCTCACTCTTCTCTTACTGCTCAGTAATTCTCCTATCTGCCGGAGGGAAACAAAGCAACACTTAAAGGGGTGCAGTGTGCGGGGGTGTCAGGTTGTCAGTAATCTGACAGCTATGGTAACTACCCTGTAATCCGGCGGCCTCAAGCCCGGCTCTCGTCTTGACACTCAGCCCGATGAGTGACAGCTGAGGGGGCCGCTCAGCCTGCCCGCTGCAGTGACATCCGCTCTATTAAAGCAGACAAGTCCACAGCCCCGAGCCCGTGCCCGAGCGCAGCCTGTCCTGCCGGCCTTCCTCCTCCTCCTCCTCCTCCTCCTCCTCCTCCTCCTCGCCACAGCCCGGCTCTGCCAGACGGGGTCAGAACTCTGCCATCATATCATAACCAGATAGTGATGATGCTGCTGGTCTGTGAAGGTCCATGATTGCTCTGCCTGACAGACGGGGAGCGATTACGTCTGAATATTTCACCTTCTCTCTTTCCCTCATCCCTCGATCTATGTCTCTCACGCTCTTCCTCTTTTTTCATTCTTCTCCTCTTTTCTCTCCATCTGTCTCACTTTCTCTGACTGAAACAGCACAGAAAGTCTCTTGGTCCCAGATGCCAGTCAAACCTGGATCCACAGCACCCTTCCATTTCAACACACACACTCGTCCAGAATGGACTGAGCCGTGGCAGAGAGAAAGGCAGAGAGCTGCGGGCCAGGCAAGAATGAAAAAGTGTGAGAGAAAAGCAAAAGTTTTCCTTTTTACTGTGATTTTGTGGACTTTTAGAAGTTAAAAGCTCTTTGATCACACTTTATATTAGGTGGCCTTAACTACTATGTACTTACATCAAAAATAAGTACAATGTACTTATTGTGGTCATATTGTATTTCAAATCACTTTTGCTGCTATTGAGGTGGGATACGGGTAAGGTTTGGTGACAGGTTTGGTGATATGGGTATAGGTTTAAGGGTGGGTTAAGGTGTAAGGGATGGGTCAACAGTGTAATTATAAATGTAATTACATATAGGTATTTTTAAATATATAAGTACAATGTAAAAACATGTATGTACACAAAAAGTGTATTGTATCAAAAATGATTAATTACAATGTAAGTACATAGTAATTAAGGCCACCTAATATAAAGTGGGACCAGCCCTTTAAAGACACACTTCGCATTAATTTCTATCCTTACAATGGTAACAGTGGAAATACTAGCATCACAAGAGAATTTGTAAATTTGTGAACTTGTCCCTTTGATCCGTTATGAATAAATGTCATGTTAAAGATACCAGACATTCTGTCAAGGAAATATAATTTTAAACATCTTTAGAATAAACAGTTCTTCTGTTTTATGTTTCCTAAATACACACAATTGTTATTTTATTCATATTTTTATTAATTTTTATTTATTTTATTTTATTTTTGGGGGGGGGGCAACAAAAATACAATTTGGAAGTAACACCCAATTATCTTATCCTGTAACCCTCCTGTTATCATTTTCATTGCATGTCTCTTCATTGACACAGTTGTTTCTTAGGTAAAGAAGTACAATGGATTTTGACAAAATTTTTATTAGGACCATTTTTGGTTGTGGTGAAAATTATGCCACAAATTTGTAATTTATGTAAAAATGTATGATAATTTGGTCACACTTTATTTTAAGGTGCAGTTATCACCATTAACTACAACTTTTGGCTCAATAAACTCCTCATTTGCTACATATTAATAGTTAGAAAGATAGTAGTTAAGTTTAGTTATTGGGTAGGATTAGGGATGTAGAATACGGTCATGCAGAATATGTGCTTTATAAGCACTACTAAACAGCCAATATGCTAGTAATATTCATTCGAATAAGCAGCTAGTTAATTTTGAGAATTGGTCCCTATACTAAATTGTTACTGATCATTTTGACACAACACAGCTTGAAATATTTTGCTTCACTCTTTCTCTACTCTTTATCACAGTTTTAAAAATGTAATGATCACAATCAAGTGCAATTTTGTGCTGATGATTAATAGTCACACAAATAATTTCCATCAAATAACTCAATAATTTTGATAATTTAAAATAATTTATATATATATATATATATATATATATATATATATATAATTTAACTTACTTAGATTGCAAAATGTGATTGACATTTAAACAGCATTATTGCGGGTACCTCGAATAATTGTTAGATTATATTAGATTGAATTATCATGATCAATAATCACAATCAATAATCATGACATGTTCAGTAAATCAATGAAATCTATACATACAGTAAAGTGAAGTGAAGTGACATACTGCCAAGTATGGTGACCCATACTCGGAATTTGTGCTCTGCATTTAACCCATCCAACGTGCACACACACAGCAGTGAACACACACACACCGTGAACACACACCCGGAGCAGTGGGCAGCCATTTATGCTGCGGCGCCCGGGGAGCAGTTGGGGGTTCGGTGCCTTGCTCAAGGGCACCTCAGTCGTGGTATTGAGGGTGGAGAGAGCACTCCCCCCACCTACAATCCCTGCCGGCCCCGAGACTCGAACCCGCAACCTTTGGATTACGAGTCCGACTCTCTAACCATTAGGCCACAACTTCCCCATAGTAAAAGACATTTGAGAAAGTTTTCAGGACAGTTTTACCGTGATTGTCATCAGAAAGAAATCTGATGTTTTTTGTTGTTTTTTGTTAAGTTCCAGAATGTGAAGAAACAGCCACAAATATTAGTAGTGATTCATAAAGACGTTAGAGTTTAAAATCGTGCTCATCTGTAATAGACTAACACAAAACCGTGTCATCTGCTTTGTTACATAGTTTAGCTCAGGCAGATATACATGGTTGATTTCGGAGGTCTTTCTGCAGCTATTAGAGAGTCACTTTGTTTTGTTTTGTTTTGACTTTGGGGTAATAATTTTCCCTGGCAGGCTGTGTTGTTGTTAGGGGCTTCATTAGAATACACATCCAGCATACTGAGCAAATGAGCAGCCGAATTGGTGTTTGTGTAGGGAAAAGCCCCAAAGCCAGCCAAAGGAGTAATGACACTCTCAGCAGCCTACATAATGGAACAAGTTTACATAAATTAGCTTCCAGTGCTGTTACGCTAACAGACAGTAGAGAGGCTACTGGAGTTGTGTGTATGTGTGTTTGAGCCTAATTAAAAGCACTGGAGACTCTATTATTTTTATAAATCTTCTTTTCTTTCTCCATTTTCATCTCTCATTTTGCGAGTTTTACCCTCTGGTTATCTGGCGAATCTGACCTGCGACTGGCTGCTTTGCCCAAATTAACACCAGCCAAACTTTTCTCTTAGCAAACTTTGATGCTTTCCGACATCTCTGATTTTCTATGCGCGTTGGAGACTTTTTTATTTATTTTGTGAGGCGATCATAATGGTGCGTAGAGCATGGCGGATGACTGTGAAAAGCTGATTTCCTCTTGAGTGCTTTAAGAACACATAAATCCCTTCAGTGAGTTCAGAGCCGCCATCTTATTGTTTGAATGAGAAGTCATCTGCTCCTTCTCATGTCTTCTGAGCTCATTTTTCTCACCTTGTCTTGTTTCATCTCATCTTGTCTCTTGTTCTTTACAGTATTTTCTCTTCTTGTCTCATCTAGTATCCTCTTATATTGCTGTTATATTTTCTTGTCTCATCTGGTCTCTTCTTATATTGACACTTTTTGTCTCATTCTCATCCCTTTTCATAATTGTGTTTCTTGTTTGCTGTTGATTTTTCTTCTTCTAGTCTCTACTCATCCTTTCTTGTGTTTTTGTTATAATTTTAATTTCATCTCATCTCTTTTTTTGTTTCGTCTTATTCTCTTGTACTGTATTTTATTTTCTCTTCTCGCTTTGTCTTTTTTCATATTTCATCTAAAGTTTTGTCTAGATTCTTATATCACTCATCTCATTTATTTTTGCGCTTCTTGTCTTGTCTTTTCTTGCCTCAACTGATCTCGTACCTCTCCTTTTTTTATTTTCTTTGTCTCATCTCTGCCCATATTTGCTCTTCCTGTCCCATGTTTTCATTTTTCCTTTCTTGTAAATTTTTCTCATCTACTTCTCATTCTTGTCTCATCTTTACTTCTCTCTCTTCTTGTCTCATTTCGTATTTTCTCTTCTTTTCTCTTCTTGTCTCTTGTTGTTGCAGTGGAGATAGCTACAAACAGACGTGTCTCACATTAATCCAGCAGTAAGAGGGAATTGTATTTAATGAAGCTGTGTTTAAACCTCTCTTCTTGTTTCATCTCATCGTATCTCTTAACTTCTCATAATTGCTCTTCCTGTCTAACCTCATAATTTCTCCTCTCTTGGTAAATTTTCTCCTCTATTCTTCTCATTCTCGTCTCATCTTTTCTCCTCTCCTATTATATTTTCTCTTCTTGTCTCTTCTGGTCTTGTCCAGTCTCTCCTCATCTCTGCACCAGTGTGATTGACAGGGTGTTAAAGGTTGCAGACTTCACTGTGGTCGCTGGCCTTCATCCACTCAATGTTTTCACTTTAGTCACAGCAGAGGACAGGCCACATCATCATGGATTTACAGAAACTGAAACAAACTTCCGTTGATAACCTTTCCTCTATGACCTCCCTGTTACTCTTAAACTGGAAAAAGGTACAATGATCAAGTACTACAAGGTTTCTCCCAACTCCTCTGTTTAGCATTAAAGCGGTTTCTGGTCACTTTAATCAGGTTAGCAGCCGTTCAGACCCCTGTGAAGGCTGTGAGCTCTGTTCTGTTTCTGCTGCACATTCTCCCCACATACAGCCCGATACAGCCGTAATGAGACTGATAATTAGGGATGTTTTTTATTCAATGGCCAGTTAATTGGTTGCCACCAGTGTCTCAGAAAAGGTTAAACTTAAAGTTGCATGTCACCAATTACAATCTCGGCTGGATCAGTTCATCTGAAAACATCCTCAGCAAAAAGTCAATGCTTCTAGGACAAATGACAGCAGCAGACGTGAACGCTTTGCAGATTTATGCGTAATATCCCTCAACTCTCTCGCTCTTTCTCTTTTTCCATCTCCATTTCCTTTCGTTTGCCTTCCTTGTATTTTTTCCATGCATAATCCTCTGTTTGGAAAAGTGGAATCGATGTGTGCATAATCAAACGTATTGACAGCACTCATATTCTCGCTTCAGTGTGGCAGAGAGAAAGAGAAGGAGAGAAAAAAAATAGATTGAAAGAGAGAGAGAGGATCAGAGAAGAGACAGTGAAGGGATGAATGCATTACCATGTGCTCAGTCTGTCTGACACATAACAAAGCCTGAAGTGTGTGTGTGTGTGTGTGTGTGTGTGTGTGTGTCTATGTGTGTGTTAACAGTGTAGATTAGGTCAACTTTTTACGTCCTCTGAGCTCTCTGCCTGTAAATGACGAGTTTTGATGTGAAACAAGCAACATGTCAGAGGGAGTTGAGGGCTGTAGGCATCCTGCACATCGTCCGTGTGACAGGGCTGCGAATATCTGGCCCATTAGGGGCTTATTAGCGAGTAAATGGCCAGATGGTTCAGCCATGCGCGAGAGATGGACAGAACTGCCTGCTACTAATCAGCACTGCCCGCACACTCACTGTCAAACCTCAGCACGCTGTAACCCATAGCAACCGAATAAAAGTTAACATTAGCAAGTCAATTTGAGCTGAGGAGGCCGTAAACAGGCATGTGAAAGAGACACGGAGAGAAAGAGGTGATGAAGAGAGTTATAAAACAAATACTCCAAATAGAGCTTTTTAAAAAGTTACTGTGACACGAATTCATGAACACTTTTGATTCAGCTTTGACTGGCTTTGCAAGTCACAGCATATTAGATATACAACATGTCTATCTATCTATCTATCTATCTATCTATCTATCTATCTATCTATCTATCTATCTATCTATCTATCTATCTATCTATCTATCTATCTATCTATCTATCTATCTATCTATCTATCTATCAGAAAATATCAGATCACTAGAAGTTCCCATTAAAAAAGACAATTGCTCACGTCTCAGACACGTTAAAGGGACAGTTCACCCAAAAAGGAAAATTCTGTCATTAATACTCACCATCATGTCGTTCCAAACCCGTAAGGCCATCGTTAATCTTCGGAACGCAAATTAAGATATTTTTGGTGGAATCTGAGAGCTCTCTGGTCCAAAAACATAGGATGGAGATCGGTAAAATAATCCACGTGACATCAGGGGTTCAACCATAATTTTATGAAGCTACGAGAATATTTTTTGCACGCAAAAAAAAATTAAATAACGACTTTATTCAACAATTCGTCTCCTCCGCGTCACCCTGAAACCTAATCTATTTAATAATAAACTATCTCAGTCCTATATTCACTATTACTTACTGAATAGTTCAATTTATTTGTATATTATTTAAAAGTAGTAGCTGAAGTCTTAATGTAGCACTACTCATTTGTCCTGCATAGGTGGACCATCATTCTAAAGCACTGCCCTTTCTTTCTTTTTTTCTTTTAGTTTTGGAGACCACTGATTCCATTATATGGACAAAAAAAATAAAAAAATTCTCACAGAAAAACATGAGGTTTGGATGACAGATAATGATGACTTTAAAAAAAAATCCCTTTAAGAATTTATGTAGCATAATCTTCTGGATTTATTCTGTCCATATTTGTGAAGTAATTTCCCTAACGTTCCTATTCACATCAGCAAATACTAATCCAAACTTCAGACAAAAGCTATTTAAATCTAATTGGAGAGGAGTTTGTGTACTTCATTGTGCGTTTGTAGCTGGACATTGTAGCTTCATTGTTTTGTTTTGATGGACAATGAGAGTAAGAAGTTGAGAGCAGTGTCTAACACAACTGCATATAAATATAAGAAAAACATACCTGGGTGTCTGTAATTGTGTGTCTTGGCTGTCGGCGCCCTTGGATCTCTTTCCTGTGATTAGACGAAAGTGGGCAGCTCACTGTTTGATAACTGATCATTTGTCTGCTGTTTTGATCAAATAAATAGAACGCTTTCATTGTCTAGCCAACAATGTTGGCATGGGAAGATGCTTTATATTTTGATTTACAATTATGAATAATTCAGAACAGAAATGCACAGGACATGCTTAATTACCTCAGCCCGTTTCCATTATTATTATAATCGTGTGATTCATTGATTAGATTAACCCAGCAGAAGTTACAATGACTTATGGATGCCATTGTACTGTCTAACAAGTAACGTAACATTTGAATAATTTATGAATGTAGACGGTCTTTAGCTTTTTCCCCTCTCTCAGCAGCATATTCGCAGGCAGACTTATAGTATCTGGTGTGTGTGAGTGTGTGTTTGTTTGGGGGGATGGCTGGTGGTGGGTAACAGTGGGATACCATGTTATTGCTGCAGCCTCCATTACACCTAATACTGCTCACTCCTATTATTTGTCATCATATGCTAATTATGCATCATTAATGTGAGGCCTTAATGGCCCCAAGAGTGGGTAATAGGCTGAGCATGTGTGCGTGTGTGTGTGTAGGGATGGACTCTGCAGGGAGATGCAGAAACACATGCTAATGAAGCAGAGCTCTTTAATCTTTCAGATTAAAAGCAGAAAAGATCACAACCCACACAATTCACCCTCTGACATCACTTACTGCACAAACAACACACTTCTGTGCTTAGCTCTGCTCAACTCAGCAGTGTTTTAAGAAGCCACCTGATCTGACCCCTAAAAATGACTTTTGCAGGCGTAACCTAATGTAGTCGATTTATTAGATAAATAATGTTTCCTGCTTGAATAAAAACTGCTTATTTAGATAAAGCACATTTGTTAGGTGATCTGGCAACACATTTTTAATTGTTAGAATTGTTAGAAATGGTAGTACATAGTACTTTCAACACTATGTATCTAACAAAAAAATAATGGCTGATTAATATAACAAATGTTGAATGTTGAAACATGCTCACTGCAGCAGCCTGACGCTTTTATTTTTATAAAAACCTTTACAGTAACTTGTGAAAAAATAGTACAGTTAAGCATACTTTTATACGTATTGCGAAAATAATATAGCCTACTTGAAAAGAATAAAGCAAACTGAATGTAATGCATTTGGGCACTTGATTGCATGTTATAGGGCAGGCCTATAAAATTATATGAAAATGTATTAAAGTTTACATTTGTATTAAATGCAATTATCTTTTGCAATTACATGTTTTAGCGGTGTACTTATAGCAACTGTATGTTGTTTTGTGTATTTTTAAGCGATTTTGGAGCACCCTACAGTTAACCCTCAGGGGCCTGAGGTGATTTTGGGGCCCTTGAGATGTGTTGACATGCCCTGATATTTGTGCTTATTTCAGCTACTTATAACATACTATTGACCAACATGTATGTTTTTTGTATTCAGCACAAACTGTGCTACAATAATGTGTGACCAAGATGGATGTACATGTTTGCATTTTTTTGAAAAAAAATATTATGCGTGGTTAGTACGTTTTGGGAAAAAATTGTAGCTGAAATAAGGCCATAAAACCCACACTAAATCGTCCTGAATAAGACTTTTGAGTAATCAGTCTTGTAGGCTAGAATATTTACTTCACAATTATGTGAAAATCATTCTGCTTACTCATTCACAGAAAACAATATATTGATTTAAATTTTAAAAAATATGTTTTGTGACTGAAAGCCAATATGCGAGGGAGTGGTAATGGGCTTGAATATTCAGTGATTTTCACCTGAGAGACAAAGGGCCCTCCCCTAAAGCTGCTAATGGGCCATCAGTATGACTGTGACTGAGGCAGGTAAAACAGAGAGTGAAGAGATTGAAAAAATGTTGTTGTTTTTTTTATTATTTGTATTTTATTTACAACACAGTATAATCAAAACATACATAATGAAGGTCAAAGACACATTAGTGTGCACACCGATCTAATCACAGAGATGTGAACAGACTTTAACTCATTCCTGCAACAGATTCTGTTCAACAAGTGAAACAAGTACCTGACATTTACTTATGTCCATGGATTCAAGAAGAAAAAAAAAACAAAAAAAACAATCAGTAGTCAAGGATCTTGTTTTACCATAGAATATCAGTGTAGTTGAACATCAAACTGTGTTCCTCTGAGAGCACTGTACCAACATCAGAAGAAAGTCATCAGGATTCATCTGTGGTTCAGGTACCTGATTCAATAAAATACAAACAACCAAAAACATTTGTGAGCATGTTAACATCAGGAGCATCTATATATATAGGTTTTATAGACTCACGCATACTTTGTACTATCGTAAACAAAAAAGACCTTTTATATCTGAGAAACGAATTATTATTGTTTAGTACGTTATTTAAATGTATTTTTGAACAGAGTAGGCTATTAATAATAAACATGTTCTAAACATACTTAGACTCGTAGCATTCATCATGTTACAGTGTACTCTCATATTACTTTTATTGTTTTATATAGAGCATGAAAACATCATCGTGCCGTAATAAATTTAAATACAATGAATTGCCCATCATATTCAAACATTGTAGTATGGAATTACAGTTTGAGGAAAAACAACTATGATTTTGTAGTCATATAGTCTAGTATGATTTTATAGGAGCTGTTATGATTCTGCAGCAATAGACTCACGTATGCTGTGAACTACAAAAGGATGTACTTTGTACCATAAAAAAAAAAAAAAATTATATCTGAGAAACTAACTGTTATTGTTTAGCACGATATTAAATCTATTTGTGAGCATTAAACATTCTTAGATGTGTAGCATTCATCATATTGTCGTTTGGGAAAAACCCAACTAAACTCGTTCAAGTTTGTCACAATAACACGCTAACTAATGCAAAAAAGAAGCATGACTTACTCATCAGATCGATCCTCTCTATTTGATGAACTCTTGCTCTTATTTTTAGGGAAATCCAGCCTTTACTCAGCGCGTCTTCTTCCAGAAGCGAACAGTAGCAGCGATGAACTCTTCACTCCTGACGCTTTGTTTATGTTGGGCGTCTCCACGCGTGTGGTTCACGTGAGTGCAATACATTGTCTTAAATAAATCACTGTCATAATTACAGTGGATCACTGTACCTTTGGCTGTACACGTGAATTTGTTGCTGCTGTAAAGCAAACCGTGATTTTTCGCGGAATTTCGTACCCACTCAACAAATCTATCCACCTTATTCTACCACTCGGAAGTAAGCCATTAATTTTTTTAATTAGTGTTGAAAGTATTTATTTGAAACCATTTCTAACAATTACAGTAAATCGTTTTAACTAGTTTTGCTTCAGGTCAGATTGAGGTCTCTGAGACACAAGTATTATACAATGATTATATACATTACATATTCTCCTAGTATGTCACACTTGAGCATGTATACAGCCATTAAATAAATGTTAATGGTGCAGTAGCCTAAGTGTATTTAAGTGTGTTGTTCCTGAGTGTACAAATGTTTTCTCTTACTTGTTCGCAGGGGTGGAACCTAAAAGCCCTCTTTATTGAATTCCCATATTGTGGTGATGGGTCGGTGTTATGTGGTTTTGGTCTGGAGAGTGAGAGTGTGCATCTGTCCTGTTGAAAGGGTTCTGCTCTCAGTGCCTTGAGGAACAGGAAGTTGCCAGCTGGTCCGACACACCTTTGTGTTTGACCCGTGGCTGCATGAGTGTGCGTGTGTGTCTCCCAAGTGGTTGAAGGTACAGTGGAGCCCGGAAGATACACGATCAAAACACTACACCTGGCAGACCTCACACAGACTCTCACACACACACACACACAGAGAGAGAGAGAGAGAACATATGCATTTTCAATCTCTCTCTAACAAACACACACTCATTGTGGTACTAGAGTGGTCCTATCCACAGGGGAGAGGCACAAGGGGCCAAAGTGGGACTTCTAGGGTCGCGATGGTTTGTGAGTGCCTGGAGCAGCCCACCTGGGCAGAGGCTTTATCCTGAGCACACACACACATCTGGAGCCCTGATCTCAAGACCAGACAACACAGGCCACGATCAGACATCTCAGAACAAAACTCCAGCTGCTGGATCATCTTCCTCTCCTCACACAGACACTGATCTGGATGGAACGATAGACAGGACTCATCTGATGCAACCTGACACACAACAGCTGTTTTGTGTTATTTATTTATATATTTTTTTATTTATGTGTGTGTGTGTGTGTGTGTGTGTGTGTTTGTGTGCGTGTGTTTTATTTTTGTTTGGGCTTTATATTGGTTTTGTTTTGTTTTGTTTGGGTTTGTTTATATGTTTAGTTTTGGTTTTGTGTTTGGTTTGGGTTTGTTTTGTGTTAGGTATTGGTTTTGTGTTTTGTTTAGGTTATGTATTGCTTTTGTTTTGTGTTTTGTTTGGGTTTGTATTGGTTTTGTTTTGTGTTAGTATTGGTTTTGTGTTTTGTTTTATATTGGTTTTATTTTATGTTTAGTATTGTTTTGTGTTTTCTATAGGTTTTTTGTGTTTTGTATTGGTTTTGGACTCATTTTGTTTTGTGTTTTGCATTGGTTTTGTTTTGTTTTTGTTTTGTGTTTTTGTTTTTAAAAGTAATTTTTAACCATATCTCAAGTTACCATTCATTCTGCAATGGAAATGACTGTGATGTAAATTACATTTCAAATGACCCTTTTGTCTTTCTAAAACAAAATTTATAACTAGCAATTTATGTATCTTTAAAGCATAAAATTAAATAATATTTTGTAAATAAAAAATTGGTTGAATAACATTGTATAAATATATTGATTTAAGCTCTTCATTAACAATGGTAAACTAGTACATAATAACGTTGATAAAATAAATAATAGGTGGAAATAATAGCAGGTATATATATACACTCTTAAAAATAAAGGTGATTCAATATATATATATATATATATATATATTACATTTACATTTAGTCATTTGGCAGACGCTTTTATCCAAAGCGACTTACAATTGGGGAATACAAAAAGCGATTCATCTTGAAGAGGCAATTAGACAGAGGAAGTGCTCGTAACACCAAGTCTCAGTCATTGTTCAAATAAGTACAAGGCAAGCTAGTAAGGGAGGGAGAGAAGGATAGAGGGAAAGATTAAGATTTCTTTTTTTTTTTTTGAGTTTAGGATGAAGTCAAGTACTGACGTTGAAGATTGACAGTGATCCAGCATTCCGGATAGGGGTTGGAAGATTATTCCACCAGCCAGGAATGGTGAACGAGAATGTTCTGGAGAGTGATTTTGAGCCTCTCTGTGATGGTACCACAAGGCGTCGCTCACTAGCAGATCTCAGACTTCTGGAGCGGATATATATATGCACTGCCCTCCAAAAGTTTGGAAACGCCCTAAAAAAGTGGGGTTTTGGACAATATTGGCATGAATCCTTTTTCATTTGTGATAATTTTGCACTGATAAGGGACAACACAAACTACGAATACATATTTCATTACATAAACAGTTTATACATAGAAAAAACTTAAATTTTTAATTCATCAAACTATCCACCATTAGCAGCTATTACAGATCTGCATAATCTGGGCATCCGAGCTGTCAGTTTATTTAAACATTGACTTAATATATTACTCCAAGCCTCCTGAAGGATTGCCCGAAGATGATTCACACTGGTTGGACACTTGTTACGGACATTACGGTCCAGTTCCTCCCATAGTAGCTCAATTGGGTTGAGGTCGGGTGATTGGGGAGGCCATTCCATGACAGACATGATACCAGCTGACTGTTTCCTCTCCAAATAGGATTTGCACAGCTTGGAAGTGTGCTTGGGGTCATTGATAAGGATTTATGCTGATATAATTCAAAACTACACTTTGCCAGGAGTGTTTCCAAACTTTTGGAGGGCAGTGTATGTATATATATATATAGAAAGAGAGAGCGAGAGAGAGAGATATGTTTTTGAGATAGATATGATTTTGAGAGAGATATAATTTACTTAACTATATGTTTAAATGATTATTAAAATGATTGAAGATAATGATTTAAATTTTTACCCAGACAGCAACATAGTGTTGGCCCAGATCCGGCCCACATCTGGCCCGTGTGAAATCCATGCGGGCCAGATGTGGGCCGGATCTGGGCTGACACTGCTTGCTGTCTGGGTATGATCTGGAGTCCATTGTTAATTTCGTTGACGAAGACGACGACGAAAAATATTCGTCAACGAACCTTTTTTCTGTGACTAAGACGAGACGTTGACAAGCTAAAACCAATATCTGATGATAAAAACTATGACGAAATTTATGCGCGTCTTCATTAACAAGACGAGACGAGACTAAAATGTTATTTGAGGACTACCGGACATTCAAAATACATCCTATAGGCTAAGTTAACATCTCACGGAAATACAGTCCGTTATGGTTTAACTGAGCTTAAACAGGTGGGTGAAAACTGAATGTATATCAGTAGGCTATTACATGCATACCTTCCGTCTTAAATGGACAGCATTCCTAATTATCTGTCATAAATGTTAACCAACAAAGGATGTTAAATAAATGTATACTTGTTAAGTAAACCTACTGTATCTGAAAAATGAGTTTAATTTATATCTCTACCAAAAAATTAAAATTTATTCCAGTTTTTCCAAATTCAATCCTTGATTCAAATTTCTCATAACTAAGCTTAATTGATTTGGTCTAAAGAGAGAAGAATTAATGACTATTTTTGTTTGAATACTACATATAAAATAGCTACCAAAATAAATGTTGGTAACTGCAGTTAGAATAAAAGTAATGGCTAAAAGTTGACATAAATGCAATGACTTTCCGTCGACTAAAACTATGAAAGACTCAAATGACTAAAACTAGACTAAAACTATGAAAGACTCAAATGACTAAAATGTGACTAAGACTATTAAGCATTTTCGTCTCAAGATAAAGACTAAGAAAAATGCCTGCCAAAATTAACACTGCTGGAGTCAAACTAATTTTTACACAAAAAGCTAAAATAATTTACGAAGGCATGATTTATTTAATTTTCAACAAAAAAGAAAAGAAAATTGTTAGTTCAAGCTCTGGACCATAATAGTAGCTGTAGTTAAAAGCCTTTACCCCTTGTTTGCACCTTGTTTACTTTTTTCTCTCTGTCGTCACAGACCTGCCTATCATTACACACTATAACATTAAGGCACAAGCGTTAAAGTGAGAATGACACTAAGCAGATATTCCTCGTCAGTCAGTGTGTTTAATAACAGCCGCTTATCATGTTAGCTCCTCCTCGACTCAAACACGTATGTAATAAGCGAAGCGGTACAAGAGGAAAGGGGAAGTGTGAAAGGTCAGCCGTCAGTTTTAATACGAGCTGTGCACTTCTAATGAAATGCTGGTTGCAATATGTGTTGAATATGAATGCATTAATTCCTTAAATGCCTCTCCGATTTGTGTGCCTCTGCCTTTTATAGGAGGGATAATTTGACAGCAACCCCCAGACCAGCTTTGACAGCTCCGAGCAGAGCGGACCAACACCTGCGTCCAGCCAAGCATCACCACCCCATCCTCCACTTCTCCTTCCCTCCCCTCTTCTCTCGTCCTCCCACACGCTCACAAATGAACTGTCACCTCATTACTGTGCCTGATGCAAAATAATCAGCTTCCAAATTAGCATGGGCCACTCTGCTCTCAGCCTCTCCCTCTCTGCCTCCCTCCGTCTCTCTTCATGCGGCGTGCTCCAGTGAAGGTGCTGTTTGAATATGCATCTCGGAGCATTTCCATGCGGCGCTCCACAGGGACGGCACGCGGCGGGCGAGCAGCTCGCTGCATTAGCATGATTGGGAGTGTGGAATGGGGTCCTGGTGGGTTTGGGGTCCCTGTGCAGATGCTCCGGCCCACTTGTTCATTACAACTGCATTTCATCAGCTTGATGATGTCCACATGTCAATTGAGCGAGAGGATTTTACACACAAAAGAGCCTGTGGGAGCAGGACTACAGCAACTAATCAGCTGATTATCATAACTCAGACTCCTACTGAGACAAGGGAGAGAGAGAGAGAGAGGAGATGAGGACAGTCAGATGGATCCCCTGCCTTTTTATGAGTTAGGCTCAAAGCATGAGCTGAAATTCACAGCACATGTGCAGCAAGACTTGAAAGCACAGCATTCAAAAGTCCTGTACAGTAGATATCATTAGCATGTAGCAAGTTTTTGGCAAGTGTTATGATAGATACACTGTAAAAAATTTCAAGCGGTTTCAACTAATTATTATTTAGTAACTAGAACACAGAAATTTTACGTTCAGTCAATTTTTGACTTCAAAGTGTTGCCTGAACTGTCATTTTTTAGTTGGCTCAGCCTTTACTGAAATTTTATAGTGCGCTTGCACATGCTTTTATTAGTTGAGTCAACATTAGCATAGCTAATTGTTGACTGGATTTGAAAATAACCATTCATTCAATGTTTTTGAAATATATTTGTGTAGACTTAATATAATATGTCATCTCAACTAAGGCCAAGCAATAAAATTAGCTCAACTTAAATATTTTTGCCCTTCCAACATTTTGTTCATTTGATTTTTTACAGCGTATGCAATAAAAATGTTAGACTAGCTGTGCTCAGCTGTTTTTTTGGGTAACACTTTATTTTAAGGTGTCCTTGTTTCAGATATTACATGAACTTACTATTATAATAACAATTAATTATGCATAATTATATGCAAGTAACCCTAAACTGAACCCTAATCTTAACCCTAACCATATAGTAAGTACATGTAGTTCATTAATATTACTCAGTGCTTACACTGTAACAAGGACACCTTGAAATAAATTTCTGAAACTGTTTTTATTTTGTTTTGCTTGGTTTTCAGTGGTGATGAATAGAAAGTTCAAAAGGACAGCGTTTAATTTTGAAATAGATTATTTTTATAATATTTTAAATGCCCTTAATGTCACTTTGGATGAATTTAATGCATCATTGCTGAATTAAAAACTTTAATTGCAATTTTATTGACACCTTTTTAACCTTTAAAAGCCTTTTTAGCCTTTAATTTACATCTCAGACATAAACCAGTTTTCTACCTGCTATTGCTAGTTGTCCACTGTATTGGAGAACGTTCTCATTCTGGAGAGCATTTTATTGGATGAAATTTGCATAAGCTACTCAGGCCAGAGTTAGAGATAATGGACAGACTAAAAGTAACAAAACTGATTTCATAAGGTCTTTCAATTTGATCATTTTAAATTGTGACAACACAAGGCCATTCAAATCCCAGGGAATCCAATATACCTTGAATGCAATGTAAATCGCTCTGGATAAAGGCGTCTGCCAGTTCCATATGTAACTGCATCACAGAGCGACATATGCCTCACCCAGAGTGATGCAAACTCCTGTGTGACAGAGGGGTCAAGATGCAAATGTATGACATTGTATTATGTTCCAATAGCAGCATATTGAACTACATTATAAAAACAATGTACTTTCTGCAGTGATTTCTTTGCAGTCTTGGCTCACTTGATGACCTAGACAAGATAAGACATGGGCAAATAAATAAATTGTTGTTCTGTGCAGAGTGTAAAATGTAAAGATCTGATATTTTAGTGGTAAAACTTCAGTGATTAAGTTAAAAATAAAAAAATAAAAACTTTTTTAATGGGCATCCCAAATTTTTTAAAGTTATAAATGAAATTAAATCAGAAGGGTTTATAATAGAAGGGTGTATTATTTATTTATTTATTTTATTTTTATTTTTTGCAAGAATTAGCTAAATTATTTATTTTAAGAGCCTGTTTGTAATGGTGTCCTCTGGCCTTAATCAGAATTCAATCTTTATGAACCCATATTCTCTCATAGTAGAGAGAGAACACATTTAAAGAGATGTTTCCCCTTTAATTAGTATGTCATAAATGTCCAGACGGCCTTTTGGAAAATCAAATGTTTGACCTGGTATTTATATGCATTGTGTGTGTATGATTGTTAGTCAATCTAGGATTCCTCGTGGCATAATTCATGTAAAATCACCACATTCCTCTTTCCAGGCATGCAAAGGGCACGTCTGTCTGAACTCTCTTTCTGTCTCATACACACATACATACACACAACCCAGAGATTCCCCTATACATGCACACACTCTCACACGCATGCCTACGTGAACATAAGCCGCTCAACATCCCCACACATGCTACACAACACAAGCCAAGTCATCTGAGAGTCGCAGGCCCAATTATAAAATCTGCAATCTGCATTGTTCCTGGAGCCGCTGGATCAATGCACTGCAGGCATGTGCACATCACCGCTTCTAATGATGCCTTTCTGGGGCACAGACTCACACACTGCATAGTAATCTTCAGCTAATTAACTCTATAATGCTCAAGCAAGCTTTCTCCACACTGTGGTCCCAGCGAGAGCACACCACTCGTATTTGTTTCAGTGTTCAGGTCCATTCTTACCACTCACATAATTACACACGGATGATCAGGCCAGGAAGACGATCGCTATATTGGGATTTACAATACGAGGTCAATTAATTACTTGATCAGAAACTCACTATTATTGATTTGTGAGTCTAGATTCAAGCTCATTACTTGAGTGTAGAGATTTTTTTTTTTCATCTAGCTGCTGAATGCTTAAAGTCACACAAAAATGTTTTGTTTTGATTTGTTCTGTTTTGTTTTGTGGAAAAAGTCTTGTTCCATCTGGTTGCTGTAAAATGTGCAAAAATGTGTTTTTTTTGTTTGTTTGTTTGTTTGCTTGCTTTTGTTTTGTTGAGAAACAGTTTGTAATTTGCCTGATAAATGACAAAATGTTTTTTGGTTTGTTTAGTTTTTTTTTTTTTTTGTGGAGAAACTGAATGCTTAAACTCACATGTAAAATGTGTTGGGTTTTGTTTGGGTTACTTTTTCGTCTAGTTGCTGAATGCTTAAAATGACAAGTGTTCATTTTTGTGTTCTGTTTTGAAACTTTCATTTTTCATCTGGCTGATGTATGCTGATGTAAAATCTTTTGTTTTGCTTTGCTTTGCTTTACTTTGTTTTTATTTATTTATTTTTTTTGTTTGTTTGTTTGTTTTGAGAAGCTTTTTCTCATCTGGCTGTTGAATGCTTAAACTCACATGTAAAATGTTTTGTTTTGCTTTGCTTTGCTTTGCTTTGCTTTGCTTTGATTTGTTTTGTTTTTTGTTTTGATTTGTTTGTTTTGAGAAGCTTTTTCTCATCTGGCTGTTGAATGCTTAAACTCACATGTAAAATGTTTTGTTTTGCTTTGCTTTGCTTTGCTTTGCTTTGATTTGATTTGATTTGTTTTGTTTTTTGTTTTGAGAAGCTTTTCTCATCAGGTTGCTGAATGCTTAAACTCACATGTAAAATGTTTTGTTTTGCTTTGCTTTGCTTTGCTTTGCTTCATACACTGTAAAGAATTTACAGAAGCTTTGCTTTGCTTTGCTTTGTTTTGTTTTTTGTTTTGTTTTGTTTGTTTTGAGAAGCTTTTTCTCATCAGGTTGCTGAATGCTTAAACTCACATGTAATTTTTTTGCTTTGCTTTGCTTTGCTTTGTTTTGTTTTGTTTTGCTTTGCTTTTTTAGTTTTGTTTAGTTGTTGTGAAGCTTTTTCTAGTCTGGCTGCAGAATGCTTAAACTCACATGTAAAATGTTTATTTTTATTTTTTTTTGTGGAGAAGTTTTAAATAACTTTGCAAGTACATGTCAATTTATTCTGCTAACCCTAACAGTCTACTAATACTCTACTGAGAGATAGTTGACATGTCGCTTTCAAGTTCCTAAAAAATGTCCAATGTGGTGATGCATTTATAACTACGATGAAGTTTATGCCATGATGATGCAGTTACTAGGGTTTATCTAGGGCAGGGCAGGACAACTCTGGCCCATGAGATCCATTCTCCTGCAGAGTTTAGTTTAGCGTTGATCAGTGTATATATATGAATAAAATTCTAAATTAAATGGATTCAATGGATGAACAAAAATAATGAGAGAATATTACAAATATCTTTGTTTGTTTTCCGAAGACGAACGAAACTCTTATAGGTTTTCATTGACGTCAGTGAGTAAATGTGTGATTGAACTATCCCTTTAAGGCTCACTATGCCACTACTCTGACTCACAGAGTCAGACATTTTTCAACAGCATAAGTGTTACACATTTTGTGTATGTAAATTCACAACATTCTGTACAAAGATGCAGTCATTGTATATTTGAGTGTCCTGATGCACTTTTGCTTCCTTGGCTGAATCCACAGAGATTCACACACACACTTTTACTCACCTGGGAAGTATTAGACCAGCCTGAGTCTCACAGGTGCAGGAATGCTCACCTCTGCAAAGCCTAAATCATTATCTTACCCCCTTAAAGAAAAGGTTGGTGTTTTGCAACAGCAGAGCCTTCAAACCCAGTCATAATCAGAGACATTGGTGCTTTTTTTTGGTTGGTTGAAAATCATGTCTTTTTTACTTTTTCTTTTTGATAATTCTCCTGTTCTGTGTGTTTCTGAAGATCTGCCATACCTCAGCAGCTGAATTTGGTGAGAGCGCCCTCGCAGCTAACGTCTCTCGTGCTTAACGTGCTTCCGATTGGTCTTTGTCTGGCTTTCGGAGAGGTTAATACCCGTCCGCTACCTGACAGCACATCTACCTGAGGCGAGCTCTCACATACCTGCCTGACAGAATGATGGACTGCCAAACAACACTTTCTCTTCTTCTTCTCTCGTTTCCTCGCTTCTCCCAGACCATACATTCAGAGAGAGTGAGAGAATGGTGTTTATGCCTCTGTCAGTTCTTCTGTCTTTTCCTTCTTTTATTCCTTCTCCTTCTTCCCATAAGTATATCTCCAGCTGGGAGCGCTGAAAAAGGGTCTTTCAAGAGCCGTGGGCAGGGTGTAAATTAAAGAGGGGTTGGGGGTCTGACCCACCATTCAGGTTTGAACTCCAAAGGAAGTCAAAACAAAAGGTTTTAAAGGGGTTTTATGAAGTATTTCCACATGCTACATGAGGGAATGTTTGCAGCATGGAGTAACCACAAAAGTTAGGCTACATGTTAGCACATAAACCTACATGAATAAATTCACAGGAATAAATTACATTTCAAAATACATTCAACATTTCACAATATTACTGTTTTTACTGTATTTTTATTAAATAATTGCACCCTTGGTAAGCATAAGATATGTTTTTCACTATAGACAATAAATTATATATGCTGACTTTGTTTATGATGATTGATGATGCTCAGTATATTGGTTAGTTACATCAGTATCAGCCTTAAATGTGAATGTTTAATGTTATCTGTACTGTCCATAAAGTAAAATAGGCCAATCTATTCACTAAATATGAATTTTGTCTCAGAATTATCATGGGACAGCATATTCTATCTAGATGGCCTACTACCTAAACATAAAATAAAATGTTGACATATTTAGACTGTACGATTTTATTTTTAATGGCACTTAAACATTTTAGTTTATTCATTATTTTTGATATTGTAAAAGTATATTTTCCTTTTATAAAAGAAAATTGCTCATAAGCTTGTATTTTGATTGTAGGGTTAGAAAGATTGTTTTCTGTAATTGTACCTGTTTTAAAATAGTTTTATTACTGTTATTATTTTACATGGTGTCATTTAAAGCACATAGAGATCACTGAGCACTGTCAGTTTAACAAAATCAGCCATTATATTTAATATCAGCTCTTAAATATTAGCTAATAATTACTGGTATCAGCCAAAACGTCCATGTGTTAGTGCATTCCTAGTCTTCTGCTTAAAAAGTCTTTCAGATAGTTGATGTTTGACTAACTGTGCCAAAAAAACTGTTTGTTTGCCTGAAAATTACCTCCAAAAACTGTTTTCAAAAGTATTTTTTCTTTCTGTTAAGGCTCTTCACAAGGTTCTTCTTCTTTTCAACTTTCTGCAATGCACAGAACTCTATGATGAAGTGGCAATGAGTATCAAACAATGCTCACGACATCTAATTTTTTGGAAGGTGCTGGAAATTGAAAACAAGGTGGCAAAGGTACATTCAGAGGCAAAAAGTGTTCTCTGTTGCACCAAAGCTCTGTCGTGAGTCCTGTGAAAGGACCTTTAATGTTTGAGCGATTGCAGGAGATGAAATACTGCATGAAGATCTTTAAACTGTACTTTTTATCTCTTCAGTCAGGCTTGAGCTGTGCTTTTGATAGCAAGAGGTTTTCGAATCCACTTAAGTAGTGCTGAGAGAGTGTAACAGATCAGAGAGACAGATAAACCCCTGATGTCCCGCGACCTGCCACTCACCGTGACCCCTCCGCCTGTGACAGCCATGTCAAAAGAGCCAGACGGCTCGATATCCTCACACACTCCATAATTAGCCATTATAGTGTGTTTGTGCGAGGGACAGGTTCACGAGAGCCTCTCTAAATTGAGGAACCACTGGGATTATGAGAGGAGAAAAACAGCGGGGTACCATCAAAGATGGCTACCCAGGCAATTTAGGATGTGACTTATTTCCCACAAATCCCAGCTCCAGCGAGCTGTGTGAGTGTGAGTGTTTATGTGTGTGTCCTTTACTCGGAGTGTGATGCAACATTTCCCCCTTAATAATATGCAGGGTGAGTGTAATGATTAGGGGATGTTGGGATAATGGGGCGTCCCTCTCTGCTCTAATACTCACTCATGGACAAACGCACACACTAAATACACACTTCCTCTCCCTTTGGTTATCACTATTAATAATCTTGCACTGAGAGAATACATTATTTTTTAAAGATATTCCCGGCATCATCTGACTTTAATCTTGAATTATGTAGTTACAAAAGAAAAGAAACATTAATACACACAATTTAATACATAATACTTTCCTTTGAGTCAGAATCTGCTAAGGGGTAATTAAACATAACAAATCAAGAAAAAAAAAAAAATTATCATCTTCTATTGGAAATGAAAGAACACTTTCTCAAACTTTGATAATTGCCTTAATGATACAGTGTGGGTTTTCCAGGAAATGTGTGTACTGAAAATACTGTGTATTGTGCACGTTTTTGACAGACAAAAAGTTACCTTCAGCTGTTGCAGATTTGTTAAATTTTATTATTTTATTTTATTTTATTTTAACCAGGAAAGGAGTGGTTTTGCTGCACAGGGTTGTTTTTATTGTGTCTAATAACACAAATCTTTTATTTAAACCAATAATAGTGAAAAATCACTGTTGTTCCATTATTACCCTTTAGCAGATTTTGACTCCTTTGCAGGGTTACGCATTTTAAAGACTATGATGTATTAAAACATGGCAATACCAATGTTGTTTTACTATTTACTGCAATTACAGTATTTTTTTATGTGTATTATTATTATTATTATTATTAATTTTGTACTTCTGCTTTATCTTATTTCAGTTCGTTTCCAAGGCAACATTTTTTTTCATTTTCATTTAGGTTTTTTTTGTTTGTTTGCTTGTTTTTTTAATCTAATTTTTCTATTTTATTTCAGATTTATTTTAGTTAACTAAGGTTCATTAACAATAACAACCCTTGGTATCAATCATTTTCATTATACCCTCAAATGAGCAATAGCAACAAATCATGATTCACTGCAGTGACAAAAACTGAAGTATACCCTAAAGCCTATTTACCAACCTACAAAAGGACAATCTCTTTGATATGTTCCACTCCAGCTTTCTGTTTTAATAGGAAATGTGTTAACAGGAGAAACACTGTGCCTGTTAAGCAATTCCAAAGGGTTGAAAGCAATAATAATAGTATTGTGGGATGCATTTTCTTTGCACTTAAGTAATTACAGTGTACTGAAACATGAAAGTATTGGTAATAAAAGCTAAATAACTACTCAAACTTAATGTTGGATTAAGGTAAGGTTTAGGTTTCGGTTCAGTGTTAATAGTGTACAGTAGCAAAAATAGAATGAAATGTGTTGCAACTGTGGGTACAATTATTTATGAAATATGTAACTAATAATGGGATTTATAATAGCGAATTGTTGCTAGTATGTCTTGTAATGTTTTGCCAACCTGATAAAAAAGTGTAACAATTTTACTGATTGTGCTGATTTTGGATCAGTTTGAATGATGTAATTTGTAAACAGTAGGCAGATTATACTAAAACGTACAAACGAGATTGTTCAAATATATTCGAATTTGCCAACAATTTGCCAAAATGTAAAATAGTTACGAATTGCTATGACAGTGTTGGTTTATCAGACTATTCTGTTACTGATTACATACGAACATCAAAAACACAGATGTTAACAGTACATGATCAATGCATGTATCAGTAACACTTTATCCTACAGTGTATTTTTATACATGTAACAGGTAATTACAATAGTATCACAGTAAGTTATGCATAATTGCATGCAATAACCTTAAGCCAAACCCTAATCCTAACCCTAACTATAGAAAGTCCATGTCTGTTATTAATATTATATAATTACACAGTAACAAGGACATTGTAAAATAAAGTGTTACCCATGTATCTACAAGTGAACAAATTGTAAAGTGAGAAATTAAGCAAACATTTCGTTTTACTGGCTGTATTTGTAATATATATTCGTAGTAGTAATTTTCAAACATCTGCGCTGGCTTTTGGGGAAACAAACAAAAATCAGTTTTTGTATATTAGTTTGTAGAGCTCATACGACACAGAAATTTGAGTGTGGCCGCTGATGGTGAGACGTTGAGAAGTGGAGCAGCAGCGTTTGGTCGGATTTGAGAAGGTGTGGCAGATCCACAGTCACAGGTCCCAATGTTCCTAAACACCACTATAAATATAGAGATGTGCAACAACTCCTTGAAGGAGGAAGCCAAGATTTTACTGGAGAAGTGCTCATTGACTCTCTCTCTCTCTCCGTGTCTCTCTTTCTCTCTGTCAGCAGTATTTCCGTGTGGGGAGAGGGGCTGTTCTGCTAGTACTGTCCTGTCCTCTGTAAATAAGGCGTCCTCATTCTGTCGCGAGGAGGAAAAGGAGCGTTTGACTACAATGGGCTATTATTGGCCATCATAGAGATGAGACAGACTCTCAGGGGAGCACAGTGCACTTTTATGAACTGGAAACGTCGGCTGCGTCTCACTCTGTCTCTCTCCCTGCGGCTGCTGTGTTTTTCTTCACTGGGTCTGTGGAGGTACGCTGATGTCTGGAAGCGGGAAGACAAAGATTTCACACTCCCAATACTTCGCCTGTTTCACCATAACAAACTGTGAAAACTTTGGAGACATTTGTAATAAATCTGACAGAACGAATATCAGACGGACAATAATACTTTTTTTTTTTCTCACATCAATTTTTTTCTCGTTTTTCTTTGTTTGTTTGTTTATTTGTTTTGTTTTTTATGATTATTTACATTATTTGGGGTATGTAAATCTTTAAAAAAAAAAAAAATAGGACACCAGAATGCAAATCTCTTTTTCTTGCACACATATTTTTAAAACAATTATATTCTATAAAATATTTGTAAAAGCAGAAATGTAGAGCTTGTAATTTCACTGATGTGCATGTATGAATTATTGCAGAAAATGTGTTATTATTTGATCTGTAATATTAACTCATCCTTTCTGTTTTCAATAAATGAACCTTTAGTGACTTGTTATTCACATTATTGTTGTAGGTAAGGATTTATCATGGAAATATTATCAATATTACCAAAGTTATGGTTGGATAAATCCTAAAAAGGATCATACTAGGCACATTTTACCATGCATAATGCTTAAGCCCTGTGGCTGTACTTTGAATACACTGTGTATTTGAACAGTTTTCCAGTGTAATGTCTTTCCCATAGAGACTTCCATTGTAAGTGCATTACTTTGTACTTATTAACTTCTGTTCCTCTATACTGTCAAACCCACAGCTCTACTGCATGTTATAGTCTGTCAAGGCCTCCAGTGTGTGTGTGTGTGTGTGTGTGTGTGTGAATATGTATTTGTGAGTGTGTGAGTGTGTGTTGAACCTCTAGGTGGTCAGGGCCCCTGATAACTAGTCATGCCTGAAACACAACAGACTCTGCAACACCATCCAGAATCAGCAATGGGTTTCTTAAAATACACAAACACTATCTGATCAATATTTAAAAGACATTTAATAAGCACACCCTTATATACAAATTATTTGCTTTCATTTCTTTCTCTTTTTTTTTGCTCATGTGCATACTGTATCAAACACCAAACACACAATAATCTGAAAGAAGACTGTTTATAGACTTATACTGTTTTTATAAACAGCTAGTTATAAATATTACAATCTAACCCTAAGCCACAGCCTAACCCTAATAAAACAGCAACTTTCTGTATTTTTACAACTAAAAAATAATAATAAACTTTATTAACCATAATTCTATACTTTTACAAATGAGAACATCCCCAAAAGGAGGTTTTGTCAGATTTAGCTCAATTCTACAAATTTGTCCCCAAAATATAGTTAAGTAGGTTCACACACACATATACACACACACACACACTCAAACTTACTTCTGCTTCTGATCAGTATTCACAGAGATTTTATTTTTATTTTTTTAATTTTGCTAAAGTATGCAGAGGCAGCTCATAGGTTAAAAAAAAGATAAATAAATAATATCAAATACAATATTGTAATATTTCCACTTTTTCTTCTTAGACATCAATGAGATTAAATCGATAGCAAATAATGGCTTTAGTTTAAGTTTGCAGCTTCTTGGATTTTCATATTAGTAATTTTCACAATAATAATAATAAAATCTCTATAATGTCTCAAACTTTTCCAAGATACTGAAGTTTGCAAACAAAAGTCAGATTTCAATGTGAAAGTGAAACATTTTACATAAAATTTCCCAAAGACAAAACTACCTGAATATCTGTCATAATTTTAAAGTGTGATACTTTTTGTATTAAGATTGTAGGGAAACCAAACTTTAATTTTGTTCATGTTTCAGATATTACATATTAAAGAACTAATACTGAAATAAAAAGCACTATACGCAATTACAAGCAGCTCAAAATTATTATTATTAATAATAACACATCAAGTGCATGTCATTAATTAGTCTATTATTTATGTAAATGCATGGCAACATGAACACTGCAAAATAAAATTTGTCCCTAATCTCTCCGTTATTTTTACTTTAACTCTAAAATCTCCTGAGATGTTAAAGAGAAGCCTTTGGAAAGTAAGATTTCCAGACATCTAGAATTAAACCGCTGTAATAAAGTGATATAGGGTTAATTTCTCCATTAATGACCAGAATCAAGTATTCCAGAGAGCTGTGCAGTAAGCCGAGATATCCCAGCGTAACATGACATGTTAAAGCCTAAACTCTTCTTTATGCCGTGTGCGACTGAACAGCAGTGTTTGGAGTGGGTAATTAGCATAGTATTAGTGGATCAGTGGAAGATAGTCAGAGAAGGAGGGGTAAATCTGTCCATCATGTCCCTCTCTCGCTCTCTCTGTCACTCCTCTGGGGTCTTCCCTCTGTTCTGAATGTTTGAAAGTTTTGCGGTTATTCCCAGGAGCGGAGCTGCTATCAAATCAAAGACTGGCATTGCAGCAGTGACCAACCAACCTCTCTCTCTCTCTTTCTCTCTCTCTCTCTCTCTCTCTCTTTTTCTCCAGCCTATGCTTCCATCAGAAGAAAGTCAGTTTCACAGATGCACTGGTTAACAATGCCATCTCACACACACACATGTCCCGCCCGTCAGAAGCGGGGGGAGGGTTCAGAACGGCGGCCTGACGAATGAGGGGAGCAGGTCCCCTGTGATTGGCGCGCTCTGAACATTGATGCCAGTTTCCATCTGTCATGATAGCCCCAGTGCTGAACCTTCAATCTGTCAGCGACTGCAGCAGCCCAGCGCTCACACTGATCTGGCCTGCTAAACACAGCTGACAACAGGCATTATCACAGCCAGCCAGAGAGAGAGAGATAGAGAGAGAAAGAGAGGGAGGGAGAGATGTGTTAATTGTGGGCGGAGATGTAAACTGTCACCTCTCATCGGATTGAACAGCGCGTCCTCTGATTTTTTTTCGACCCCTCGATGGGTTTGCGAGCGGCTGTTTTGATAAACAGATGGAAATGTTTAGGTTCTTGGCCTTGTTATTTGGGAACAGAGAGCTGATAATCCTGATGGGTTAGAATGTGTGGAGAAGCACCAAATAAACCGAAGACCTCCATGAACCCAACAAATTTAAGAGCGACTATGAGTTTGTCCATATTTGGATAAAAAAAAAAGAAAGAAATAAAGTATTGTCATAAGAATGGAGTTTTTAAAATGATTACAGTAACAAATAATAATAAAGAATGGAAAAAGCCATTATAATGGCAGTCTATTGATTATCACCAGAATAAACATGAAAAAATACACTATCATTGTTAGGGCTGTTTTGTGTGTAGTGCATATGGTCAAAAAATTATACTCAACAAATGAAACAGTATGTGCAAGAAGAAATGCTTTTATTTACACTACATTTAAAAAGTTTTGTTTTGTTTTGTTTTGTTGTTCAGTTTTTGAAAACGCTTCTTTCACCTCGGCAGCATTTATTTGGTCAAAAATACAGTAAAATTGTGAAATATTATTGCATTTTAAAACAACCGCTTTTTAATAAAATTTATTTTAAAATGTAATTTATTTCTGTCATTCAAAGCTGAATTTTCAGCATCATTACGCCAGTCTTTAGCATCACACAATCCTTCAGAAATCATTCTAATATGCTGATTTGCATATTTCTTAAAATGTATTAATGTTGAAAACGTGGAAACGTGATACATTTTTAAAGCTTCTTTGATGAATAGAGGGGTTTTATTTATTTATTTGAAATGGAAATCTTTGTTTAACATCACTTTTGATCAATTTAATTATTTTAGTTATTTGCCAGTTAGCCCATAACTTTAAATTGAATTACGGTAAAGGTGACCTTTGTTTGTTTGTTTGTTTGTTTTTATAAATTGAAGGACTGAAGTCTAAATTAATTTCCCTGGAAACTGACAGTAATCACAGATCGTGTTGCAAAAATTAAAGTCCGGAATATTTCTTTAAAATCAACTGAAAATGTTCCACATAATAAAATTGTATGTTTTATTAAGATAAAATATTGTCATTTTCTTATTGGCATCTGTGGTTAAAGCTATAATAACCCATTATTTTGCTCTGGGTGTGTGTGTGTGTGTGTGTTGGTGCAGACACAGAAGTGTGTGTTGTGGTCGTCCTTGTCAAAGCTTTCACTGACTCTCAGTAATTAGTGCAATCATGACACATCCGAGGAGCTGTTTCTGTGACAGCACTCAACAGAGACAAGTGTCCCTGCAGACAGAGTTCAGCCCCCAAACACACACACACACACACACCCTCATTCTCTCTCTCTCTTTCTCTTCTAATATGAATGCATCTTTGGACAGCATGCACAATATACACATCAGACAGTGACCACAAAACACACACAAACTCTCCCTCACACACACAAACATGTTTATGAGTTAACATTCTTATAGTCTCTCATGAGTATGTTGTAATGCAATTTTAAAAATGTATAAATAAATAATCTATTATAAGGTAATTTAACTCTTTTTTAGGGCTTTCTTTAAACGCAATATGGTTTACAGAGTGACTAAATCTCATTTATCTCTCTATAAATCACATGTATATTGATTTTAGGAACAGAAGGATTTATTAGGATTCACACTTTAACTATCATCATAAAGTCTGCTCCACATATAGTTTACATTACTCTTCAAAATGCATTAAATTTATCAAAATTGACATTTATAATATTACAGAATATTTCCATTTCAATTAAATGCTGTTCTTGTGAACTTTCCATTCATCAACGAATCCTGAAAAGAATGTATCATGGTTTGCACAAAAATATTAAGCAGCACAACTGTTATTAACTTTGGTCATTTCAATGTTTCCTGAGCATCAAATCATCTTAGACTGATTTCTCAAGGATCATGTGACACTGAAGACTTGGAGTAATGATGCTGAAAATTCAGCTTCACATCGCAGGAATAAATTAGGCTACATTTTACAATATTTTATAGTAGAAAATAGTTACTTTAAAATGTAATAATATTTCATAATATTCATGTTTTACTGTATTTTGATCAAATGTAGTTATTCAAAATTAGTTTAGGCTTTGTGATCATAACTTGCCACAATATATGAATTTCTGAACAATATTAATTGTATGGGAGACCATAGATATGGATTTGTATATGTCAGTGTTGGAAAGTAACTAAATTAATTAAAACTCATATTATTTTCATTTGTCGTGTATCTCCTAGCGTGTGATAGTCTGCTAGTGTATCGGTTTTTATTTTTTATTTTTTTTCGATAACCATTTACAGATTCATAAAGTGTATGATGCCTAGTGTTTTAACATCTGTTTAGATTTTTTGGTACCACTTAGGCCTTAACTACTATGTACTTACATTTAAATGAATAATTTGATACAATTCACTTATTATGTACATATATTTGTACACAACCATATTTACAAATATTATTGAACAAAATAATATAATAAACAAAAATAATACACACTTATATTTATAAAAATACCTATATGTAGTTACATCTGTAATTACATTTATAATTGCACTGTTGACTTTGAGCACCTTCAACACAACCCTATACAAACTAAGCAAAATACCTACCTAATACCTACCAAAGTACCTATTTCTGAGTACAAATGGACAGGGCATTTATTAGTGAAATACATTACAGGAAAAAATACATAATTTGTGCCTTATTTTGTGATCTCACATAGCAGTATATTTCAGTCCATACATCAGACATGTTCATAAATGTGCTCCATATATAACAAATACATGCATAAGTTATTATGCTGTTTTACAGTTTTTTTCAACTGCTGCACAAAATCTTTACTTGTCACACAATTTCTGAAACCTGACACTCAAACACCAGAACCACACACACCTAATCTGCAAAACCATACACTTATTCTCGGCCTTTGACTCACTTTTCAATTTCATAAAACACTCTATGTAACACACAAAATCTAACAGTAAGTGTCTTGATTTTCTTTTTCAAACACAACCAATCAAAATGCCATAGTATTTAATCAGTGCCTCACACTAACTCCTCACATGTGCCAGCACTCATTGCTTTACCTAAAACCAAGCAATCATGGCTTTAGAATAGGCCTATAAATACACATCTACACAACTACACATGAGATGATGTATTTATTTTCTTTCATACTGTGTAATACTGTATTCACAACCACAAATGCTTACAATTTAATTTTTTTTTAAAGTTCGTTTTCAATCTTGCTTTCGTGTTACCGTGAATTTTTTAACATCTCTCTGCCAGTTACTTTCAATCTTGAACAGAAATGTACACAGGAGCTCATGAAAGAAAAGCTTTAGGTTTTGAATAACTGTGTGTATATATATCCAAAAATATAATATTATGGCAAAGATGTTTGCAACGTAAGATAAATGTTTGCTTTTGAGATGTGTTTGTGATATTTTAAATGCTGTGATTCATTTTGCAAGAGATGTGAGGCATTTTGCATTTTGTGTGTGCAATTCTTGGATTTGTGTGTAAAGTAAAAAAAAAAAAGAAAAAAGAAAGAGGCAAAGTTTTGAAAATGTGTGTAAGCAGTTGAAAAAAAAAACTGACTAATTCCACATTTAGTCATATTCTATAGCTTTAACCCGTATATGCATTCCTCGGGTCTTTAGCGACCCGGATTTCATTTACTATCCTCGCCCTCCTTCATTTAAAGTTAGACATCAACTTTCTTATTATTCCTCAATCTATTTATTATAAACAATATAACAAGAAAAAATGTATAAAAATTTTAAAGAATGTCTGTTTTCTGATTAATTTTTCATAAAAAGTGTATAGGGTCGCTAGAGACCCGAGGTGTGTATTATTAGTGCAAGTATATTTTTTCCGTGCAAAAAATATTCAAATATTTGATGACTCAATAAATGCAATGCATCTTTATTTCTCGGGGTGGCACCGTTTAATAGACAATGACGACGTGATATTTCACTCCTAATCACCGCAGGCTTAAAACAACAGAATATCATCAGCAAAAATTTAATTGGTTTGAATGGCTATAGTGCAGAGCAATTAATGTATGCCATAAAATATAAATGTCACTGTCATTTGATGATGGATGTGGTAAATAAGCTGCCAGCGACCAAACTATTGATTTTGAAGTCACTGAAAATGGTAGTTTTCAAATATTTTTGAGGTTGCGAATATGAGGCAGATGCTGAATGTAGCTGAATTGTTTTTGCTATTGCAGCAGTTTAGGATCCATCCGTGCTAGATATATAGGTCTGGGTCGCTAAAGACCTGAATATGTAAGAGTGATTGGCGAAACATTCATGCATTTAAGGGTTAAAGGAATAGTTCATCCAAAACTTTAAATTTCTTGAAAATGTACCCACCCTCGTTGGAGGATGGATTGGTAGTTGGGTATTTTGGGCAGAAGCAATGGTTTCAAGTTCAATATGTCTTAATGATAGATTTGTATATTACAAACATGCAGTTTTTTGCTTCTCAAGACATCAGTTGATGGACTGGAGTGGTGTGGATTATTGTGATGTTTTTTATCAGCTGTTTGGACTCTCATTCTGACGGCACCCATTCACTGCAGAAGATCCATTGGTGAGCAAGTGATGTAATGCTTTTCTTTTCTTTTTCTGCTTCTTTTTCTCTCTCTCTCTCTCTCTCTCTCCGTGTCTTTCTTTCTTTCTTTTTGGCTTATTTTAGCAAAATATTTTGTTAAATGGCGCTGTTCATCACATTGATTTGGACTCAGTTACATAAATTAGTGTGTTTTCTATATGTTCCAGTTGTGTTTAATTTAGATTTATCTTTTCTAGTTCACCATAATTCAAATTCATTCATTCAAAACTTTTCGTGCCAGAAAATTTTGCTCTGATTAAACGATAAATTGTATCACTGGATAATCTTAAAAAGATAATTGTCTCCTCGATATACCAGGCAACTTCTTATTAGTATATTAAATGTAGTGAACTACTTTTTAAAAGGGCAGCTTTATTGTAGCCTAACTACTGTAAATTATGAGTAGCTTAAAGGCAAGTCTTTACCCCAGCACTGGTGTGTGTGTGTGTGTGTGTGTGTGTGGGGCAGAGGTGGCACTGCGTTTTGTTGTTTCTGTAATTAGTGCTGGAGTGCTGCTAGTGGCCGGGACAGACTGTGGCGAATGACTATTCTTTTGTGAGAAAAGGCTGCTCCTTCGCTCTCTGCTTCTTCTTTTTTTCTCTCTCTGCGCTCTGTCCATCCTCTCGGGATCTCATCATCTTCCCTAACAGTCAGAGTGGGATTTAGTACCCTCTATTCCCTCACCTTCTTCCTCTCCCTCTTCCCCTCTCTCTGTGTGTGTCTCTTTCTGATGATTTGGAGCCGTTTTACTTTTTAGGTTGTGTCTTTTTCTGACATTCATCTGTCCTGTGCTTTCAACAGAAGCTCTGTATGTGCCGTATAGGAAGTTTGGAGTTAAATTCTTGGATACATTTCTTTTTGGTTCTATTATTGAAAATGTTAGAGTGGTCAATACTCAGTGTTACGGCCTCATAGCTGAGCTCTCGACAGGACAGACAAATAGAAAACAATCATTTATATGTTTGACTTTTTTTTTTTTTTGTAGATCTGCAGATCTACAGACTCTTTATACAACATTGTTGCTCTTGATTTCATGATATTTTATGATTCTTAAGTCTGATGTTAGCTCAGCAGTAACAGACTGGTGTGCAGTAAAGTGGTCGCTGTTTTAAAAAAAAAAAAATTCCACAACAGTTTCCACAATTGGTTGCACAAGATTTAATAACACAGAAAAGTGTTTACGAAGAGGAAAAAAACGTTTAAAATCTATTGTAGAACACATGTAGTTTTCTTTGAGAAGAAAACTACATATTATTTGGTGGTGAGTAAATACTGCTTATTTCATGGCCTCTAAACTGCTTAATGTAGACTATTTGCATTAAGGTATTTTAAAAATTAATATTGCACATTTCTGCAAAGCTGCTTTAAAACAGTGTATATTCTGAAATGCACTACTAAAATTATTAAATCTGACATCACTCTGCAAACAAAGATGAATTTACATGGTATGTGCGAGGATATCTCATTGCCTTATTACTAGTACTGAAATGCCATCCTCAGTCCTTACCGTCCTTCACCGTATCCACACTTTGGTGCTGCAATGTCACATAGATTGTCAGGTAATAGTCATCTGTAAAGTCCACATCAGTGCAGGCTGAGCAAAACAGCACACAGTGGCTACAAAGCCTGCAATTGAATGTCAAGTCCATCATTTGGGACAGAGCCTAAGTGCCTCAATCCCTTGAATATCTTTCAAAGATTTAATGCCACAAACCTTGTGAACCTCAGTGAAAATCAATGCTTTGTTATTCCTCTAATGTGCACAAATGCCTAGTACCCTAAAGTTAACCCCAAAATTAACATTTTCATCATTTACTCACCTTCATGTAGACCTAGTTTGAAAAAACTTTGACTTTATTTCTTGTGTGGAACATAAAAGAAGATATTTTGAAGAATATTGGTAACCAAACAATTTTGGTTCCCATTGACTTCCATTGTATGGACACACAAAAAAATAAAAATGTGCAAGTCTATGGGAACCAAAACTGTCTGGTTATCAATATTCTTCAAAATATCTTCCTTTGCGTCAAGTAAACAGTAAAATATGTAAATATATTTTAAATAAAATTATTCATTCATTCATTAATTTATTTATTCTACTGACATTACTTTTAAGAAATAATAATAAAAGATTGTGCCAAACAACTGAAAGGCTCCTGTTCAAGAATTGTTATTGCATTAATTGCATATTTATTTTATTTTATTTTTAATAAATAAATAAATCCAGACAAAATGACATCATATTCCTGACCCGCAGACAAAGGTAAACATAGCTAAATATATAGTCTCTAATAAATTTATAGTTCAAGTAAATGTATATTTGGTAACACTTTATTTTGATAGTGTACTTTAGACATTCTACTAACAGTAAGTAACTTTGCAACTACATGTCAACTAGTCATTAGAGTATTAGTAGACTATCTGTTTAATATCTCCAAACACTTTACTTTGATGGACCCACAAAACACAACATACTGACTATAAGAATCTTTGCAAGTATATGTCAATTTATACAACTAACCCTAAACCTAACCAAACAGTCTAATCTAAGAGTTAGTAGACATGTAGTTGCAAAGTTACTTATAGTTAGTAGAATGTCTAAAGTAGACTATCAAAATAAAGTGTAAACATATTTTTTCCACATATTATTTTGAGGGCTGTATAGAGATAATTATAGTCCAAAATTAGAAAGTACTGCTTAATCCATGTCTCATGTTTCAATGGAAGTGAAACTGTTTAGTTAACAACATTCTTCAAAATATCTTCTTTTATATTCTGTAGAATAAAGAAACTCATACAGGTTTGGAAGGACATGAAGATAAGTAAATGATGTCAGAAATATCATTTTTGGGTGAACTATCGTTTTAAACATGTGACTTTCCCTGGTAAAAGCCTGTGTACCGTGACTCCTAGAAGCCACCGCCAACCAATCAGATTAAAACTTGTGATTTCCACCAACTCTTGCCATTTTTCTGTGCAACATGCATCAGATAGTCAGTGAGGAGCATAACACAGAATGTCCTATTGAAAACTGTTTTTCTTTTTTTCTATAGTTTCTTTTTCAACATTTGAGATTCATTTTCCGACTCTAAGAAACAAACTCTCTCACTCGCTCTCTTTCAGTTGCAGAGTCTGGGCTTTGAAAGTACCCAAAGCATCCTGGGTAATTAGCCATTACGTCGCTGTCACAGAGGGTTGTGCAGTCAATACAGAGATAATTTGGGCAATGGTGAATGACAGCGCTGTCCAGGCTACAGGGCTGATCAAGGACAGAGCCAGCTGCACCCGGCATCTGTCAGGCCCATGAATCACACACACACACACACACACACTGGCCGAGCCACAGAAAATGCAAATCTACATCCTCAGCTTTCTTTTGTGCTTTCGGGCCTCTCCTCATTTCAGTTTCTCGATCATCTCCCTTCCTCCTCTGGCTTTCTTCTCCTTAATCTCTCCTCCCTTCACGAGAGGAAATGGCTGCTTACGCTCTGTCTCTAAACTGTTAGAGGCTTGTTACTGCTGGTGGCAAATGAATGACATTGGGATAGAGGCCTCTCAGGCCCAAGGAGAGCCCTTAAGTAATGGCAACAGAAGCAGAGAGAGGGAGAGATCACAGCATAATGAAAAAGCTATTTATTTCAGTAATAAAGACAAATGTACCACATTGATTTCAGTTTGGCTAATATGAAATAGAGATGTCGGAGCTTGTTTATTGTGTTTGTGTGGTTGGAAAGAAAGTGTCGGGTAAGCAAAGGTTATTTTACTGTCCTGACATCAGTGACAAAAACCATACCTTGTGTGTTTAATATAATATAATATAAGCCACTGTTTGAGCAACATTTCAGTATTGTATCGTACTGTCATTTCACTTTTACTGATGTGCCACAGAATAAAAGAGGAGCCACAAAAGATGAGCATAAAATCTCATGTCAACATATTTGATGAATGGCTACTCTCTTCTCAATTTTGTAATTTCATCTAAAAATCAACATTTGTACGATTTCGTCAGTTGAAACAGTTTTGCGATTAACTGATCTTATTTGTGTCTCTGGAAAATAGTGGTCTATGACATTATATTAAATATCGGTGGTTTTACTGTCTCTTTGTTAATGAGGACCCGAGTGGTATATTTTCACTGGTGTTATCATTTTTAAATATAATATTTGAAGTAAATAGCAGGGTTGTTATTATTACATAATAACTACATGATGATTGCAGACATTTATGCTATTTATTGAAACCTAGGCTAACTGAGTGAAATCATTCCATTCCATAATGTTGCTATTATAACATGTATTCAATTAAAATATGTAAATATTAGCAATTTATATCATAAATTTACCTTTCAGATGAATCACTTTTACTGGGATTCTGCTTTGTTGTTGGTTATTCAATTATTCAACTAAATTGTCAAAACACAGTTTTCACAACCAAGAATAGTTGATTTAGCATTTTACATTAATGACAGTTAGAATATAAATATGAATATGAATGATTTCTTTAATACATTCTGTAAAAGTTTACCTATAGGGAGGCTATCCTGTCCCAGTAGTAAATAATGTTTAAAACAACAACAACAATAATAATTGTACATTATGTACTATGACAGCTAAATTAGCAAATGTTTCTATGTAATTCCTATAATAACAAACTGACTGATGCATCATCATCCTGCACATGCTAAACTTATCTGTAAATATGTTATAATTTCAATGCAAATTGTCCTTCAGATCTTCCCCCATCTGTATATTACATTATTTCAAGATAGCATGCAATTATTTGTTTTAGGTTTCGCTCAACATTTCTTCAATGGAAATAATGCATTGTAATAATATTGTAATTACATTGTTCTTAATATCTGTGTGTTATCACTGCGATGGACTGACTTACAGCCCGAGATGCTTATGCTGTGTAGGATCCCCGGATGGATGGATGAGTTTGTGTTTATATTGTACAGAGACTGGAGATTAGGGTATGTTTGAGGCCATGACTAATGCCTTGAGTTAAGTTATTCTGCTAGCGTTACAAACTCACTATACATAAAATCACAATCCTTACACGTACACAGCTGTGTTATTATGAGGGCTGTCAATAGGACATGTTAATTAGTCTGATTAATTATTTGTAAATAAAGGGGGGGGGGGGGGGGTCAATAAATCATTAGAATATGTTTCAGGTCTATCTAATCACATTTGTAACACTTTGCTGTGTGACTGAGGTTTACCTGACCGACAGAAGAACTGATTAATCAGTGCATAATCAGTGTACTCCCATTGTGCCTACAGCAGCATAAACCTGTTTATGAGCACACACACACACACACACACACACAAAACGGACAAAAAGAAATGTAGGGCAACGTTTTCTCCATTGGATAACGCTGTGCCACCAGTAATAATCATGTAACAAGCATAACACGCTGATTGTTTTTCTTTTCCTCCTTTCATTGTCCCAAACATCATGAACTCTGTAATATTTAGGTGGCGTTAACTGTGAACCTGACAAGCATGTCCTCCCACTGCTTTAGGAAATCCACTGGGATTCATTCCCACACGTCCCTGTAGACGGAGGGAGAGGGATCTGCTCCAAACAGCATTTAAATGATAAGTGTCTCTCCATTACTGCTCTGGGATAAACATTTAAATGGCCTTTAATTAGCGTGTCCTTCCTGCTTGTCGATAGGCTTGTGCTAACTACTCAGCACCTTAACGAGCCATAATTAAATTGGTTCAAGTCAGAGCTGGCAGCAGAGAGCCTGTCATTTGCAAACAGATAAACAGGGATAGATTTTGAGTTTGACCTCGGCAAAATGATTGTTGGTTCAATATTGGGGGATTAGCTGAAACAATGTAATGATTCAGAGTCTTAAAGCCATAAGAGGCAACAGGACAATGATTTAACTGACCGGACTAACTCTTCTTCATCAGTGGAGCTGGTTGATTCTCTGTTTCAGAGATCTTGATGGTACTTAAAAGTCATTCTAATCAGAATGTGAACAACTTTTCACAAACTTAGGTAATGCACGTCAGATAAACTGATTGTTACTACTACATGTTTTAAAAGAACAGTCAGTTCTCTCAACATTCAGTCATAATCCAAACCTGCACAACTCTTTCTTCTGCAGGACCACAAAAAGATACATTTTGAACGCAATAACAGCTAGAAATAATAATAAAATGTAAAGATCCACATTGTTCATCTAACTTGTGCATTTCAAGTAATCTGAAGCCATATGATAGTTTTAATGAAGGAAAATAGTAAAATTTAGGTTAACAATAGGGAATGGTGTCAATGGCATCAATGACAGCAAAGAAAAAACATTTAACACAAGTGAATTTAGTTTTTTTTGTTTTTGATTTTGAGAGAGAGAGATTTATGTGATGATTGTGAATAAAATGTATAAATATATCCTAGAAATATATATACATAAAAAATGGACTTTCAAAGTGACTGTTTCTAAAGCACAAATGTTGTGTCACATGGGAGGCAAATACATAATTGGACTAAAATTGTTCAGTTACTCTATAATAATTCATTATTAGAGTAGTGTGGTTAAAGCTCAGGATTGGAAAGTTGCTGGTTCGAGTCTGTAAATAACTAGTTTCAGCCTCAGACGTCACGCCCACAGACCGTTGGCTGAACATCTGATGCATATGGCACACAAAAGTGGAAACACTTCAGGAGTTTCGAAGTTTTCATCGGATTGGTTGAATTATACAGGATTTCCGGGAGACGTGTGTGTCACAGTTGTAAACTATACATCAGGTTAAACTAAATGAAAACTTTGCCTTCACAACTAGATGGGATAAATATATATATATAAGTAAAAACTTTTTTATATAATTTATTTCAGTAAAAAAAAAATATATTTTTAAGTAACAAAACAGTTTTTAATGGTTTTCATTTTAGTTAACTATAAAATCCCTGATGCCAACACAATCTTTTGGCAGTTCATAACTATTTAACATTTTGGTGAATTGACAGTATATGATTTAGAACAGTCTCATTTGTATGTTTTTATATGATCTGCGTACCAACCTGAGGCTGTAGGTTTATAGGAAGACAGTCGTACCTTTTGTTTGTTTTTTTAAACAAAAGAATTTAAAATATAAAAGCCAAACATTCTAAAATGTATTTTGAGATTGAGATGCACTTTAACTAATCCAGGAGAATAAGTGCACTGCAAGATGCATTGGTTACAAGTGTCTGTTAGATGACCACTAATTTTCATATTTTAGGACTACCGTTATGAATTAGATCTACTGACCTTTCATGTGTTGGAAAAGTACTGTTTTCTAAAGTGCCCTGAGAAACGGACACACTCATAATGATAACTAATTTAAATAATACTCTATATTAGAATACAACATAGAATTGTATATGGGGTTTATTCTGACTCATTGTGACATTTACACAGAGCTGGAAGGCCAGAGTTTCATGTGCAGTTAAAGCAAGGTGTCAAGAGCTTAAATGTAAGCACTGTTTAAAAAGACCAAGAGCAATTAGGGGAAAAAAACTTTACAATGGAACTTAATGTCCTTGTTGCTTTGATCTGTGTCGCTAACTGCACTGAAACTTTCTGTCCTAATTATCTATTTCTGCCAGTCAGTGTCTCTCTGTGTCCCCCTCTCTCTCTCTCTCTCTCTCTCTCATTATAGTCTCTCTTCTTCCATTTCTACATTAGCACAGCAGTCTGATATGCACTTAACTGTGTAGACATAGAGAATGGGGATGAAACAAGAGGAGAGCAAAGTGAGGGACCAAGTAACAGACAAAAACAGGAGGAGAGGTGAGGAAGAGAGATGAATGAAGAAAGTATAGTTCATGGAACAGAGGCTAATGACATGGGGAAAGGGTTCTCAGCTCTGAAGGACTTCACTCTTGCTCTGATCTGCTCATCACATTGACTATTTGTCTATGCTCTCACTTAAAATAAGTTGAGGTGTCATTGCCATCTATCGGTTAGATATTTAGTCAGTTACTCAGTTAGCATCATAACTGATGAACTTCGAAACATGGTTATTGCCTACTGGCCCTAGTCAAAAAAACTAACAAAAACAAATTCATTCCCTTGGGGAAAATGAGTAATTGTATGCACTTGTAGTTTACTTAAAATCCTAAAAGTAAAATGTTTAAAAGACTGTGCTCGCAAATAATGTAAAATAAAATAAAAGGCCACTTAAGTGTACTAAGAGTACATTCTTATGACTGTGTTTATTAACCCACTTAAGTACACTTAAAAAGTGTTCTTTATAACAATATAAAATTAGACATTTTACTTTAAATCTATTTTAAATCTTTGTGTTTTATTAATCCTTTGTTAGGCTTTAAATAAGTACTTTTATTTTGATGTGTTGACTAACATACTTAAGCATGTATAAAGCACTTGATTATAATTTAATTGTAGTGTGTTATTTAATATTACATTTAAAGTTAGTATATTTACATTAAAAATCATTCAAATTATATTATAAATATAATCATAATTATATTATACACATTAATATAAATGTTAAAAATATATTAGAAATTACTAAATTGCAACTTCATCTCTACAAATGTGTAATTACAAGTATATTAAATAAATTACATACAAGTTTCAATAGTAATTATATTTAAGTATATTTTAGTTTACCATAAATGCTTTTAAGAACATTCAGCAGTATTTAACCATATTTCAAAGACAGAAGAATACAATCTGAAATTGCATATAAAAATATATATATACTTAAGTCCTAATTAAAAATCCACTCAAATGTTCAGCTCATTGCAATTAATATAAATTTAAATTATAATACATTTTAATGTGACCAACTTTTAATGTGTCCTCGTTACAGTGTAATTATACATTTAAGTACTGAGTAATGTTAATTAACTATATGTACTTACTTTATGATTAGGGTGTTGCTTAGGGTTACTTGTATGTAATTATGCATAGTTCATTGTTATTATAATAGCAAATACATGTAACGTGTAACAAGGACACCTTAAAAATAAAGTGTTACCAAATTTTTATTTAATTGCAAAAAACATGCAATAAAGTGTCCAAAAACATAGCATTCAGTTTGCACTTATATTCTTTTAAAGAATATTATTTACACAATAAATACTCTTTTTAAAAGAGTTTTAAAACTTCTTGTGCAAGGGTCCTTAAGAAGTTGCACCATGCAAGTTTAATACTAGGCCAAAGTCTTTCCCAATGTTCTTGTTGACACTTTTCGAAAAAAAAAAAAAAACTTGGAAGTAAAGATGCCACAAAATGTAGCATGTTGACAATGTATTGACGTGGCATTGGTGACTACTTCTTTATAGCAATATATTTTTTACTACATAATATGTCAACGAACCCAATTACAATATAAAACAGAGTTTCCAACTTGGAAATAAAATAGTTTTCTTAACCTTTCAGTTTGAGCAAAGTGCAGTACAGCAAACATAAACATTCATCACTGGTAATTGCATGTATTTATTATTCTAATATGATATAAAACAACTGGTGGTGTAGATGGTGTAATAGATAAAGATATTCTGGATGCAGCAATGCACGTTTCAAATGGCGGCAAAAGCCAAGTTCTTTTAACGAATTAGCATGGTCTGTGTGAATAAGAACCTTCCTGTCTTCTGCGAGTAAAATCCAGCAACAGCCAACCCACCCTGACATTACAGCACCTTATTAGAGTCCTGCAGGACCGGCCCCTACCTGACTACAACTCCACTCACCACTGACAGAAATAAGAAGCACCATCATGTTGGGTCAGTGTGTTTGTGTGAATGCGTGTGTGTGTGTGCGTAGCTCTCCCTTAATTAAAGCCACAGTGTTCTCTTTCTGCTCTCGGTGTCTGTGCATATTGGGCGTAGGGGACACTGAAACTCATTATTCCCACAGCCCAAACACTGAGGCTGTGTCAAGCCAGCATCCATCACCACAGGCCTGCACACAGTCAGCACAAAAAAAAACACATTCACGCTCACTCAGCACATTCACCAATTTGCAATTTTCCAGTGCGGGGTTGGCTGACATGTTTTTATTGCTGAAGATCACTTTCAAACGCACAGATCATGAGAGCCAACGCTCGTTAGCCTAGCGCTGCTGACTCAGATGCTAACGAGGATAATTAACAGCGCTGCGTTACGGAAAGCATTGCAGGGGAGGAGGAAGCACTGCTACTCACTACCAGCTAACAGCATCGATGTGAAAGTGAGAAGATAAATGTGTGTACCTGTGTTGCTGCTTGGAGTTGTGTGCTGTGTTGTACAGGAAGTGAGCAGGAAGCAGGAATCAAGTTTTCTTCAGATGCTTGAGATAAAAGTGCTCATTGTACTATGAAGGAACTTTCAGAACTCAAAACTTCCTCTCTAGTGCAAAAAAGAGCATCTAAAATAATAGTCATTCAGAACATCATGAGTATGTTCAATGATCTAGCACATATATACTTACAGTCATTGTCAACAATGCCTGCTCGACATTCAACAAGTTTGTCCATCAAGTCACAAGAAGGTGGATCATTTTATTTAATATACATTTAAATTATAATATGTTTTTATTTACATGAAACTAAGTTTGCACTTGTTCTTTTTAGTGTATTGTTTCCTTTAAATGTACTTCTTTTTCATAATGGTCTTCAAACTTTTCAAAATTTTACATCAAACTATTCCACAAAATGTAGCATGCTAGCAGTTCATTGTACCATGAAAATGTCCTAAATATCAGAACTCAAAACATCTTCCCTAGTGGAAAAAGGGCATTTAAACTGAAATGCAATCATGATTAAAAAATAAAAAATTTCCTTACATCTGACAAATGAATATGCATTTATAACCAACATCCACAATGCTTATACAGTGTTTAGAAATGTTACCTACCCAGTCACAATGAGGCAAAAAGGAGGAAATCAGAGAGATATTATTCCTGTTCAGAAGAAATAATGGCAAACACATCTTGTTGACAAAAATCCATGAAATCCATTTATTAGAAATTAAAAAAAATTCTTTCTTTCTTTCTTTCTTTCTTTCTTTCTTTCTTTCTTTAGGTTCCTGATAATTCCAGTCTAATCTTAAAAGCTGTGTTACACTTCAGCTCTGATTGCTTTGGGATTTTGTCATAATGTAATACATCTCACGGGGGAAGTCGTGGCCTAATGGTTAGAGAGTCGGACTTGTAATCGAAAGGTTGTGGGTTCGAGTCCCCGGCCGGCAGGAATTGTAGGTGGGGGGAGTGAATGTCCAGCGCTCTCTCCACCCTCAATACCACGACTGAGGTGCCCTTGAGCAAGGCACCGAACCCCCAACTGCTCCCCGGGCGCCGCAGCATGGCTGCCCACTGCTCCGGGTGTGTGTTCACGGTGTGTGTGTGTGTGTGTGTGTGTGTGTGTGTGTGCATTTGTTCACTACTCACTGCTGTGTGTGTGCACTTGGATGGGTTAAACGCAGAGCACCAATTTCGAGTATGGGTCACCATACTTGACAATACGTCACGACTTTACTTTACTTTACTTTACTTTGCAAAGATGCTTTTTTTAAGAGGATATGACGATTAAAAACTATACTGGACTGTGAAGTTCATGAGAAATTCTATTCACACTCATGTTCCACATGTAAAAAGAGTTTAAAGGCACAGTAAAAATGGTCAGGTATGCTTTAGGGGTGGAGCTGAACTAACCTAGCTGAACCAATATCCTGGGCCCTCGGGAACAGGTTTTGACACCTCTGTCCTATACAGTATGCTTAATTAAGATCATGTGTTAGCCTAAATGTTAGTTAGCCTGTTTTCAGCCAATAGAAACTACTCAACTGTTTGCATCTAATTACACTCAAAAATAACTGTTTATCTGAATTTGATTCCGTCATGCACAGTGTTAACTCAGATACTTTGTATAGGATTAAATTAAGTGAACTAAGTAAAACTAACCCAGCTAATTTTGTCATACATGTCATGAATTGATATATCAGCATGCATTTTCTGATTTTGCATTTACCCACAACTACCAAAGGCGTTTTGCATCTGGTCATAAAAGAAAGTGACTCTTATGCCACAGCTGTTTAGTGCTGTCTAAGTGCTCTATACTGCTCTTTCACAACAGCTAACAGATTGTGAGATGTAATGTGGGGGACAGCTGTTTCCATTACACTTGCAGTAGCACTTAAGATGACGCCTGCTTTGACAAAGAAACCACTGCAAGCTATATTAAGTGAGCTATCATACTGGACAACAAGCAAACAATGTCACTCAAACAACAAACATACAATGGAAATAATAAAGCATTGTAAGTTAATGTTTGTAATGACTGCATGGTCTTCAACATTGTGTCCTGGTTAACTTCTCACTTGATCGTTTAATGCATTATTCTTTTCCTACAGTTTTTAATTCATCAGTGCACATTATTCCAATTACAGTCAATTCTTTCTCTCTATAAATGACTCAACTTTAAAGGGTTAGTTCACCCAAACATGAAAATTCTGTCATTAATTACTCCCTCGCACATCGTTCCAAACCCGTAAGACCTTCGTTCATCTTCTGAACAAATTAAGATATTTTTGAAATCCGAGATCTCGCTGACCCTCCATAGACAGAAACGCAACTGTAATGTTCCCAGGTCCAGAAACGTATAAGGACATCGGTAATGTCACGAGTCTGCCTGTCCTTCCCTCTCTCCAATCCGGATGCACGCCCTCACCTGGTCTCCCTCAGTCATTAATCATGCACACCTGCACCTCGTCATCACCCTCATCACAGACACTTCATAAGCACTCACCCCAGCCACCACAGTTGTCCGATCTCGTTGCTACCTGCCGGACTCTACTCTGAAGCTCTCCAGTCGATGAGTATTACCTCTGATTATTTACCTTGTGTACTAACCTGCTGTTCTCCGTCCCGTCTTCCTCTCAGTCTTCAGACCCGTCTGTGTGTGATCATCTGTCTGGGATCCGACTCCCCTCCGATCACGCTCCACCCGCCTGCTAGGCAGAAAGACCCGATTAGCACTATCACCCAACACCTGCAAGATTCACGACCAAGAAGCTACTCACCTTGTCTCACGATCACCAGCACCCAAGTCCTGTAAATAAAGACACATTATTGCACTTACCTTCTGAGTCCGTCTGCATCTGTGACAGAAGATCGGACCTACACAGAATATGGACTGCGCCTACCTGCCTCCCGAAGAAAGACTCCTCCAGATCGCACAAGAGGGCCGCTCCATAGAAGAGTATTTGGAGGATTTCCTCCAGCTCGCCCACCGCGTGCCATGGAACGATGGCACGCTGAAGGTTGTCGTCTGGAGCGGCCTTGATGACAACCTGTTCCTCCAGGCACCACCTGCCTCTACCCCGGGCTCCCTGAAGCAATACCTGGAGTTGGTGCTATCCCTCGCGGGGTCCTCTTACATCGTGGAGGAGGTTTATACAGTGCAGCCACCGCCTTCGACGGCGATGAATGTTCCGCCCGCGGCGAAGAGGATACCGCCGCAAATGGCGATGAACGTTACGCCGTCCGCGGCGAAGATGGTTCCGTCCAGCCCACCTGAGTTCCCGCTGGTTCCGTCCAGCCCACCTGAGTTCCCGCTGGTTCCGTCCAGCCCACCTGAGTTCCCGCTGGTTCCGTCCAGCCCACCTGAGTTCTCGCTGGTCCCGTCCAGCCCACCTGATTTCCCGCTGGTCCCGTCCAGCCCCGCACCTCCCGTGCGCCCTCTAATGTCCGCGCTGCAAGAGCGCCCTCTAATGTCCGCGCTGCAAGAGCGCCCTCTAATGTCCGCGCGGCAAGCGCGCCCTCTAATGTCCGCGCTGCAAGAGCGCCCTCTGACGTCCGCGCTGCAAGAGCGCCCTCTAATGTCCGCGCTACAAGAGCGCCCCTTTGAATCCGCGCTGCAAGAGCGCCCTCAAGTATCCGCGCTGCAAGAGCGCCCTCAAATGTCTGCGCTGCAAGAGCACCCTCCTGCTTCTCCGCTGGTCCCGTCCAGCCCTCCTTCGTCTCCGCTGGTACTATCCAGCTTCGTGCCTCCCGTGCGCCCTCAAGCGTCCGCGCTGCCAGAGCGCCCCCAAGCGTCCGCTCCTCCAGAGCGCCCCCAAGCGTCCGCTCCTCCAGAGCGCCCCCAAGCGTCCGCTCCTCCAGAGCGCCCTCAAGCGCCCGCTCCTCCAGAGCGCCCCCAAGCGTCCGCTCCTCCAGAGCGCCCCCAAGCGTCCGCTCCTCCAGAGCGCCCCCAAGCGTCCGCTCCTCCAGAGCGCCCCCAAGCGTCCGCTCCTCCAGAGCGCCCCCAGGAGTCCGCTCCTCCAGAGCGCCCCCAGGAGTCCGCTCCTCCAATGTGGCCCCCAGAGGGGAACTTTCCCAAAGAAATTTTGGGGGGGGGGCCATATAGTCTCAGTCTGTGTGGCCAGGCCAAGGGCCAAGGCCACGGAGCACCCCGATCCGCCAAGGCCGCCCAAGGACCCCGATCCGCCAAGGCCGCCCAAGGACCCCGATCCGCCAAGGCCGCCCAAGGACCCCGATCCGCCAAGGCCGCCCAAGGACCCCTATCCGCCATGGCCACCCAAGGACCCCGATCCGCCAGGGCCGTCCGGGGACCCCGATCCGCCAGGGCCGTCCGGGGACCCCGATTCGTCATGGCCTTCCGGGCTCCCCGATCCGCCAGGGCCGTCCGGGGACCCCGATCCGCCATGGCCGTCCGGGCTCCCAGTCCCGCCATGGCCTCCCAAGGCCCCTGATCCGCCCTGGAGGCTTCCCTATTCTCCTCCTTGTCCTGGCCCTGTTCCGGCCTCCAGGACGCCCGCCCCCCCCTCCCCGATGTCACTGTTGCGGTGCGGGACGCACCTTCCGGGAGGGGGAGGTAATGTCACGAGTCTGCCTGTCCTTCCCTCTCTCCAATCCGGATGCACGCCCTCACCTGGTCTCCCTCAGTCATTAATCATGCACACCTGCACCTCGTCATCACCCTCATCACAGACACTTCATAAGCACTCACCCCAGCCACCACAGTTGTCCGATCTCGTTGCTACCTGCCGGACTCTACTCTGAAGCTCTCCAGTCGATGAGTATTACCTCTGATTATTTACCTTGTGTACTAACCTGCTGTTCTCCGTCCCGTCTTCCTCTCAGTCTTCAGACCCGTCTGTGTGTGATCATCTGTCTGGGATCCGACTCCCCTCCGATCACGCTCCACCCGCCTGCTAGGCAGAAAGACCCGATTAGCACTATCACCCAACACCTGCAAGATTCACGACCAAGAAGCTACTCACCTTGTCTCACGATCACCAGCACCCAAGTCCTGTAAATAAAGACACATTATTGCACTTACCTTCTGAGTCCGTCTGCATCTGTGACAGGTAAAACAGTCCATGTGACATCAGTGGCTGAACTTCAATTTTGCAAAGCTACCAGAATACTTTTTGTGCGCAAAGAAATAAAAAATAACGACTTCAACAATTAATCTCCCCTGAGTTACTGTCTTCTGCTATTTCGGAGAATATCACAAAGCATTATTCTTTACCCTAAGCGTAAACAATGATGATTATGCCGATGATAATCATTCTCGTAGCTTCGCAAAACTGATGTTGAGCCACTGATGTCATATGGACTATTTTACCGATGTCCTTACTACATTTCTGGACCTATGAACATTATAGTTGCGTTGCTGTCTATGCACCATCAGAGAGCTCTCAGATTTAATCAAAAACTTGTGTTCAGAAGATGAATGAAGGTCTCACGGGTTTCGAACGACATGAAGGTGAGTTATTAATGGCAGAACTTTCATTTTGGGGTGAACTAACCCTTTAATAAATGAAGCAACTTTCCTTTTGACTGATGTTACCAAGACTGCTCGCAGAGGAGTTCAGTAATGCTTTCTATATAAAAATAAAGATTTTTCAGAAACAAACAAATACAGACAGACAGATGTGTGTTTTAGAAGTAACTACAATAGATTATTTACTGAAATGAGCAGGTCTTGTGAAAGTGATGTATCAAATAGCTAGTATTCTAGTTATTGGACAATTCAGCATAAGAAGAATGTGTTGAAGTGTGTGTTGTGTGTGGCGGTGTTGATTTGACTGTGACTGGGCTGTTGGGCTCTGTTCATTATGTGCTGAGACTGGGGCAGGTCTCTCCTCACAGCCAGGATGAGGGTATTAAAGGCGAGCGTCTGACACCTCTCTAATGAAAAATAGAATCCTCCTGAAGGTTATGTAGCGGCCCATGCTGAAAATCCTGCTTCATTTCACTCTCTCCCTCTGCTTAGGTCAATCTAATTCTTTCCTCCTGATAGATATTTTCTCTTAAAGTTTTCCGTAGGTAAGTGTGTGCCAGCCTCATCATAAGGAGACACTTGGGTTTCTCTTGCTTATGGTTTTTTTTTCCTCATGTGGCTAAATATACTGAACAAAAATGGTGTAGAAACCATTTTCACTCAGAAATTGCTACTAAATGTTCCAAACAATACAATAATACAAAGAAACTGCAAGTAACGCACTGAATTAATACATTCTGAAGAAAAACTGAAATGATCAGGAATTGTCAAATGTACTTCAATAATCTTCAAAAAAACATTATCGTTAACTAAAACTAATTTGAAAAATATTTGAAATAAAATAAATCATAACTGATCAAATAAACAAACAAAGCTTATTTTACTTCAACTATTTGCCAAGGCAATGTTTCTCATTTAGTTTATTGAGGTACTAAAATAAATAAAAATGGTCACACTTTATTTTAAGGTCTAATTCTTGCTATTAACAAACTATTAACTATGATTTTTGCCTCAATAAACTCCTAATTTGCTGATTATTAATAGTTAGTAAGGTAGTTGTTACATTTAGGGATTGGTTAGGGATGTAGAATATGGTCATGCAGAATATGTGCTATACAAGCACTACAAAACAGCCAATATATTAATATTAGGAATGCTAATAAGCAACTAGTTAATAGTGACAGTTGGTCCCTATACTAAAGTGTTACCAATAAATAAAACCATATATTATTAATTAAAAAATTATAATAATACAAATGACATACACAACAGAATTATTAAAATGTTAACAAAAATGTAAGTAAAAACAGAAAATATATAAATAAAATATTAACAAAACTATATAGTATATTAATGATAACAAAAAAGAACACTGATGCACACCAAAATACAGACTGTAAGATTATTAAATTATTTAATAATACATTAATTAATTTATTTATTCCTTCGTTTGTTTGTTTAGCAAGTAGCTGTGGAATAAGTGAGATAATGTACAGTCAGAAGATTATTATTGCAAAACAAACCCCTTCAGGATGATTCAGTTTGTCAGCTGACTGTACATTATCCCTCATAAGTACATCATACAGTAACATAAATTAGATCACTTCCATTCATTAAATTAATATATATATTTTTTTTTCTCTCAAAAAAACACAGGGATGTGGTGGAAATATTTGGAGTCAGTATGTGAGCGTGACAGAGGGAAGTATGTCATTTTTGCGGTACTCAGCAGTTGGATGATGTGCGTGTCTTTTTTACAGTGCAGACAGAAGTAAGAGGTCAAGCTTTGTGTGACCCCAGACGCTGACACACGTACACTCAGCCCACAGAACCACACAGAGCCCCGGTCACCCAGCGCACCGCCTCATGGGACGCCCTGTCATCCTCACATACTGTTTCTGTGTCTTTCTCCCTCTCTTTCTCACTCTTGATCTTTGTTGTAATCACTGATGGACACAGAAAAACAGAGGATGTTATTTTAAGTTATTTTATTTCTAAAAATGATTTCTTAAAAATCGAATCAAGAAAAATGAAATATGGTGAAGTGATGAGCTGGTGTGTAAAACGTCTCACTGCCACTGTTAGATGTGTGAACTGCCCTACACGCTCTGCCCTTTGCACAGTGTGTCACACACACACACACACACACACATGCAGAAAGAGCCTCACACCACCTCTGTCACATAAGCATAACTACAGCAGTGCTGATGACACTGTACCAGTGTCCCTGCCGAAACACACTCATTTATATGTGTGTAAAAGAGTGTACAGCAAGATCTGCAAGAAAGAAGAGGAGGATACGCCGTGTGCGTGTGTGTGTGTGTGTGTGTGTGTGTGTGCGTGAGAGAGAGAGAGAGAGAGAGAGAGAGAGAGAGAGAGAGAGAGCCACTGAACACACTGTGTGTTCCAACTTGTTTTTAAGTTCGCTGTTGTATTATCACTGGAAATGGTCAACATGATGATAAATAAATGATGAGAATGAAATTAAATTTATTCTGGTCCCTGAAAAACTGAAATGTATTTTTTTATTATTATTATTTTTAAAAATGTCAAGTGGTGTAACCATTACAAAAAAAAGAAGAAGAAAAGAAACCTTCTTTACACATACAGTGTGTATATAATGTTCTATGTAATGCATGTTAATTTTCAAACATACAATTTTAAATATTCATATTGAGTACTGGATTTTTTTTTGTAAAAATATATATACAAATCTGTGTGTGTGGATGATTATATTTGTCACTTTATGCCCCACAAAAAAAAAAAAGTAAATAAATAGAATCTGAAGAATCTGAAATAATCTTAAAAAATATTTTTAAGTCAATATTTTTTAAGTTCATCTGTATGAACTTGACTGTATAAATGTGAGAAAAATATTACAATAGAATTCACACAGACAATGACTTCAATACACCTTTTCAATTCTGTAATAAAACATATAAAAAAAAAAAAACATTTTATTCCAGAAAAAATAAAAAATAATCTTTCAAAATGTTTTCCAATCATGCCTGTATGTCTTTTGTTTGTTTGTTTTGTTTTTTTGCTAGATGTTATATTAATTGATCAATAGATGTTAGATTAATAGATCAATACTTGTTTGTGAAGAAACTCCAAGTAAGAAGTGGTGTCCTGGTGGGTACTGAGAAGAGGTTCTGTCCTGTAATTAGAGAGAGTATGGTAAGACTGTTGGGTCTTAAGTATCTCAGCAGGGTGCTAAACTGTGTTTATGATACAACAGCACTCGTATGATGCAGCAAATACTAGCACTGAAGACCAACGCTCTCTCCTTTTGTCTCCTACATGAGATCCAGAGAAATGCAGGCTACTAAACACATGGTTAATTAAACCTACTGAGAGTCCTGTGTCTGAATATAGTTTTTATTGTAGTTTATTTCATTATAGTTTTTAAGACAGAATCACCTGTAGTTTCCATGAGAGGCAGATTACACACACAGTCTGTGGCACAACTAACAGTTCTGATCCGTGTGCATGCGAGTGTGTTTGTACCTGTGTGTGTGCGGATTGTTAGAGCTGTTTTTCAAGCACAGACTCCACTTGTCAGATTATGCCACATTTCCATTTGACTTTCATAAGCTGTTTACGGCTCACAGGCTGTGCAAAGAAATGGGCTCCTGAAAGTATGTGTGCAGTTTGGATCCCGTCAGGGTCTTTTACATGATGTATTTTGTATGTCAGAATTGCTGGTTGGAGAGATCACTGTAAAAACAGTCCCGCTGTTTTCTTTCCTGACATTTGTGTTTGTTTCCGGTTGTTTTGGTCCTGAGGTAAAAAAGGATGAAGTGATGTTGAATCATAAATCCATCCACTTTGCATGTGCAGTGTTTTATTCCACAGATTTATGATTTTCCTTCGTATCGGAGGATAATTACCAGTGCTGGGAATACAGTACAGAATACAAGTTACCCTATTTAAAATGTAATTAGTAGTGTAACTATTTCAAGTACTTTATTAAAGTAATGTAACTGATTACATTTGATTACTTTTTAATTACTTTTCTAAATTTCTAATGTTTTCAATTGTTAATCATTGTCAAACATTTAAACCAGACAGGGTTAACCTTACAGTAGTGCTCAACACTGACTAAGCACTGTGCGCAGCACATTTCGTTCTTGAACTTGAACTTGAACTTGATTACTGTCAAAATTCTTCTTCACTTGAATTAAGATTATAATTTAATTTCAAGCACAGTCACCACAAAATCAGACTTTAGCCTCTCTTTACTTTGAGATCATCCTGAAGTTAAATACAGATTTAAAGTCATAACAAGAAATAGTTTAATAGCTATCATACTGTTTTTGAAATCAAATCGCATGGCTATCAGGAAACACTTGCATTTAACAATGCCTTGGGGAAAAAAAGAGAAAGAAATAAAGCATATAAGCCCAAATAGCAAATAAAACAGTTATCGATGTGTCCTATTTGGTATCTTAAATCCCTGAAACGTTGGTGCCTCATATATTAGAGCAGTACAATGCAATTTATGAAAAAAAGTCCAAGTATGTGGGTACGTGGGGGGGGGGGGTCTGATGTATCCCCCTTTGTAATCATTAACATTTTCATAAGTAACTGTAATTTAATTACACTTTTTTTTCTCAGTAACTGTAACTGATTACCTACATTTATTTTGTAATTAAATTGTAACAACGTTACATGTAACTAGTTGCTTCCCAACACTGAGCTGTTTTAGCTATATTTTAGCTCAAGTGTAAACAAATTCGCAACAGGGCGCCTTCATAACCCTTGTTTCAAACAAATTCGATTATAAAGGAGCTAATGGGACTGTTTCTGTGTGTGTTGTCTGTGCTCTGCTGGAAGACCAACGCCGAGTCTAGGGGGGGAAAGTCCGGTGTGAGTCCTGGATCTCTCCTCACTGGATTAACATTTATCGAGCGGCTAAACTGGCTTCACTCACTCCAGGACAAAGACACGAACGTAATTGCCGTGGCTGTTTCGCGAGCTGATCACCAATGTTCCCAGCAAAGCCCGGCTAATAGACATTTCATTACGGATTAGAAAGTCTCTATTACAATACAAATTAAAGACGCTCTGATCTTAGCCTATAGGTCGAGCGGCATTACGGTGAAAGTTAGGTGTGTGAGAGGCGTAGAGTGCGTCGGCGCTGAGGTTGCAGTTTGCTATTGATTTTACGATGGGCTTATATGATGATTTATGGAGAGCTTGTGTCAGTATAACAGGCTGAAGGACACACAATATCATCTTCAACATCATTAAAATTCAGATGCTTCTCTGGCCTACTCATCAGACGCTCGCACCGGCAGCCACACATACACACGCCGCACACATGCGCACACATAGGCTGCACAAATAAACACAAGAGCGCATAAATTGTCTCTCACGGTAAAATGCACTCACATATTAGGCTACTCTTGGCCACTTGCGGAATATCTGATCTTATTTACAGGTGATTTTAAACATACGCTCTTCCCTCCGCCACTGTGTGTTGTGTTAGTTTATCTGGGTTGTTTTCATGCGTCTTAAAGCCGCCATTGACAGAAGCAGTGAAAGTGTTTCAGAGGCCGTCGTGAGTCTTTCATCTGCCGCTGGATTCTGTGGTACACTAGAGCCCCCTGTAGATCAAGAGAGGTACTGCAGTCAATAACGCGGTGCTGAGTACTTGAGCTGTGCATTTCTTTCATGAAAATACAGAATATCAGGTTACTGCAGATTAGCGATGATGATTTAGACCACGCTAAAAATCTAAATTAAGATGTAAGATTATAGAATTATTTCTACTAGGGCTTTATAGGCTATGCAAATACGAACGGATAGCTATGGAATTTCATTATAGTGACGTACTGATGTAAACTCAACATCAAAAATATAAATATAATATAATATAATTATAAATAGGTGTATAATTTAAATACCCTATTATAAATAAAGGAATAATGCAAATGATACATACATTTATGAAGATACTGTTGCTTCCTTGGCAATAAAAATAAACCTTTATCTTTAGCCATTTTACATATTGTTCATTTAGTCAAAATTTGTTTTTGTTTTCAGAAATATTGTTTTGCAAGCGTTCATATCATGTATTAATAATAATAGGCTAATAATAATAATTTATACAACATCTTTCAAATAGCCAATGCATAAAACGGGACAAAAGTAGAAGTACCAGAATACACACATGGACAGAAACCGCAAAACTGTCATGAGAATTGCTGGTTCACAGCTTATATACATAGTAAATATATCGAAGAATACTTCAAATGTTCGTATATAGCCTATTTCAAAGCACAATTGAAAGCAATATTGACATTCAGGTGTGTGTAATGAGAGGCGTTAACAAGCAGATGAATAATATGATGAGTACTCTCCTCAGCCTAATTACTTAAGTAGCTATTAATTTCACTCTTGTACCATCATTATTAATCACATTAGTGCGCCCACAGTCTTCTTCAGAGAGGAAAATCAGGCAGAACACAGTTCTGTCACTAGGGAATGTGGCAAAGCACAGAGCACAGTGCCATAAAATGCTTACAATTAAAACATTTGCATACTTATTGTTAAAATATATTTATTTCGATACATTTAAAGCTTCATTGAACTTGAAAATAGTAAGTCAGAGCACGGTATCATATGATGAGGTGAAATTTCCTGGAATTAGGCTACAGAAGATGTAATGTTGTTTTAACGCCATTTTTTAGGCTATAATGTTGTATTTTATTTTATTTTTCCTGCATGCTTTTAGCACGTTTTATCCAAAGGCCCAACACATATTCTATGCAAAAACGTGAACGTAAATGCTTCTACGCAAACTCGAATTCGTGCTCCTCTGAACAGCGAAAACCTCACAAGTAGCCTAAACATTTATGAATGTATTATTTTCATAAAAAGTGTTTCTGGACTTACAGTATTTTCAAACAAAAATTTTAATCTAACCCTTGAGCTTTATCATTGATAGCATCATCCTTTAACAGTTGAACTAAACCACCAGTTTATTCACTCTTTTATTATATTATATTTTTCTATATCTCCATGCTCCATGTCTCACCCTATCCACACTGTGACATGACAAAACTGAATTGATCTGGTTCTAATCAGCAAAGCTGTCTAAATGTCGCACACTCCGTGTCTGCTGGAGTCTTCTGGATCCCACATTCTCATCATCATCAGGTCAGCAGGCGAGGTCTGGTCAGCAGGGCAGAGGGCAGCGTCCACATGCTGAGGTCTGGCCATATCTGCATCTGAACCAGAAAAGAGAAGAGGATGGGAGGGGGGGGGGGGGTGACTCGGTAAGGCAGCTCTCCGACTGTGACTTGGCGCACCCCACTGGACAGCTGGAGACTGTGGGAGAGAAGAACCTGCCAAACTCTGACAGAGAGGGAATTTTGCAAGTTTCAACAATACTTTGTTTAAACATTCTTGACCCAGTTTACATACACTATACAGTTCAAAAGTTTAGATTTTTTTGAAAGAAATGAATGATTTATTCAGCAAGGATGCATTAAATTGATCAAATGTGACAGTAATTTAAAATGTTATAAAAAGTTATATTACAGTGCTGTTCTTTTGATCTTTCTATTAATAAAAGAACCCTGAAAAAATATCACAGTTTCCACAAAAATATGAAGCAGCAAAACTTTTTTCAACATTGATAATAATCAGAAATGTTTCAAAGCAGCATATTAGAATGATTTATGATCTATTTATGATGATCTATTTAAATAGAAAAGTTATTTTAAATTGTAATAATATTTCAAAATATTAAAATTTTTGCAGTACTTTGATCAAATAAATGCAGCCAGTTTTCTTCCTTTTCAAATATATAACAATTTTGCTACCAATAAGAAAATCAACTAATTGTCACCAAATTTTTATAGGCCTAAATATTGTTTATAAAATAAGACAATAGATAAAATCAACATGAGAATATGAACATGAATTAAAAAAATCATTGCTCTCATGGCTACATTTTAAGACCATTGTCAGGACACAGGAGACACAAGGGTTAGGACAACAAGTGACTTTATTCAAGTGATCGGGTGAGAGAGCCCAGGGGCTAAGTGAGATCCGAGTCGGGGAGTGGAGAACAGGGAGGCAGGCTAGCCGGTGCCGGGGAAGGAATGGCGGGCACGATGAGGAATCCAGGGAGCGGTGGAGATCAGGAGCGGTGGAGACACGGAGGAATCTCTGGGTAGAAGAGCAAAAAGGTTAGTACAGAGAGTCTGGTTTGGTTCCTATAGTGAACGGTAGACCGGACGATCAGTGAGTGCGTGGAGTGTGGTTTTGTAGGTGGCTTGATTGGAGTTCGGCAGGTGCAGGTGATTAGAACACAGGTGACTGAGATCGTGGGTAAGTGGTGACTGATGACTGCGGAGACTGGGGTGACAGACACATTGACAACCATATGAACTGACAGATTTATTGCTAAATGCATTCAGAGCAAAAATTGAGTTTCTCCATTGCAAATCTCCATAGCTTTGCTCTCAGTTCCTTATAAACACTCTTCATACAGGATTGAAGACCCTCCAAGAACCTCTAAATTCAGTGTTTTTTGTATACTTGCAATCCATAATAAATACAACTTTTCAATGACTGAGCAGGTTTTAAACTCTTCTATTCTTTTTACCTCGAGCAATGAATGAAAACAGTTCTACAGACTCTCTCAGACAGCAAAAGAGGGGGAGTCTAGGGATGAAAAAAAAAGTAGATTGCTAAAACCATCTGTAATTATCTAGCCTTAAACACACAGTGAAATGCTAACACATGCATGCACTAATGCACAAATATCTCATTGCACATAAATCTGTATGTGCAGTAAACTAAAGCCACCCTCCCATGTTAGCTCATAATGATGCATAATGCACCCTAAACTCTGGGTGTGCTGTGTGATTGGCTGATTGTAAATTTATATTTATATTTGAGACCAGTTATGGCAAACATGGGTGTGATTAGTCTGCAGCATTCTAGTTCTTACCGAAGCCACCGATTATGGAGGATACAGTGAGACAAAAGTAAACGTCTCTGTATGCTTTATGAATTATGAACAGAAAAGTGCGGATGAAATGGGTCAGTATGAGTGAGGAAATGCTCTAAAATACTGAAATATAGTGAAATTATCATATAAATTATGCATAAGCTCCTCAGATAGAGGAAAATGTTTACTCGCATGAATTATTCATTGTTTATATGTTTCATTAGCATTTTTTTCTTGAAAACAAGAAAAGTTCATAAGACTGAGAATAGAGGAAAAGACTGATGCTGTTTTATTCCTCCTCATATCCGAGAGTAAATGTCTGTGGGATAAACCTGATATGTATGTGATTGCTGTCGGTTTGCATCCGTCTTCAGGTCATTGACTCAGACTTAATGGCGGGTGAGCGGTTTGAATATGACATTAGATGTATGATGCTGCTGTGTTCTCTGTTGTTTGGAGTGATATCTGGGTTCATCAGCTGCTGGACTTCATTACAGCACACTGACAGCCGGTCTGCACTCTGATAAATGAATCTGCCTCATGCCGGACTTAACATGCAAGTCTCAGTGCTAGTAATGTCAGGCTGAGGTGCATCAGAAGCCATGCTAAATATCTGAATACGTAATATGTCTGGATTGATAACCATGAACCTGGTGAGGAGAATCTCAGTTATAAAGCAACTCAGTCTTACTAAACATGTTATAAAATGGCGATATTGTAATTACACAAAATGTATTATGTGCATATTTATTTTGTGTATTGGCACACACAAAAAACATACATGACATTTGCAGTAACTGTTACAAATCAGCACATAGTTGTTTCTGTTGTTAGTTGTTTGTTTGGTTTTTTATTGTTGTTGTTTTTAAAAAGGAATAGTTCACCCCCCCCAAAAAAAATGCTGAAAATATTCTTGCTTCTGGCGGAAATACATGTCCATAATATTGCTTTCTCCAGCGAAAAAGTAGTTTAGTTTTTTCATCAGGAGAGAAATATGCACGGATCAAGCACCATTTACATGTGAAAATGGTCCAAAACGGCTCTAAACAAATACGTGGGTGAATTTTGATATGAGACGACAGCAGGAGATGGACTTTAATCACTGAAGGATAACAGACTCATATATCGATAATTGGCTCATATTTCATTCAAAAGCAACGGTTTGAAGTTAAAAATGTCTTAATAATGGATTATTTCTGGCAAACCTGAAGCTTTTCACTCCACATGATGTTAATTGAAGAACTGGAGTTGTGTGCATTACTTGTGGATTATTGTGATGGTTTTATAAGCTGTACATTTCCTACCGTAAATATATCAAAAAACTTAATTTGTGATTATACATTGCTAAGAGCTTCATTTGGACAACTTTAAAGGCGATTTTCTCAATATTTAGATTTTTTTGCACCCTCAGATTCCAGATATTCAAATAGTTGCATCTCGGCCAAATATTGTCCTTATTATAACAAACCATACGTCAATGGAAAGCCTATTTATTCAGCTTCAGATGTATAAATATCAGTTTCACAAAATTGACCCTTATGACTGGTTTTGTGGTCCAGGGTCACATATTTGTTTCATTAAAAAAATCTGACCTTGTAAAATTAAATGTTTTTTTTTTGTTTCTTTGTTTTTTCATTGGATTATGATAAAATTTAGGTTTCATCTGTAAATATATAGTGGCTCTGCAATGTTATTATGAATTTAATGTTTTTATTTCAAATTCAGGCAGTGGCTGAAAGCTCTTATGGTTCATCTGGTCTCAGTTTAATAAACACTTTGTGCTTGCAGTGGGACAGTGAGGAGATGTGTGTCCACATGTGTATAAAAGTGTGAAAGTGTGGCAGCCTTGTGTCAAACACAGTCCTGCGGGGCCTATATGGCAGTCTTAGTGCACACACACACACACACACGCTTACAAAAGTGAACGTGTATAACACACACATACAACCGTTGCTTGAGTTAAAGTTCACACTTGACCCATATTCTCTGGGATATTTTTACTGTCACCACCACAGATAATGTGTGGAACATCTCTGCCTGTCTGGATAGCCTTCCCTGATCAGAGAAAAAAAATGATTTAATGATTTAATCCATTTAACTCAGCGAGAGAGAGAGAGAGAGAGAGAGAGAGAGAGAGAGAGAGAGAGAGAGAGAGAGAGAGAGAGAGAGAGAGAGAGAGAGAGAGAGAGCGTCTGTCGGAGGAAATAAAAGCTTTTTTATGTTCATGTAGGGAGGGTCATTAGCATAATATCCTCTTCTGTAAGGTGAACGCAGAATAGTAATTGGCTTGGCCTTTTCTCTCAGTGTGTTGTAAAACAGTTAGGCATTAATTTGAGGATAACTATGCAATTATTTCTGAATGCTGAATGGTAGAAGAAAGAGAGCTCATGAAAGAGGAGAGGAAAAAATAGATGAGAGGTCTATTCAGGAAAATAGATGGAGAGGTAGAGGGTAAATAAGGCCAGATCAGAGTACAGTGAAGAAAGGCGTTTCAACTTTGACACATAATAGTCATACAAATATTTGTGATTAACAATTTTGTTTTTCGAACAAATATTTTGTTTTTGACACTTACAGTGTAAGGACGTGAAAAAGAAAAAGACGTGATCTGTGGCCAATTATGGTAACACATACTCAGAATTTGTGCTCTGCATTTAACCCATCTAAGTGCACACACACATACACACAGGAGCAGTGGGCAGCCATTTATGCCCAGGGAGCAGTTGGGGGTTTGCTGCGTTGCTCAAGGGTCTCACCTCAGTCATGGTATTGAGGGTGGAGAGCGAGCGCTGGACATTCACTCCCCCACCTACAATCCCTGCTTGAGACTCGAACCCGCAACCTTTGGGTTACAAGGCTGACTCTCTATCCATTAGGCCACGAATGCCCTATGTAAGTATAATACAAATTTTCTTTTACTTTGAATCGTATATAATAATAGTAATAATAATAATAAAATTATATAATAATTAAAATTATAATAAAAGGCTAATATGATTTACTTTACGTAAATATTAAATATATTTGTATAATTAATTATTTCGAATAGAATAGAATAGAATAGAATAGAATAGAATAGAATAGAATAGAATAGAAGTCTGATTAAACTCACAAGCCTTCATTTTGTAGGAAGGAAGACTTTGGACTGTTTTGGTGTGTTTTATCAGTGTTTTTTTTTTTGTTTGTTTGTTTTTGTTTTTTTCCCCCATGCTAGATTCTGACTCCCCTGCTTCTCCCTATACTGAAAAAAATATATACATACAGTATATTTTAATGGCATTTCTTTAAGTGCTTAAAATTCCCATATTGAGATGGCAAAATATTAATGAAATTTAAACTGCACAATTATTGCGGTTATCTTAAATAATGGTGATTAGACTGAATAACCATGATCAGGAGATTTAACAATAATCATCACAGGCCTAGTATAGAGTGACTGTTTTTGTTTTCAGTCTGTAAACCAATGTTGGAGTTTATAAGCAGGAAGGAACAAGAGGACACAAAACAGGAGAGGCATATGCTTATAAACTACATAGAATATGGTGTAAATTCTTGATTTCAAGTCATACATTGTCTTTGATCACAAAATACATTCAAAAGTAAAGTTATGTCCAACAGGAACAACATCCTGTGTTCACAGTCAAAATCTGATTGGCTGACTTTTGCAGGTTTCTATTCACCGCTATTTACCCAACTATGATGTCTTCTGCTATTGAGTGCCCTGGAAACGCCGAAAGGGTCCATTGTACCAACATTTATCATTCTGTAATATGAAACCACGTCTGTTCAAAAAAGAAGTTATTTCAAACATTCAACTGTTATTAAGTTAATTTGGAGAAAAAAGCATGCCAATAAATGATATCTTTGTTGGACAACAGGTTTGTAAACAGGCTCATACACATGAAATACTGTATCACATGTGTGCTACTGTACATGTATTCAGACCGATTTTTTGTGTACTGTACAGCCCAAACCAAACCAGTTCCAGATTGTCGTGGAGAGAATTGTTACCGGTATATTTTATAAATATAAACGATAAGATGTCGCCCACCCCTATACTTTTTTGATGGTCGCGAAATGGTCAAATTCAAATGTAGTACCTACTCATAATGATTTCGTTTACCTGATCTCATGAATGTGCGTATAAATAGTATGCCAAATAAAAACGAAAACTCGTGGTATTGATAGCAAAAATGGACTTTGGTATGCTACGCGATGGGTAGGGTTAGGGTTGTGGGGTAGATGCGGATCATATATCATATATACACAAAAGTCCATTTTTGCGTGTCAATACCACGAGTTTTCCTTTTTATTTTGGCGTGCTATTTATACACATTTTCATGAGACCAGGATTTCGGACACTATTTATTTCGTTAGTCAAAGTTCTGTAACAGCCATGGTTTGTTGTGCACAGATGTGTGTTTTTGTGTTTAAACCCACACTTAGCCTATCTGAAATGGCAGTGTTGTCAGCTGTTTCTTGTAAGTGTAAGGTTAGTGATGTACATTTCAAAAACACCCATTAAGTATTACAACTTGACTACCTGAATCTCCATCTGAATGCCAAACACACACACACACACACACACACACACAAAGATTCGTGGAGTCTTTCAGACGTCTGAACATCTCATTTTTAAATCTTGCCTTCATTACACACTTTTTGAAATACAGCATAATGCTAGATATTTAAATTGTTTAAATTCAAACAGATGATAATTTCCTGTATGGCAACCTTTGAATGCTAAACAACACATACTGAGATGTTCCGAACCAAAGTGTTTCTTTCTTTCTTTCTTATTAGTTAATTGACTAAATAATGCTTGATTGAGCTTTACACATTTTCAGCACATTCCACTTTAAAATAGACTTTACAATACAGTTAAAATAAATGTTTTTCAGTAGTTCCTAATAGACGACATTAATTGATATTTCTGGTGCTTCTAATTCATTTCTGGTGGTTCTAATTCTAGTTCCTGAACATGATGAATGATGGGATACACTTAGCCTCATATACTACACTGAAGCATCATTAGAGTGGATTTGCTGTGCGTTAAGAACACTGAGCTTTGGCATTAATCACAGCTGGGACAGTCTCACTCTCATGCACACTCTCAAGTTGCCAAGACTTCAAGTGTGGATATCAGGACAGGCCCAAGATGTTTCAGTGGTCACAATGGTGGTCTTGCAACATCAAACAAAAGCAGTTTTCCTAGTTTACAGGTGCATTATCAGGTGCATAATTTGTTATGTAACCAAAGTTAAAAAAAACAAGAGATTACCAAACAAAGTGAATAATATTCTACTGGTCATGTGATCTCAATATGGCAGCCACCATAATGAGAAACACCATGTAGAGTAAAATAACACATTCTAAACATGAACCAACTACTTTGGAAGAGACTGTCTGTCATACATGTGAAGTTAGGTTGTTTTGTTTTCATGTGCTATTTAGAGGCTTTTAGATTAATAATCAATAGATAAATAGAATATTGTAGAACTGAATAGTTATACCGAAAACAGACATTTTGAATATACATTGTGATAATTTGTCTAGAAGTATTAAGTACTGATTATAAAAATAAAATATATATATATATATATATATATATATATATATATATATATATATACACACATATACACATACACACACACACACTGCAGCTCAAAAGTTTGGGATCAGTATGACTTTTAATGTTTTTTAAGGGAGTCTCTTCTGCTCATCAAGGCTGTATTTAGTCAATCAAAAATACAGAAAAAAACAACAATATTCTGAAATCTTATTGCAATTTCTAATATTGGTTTCCTATTTTAATATACTTTAAAATATCATTTATTTCTGTGATGCAGCGCTGAATTTTACTTCAGTGTCACATGATCCTTTAGAAATCATTCTAATATGCTGATTTATTATGAGTGTTGAAACTGTTGTGCTGCTTCATATTGCTTTTTGGATGTTTTTGTACATGTGATACTTTTTTCTTTGATTCTTTGATGAATACAAAGTTAAAAAGAGCAGCATTTGTTCAAAATAGAATTCTTTTCTAACAATATAAGTCTTTACTATGATTCATTTAACACATCCCTCCTGAATAAAAGTATTAATTTCTTTAAAAGAAAAAAAAAAAATTGACCCCAAACTTTGAAATAGAATTGTATATTGTAACTAAATTTCTTTTTTAAATAAATGCTGTTGTTTTTAACTTTTTATTAATCAGAGAATCCTAAAAAATATCACAGGTCCCAAAAAAATATGAAGCAGCACAACTGTTTTCAACATTGATTATAAATCAGCATATTAGAATGATTTGTGAAGGATCATGTGACACTGAAGACTGGAGTAATGATGTGCTTTGATCACAGAATCAATTATATTTTAAAGTATATTAAAATAGAAAACTGCTATTTTAATTTGGAATAATATTTCACAAAATAATATTTTATTTTCTGTATTTTTGATCAAATAGATACAGCCTTGATGAGCAGAAGAAACTTCTTTAAAAATACTGTATACAGTTGGGTAAAAAAGTATTTAGTCAGCCACCAATTGTGCAAGTTCTCCCACTTAAAAAGATGAGAGAGGCCTGTAATTTTCATCATAGGTACACTTCAACTATGAGAGACAGAATGGGAATCCAGGAAATCACATTGTAGGATTTTTAATGAATTAATTGGTAAATTCCTCTGTAAAATAAGTATTTGATCACCTACAAGATTTCTGGCTCTCACAGACCTGTAACAACTTCTTTAAGAGGCTCCTCTGTCCTCCACTCGTTACCTGTATTAATGGCACCTGTTTGAACTCGTTATCAGTATAAAAGACACCTGTCCACTACCTCAAACAGTCACACTCCAAACTCCACTATGGCCAAGACCAAAGAGCTGTCGAAGGACACCAGAAACAAAATTGTAGACCTGCACCAGGCTGGGAAGACTTAATCTGCAATAGGCAAGCAGCTTGGTGTGAAGAAATCAACTGTGGGAGCAATTATTAGAAAATGGAAGACATACAAATGATATATGATCACAAGAACGGTGAGCAAAAATCCCAGAACCACACGGGGGACCTAGTGAATGACCTGCAGAGAGCTGGGACCAATGTAACAAAGGCTACCAACAGTAACACACTACGCCGCCAGGGACTCAAATCCTGCAGTGCCAGACGTGTCCCCCTGCTTAAACCAGTACATGTCCGGGCCCGTCTGGAGTTTGCTAGAGAGCATTTGGATGATCCAGAAGAGGATTGGGAAAATGTCATATGGTCAGATGAAACCAAAATAGAACTTTTTGGTAAAAACTCAACTCGTCGTGTTTGGAGGAGAAAGAATGCTGAGTTGCATCCAAAGAACACCATACCTACTGTGAAGCATGGGGGTGGAAACATCATGCTTTGGGGCTGTTTTTCTGCAAAGGGACCAGGACAACTGATCCGTGTAAAGGAAAGAATGTATGGGGCCATGTATCGTGAGATTTTGAGTGAAAACCTCTTTCCATCAGAAATGGCATTGAAGATGAAACGTGGCTGGGTCTTTCAGCATGACAATGATCCCAAACACACCGCCCAGGCAACGAAGGAGTGGCTTTGTAAGAAGCATTTCAAGGTCCCGGAGTGGCCTAGCCAGTCTCCAGATCTCAACCACATAGAAAATGTTTGGAGGGAGTTGAAAGTCCGTGTTGCCCAGCGACAGCCCCAAAACATCACTGCTCTAGAGGAGATCTGCATGGAGGAATGGGCCAAAATACCAGCAACAGTGTGTGAAGACTTACAGAAAACGTTTGACCTCTGTCATTGCCAACAAAGGGTATATAACAAAGTATTGAGATGAACTTTTGTTATTGACCAAATACTTATTTTCCACCATAATTTGCAAATAAATTCTTTAAAAACCGTACAACGTGATTTTCTGGATTCTTTCCCCCCATTCTGTCTCTCATAGTTGAAGTGTACCTATGATGAAAATTACAGGCCTCTTATATTTTTAAGTGGGAGAACTTGCACAATTGGTGGCTGACTAAAAATTTTTGGTCCCACTTTATATTAGCTGGCCTTAACTACTGTGTACTTACTTACATTTAAATTAATTATTTGGTACAATGCACTTATTGTGTACATACATGTTTTTACATTGTACTTATATTTTTAAAAATACCTTTATGTAAGTACATCTGTAATTAATTTCTGTAATTACATTTATAATTACACTGTTGACCCATCACTTACACCTTAACCCACCCTTAAACCTACCCGTACCACCAAACCTGCCCCTAACCTTACCCATATCCCACCCCAATAGCAGAAAAAGTGTTTTGCAATACAATATGACCACAATAAATACATTGTACTTATTTTTTGATGCAAGTACATAGTAGTTAAGGCCACCTAATATAAAGTGTGACCAAATATATATATTTGCTACTGAGTGCTTCACACAAAACTCTGATGCACTAACCTTGCAAACATTAGTAAATCCAGAGACAAGCTTTCTCTATATTTGTTTAGACCATTTTCTTGATTTTCTTGATCTGTTTAAAATTATTTTGGTGAAAACCTTTTAATGCGTGTGAACTTGTGCACCACTACATGTTTTTAAGTCAAGTGAAGTCCACACATAATGTCCTGTGCGGTCATAATGGCTGGGATGGGTGTGTGTGAGAAAGTTTTTGTCTAAGTTCAGACTTTTAGTACAGAGACTAGTAACACAGGAAACTCTGTTTTGTGCAGCGTTACTAATGCTTCTAGATCCTGTTTCTCCTAAAAACAGTGTGAAAATTCACACACACACACACACACACACACACACACAAGTTGTGTTTAACAGCAGGAAGAGGGGTATAAACACAGTAATTTGGCATATTGTCTTGTACTGGCATTTCCTGCTCTGACGTGAATTAGCCCAGACACAGGACGGAAATGGACAGATTTTTGTATTTTTACAGATTTGAATCATGTCGCAAGGAAACAAATGGTCCCATTCATAAAGACCCCCTGTCCTCTACTGTCCTATTCATTCCCTTTTATTTGTCTCTTTCCTCATGTTCCCATCCACATCCTCTTGTGAGCTTTAAAACGGTCTTTATTTGTGTGTGAATATATACGCTTATCTTTCTCTTTCCTTTTCCACTTTCATATTTATTTGTCTGTCTGTAGTAATCCGTATTTGGTTTGTTCTTCAGTAGAGATCAGTGAATCCAGTGGACTGGGTTCACGTAGAATTTGAGGTCTTATTGGAAGTGTTACATGCGTGTGTATGTGTGTGTGTGTGTGAACACTTTAAAAAATATTTTAAAACTGATAAATAATTGTATTAATAAAACAATTGATAATTAAATTATCTAGTCAGTTAAGTGAATTATTAGGCAGTTGGGATGTATTTTACATTTATATGTTTGTGTTATGTACACGCAATGCATATAGACTCAAAAATCTGTGACCACAATGAAGTGCAATTATTTTTAATACATATATTTTTAAATGATGATGTTTTACCTCCTTTGTACAGATGGTCACGTTGTTTCGCTCCAACAGAAGCACAAGACTCTTTGAAGCATTTCAAATCATGCTGACAAACAACTAGACAAAGGGTAGTGACTTTGAAGATGCTTTAAAAAAACTGAAATTTGTGTACTTAAAAGCACTACATTTGTGTTATTACACATTTTCGGATGATTTTTGGTGCATAAAAAATACTTTCCACAAAATTATTAAGCAGCACGACTGTTTTCAACATTGATAATAATAAGAGATGTTTCTTGAGCAGCAGATCAGCATATTAGAATGATTTCTGGAGGATCATGTGACACTGAAGACTGGAGTAATGATGCTGATAGATAGATAGATAGATAGATAGATAGATAGATAGATAGATAGATAGATAGATAGATAGATAGATAGATAGATAGATAGATAGATAGATAGATAGATAGATAGATAGATAGATAGATAGATAGATAGATAGATAGATAGATAGATAGATAGATAGACATTAGTGTGTGTGCTTTCAGGAATGTGTTGTCTAGAAGCAGCCTCCTCTCATGTCTGTGGTTTACTCTTAATCCCTCTTTGATCTGGTGATTTGATGGGTTTAGTGTACCTGTGGCCACATGATCAGCAGCAGCCCAGTGTTTAGTAGATATCACTGCTGTATGTGTCTCTCCAAACGAACACGGCTAAAGACTGCTTACACGTGTTCCTATGGCTTATTGTCAGGCATGCACTCTCAGGCTTCTGGAAAGATCTAAACAGAGGAAAACTGCTCATATGGCAGATTTTAGAATTTTTAAGAAAAGACCTGCTGTTATAGCCGTTGTAGCCCATTGCTTTCATCATTGTCTTCTTGCTCATCTCTCTTAAAACGGTTAAGGCCTGTTCACACCAAGAACAATAACTAGCTATATTAGCATCCACACCAACATTCCACATAACATACTGTTATTAAATGAATAGTAATTAAATAAATTATTAAATGAATAGTAATTTGAGGAATATTGAATACCAAACAGTTACTGGTCTTCATTGACTTCCTGTATTTATTCTCCATGAAGTCAATGGGGACCATAAACTGTTTGGTAACAATATTCTTCAAATCATCTTCTTTTATATTCCACAGAAGAAAGAAACTCCTACAGGTTTGGAACAACTTGAGGGTGAGTAAACGATAGCACAATTTCTGGGCTTTAAACGCTCACGCTCTTTAAAGTAGGATGGATTGTGATTGGCTGTCAATGTATTTAAAATCATCAGCTGGAGAACAAAAAAAATATGAAATTGATTCCAATATTACCATTCCTCAATCAATCAATCAATCAATCAATCCATCAATCTACAAATAACATACACCGACATGGGCTGTCATGCTTGAAAAATTACTAAAAACATGAATGTAGCCCATATGCCTTTTTGTGGCATATTCCTGAAGTCATATGGCTTTGTGTGAGGTTTAAATTTAGATTAACTGAAAATTTCCCTTTCACCATAGTTCTAGAATCTTCTTAGCATTTGAGTTTGATCGACATTATTTTACACAATTCAACTCTTTGTCTTTCAGTAAAACCGGTAGAAGTGTAACCATTAATAATAATTAACTACTAGCAGGCCATGTAAGGTGTTCGCTCAGCATCTGACAGAAAGGTATGGCACATAATTCCATATGCTGACTAAAATACTGCAATATGTAAAACACTTATGCTAGTGGGCAGATGTTCTGTGCACTAATTATAGCTTAAACTAACATGACAATGCCTCGCTTAGTCCACAATTCCTTCTCAGACATATTTGTGTTTATGTGTGTGCGTGTGATAAACTCTCCCTCCAACAGTTAATGGGTTAGTTCACCCAAAAATGAAGTTTCTGTCATTAATTACTCCCCCATCATGCCGTTCCAAACCCATAAGACCTTCGTTCATCTTCGGAACACAGATTAAGATATTTTTGACCCTCCATAGACAGCAATGCAAGTGAAATGTTCCCAGACCCAGAAATGTAGCAAGGACATTGGTCCATGTGACATCAGCAGTTCAACCATAATTTTATGAAGCTACGAGAATACTTTTTGTGTGCAAAGCGGAAGCAAGTGCATGCATCATGATATTCCCTATATAATGGTGGCACACCACAGCATACAGGATGAGGAGGAGAAGAATTGTTGAATAAAGTTGTTATTTTTGTTTTCTTTTCGCACAAAAAGTATTTTCGTAGCTTCGTAAAATTACGGTTGAACCACTGATGTCACATGGACTATTTTACTAATGTCCTTGCTATGTTTCTGGACCTGGGAACATTGCAGTTGTGTTGCTGTCCATGCAGGGTAAGATAGCTCTCGGATTTCATCAAAAATATCTTAATTTGTGTTCAGAAGATGGAAGAAGGTCTTACGGGTTTGTAACGACATGAAGGTGAGTAATTAATGACAGAATTTTCAGTTTTGGGTGAACTATCCCTTTAAATCCATTCCCGCAATGAGAATCTCCAAGATCTCCTGCTAAAACTTTCACTCGATGCATATTCCACCAGCTGCCCGTGACACCGCGGTAAATTTAATGTCTTGGGACGATGAACCCTTTCGCAGGGGTGAAGTGTCAAAAATTGATTCTTATCGCGGCTTCAATCTGTATTGGCACGGCATTAACCTCTTCAGCAGTTGCCATGATACCGGCTGACCTTTCCTGTGGAACAGAATATAATCATGACATCGTGAAGCTGCACGGGAGCTCGTCTTCTCTAAAAAAGATCTCGTTGATAATGTAGGCTATCCTGTTGTTTTTTTTTTTTTTTTTTTTTTTTTAGGTAAAGTGCTTCTAAGAGTGTGAGGGTGTAGATATATAGCAGCCTCAGTCTCTGGTCAAGGTTACACTTTTCCTTTGTTTAATGACTCTCTTCACGAGCCCAAGGTTAGCAATAAACTTGCTCCCTGGCACCTTTTCACAGCCCCAGATCTGAGAAAAGACGTACGTGTCTTTGGGGACTGCCATTAGAGTCTATTTTAATATGTTACACAAACAGTTTGTCTCGCGTTTCTTTGGCCTCTGCGTCGCGCCACATCTCTGCGAGGAACGGCTGAAGGCTGCTTTACTACATGCCAGTGGCCCACTTATAACTTAAATGACTAGTTTAGTTAACCTCTCTGCTCAAGTCCAACATATCGTTATGGCAGCAACCGCATAATCTCACTGGCATTAACATCCGTCATCTTCCCTCTCCAGCTATAAATAATACTGTCACCACATAGGCCCACATCCAAGCTTGCGCGCAGTGGAAGAGTGAATCAGGCTCCAGAGGTGAAGCACTTTGATAGTCCGGCAGATGAAATATTTGCTGACTTCTCTCACCTCAGGGACTGGCGCACTGATGGAGCCACTCAGATGTGGCCCTACGAGTCTCAGAGGATTTTCCACAGCCCACTTTCTGCTCAATCCGTGCCAATTAAGCAGCCGAATTATGTATAATAGTGGGAGTGACTCGGATTTGCCAGAGCAGGAATGCAGAGGCCAGAATGACAGAGGGATACCATTGAATAATTAGAGTGAATTTTCAGAGCCCTGGAAGCTCAATCATACTGTGCCAGACGCCAACTATTTTTAACCTTATCTCTTCCTTTGTAATTCTTTCTGATTTCACTTTTTCGTCATTTTGCTGCTGTCTTATGCTTTGCGTGTTGTGAATTTGCAGCAGGTGTCCTCAGTATCCTACAGAAGACACATACAAAAATTGGGTCTGAAACTCTTAAAAATTACTGAACAAATGGTCAGATAATCACTGGTCAACTTTAGGAGGTCAAACTAAATATTTTATTTTCTATTTATCTTAATGAGCTTTGCTCAATTCCTAGACATTACAACATTCTACATGTCTAAATGCAGTGTAAACATAAGATAGGTTCAGCAGTACCATATTAATCATATTTCAAAAAGACAATAGAATTATTAAATTACATATGAAGATGTACTTAAGTCCTACTTAAGTGGGTAAAAAATAACTAAGTTCAACTAATTGCACTTAATGTACATTTATTAATTTTTCTTGTTATTTTGCAAATAACATGCAAATATGTTTCTAAAAAAACATTACATTCAGTTCACACTTACATTCTCACAAAGTTTATTTTTTTAAAGTATATTTCCATAATCAGTACTCTTATAGCCTACTTATTTTTCACAAGGGCTCAAATAAAATATGGAATTTGTGCCTCTGGCGCAGTAAAGTAATTGAACATGAAACTGTATTATACTGTGGAAAGAGCCAAAAGTTATTGTAAATTTTGTGTTGGGTTTTGTGGTGAGAGGATGACATCTGAGACCAGGCTCCAACTTTACATTTGGTGAGGAATTAACAGCCTATAATTGAAGCTGGAAGTGAGTCAAAGTGATTTTGAGGGATCTTTATTTTGTGAAATGAAAACAGACTGCTGCAGCCCTGCAGTGCCGCCATCATAACATCTGTCTATCTATCCCGAGCACATCACACCCTACCCACCAATACACACACAATTAATTGATGTTGCTAAGTTACAACTGATTGGACCATCTGTGTGTGTAAAATAAATACATTTGGAAAGTTGGGATTTCAGATTGGATAGTGGGTAGTGAAGATCACAGAGATTTGGAGATGAGCATGTTTAACTTAGGCTAGTAAGTATCTACAAGCAAATACCCCGAATGCCCTATAGAAACCATATTAGAATGATAATAAGCTTCACATTTTGCCTGAGTTAGCAGTAGGAGTCGGCTGGAGTCAAGGCTAGTTGCTAAAAGTCAGATCGATTCTGCAGATTTTGGGAAGCTGTATAGCAGAATGATAATGGTCAAAAGCTTCAGATTCCATGCAACTTAAGAACACATATTGCTTCCATTTTTCATGCGTTTCCAAGCAACAAGGTGCATATTTCTGCATGAGATTGTTGTGATCAGAACAACTATAAAGTCTGGTAGTGTATGATCCTCTGTCTTTTAGTTTGTGGTGACCAGTTTTCCTTGTAACCATTTTCAAAGACGGCATGTGTTGATTCAAATCATTTGTATTTCTAGAGCACATTCAAAAACCCCAAAGTGCTGTACATGAGAGTAACAAAAGTAAACGTATACATTCAGCCAAAAATACACCAACAATACATACAATTTACAATCCATTATTAAATGCTAAAGAAAATAAATACGTTTTAACATCCTCTGAAATCCTGGAAGCAAATAAAGGGAGAACCAATCAGGTCCCAAAATGGAGCCCTGAGGAACCCCACATGTTAGTAGCATAACAGTAGTCTCAGCCTCAGACGTCATGCCCACGGACCGAGATGGTCCTCACTGCAGAACACAAGATCCGGGGGGCGTGGTTGGATCTAGATCCAACTCCTCCCACCTTACATATACCTAAACCTACCCGTCTCCACCCCCTGATCCCTAAACCCACCCATCTCCACCCCTAAACCTACCATCTCCACCCCCTAGATGTGGATCCAACCCCGCCCCCTGGATCTTTGTTCTGCAGAGAGGGGCTACTGCACGGACCGCTGGCTGAACGTCTGATGCATATGGCACACAAAAGTGGAAACACTTCAGGAGTTTCGAAGTCGTCGTCGGATTGGTTGAATTATACAGGATTTCCGGGAGACGTGTGTGTCACGTTCTAGTTTCGCCTGGAAACAAAGAAGCCATGACGCCAAACGCCCTCACGAAAGAAGAAAGCCATCGTGCTTACAACTGTGAGGACAAACGCTTATCAGGATCAAATAAACGCTGGATTTTCAAAAGTATGTGAAATATTTAAAGTTTGTGGCATAGAATCGTTAAAATATGTCAGAGAGTTTTACACACTGGTCTGTTATTGTGGTGACAATTCCATGCCACAAAACTGTAACTGCCGCAAGGCCAGATGCACTGCCAACAGCTCCAGGCAATTGATGTGCCAAAGCAGTCGAGGCCCTGTCCAGAGCCCCGAGGCTGCCTGCCCGTTGCACGTAGCGCCCCATCCCGTACTGGAGGCATCTGTTGTGACAACAACATGCTGGGACACTTGTTCTAAGGGCACCCCGGCCCGTAGAAAAGCAAGGTCCGTCCAGGGGCTGAAGGAACGGCGACACTCCCGTGTGAAATACACCCGAAGTGAACCGCGGCGCCATGCCCACCTCGGGACTCGGGAGTGCAACCAGTGCTGAAGTGGTCTCATATGAAGCAATCAGAGCGGTGTGACTGCAGCTGAGGATGCCATATGCCCCAGGAGCCTCTGAAACTGTTTTAGTGGCGCCACAGTCCTGTCTCCGAAGGAACTCAGGCAGTTCAGCACTGATTGGGCGCGCCGTCATACTCACCGAGTTTAACTCCACACCGAGAAAAGAGATTCTCTGCACAGGGGAGAGCTTGCTCTTTTCCCAGTTGACCCGAAGCCCCAACTGGCTGAGATGCCGTAACACCAGCTCCCTGTGATCGCACAACTGCCCTCGGGACTGGGCCAGAATGAGCCAGTCGTCGAGATAGTTGAGGATCCTGACGCCCACTTCCCGTAGCGGGGCAAGGGTGCCTTCTACGACCTTCGTGAAGACACAGGGAGAGCCCGAAGGAGAGGACCTTGTACTGCCATGCCCGACCCTCGAACGCAAACCGTAGGAACGGTCTGTGTCGCGGAAGGATCAAAACATGAAAGTAAGCATCCTTCAGGTCGATAGCTGCAAACAAATCCTGGGGCTGGATGCACCTGATCATGCGCCTGTGCGTCAACATCTTGAACGGGAGCCACCTTGAAGACCACCGCCTTTCTTGGGTACGATGAAGTAAGGGCTGTAAAACCCCTGCCTCATCTCGGCTGGAGGGACCGGCTCGATTGCATCCTTTGCCAGGAGGACAGCAATGTCCTCGCGCAAGACAGGGGCGTTCCGAGCTACCACTGAGATCTCGAGAACGCCGCTGTACTTGGGAGGTCGCCTGGCGAACTGAATCGCGTAGCCGAGTCGAATTGTGCGAACGAGCCACCGAGACGGGCTGGGTAGCGCAAGCCACGCTTCCAGACGCCGCGCAAGGGGCTCCAACGGCACAATCAACGTACCTGTGGTGGTGCAGCGCAGAGGAGTAGGGCTGGATGGTACAGAAGGCAGCGCGTCCTGAAGCATCCTTACCGAACTCCCTGGGTCCTAAAGGGGACTGGCTAGAGGTGCATGGGGAGGCACTGCGTCCCCCAACCGCACTTTCTTGGCCGCTGGCAAGATGGGTCGCGGGCGAGAGTGAGGAGGCAGCGCGTCGCACACGGTCAACCCGCAAACCTGATAACCCGGAGGAAAAGGAAATTGCTCTTTCTGTGAAATTGTGGGTACCGCTGGCCCTTGGGCCAACGGCGGAACAGAAACAAAAGGGAACACAAGATTCTCCACCCGACCCTCCTCCGGGGGAAGGAGCGGCGCTATCTTCGCAGTCTCCTGAGAAAGAGCAAACTCCAACATCTCCGGGTTGCTCACATCAGGGCCGCTTCGTCGATCTCCTGGACAACTTGGAGCCCGGCTGGGACGCGGGGGGCGCCGCCCTCCTGCGAGAGGCTCGACATGCCGGCCCAGGTGTTGGTTCGGCACGGGGCGGAGCAGCTCTGGAGGACGCAGGGGGGCGCCCACGGCGACGAGCAGACAGAGGCCTGGACCTGGGGGCAACCATTGCCGGTGCGTCGCGCCGGGGCAGGATGTGCTGGATCGCCTCTGTCTGTCTCTGCACTGCCGAGAACTGCTGGGCAAATCCCTCAACCGTGTCGCCGAACAGCCCAACCGGGAAGATGGGAGCGTCGAGAAAGCGTGCTTTGTCGACATCCTTCATCTCCGCCAGGTTGAGCCAGAGATGGCGCTCTTGGACCACCATGGTAGACATTGCCTTCCCGAGGGACCGCGCCATGACTTTCGTCGCTCGTACAGCGAAGTCAGTCGCTGTGCGCAGCTCCTGCATCAACCCCGGGTCGGAACTACCCTCGTGCATTTGTTTGAGTGCCTTGGTTTGGTGAACCTGCAGGATAGCCATGGCATGCAGGGCACAGGCTGCCTGGCCCGCAGCACTATAAGCCTTGGCCGCAAGAGCAGCCATCAGCTTACAGGCTTTGGACGGGTGACGCGGACGATTCCTCCAAGTGGTGGCGTTTCGCGGGCACAAGTGCACCGCGAATGCTCTCTCCACCTGGGGAATGCTCGAGTACCCCCTGGCAGCCCCGCCATCGAGGGTAGGGAGGACGGAGGAGACAGACGAGCAGCTTCTGGCCATGAAATGCCATCCACGACTTCGTCAGCTCCTCATGCACCTCCGGGAAGAAAGGCACTGGAGTAGAACGCGGTTGTGAGCCGTGCCCCGCTCCAAGAAGCCAATGCTCACGGCTGCCCAGGCAAGCATGGCCGTCAACTCTGGGTCCGGTGCAGCGGTGGCGACCACACCTGAGGGGGGTAGCCCCGCTGCACCTTCATCCTCAGAGGACATAAACCCGTCCCCCGATGCTGCGATCGACATCCTATCCTCGGGAGGCACACCGAATGAAATACTGGGCGTCCCGTGGGACGAATCAGTGAAATCACTCGGGAGCCGGACGGGACATTCGATGCGTGAGGAGTAAGAGGTCCGTGGGGACGTACCCGGCGGAGAGGCTCTTACTGTAACCCTCAGATCTCCCAGAGCGCAAGTTGGCGTCCTCTGCTCGAGTCGCGTGGCGGGTGGCGGCAGAGGGTGCCAATCCTTTCAGAAAGGAAAGGCGAGATCGCAGTGATGTCATGCTCATACGCCCACAACAGGCGCATGAGTCATCCACGAACGCAGCTTCAGCATGCTGGAGACCCAGACACTGAAGACAACGATCGTGTCCGTCATCCGCGGACAGGAAACGACCGCAACCAAGAGGACACGGACGAAACGACATCTTGAAAAAGACGCGATCGTCCGTGATTTGCTCTTTTGGATTTGCTCTTTCAGTTGAAGTGCCCAGGGGAATCGCTGGTGAAAGGGACTCCGCTGTCTGCACCGTAATGCCAACCGGAACAAAACAAAGATGAGGCTTTGTGGAGAGCAGCACAGTCTTCATCCACTTGCCTCCGAAGCAAAAATCTGATGAGTGGATGCACCGGTCGCCCTTTTATACCCGTATGTACGGGGAGTGGCTCAGGTATGCAAAATCCACTAGCCAATTTTCATTGGCGTTCTTTCGTCAGAGATGTTTGGGGCTTCCAAGAAAATCCCCATGTCGTCACGACATAACTCGTAGTGACCGACAGATAGGGAACCCCTGTTCTAAGGTAAAAACTCCCTTTTGGAACTTTCTCTTTTTTTTATTTTTTTGTTAATGTTTTTGTTTAAAAAGTTTTAAAAACTGTTCTGATATTTAAAGTGGAACATCATTCAAACAAACATGTTCTTAAAAGCATACAATAAAATCTAATAATATTATCATGAACTTCCTAGACCCAACAATATATAACAGAAACAAGACCATTTCAGTTTCTAAAGGTATGTTGGATTTTTGCTGCCAATAATTAAATATAAATCATATTTATCCTCATTGAAAAATCATGTATTTAATATAATCTTCTAACTTTTATAATTTTAGTTTTGTTCATGTAGGATTTTGCGCAATATATCAATGTTGGCATTTGTCGGTTTTGTCTGCTTAAGTGACAGAAATTGCATTAAAGCACCATAGATTTTCATTGGATGCACTATCCTTGACATAAGCAACATTGGAAATGGGAAGTGTTTTGCCTCTATTTTAAAAGTTGCTAAGTCTTTTCTATTTTGCTTTATCCACCTTATTTTTCCAGCTTCCAGTTTTTAACTTCCAGCAAAAAATTCTGGTTATTTTTAGCTGTACAAAACAGCTTGTTATGCTGCTTTATATTGCAAACTGGTATTTCTTATCATATTATTTTAATGTATTGTCGCAATTATAAACACTAGTTTGCAGTGCAAAGAGTGTTACCATTTACTGCACTTTATTATTGTTTTAGTTGCTTACCTATAGCTGAAAATGAATCGGAAACCTCACACATTCACAGAATATAGCTTATGGATGCAATGCAGTGATTATATGGTTAGTTGCATTTTATTATTTGCATTTTGCATCCGGTTGCATTAAATCATAACAGCAAGATGAGAGGAGGTGTGAACAGGCAAGTAACCACAGCCTCCTCTCCAAATATTACAGCACCACAAAGCATAATCTATACACCCTCCCGGAAACAGCGACACCTCCTCTTTAACACTCCCAAACATCCCGTGCGATTACTCATCAGGCCTTTACCTCCAGCAGCCTTTGACCTGATGCTGCCCGGGGTCAGAGGTCACATGTCCTTGTTTCAAAGATTTGATTGGGCCGTGTTCTAATTACTGCTTTGTCATTGACATACCACCTCTCTCTCCTTCCCTCTCCCTCATGTTTGGTAGCCTTGTACAGGAATCATTTTGCCCTCCCCCTGTCCGCCGATTGCCTGCAGAGGCCGCCGTAATGAGATGTCAGCCCACTATGAATTCTAATTTAGCTCGGGCCAGTTTTTTGTACCGATCCACAGGATCATCAGCCTGCGGAGAGGCCATGTAGCGACTAACCACCGCCGCGCCACTGATTATGAGTAAATTACTTGTTTTCTTCTCATTTTCGTTGGTTTTTAGCACTCCTGCAGCAACATTACTGAGCCAAATCCCAAACGGGCATTACGGAAAGGTTAATAATCCTGTTAATTAATGAACAAACCTGATATTGAGCATAACATATAATTGCTGAAGGATTACAACCCAAATTAGTAGAGTTGCAGCAATTATACTGATGATTAACGTTTTAAGTGTGAGACTAAGAGCCCGTGAGCTCCACCACGGGTTGTAAAACTCATACTGTTGTTAAGGGAGGTTGTGGAAATGTTAGCGTGCGCATTAAGCGTGGTGCGCGCCACAGTGTGCGCGCCCGGGGTGGCTGTGAAACGCGCGGTCCCAGCGGGGGCGAGCGACAACAGCTGGTCCCGCTCTAGCCCGGTGCTGCGCGCAAAATGATCTCTCCATCAGCATGCGCTCGCATCTGTATTCATCCACGAGTCTTATCAATAAACAGACCGCTGACAATTAGGCGAATCCGAGGGGGGACGAAACCTCCATCTATGAAAAACTCCAGCCGTACGCTTTAATCACCGTTAATCAATAAAATGCCGTCAGATCTTTTGATTAAAAGTTGTATTTGTGGGGAATCGTGTCGGCGAGATATGCGGGCTTTCCATTAATGGCAGCGGGACCCTTCGGCGCCACTGCTTGGCCGGTCACGCTGGGGATCCACGGTTCTGTAATTGCATTTTGTCACCTACAGAGGGAGGTGAGGATGCCAGTTAAAGGTAGAGGGGGAATCTCTCCCGAACAATTATTGTCGAGCAAATTACCAGGTAGGCAATATCTAAACTGTCAGGAGAGGTTAAGAAGAAAATGAGGCGCTCAGCCGTTCATCGTGGAGCCAGTTTCTGAGTCCAAATTGAAAAAATGTCATTCTATCTACAGGAATTAGAGCATGTTAGCTTTGCTCATCACAGCCGCTGACAGAGGATGGCGGAGAAAACGGTGTCATAAATGCTCTCTCCCTCTCTTTTCACTACGGCTGTCCGTCTGAAATAAAACCAAACAGTGTGAAACCGCTGGCTGTATGGAAGAGATTTACAGTGAACGAGAGAAGAAACCCCTCGATTCCCCCTTAGTGGTATCAATGGAAAACAGTTGTGTAGTCACATGAGAGCTGTATGCTGCCATCTGCTTCATTCTCAGCGTGGTGCCTCCACATACACACACACACACACACACACACACACAGATTCACTCTGGTGCACATGCAAAAATACACAGACACGTGTACAAGTTTAAAAAGGGTGAATGCAATTTAAGGAATAAATTCCATTTGAGAATGAGAATGTATTTATGCTTGACGAAAAGTATATCCTTTTAAAGTACAGCAGTGCCGGCATGGCATTTAAACTGAAAATGAGGTTATGGTAAAACCATCTCTGCAGCGTGAAGTCACTGAAGCAGTGGAAGGGTTTAAGTCAAGAACCCGTAGAATCAAATATAAACTAGCATAATCAGGCAGCTGGACAGCATAACTCAATAGAAATAATAAGTTATGCTTTAAGAACAAACATTGACATTCAGTGAATTTATTTAAATCAGATTCATCTTTTCATATTAAAAATCTGTACGTTTTGACATTGAGTTCCATGTGTTTTTTGAAATGATGATTTGATTAAATCAAAATCTTAGATTTTTAATTTTAGCCATATGGACTATAGATGTTACATATAGTGTCAAGTATATAAATAATGTGCTATTCCTATGGGCGTAATTTATATATTACACATTTATACAAAGACATACAATATATATGGTTGTGTGAATAAATAATTACATTCATGACATGTAAAAAAAAAAAAAAGAAAAAAAAAAAGTGTGTTATACATACAAAAACATATTTTTGGAAAGATATGCAAGTCCATATGAAATTGGTCCAATTTCCAATAGGTTTAATATGTTTTTACTGCATGCATAGGACAATATATTTCATATATGCAAATTGAATACATGTACATACATTACATTTGAGTTTGGGTAAGTCTGGTGAACAATTGTACATTTAGGCCTTGCCCAAATCATCTTTTTGCATACTCCACTTACAAAAAGTAAGTGGTAAATTATGGTTTCAAAAGTAATGATGATTCTTTGGTATATAGGCCCACAAATGTACTGAATGATTACTGTTGATATACCATGGTATTTACATAGTATTCCTACCTCAGAGAGTAATGTATAACATACTCTTTAGGTATAATTTTTGTATATGTACATGATTTTTTTGTGTATATGAAGAACATTGAACAAGCTATTCCTTTGTTCATAACATTTATTGTGTTAAGAATTGTTTTAATCGTGGCTTATGAATCAGGTGCTGGCCTCATTGTGCTTCTGATTGTATTCCTGCTTCACTGAGGCTGCTAAGATAGGCTAAGCGCTAGCATTACCGTCCATAGCCAGACAGTCACCATGTTTCTTTGGACGTTTCTCTGGCTTTTCTCATCGGTGTTAACTCAACATTGAATTTGCCGTTGCCCGAATAGCACAATCCTGTTTTTATTATTGTTTTTCTGTGAAATCGGCCCATTTTGAGGTTTAATGGTGGCTTGGAGTGTTAGCGGCGAAACGGCTCTCTGGGGAGCAGAGCATCAGGCAGCTGAATTTCCACAGCCATTAAGCAGTCTCCATTCAATTAGAATGCATAGAATCCTGACACGCCATAACTTACAGCCCTCTCGGCCAACATAAAGCATGTCTATAGTGCGGCTCCCCGCTCTAAAAATACTGAGCCAATCTGACCGCCACTTTTATAGGAAGCTAATTACATCCCTGATTTTTTTGTTTCTGAAAATTAAACCTGGATTAATGGTTCACCTTATGCGAGGGGGAGCGCGGCCCAGGTTTGTGTGCTTTAATGCAGATAGATACAGTGAGGCAGGAGGAGGAGGGAGATGATTTTCTGCTAGGAGTCGCACAGCCTCAGACTCGCCTGCCATCAATTAGGCCGCGTCTCAGACCAGCACTCTCATACCTCCACGTCTAATAAATTATGCTACGTATCAGAAATGGAACGGTTACCTATTTAAAAAACAGGATTGTGTCAGGGAGAGCCATAAATATGAAATATGAAAGGCAACAAATTGAGACAGTCAATAAAATTTGAGATTTGTTACCAGGCTAAATGCTACGTGCGGAAAGGTGTTGCTGACGATCAGGAATTATGATGATAGAAATCGACTTTGATTGGTGTTTAATTTTCTCGTTGGAGTGGACGCTTCTTATTTACCACCTGATTAATTATACTCCACTTCCACCAAATACAGACATTAGTCCTAATACAGACGTTATTGTAAAAATCACCTCTTTCAGACTCTGAGATTGCTTTCATTTATTCATTATTATTGCATAGAAATCTCATTTAAAAAGTTGCACCTTGCTGTTTTCCATTTTAACAGTACAGAAGATGGTGGAAAATCAATGTGCTTGGTGTATTTATGCATACCCTTGTGAAAAAAGTAGACTTCAGCATACTTTAAGTAGAGTAGCCTACTTATTATGGAAATAATATATTTTAAGATAATGTACTTATCTTTAAATTATAATGACATAATTATACTTAAGTGTAAACTGAATAATTTTTTTAATATAATGATTTACAATTAAATCTTTTTTTTATATATTTTACATTTATATTAAATGCAGTTAATCTTAACAGTGCCTTTTTTGACCCTCTTAAAGGGACAGTTCACCCAAAAATGAGAGTTGTGTTATTTACTCACTGTCAAGTTGTTCCAAAATGTGCATGGTATAACCAAACAATTGCTGGTAGTCACTGACTTCCATGTTTTGGAGAGAGAGCGAGAGAGAGAAAGTCAATGGGTAAATAAAAAGTTAGGTATATTATTTAAAACCTTTACTATATACTATATAGTGTTATATATGAGTTTTTGGCTCAAGGTCTGCATTTAAAGTCACACCAGAGGAGTTCAGCTGGGATCAGGACTTGGCTTTCTGCAGACCAGTCAAGTTCTTCCACACTGACTGAATCAATCATGTCTTTTTGAACCGTGCCTTGTACACAGAGGCACTGTCATGTTAGACTAGAAAAGGGTCCTGTCCAAACTGTTGCTATAAAATAAGAAGCACACAATTCTGTAGAATATCATTATATGCTTTAACATTAAGATTTGTACTCATAGAAATTACTAAAGTAGTGAAACATGTTCATTAGAAGGGGGTGACTCAATACTTTTGGCAATATAGTGTGTATGTATGTGTAATATATGTACATATATACATACACACACACACACACATATACATTTTGGGGTTAACTGTCCCTTTAAATAGGTTAAGTACATCTGTATATGTAATTTCATAATTATATTGTCTTTGAAATACTGCTGAATGTACTGACAATAATTTATGGTAAGCTAAAATAATGTCTGTCATGTTTAAATATACATTATTTGTAATTACACATTTGTAATGACAGTTTTCTATTTATTACATTCAGAACATTAACTTAATGTAATGTTGTTGATAGTATTACAGTTAACTACAGTTACAATTATAATCAGGTACTTTACATGTGCTTTAGTACTGTTAGTTAATACATCAAAATAAGTGTACTTTTTAAAGAATGGAAAAAGATGGTTAAAACAATTGTAAAAGTGACTTATTTCAATAATATTATTTTCCTGTAAGATTTTTTTTTTAAATGCTTTCACGATTTAACGTACAATACTTACTGCACATTCAATACAATTAAGTGCACTCCTTTTTCACAAGGATATATTAATGAAGTACTTTTATGCAGTTTTCACATTTTTTGGCTTTTGACCAATAAGATCTTTCCTTTTTCCAAGGTTTATACATGGGTCTCCCTGCAGTTTCTGAGCTTGTTTGCTTCTAATTGCTTGTTACATAAATCTGTCCTGAAGCTTGAAATAAAAGCCTTTACAGGGCACTCACCTGAGCTCATGAAAGGCCTGCAAAGTGACTTTGACAAACTCCAGAACAGCCACATTTGTTTGTAATTAGTTTGAACACACCTCATGCACATGTGTGCGTGTTCAGACCGGCTAGTGGATCACAGAACCAGGGATTTCGTGGCTGGTGGCTTATCACAGGTGAGCCTTCCTGCCATCAACAACAAAGTGTGGTCCGGCGTGTTCACGCTCAGAGGTCACAGAGGTCACAGCCGCTGCAGGTTCTGACAGTCTGACAGATTAAAAGAGGTGACGCTGAACTGATGTTTTCTGGACCACCCGTACCTCCATTCTGTTTGCATTAATGTGAGGGGAGTTGGGTTTAAACAGCCAGAGTAGACAGAGCAATAAAACTAGATGCAATCAGATGTGATGTAAGAGGCCAATGGGGCCAAATCTGACATATTTCCACAGTGATTGCCACCGATTTTAAGAAAGAAAACTAAATCCAGGTGCAGGTCGTGAACAGATCTGGCAGCTCTAAGAAGGAAAGCCCCGCCTTTCAGTAGAAAGAGCCAATCACATTCTTTCCAGAAAATTTCTGCACATTAACTGGGCCCAGCCACACACACACACGTACGTACGTACGTAGGTACGTACACATATACATATATATACACACACACACACACACACACACACACACACACCTTAGTCTGTTTCTGGCAGTGTTGTACCAAAATATGGTTTTTGTTGTGTTTATTTTATTTAATTTTTATGGACACAAATAATACTTTAATTCAGCAGGGATGCATTAAATAGATTAAAATGGACACCAAAGACTGCAAAAAATTTCACAGTTTCCACAAAAATATTAGAATGGTTTCTGAAAGATCATGTGACTCTGAAGATTGGAGTAATAATGCTGAAAATTCAGCTTTGACATCACAGAAAAAAAAAAAATACATTTTACAATATACTTAAATAGAAGATGGTTATGTTATTTAAAATTGTAATAATATAATATTTTGATGATTAAATGCAATCTTGGCGAGCATATGAGACTTCTTTCAAAAACATAAAAAAAAAAAAAAATTGAACTCCAGACTTTTGATAGTGTGCATATCATATAGTATGACATAAAAGAAAAAAGCATAAACTACTGGTGTGGTGTCATATTGTGCAATATGACACACAACAATGGTAAGCACAATACAAACTCAGCTTGAGAGTTACTTCCATTCTGAAGTCTTGTCAAATCAAGCTTCTCTTGGTCTACAAAACAGCAAATGTTCTCTCTTGTTCACAGTTCACCACCACTTGGGATCAAATCAACGTTTGCATTACAATAATCATGAGACCACCTCACTGCAAAATCTTAGAAGCAGAAACAGCCAATGTTTTTCTACAGCTCTATGACATGTTCTTCATTTCCACAGACGAGATGCAGTTTTGTGGTGGCCTTTGAACTATTGGAGGTATTGAAGGATTTAGAGTACGTCTGTGTGAGAGCCCAATGTTTCTGCCAAACGGCCCTGAGCAGACTGGCTGTGCTCATATCTGGGGAGAGAAAATTAATGCTTATTAATGGGGCCTATAAAAGCGACTAATTGAGCATTCCGGAACTTGCTGAGTTTGGCATCTGCTGCTGACATTCTGCAGCACAGGGCTTCACACACACACACACACACCTTGGCTGTCTCTCGCTGTCTCTCTCTCTGACATTAGGTCAGGCCATTAAAAATCAGAGAAGCTCGACAGGTTATTACTGTGACTGACATGTTAATGACACCTGGTCTCGCTACCCAGGGTTCAGCGCAAAGCGAGTCCGTGTGAATCACCTTCTTTGAAGAAACCGCCGCTTAAGTGTTGGGAAATCACAAATACGACATGTATGTGGATTTAAAACACGTATGTGTTTTCGTGTCTGATTCAGTCTCCCTTCCAGATGTCTTCAAAAGACCCATCTTCATGCGTTTTGAGTGTTAATGCGATCGTACGCCATTCAGTGAGAAGCGGAGCGGTCATGTGTCTTCCATTATCAGGGTTTTTTTTAATCAGCTTGCACTGGCTGAGATTAAACAGCACAGAATTCTGCCATCAAACTCCACCGTCGTAAATCCAGCTCACCTTGGAGAGCAGAAGGGAAGTGCACATCTGTAAACCAATCATCGCTCGGCTCCCTGTCAGCCGCACTCCCACCCAGATACTACGCATGCAGGCATATAGGACCACATATATAGAAAGAGTTCACTTCACGTAATTCATTTACTCAGCTTCATGTTGTTACAAACCCATATATGTGGTTTTGTTTTTTCCCCCATGCAACACAAATGAAGAAGAATGTCCATGCTGTGAATGGTAACCAGACGTTGTCAAGCTCCAAAAAGTACCAAAAAGAAGTGTGCTTAATTGTATTCAATGTACACTTGTAGTGTACTTTAAATCTTAAAAGTATATTAAAAAAAAATAAATAAATAAAAACTGTACTTAATATAATAGTAATAAAATAAAAGGCCACTTAAGTGTAGTTAAAGTGAGATACTTTCAGACTGTTAATACTTACAAAGTGCACTTTGTAATAATACAAAAAAAAAAAATTGTCATGCTTTAAAGTAGTACTTATTTTGATGTGTTGACTAAAGCATATGTTTGGTATTATATTTAAGGTTAATATATTTGAAGTTTAATAAATTACAACATCATTATGAATGTGTAATTACAAATATACACACACACACACACACACACACACAATACAACTTTCAATAGAAATGACATTAAAGTATATTTGAGTTGATCATAAATGCTTGTCAGTACATTCAGCATTATAATTTAACCATATTTCAAGACGATAGAAGTACATGCAGTATGAACCTACTCAAAGATGAACTGAAGTCCTACTTAAGTGGTTCAAAAACAATCTAAAGTTCAGTTAATTGCATTTAATATAAATCTAAATTATAATACATTTTTATTTCATTGCAGTTAATGTGCAATTAAGTGTCTGAAAACCCATTCATTTTGCACTTAAGTATATTCTTTAAAGGCATATTTATCCATGTGAGTGTTCTTTTTTTTTGTTATATATATATTGAAGTGTACTTTTTCGCAAGGGATACAGTTTGTGCGTTATATTTTGACATGACATGAGGATGAGTAAATAATGACAGAGTTTTAATTTTTGGCTGAACGATTCATTCGGTGTCGAGCAGAAAATCTCAGAAAGAGAGAGTGTGTGGATAAGAGCATGTATAGTTTTGCTAGTCAAACCATGAGCTATTTTTCTCCTCACCCTGCAGCCTATTTGATTTCAATAACACTTAATAGTGAACACACACACAGGTCATGTGACGACATCTCTCTGCCTCTCCAGGTCATTTTCTCTTTTCACCTCAAGCTTAATGAATTCAGTGTATCGATTGGCTTGATGATTCACTCTGTGATATTCGTATTATTATGCCTGACTATTTCTAGTTTCCAGTCAAAAACACATTTCATCGCTCCTAGGGGAATCTTTCACATCTATAAGAGAAAACAGACTGGTCTCGCTCTCTCTCGCCTTGCGGTCTGTCTGTGTTACTCAGAGTATTGAAGACTCATATGAGCTTGTGGATTGTCTTATGAAGCGTAGGTGTCACTGAGGTCAAATTCAGCGAGATTATAAGGATTTATGATGCATTAGATAAACAGAAATGAATGTTGCGTGAGATGATTTGTGGTTATATGAGGCCCAAAACCATTGTGAAAAAGAAGCATATTTTTAAAGAGTACTCATTGCGAAATACTATACTTAACTGTAAACCGAATGTTATTTTTACTGACTGAAATTAAATATTATAATTCAAATTTTTTATTAAATGCAATTGGTTGAACATTTTTGATCCACTTAATTAAATGCATCTTTGTCATTTCATTACTTCTGTTGTCTTTGAAGAACATTTGTTAACCATAAATTCTTGTCAGTAGCAACACTTCAGTGTCATTTCTATTGAAACTTATGTATTTCAATATTTTTGTAATTACACATTTGTAATAATAAAGTTGCAATGTAGTAAAATACTGTATAACTTTAAATGTGATAAAACACTACAGTAAATAATAATGTTAGTCAACACGTCAAAATAATTAAGTACACTTTTTTACAAGCTGTTTGCATCAGTTCTGGGTCTCTATTAAATGATTATAAACCTTCAAGTGACTTGGCATCTAAATTGGTATGCAATTTATTTTGTGGGTCAGTATGAAATCAAGTGAGAATACAGCAAATTAGACTTCTGAAATCATCTCAAATGCAGCAAAACAATTCTCATTTTTGGTTGCATGATAGATGGTAATGCTCACAAACCCTTACTTTTTTGTGCAATGAGAAAAGTTTCATTATTATCAGACAATAATAACCAACAAAGTCATAATGCTAAAATAATTAGGACATTTCCTCCAACTGTCAATTAGTAAAAAAGTAATCCAAGTAGTAAAAAAACAACTTTACCATGTACCGCTGTTACACACAGACAGTTCACAATGTTTTCACTGCAGACAATTGTATTGTAAACTATATTGTTTTTACACTGTTCATTAAGGAGAAAGACAGCGAGAAGAAGAGAGGAATGGATTGTTGTGTTGATCTCAGCGTTTCTCCAGACTGTGGCAGACACAGATCAGTGCTGTTATAGATCAGCTCAGAAAATCAATCTGTAGAAGAATACTAACGACCTTTAGATCTCTGAATCCCTTCAAACAGGAGCCAATCATGTCCACTAAGACCACACAGCCTGAGAGAAGAGCCAGCTGGGCCACTGCTGGACACACACACACAAACATTGGGTTTCCATGTTTTATGGGGACTCTCCATATGCGTAATGGTTTTATAATGTTTTTTTAATATAAATATAAGTTTTATCCTAAACCTATCCTCATACAAACCTTTTTAGATTTTCAAAAAACTACATTTTGCATGATTTATAAGCTTGTTTCCTCATGGGGACCAAAAAATGTCCCCATCATGTTTAGACACATCATACAGTTTCACACAGTCTTGTGTTGTTTTACATTATATTGACTAACCATAATAATCTAAACCCTTCCACTAAAAGAAAACAATTAATTATTTTTCTTCAATAAATTCTTCACATTTAAAACAAATTAATTTTAATAGGATTTTTTTTCCAAAGGGGGGTATGTCAGATTTAGGTAATGTCTGGAGATAATTTTATACACACAAACATATTATATATCAATATATACTATAATGTACAATATTTGATATTGTTCAAATGGGGCCAGTATTTCTTTTTTATTATTTTTTTTTTTTTTACTTTTATTCAGCAAGGATGCATTAAATTGAACAAAAGTGACAGTGAAGGCTTTTATTTTGTTACAAAATAGTTTTATTTCAAATAAATGCTGTTCTACTGAACTTTCTATTCATCAAAGAATCCTGAAAAAAAAAAAAATGTTATGGTTTCCACAACATTGATAATTAGCAGAAATTTTTCTTGAGCAATAAATCAGTAGAACAATTTCTGAAGGCTCATGTGACACTGAAGGCTGGAGTAATGATGCAGAAAATTCAGCTTCACATCGCAGGAATACATTTTAAAATATATTCAAACAGAAAACAGTCATTTTAAATAATAATAATAATAATAATAAACAATATTATTGTATTATTACTTTTGATCAAATTATGGTGAGCATGCAAGACTTCTGTCAAAAAAAGAAGAAGAAAAAAAAACATCTTACCAACCCCAAACTTATATATTATATATAAATATATTTAATTCTAAAAGTTTTAAATTAAAAACATACATTTAAGAGGTATGTCCTGTGATGGTAAATATAATGAAGATCATATATCATATGTACAGTGGCATATAGCATCAGTCAAGCAGTTGATTGTGTGTTGGTTCCAGTGTTAAAAGTCCCTCCTGAAATCTTTTCCTGAATGTGTGTGTGAAGCAGGAGCATGTAGGCCTATCATGTGCATGTGCAGGGCCTGTCTTTATGTATTGATGTAGCACACACATTTGTGTGTGCGTGTGTGTTTCTCTCTGTTGCCGGTGCTGTCAGTGTGCTGAACGCCTCTCACAGCTTGTCAAAGGTGTTGACCAGAACCCGCACGAGGCTTTTTCCTCTCTAACAACTGCACAACACACACACACGCACACATACAGCTCCATGGGTGCCCACTCCTCTGACAGGATGTGCTGCTGGCACAAATTGTAATTCACAAAGGTTAAGGGGGTCAATGCCTTTTATCAGCTGCCCGTGTGTGTGAGAGTGTGTGCTGTCTGATGAGGGCCGCATGCAAATACACCCTCTCAAGATGTTCAACTCGCTGAAGGGGGAAGGGATGTGTAGTAAAGAAAAAAAACAGACAGTCGAGCATGAGAATGAGGAGCAGGAGTGCTGAGAGGACCATAAAGAACTGGAAATATAGACTAGAGTAAGTGATCAAGAGGGTAAAAAGAGGATAAACGTGATCGTACTGACATTGAAAGAGAGAGACTAACTACAAGTCTGACAATTAAACATCCATATATTGTTCCCTGGTGAATAATCTGTCTTATAGGCTTCCTCATAAAAGCACTTTTCTGCTCGTTATTTTTGCCATTATCCCTTTTTCAATGTCTATGCATGTATATTCATTTTGGACTTTTTAAAATTGTTTTAATTGTTTAAAATTGTGTATGTATGTATGCATGCATGCATGCATATATACATATACATATACATACACATACATATACACACACACACACACACACACACATTATTTTTTAATTGATTTAATTTAAATTTTAATTCAAATTTCAAATTTAAATCTAAACAAATAATGCAAAAAGGCACACACATATGAAATCCATTTTTTTAGCTTTAGAACAGTTTTGTATAATATCAATATTAAAAGTATGTGATATTACAATTATGTATAATTTAATTCTGTGTAGTTTGTTTCGGTTTAATCGTCACCAAAATAAAAGCCGTTATTCTGCATTTGTTTTTATCCAATTTAATAAAAATATTTTAACTCTTGGCAGTTTGATGACATATTGAGTGAACGGTCTTAGATAAAAGGTGAAAATCCGTCACTGCTTACAAAAGCTAAAAGGTACATCTTATTTACCCATGCATAAATGGTAGATTTTAGTACCTTAAATGTACATATTAGTACCTAAAGTGTACATATTAGTACCTTTTGAAAGGGCACTGCCCAAGTGACAGCTTTAAACCTTTTTTTGAGAGATAGATTAAATCACTTTTTATGGTTCACAGGTTGAGTGCATTGCATTATGGGATGCAGTATGGCATGCAGTGTACTATTGTTTAGTGCACATTTTGGTAAATGTAGTCTGTCATCCTGGTACTCTAGTCTACACATACAGAAAACTAACATACTTAAGCATAGTACACAGACTGTATGCTACAGAAATAGTGTGAGTATATGGTGGTCCAGTGAAGGGTGCTCACTGACCCCCTCTGCTGGAAAGGGGACACGGGGAACGGGCAAGCATCCCATTTACAGAACAAATTAAAATAGTGCTATGAAATAGATTTGAATGCTCTGTCATTTGCTAGAATGTTTTGAACATCAGATAATAAACAGTCCATCAAGCTATTGTTCCGTTCCTAAGATAGTGACCATCTTAATTTAGATTTTTCTGTGTGTGCTTTTAACCCTATAACATATACACACACACACACACTTTATAAACCCTAACTGTATTAGTTAACCTGAATTAACAATGAAAAATACTACTAAAGCATTTATAAATCTAAGTTAATATCAATGTCAGCATTTACTACTAAAATAATAATCTGGATCTCTAATAATAAACAGGATCTAATGAATTGTTATCATTATTAACTATTTGTTAACAAAAAAAAAAAAAAAAAAAAAATACCATAACAAAAGGATTGCTTATTGTTAATGTTATTAATGCATTAACATTAACTAATGGGAGCTTATTGTAACGTGTTACCATTAAACATATAAGCCACCTTCATAAAATGCACATTCTTTTCAATTAAATACATATTACATACAATGTCATACATAGTCATAATTATGAGTGATTATAAAATGACAAATCTGAATTTCATATATGGCATAAAATGCATCAACTTTGTCAGATTGTCATATTTCACTAATTTCAGGACTTTTTCAAACTTTTTGGTATGTCATAATTTCAACATTTTTATGTCGTAATTATAATTTTTTTATGTGGCAAAAATTAACTTCATACATCTTTGATTAATACAATTTATTAGATATTTAATTATCAAGAGTTTTATATTAACTGATCAAATTAAATAAGAATCTGCTGTTTAACATATCACATTATAAGCAAATATTTTTAACAAATTTAATTGAATATAAAATAGCATAACATGTCATATATATTTGTAAATGTAACAATATTACAGTGTAATGATAGAGAAGCAGCACAAAATAATTGTGGGGTGTTGTGGACCCTGCACGCGCAGCTAATACATCTGTCTGCGGTCTGTATTAGCAGGAGTGATTGAGAGTCTTTCACCTGTACTGATCACACCTGAGGAGGATGGACTGCACTAGAGTTTCAATGCACTCATTACCTGAACCTCCACACAGCCCATAGCACTCACAGGCCATTCATCACCCTCAAGCAGACAAATACTGCATGTGAAACTGTCCGGCTTTAAGCAGACGCTCAGTGACGGCTGCTCTGGGACAGCACTGCCTACATCTGAGAAACCAGAGAAACGCATCATGTAAATCTACTGTGTACTGTGATCTAGATTTGCATGGTTGGATTAAAGAATTTTTTGTTTTTTATTTGCTGAACTGAACAAACATACACTAAATAAATCTGAAACGGTTATGTTTGCATTTTATAAATCTTTAATAACAGGACTATACATTAAATAATAAGTATTACTCAAAGCACGGAAGCTCATTTCCAATATGTAAGAAATTCATGCTTTGGTAAATCAGGACAAAAAAGGTCTAAATTATGACAAAGTAATCAAATCTGACATAAAAAATCTGACATTTTGTTTTTGTAATAATAAAGACTTTTTATCTTATCGAATTTTTGTCATCATTTCGACTTTTTATACTATAATTATCAGGTATTTGTCAGCATTTTTTTTCAGAATTTCTTAATTATTTTAAACCTATCATTTTGACTTATGACTTATTCATAATTATTAATATAAATAAAAATGTATTAATTATTCATATATAGCAATTAAGATTTACCCTTTTTTTTCTTTCTGCGTGACCATTTATGATTTAATGTTATGCATTTAAATGTTAATTAATAAATCAAGCAAATAAATAAAATCAAATTATTATTTAATATGAACATCTGAAAAACTTTAAGGCTGCTTTCGATCTTTGTACAAAAATACAATTGTGACCCTGGACCACAAAACCGGTCATAATAGTCAGTTTTTAGAAATTGAGATTTATACATCTGAAAGCTGTAAAAATAAGCCTTCCATTGATGTAGGCTATGGTTTGTTAGGATTGGACAATATTTGGCTGAGATGCAACTATTTGTGACCCTGGAGCACAAAACCAGTCATAAGTCACACAAGTATATTTGTATTAATAGCCAAAAAATATTGTATAGGTCAAAATGATCGATGTTTCTTTTATGCCAAAAACCATTAGGATATGAAGTAAAGATCATGCTCCATGAAGATATCTTGTAAATTTCCTTCCGTAAATATATCAAAACTTCATTTTTGATTAGTAATACGCAATGCTAAGGACTTCATTTGGACAACTTTAAAGGCAATGTTCAAGATATTTTTATTTTTTTGGCACCTTCAGATTACACATATTCAAATAGTTGTATCTCAGCCAAATATTGTTCTATCCTAACAAACCATTCATTGATGGGAAGCTTATTTATTCAGCTTTCAGATGATGCATAAAACTCAATTTCGAAAAATTTACCCTTATGATTGGTTTTGTGGTCCAGGGTCACATTTGAAAATCTGGAATCTGAGGGTGCAAAAAAATCTAAATATTGGCAAAACTGCCTTTAAAATTGTCCAAATTAAGTTCATAGCAATGCATATTACTATATCAAAAATTAAGTTTCAATATATTTACAGCAGGAAACTTACAAAATATCTTCATGGAACATGATCTTTAGGCTACTTAAGTTTCAATGGCAGCACCTCAGTTGGAATAACCTGCCTATTTGATTGAGATCAGCCACTTCTGTTGAGGTTTTTAAATCTGTACTTAAGATATATCTTTTTAAAAAGACTTATGGGCTGGAGAAACTGCTGTATACAGTTTTATTGTGTGAGTGTTGTGTATTTGGGTTTCCTTTCATTTTTAAATTCATTTTATTTTTAGTTTAATTCTATCTCTCTGTGCAGCACTTTGGTCAGCTCTGTCCTTATTAAATGGGCTATATAAATAAATTAAACTAAAACTCAAACTAATATCCTGATGATTTTTGGCATAAAAGAAAAATCGATCATTTTGACCCATACAATGTATTTTTTGTCTGTTGCTACAAATAGGCCTATACCCGTGCTACTTATGACTGGTTTTGTGCTCCAGGCCACTGTCACAATTATGGCAATACATTATTATTATATTGGCGTACTTATGATAAAGTCAAAACTATTTTGGATTTCTGTGGCATTGTGAATTGTCTCTGAGCGCTTTCCAATAAAGCTCGAAAGCAGCGACCTTGCGTTGACGTCACGCCAATATCCGGGTCTTCGCGCAGTGTCGCTTGTGCGCATGCGCAGTTCTCGACCTCCGCCTTCGGTGAGTTGAATAGGAACGACTGCGTTCAAACAGAACACATAAATCTACATTCATCTTCGGTCTGTGTGATCTCAGAGCTGCGGGTTTGACCGGGATAGTGTTAGCACACGCAATCGTTGCGTATTTCTCCAGCTCTTCGTACAAATCTTCTCTGACCTCATATTTTGTCTTACAGAAGTCCCAGGCCGCTCAAAATCACTCACCTCTCAAAATGTTCACCTGCGCGAAGTTCGTCTCCACACCTGCCCTGGTGAGTGAAGACTCCTTCAGGAAAACCACTGTTATTGCGCTTCAGCAGCTGTGTGTGAATGAAAGCGGCCTGCAGGCTCCACTTCAGTAACTCATTCGTTTCGAAACGCCTTTATAAGCGTTAACGTAAAACGTCACGCGTTGTTATAGTTGACCTTTGACCTTTTACTTCAGTTTCTAAGTTTTGAGAAAACGCTTAACGGGTTGAGGTCAAACCCTGGGCTGGTTAATATCACATTAATCTTGTCAGTGGATGGTTGTTCCACCCAGTCTGGTATTTCTTGTATTTGTATGCATTGAATAAGATGCGCATAAAACTAGGTCTTGTCCTATTTAATCTCTGCCACCTCATAGATTCATTTTAGTTATTTGGTAAGTTGGAGTAACTTGTTGCAGGGGCAGCCCTCTGGAGTTGTCTTTATCAAGGGCACAATGGAGGTTAGCAGCCCATTGTAATAGAGAGGTTGTTGGTATTGGCCTTGTTTGTTAATACTTGACAATTATGGCGGTGAGGTTTGAATGGATCTGTCCTATATAAAGACTATTTAATACTCCTAATATAAACGTGTCTTCATAATTCAGTGTTGCTCCCAGCACACATCTGTCCTGTAGCGAACCTTGAGCTGTAACTTATGTACGTACTTCAGAAACTGGCTTTTTCCAGAATACATGCCTTTTAGAAGATGGTTAACTACTGTTCACCACTGTTTGAATTCACCATTTTTTCACAAAAGTGTTTAGGTTATTAATAATCCATTAACACGGTGTTTTTGTATGTGTTTTAGGTGCGTGCGGGATCCAGGTCCCTGTACAGGCCAGTTTCTGCTGCTGTGCTTTCCAGACCAGAGGTGCATTTCGACTTTCAATATATCTCTCTTCATTTATAGTAACTCTTAAATGTCATGCTTTGTAGAAGATGTACAAGGCATCAGTGTTAGAAAAACACAAAAGATAAACTAAATTGATCTACTCGATTCTTTGAAATGGAGCTCTTCTGATCCACTGCAAGCATGTTACTTGGATAGTTCACGGTAAAATGGAAATGGTCAACATTTTTTCTATCCTTATGTTGTTCTAAATACTTTGGTTAAGTCTAAATTAAACCTGTTCTTCATATAAAGTAATTGTATCACTTTACATGACTTGGATTAAAAAGCTCTATTAATTTTTTATTTTTTGTTTAGGTCTTCTCAGTGATTAATAGCATCCAAAATAAAAGACACGCACATACATTGCATTTTTAAAAAAATATTTACATGTATTTATATTCATGTAATTTATATTATATACATATAAACATTACACATTTTTCTTAAATATGTACATGCATATGTGTGTCTATATATACATAAGTATACACAGTACACACACATTTACACAAATTTTTGAATGCAATTAATCGTTGCCTAGGACTAACATTTATTAACTTCACAACACTTTTATGAGCTTTTTTGATAATATTCGTAGTTTTGTTTACCTGGACTTTCAGTGGAAGGATAGAAACCTCTCAGGTTTTATTAAAAATGTGTTTCAAAGATTAACAAAATAATGTAATGACATGATGACAATTTTCATTTTTGTCTGACTGTCTCTTCAAGGTAATAACTTCTCTACTCCTTGTGAACTTGGTATTTAGCCCCGGTCAGAAAAGTGATTGCTTGTCATTGAAGTAGACATCATGTTTGAGCTCTCTGGCTATTGCTGTTATGGGACAGTAGGTGGCAGACCGAAGACTCTGGTCGTTTAGAGGTCAAGTAAGTCCTCTCTTCCTCTTGTAGGTCAGTGCCTCTGTCCTGCCTCAGTCGGCCCTCACTCAGGTGGCCCTCAGGAGCTTCCAGACCAGCGCTGTGAGCCGCGACATTGACACCGCTGCTAAGTTCATTGGAGCTGGAGCTGCCACCGTGGGAGTGGCTGGATCCGGTGCTGGAATCGGAACAGTGTTCGGGAGCCTTATCATCGGATATGCCAGGTAAGAGACGTTGAAATTATGTATTCATTTCACATTATAATATATTATTTCATGATGTTACATTTATACACTACATTTAGGGATAGTACCTTTTTTTTTTCTTTTTTTTTTAAAGAGTCTCTTCTGCTCACCAAGGGTGCATTAATTTGATCAAAACAGTTAAAACAATAATACTGTGAAATATTATTATAATATAAAATGTTTTCTGTTTGAATATATTTTAAAATGTAACTTCTTCCTGTGATCAAAGCTGAATTTTCAGCATCATTACTCCAATCTTCAGTGTCACATGATCCTTCAGAAATCATTAATATACTGATTTACTGATCAAGAAACATTTCTCATCAATGCTGAAAATATTAATAGTAATATAATATATAACGTAATGTATATAGTAATATAATGCTGCTTAATATTTTTGTGGAAACTGATTTTTGTTTTTCCAGGATTCTTTTATGAATAGGAAGTTCAAAAGAACAGCATTTATTTGAAACAGCAATTTTCTGTAGAAGTATGAGAGAATTTGCTGTTACATTCAATTTAATAATAATAATAAAACATTTATCCCAAAAATGTACTATCCTCTGAATGTGAGCTGTATTGTTTCCAACAAAGTAAACATACATTTCAAAGTAATGAAGTATTATGGATCTTACATTGTCCAGATGTTTGCAAATGTCTCTCCATGTAAGCAAGATTTAGTAAGACGGTTGTGTGTTATTTTGCAGGAACCCATCTCTAAAGCAGCAGCTCTTCTCTTACGCCATCCTGGGTTTTGCTCTGTCTGAAGCCATGGGGCTCTTCTGTTTGATGGTTGCTTTCTTGATCCTGTTCGCCATGTGAAAATCTGCTAGTTACGTAAACACATTTAGTATAGTTGTGACTACATATTTTTGCTGTTGCTACCAAAACGTCTGCTATCAGTCTCTGCGAGAGAAAATGTATGAATATAAAGTCCATTTTGTTAAAAGAAATCATGTAACAATTAAAAATAGTTCAACTATTTAAACCCTCAATCCTGTTCATGCCAACTGAATGAGAAAAGCAACCGCTCCATCGGTGCTACTGGCATATCAAGCTGAAACTCGCCATGGAAATAAAGAACCTGATAGCACTTTCTCTACATCAGAATAGGGATAATGTTGTGTCTGTAGACTGTAAGGGTCCATTTAGATGTTTTCAGGGGTTAAACTGCTGGTCGATAGTATGACTTTCAATTTATAGCAGTTGGTTGAAAGCCAATTAAAACCTCAGTTGCTTTTGTAAATTGCATTAAATAAATTTAGATAATGGTTTACTGTTTTTTTTTGTGGTGTCTGTATTTATTTCTATTCACACAATATTACTTACACCATTTTCATGTTATACTAACACGTAGAAAAGACGCTACACAGATGTCTAACCTTGTGAAGAGAGCTACAGTGAAAAATATTTTGCTTATGCACAAATATTATGCGTTACATTAAAAAGTCATGCTTTAAATCTGATATAAAACGAGTTTAAATTTTCAAAATCTCACAGATTTGAAATATCAATGTACTTTCGCTCTGAAAGGGTCAGCAGAGCATTTATTCATCGCGAGATTAGAGTTTAAAGGGCTTGGCCCTGGGTTGAGCGGAGTGCTTAATTCTCGCGAGAATCTCGACACTGAAGGGTTTAGGGGAGTTTCTAACTCTCGCGAGAGGTGGTGTAAGTGGGCTTTGGCTCTTCAGGGTTCAGCCTGCGGGTGAGTAAGCGCGTCAACACACAGTAATTGTAAACAAACGCGCCTTTTTACACAAGCTTTCGAGTGACTAGCAGAATCGTCTGAATATGTAACAACATAAAATGCATTTTTATGACACATTCAAAGCTTGTCGGTGTTTCTTTGTTATTAATATGGCGACGCATGCTAACAGCTAGCTGAGGTCCCATTGAAATGAATGAGAGATGAGGCTAAGCATTGATTAGCCAACTGAGTCTGATGTAAACAATCTGTTTAGTGCTGATACAGTCCTGTGTCGCTGGAAATACACTAAAGAAATGCAGGGTTGTGGTTAAAGACACGGGCGCTTTGAGGTTGGCTCTGTGAAGATATAGAGATACAGTGTTATTTAGAGGAATTTAAAGCAGAAAGTGACAATAGGTTGTGCTGTTATCAGTGAGCATCAGCCTGGTCATTGCAGCACATTTCTTTACTGTATGTCAGTTACTGAGTGGTTTAATAAACACATAGAGGCCAATGTCAAGTGTTTAAATTTATAGTGATGCATAATCCCTGTTATTCTGCTTTTAATCTTATAAAATCCTTATTTATGTCCAGGCAAACCTGCTTTGACAGCTTGGTCTGACACAAAACAAATCATTAAGCTCTTAGTAAGAGTAGCCCAGAGTAATACTTACTATTGCACATGATTATGGATATTGAATAATGCAGATTGATATATAAATCACGTGTTTTTGTTCTTGGGTGTGGCTTTAAATTATGTTGTTGATGAATGACAAATTGCAAGTTTGACTTTTTTCATGTTATCAGGTGGCAGACTGAAGTTGTGAATATGAGTGATGATAAACCATTTCTCTGCACTGCTCCTGGCTGCGGACAGGCATGTGATCACTGTTACACACTTAAAGCACTAACAGATATTTAAATATACACTCCAATTAAGTTACATGCTGTTTTGTCCATTTTCTGTTTCATACTACTTTGTTTGGTTTATGCATCTACATAATGACTGTCTGTCTGCAACAGCGATTCACAAATGAAGACCACCTGGCGGTGCATAAACACAAGCATGAGATGACCCTGAGATTTGGTCCAGCACGCAATGACAGTGTCATTATTGCTGGTGAGTCGGAAAATTCAGCGGTTCGCAATAAAAGCAAATGAACATGAACTATTATTATTCATGGCTTTATGGGCTACTGTTGCAGACCAGACACCGACACCGACCCGCTTCCTGAAGAACTGCGAGGAGGTCGGGCTGTTTAATGAGCTCACCAGCCCGTTTGAGCATGACTTTAAAAAGGCCACGGAGGATGACGCTAAAAAGGTAAAGATGTCAATTTATAACTCAGCTGTGTGATCATTTTGCAACTAAACTGTCATTCAAAGATTTGTGGTTGATAAGATTTTTTTTTTTTTTTTATTGAAAGGAGTCTTTTATGCTCACCAAAGCAAAAAGAGTAATATAGCGAAATATTATTACAATTTAAAATAACTGTTTTCTATTTGAATTTGTTTTAAAATGTAATTTATTCCTGTGATGCAAAGCTGAATTTTCAGCATCATTACGCCAGTCTTCAGTGTCACATGATCCTCCAGAAATCATTCTAATATGCTGATTTGCTGCTCAAAAAATATGATTATTAGTATCAATGTTGAAAACAGTTGTGCCTGCTCAATAAAAGTATTCATTCTTTTAAAAAAATCTTACTCACCCCAAACTTTTGGGATTAAAGGTGAAATTGGGTTTTATTGTCATTGTAACACAAATGTCTCAAAAATAGTCATTATATTAAGATTTTTAGTAGGTTCCTGGTCCTATTTTGCATGATTCATCAGTTATACATTGTACAAATAATTTCGAGAAGTTGTAAATCTACTTCAACAACATTTCTACTTCAAAATTTCTGATTGCAAAATTTCAGAAAGTTCCTTGCTGTTTTTTTTTTTGTGAAATATACTTGAAATGCAATTTTCTGCACCAAATATCTATCAGTGTAACCATCAAAATGTAACTTCTGAAACTAATTTAAAATAACATTTTAATTAATAAAATTATTAACATTTTTAACATTAATAAAATTTAAAACATAAGTGCACAATTTTCCACTCCACAATCTGTCAAGCACATCTTACCAGAAAACACACTCGTTCACATCCTTCTCTTCACTCTCTGAGGCAGAAGTCTCCAAACTCATCCTACTACTTGTCCGCTTGATCCTATTTCATCTCATCTCCTTCAAGCCAAGCCATTAACACATCCCTTCACACTGGTGTTTTTCCCTCAGCATTTAGACAGGCTGGTATAGCTCCACTACTTAAGAAAACCACCCTAAACCCATCTCTTTTAGAGAACTACAGACTTTACTTTACTTACTTTTACTTTTGTCATTTAGCAGACGCTTTTGTCCAAAGCGACTTACAAATAAGAAAAAGTAACTAAAACTAAAAAGTTACAACTCTATAAATACTATCTACCCACATATTTAAGAAAATAAAGAAATTAAATAAAATTAACATGCATATAACAACAACATTTCAATAATAAACATATCAATGAAAAAATTAAATAAAAAGCTACTACTATCCCTTGCCGGTGTCCCTGCCCGGTGGAGTCGCACGGTAGAGTCGATGGTCTTTACACTCTTTGGTCTTCACACTAAGAGGGCTTCACACGACGACTGCCGCGACCGCTGCCGCGGTATAATAACCTTTATTATACCAATCTAACAAATGATCGTTTCAATTCAGCTGGACCCACTTTCCTGTTTATCAACTACAAATGGCCAAGCAAGTGCACACACTGACAAGATACACGATACAGTACGAGACCAAACGCGATTTCAGCAACTCTCATCCTAGTAAACAAAATAAGCGTTTCCTAGCAACGGCAAATGCGCTAAACACTGAGACAAGTAAATACACTTACGAGTTGATTTTAAACTTCCGCTGATAGACTGCTTCTCTTAAAGACCACTTCATTACACTGCCTTCTGCTGGCGCTTGAACCCACTTTCCTGTTTATCAACTACAAATGGCCAAGCAAGTGCACACACTGACAAGATACACGATACAGTACGAGACCAAACGCGATTTCAGCAACTCTCATCCTAGTAAACAAAATAAGCGTTTCCTAGCAACGGCAAATGCGCTAAACACTGAGACAAGTAAATACACTTACAAGCTGATTTTAAACTTCCGCTGATAGACTGCTTCTCTTAAAGACCACTTCATTACACTGCCTTCTGCTGGCGCTTCAACCCACTTTTTTTTGACACGGTTAACCACCAGATCCTCCTGTCAGCCCTATTGGCAAAGGGCATCTCAGGTACCACACTCCAGTGGTTTGAGTTTTACCTCTCAGATAGGTCCTTTGAGGTATTTTGGAAAGGTCAGGTGTCCAAGTCGCAACATCTAACTACTGCAGTGCCTCAGTTCTTGGACCACTTCTCTTCTCTGTCTACATAGCATTACTAGACTTTGTTATTCAGAAACATAGCTTTTCATATTACTGCTATGCTGATGACACTCAACTCTACCTCTCATTCCATCCTGATGATCCGACGATAGCTGCTCGCATCTCAGCTTGTCTAACAGACATTTCTTGCTGGATGAAGGACCATCACCTTCAACTCAACCTTGCCAAGACAGATCTGCTTGTGGTTCCAACAATCCCAGCGTTTCATCAAAGTTTCATCATCCAGTTAGGCACATCAGTCATAACTCCTTCAAAAACATCCAGATCCCTTGGGGTTGTGAATGATGATCAGCTGACTTTCTTAGACCACATTGGTAAAACTGCCCTGTCTTGCAAATTTGCTTTATTCAACATCAAGAAGATCAGGCCCTTTCTTTCGGAATATGCTTCACAACTCCTTTTTCAAGCTCTTGTTCTGTCCAGGCTGGACTATTGCAGTGCTCTCTTGGCAGGTCTTCCAGCCAGTTCTATCAAACCTTTACAATTAATCCAGAACACAGCAGCAAGATTAATTTTTAATGAGCCGAAAAGAATGCACGTCACTCCTCTGTTTATCAATTTGCACTGGCTACCAATAGCTGCTCGCATAAAATTCAAGGTATTGATGTTTGCCTACAAAACCACCACTAGCTGTGCACCCCTTTACCTAAATTCATTACTTCAGACTTCTGTGCCCTCTAGAAGCTTGCGTTCTGCAAGTGAACGTCGCTTTATTGTGCCATCCCAAAGAGGCACAAAATCACTTTCACGGACTTTTAAATTAAATATTCCCTCCTGGTGGAATGACCTACCCAACTCCATCCGAGCAGCTGAATCCTCAGCCATCTTCAAGAATCGGCTAAAACACATATTTTCCATCTTTATTTGACCCTGTAACTCTAGCACTCTCTATTCTAATTCTATCCTTAAAACAATAAACGTTTAGACTTGCACGCAATTCATTTACTGCTTGTTTTCTTAAAAACAAACACACAAACAAAAAAATAACACTAGCTTCTCTATACTTTTTCTATGCTATCTGTTTTCATTTTATTTATTATATAATTAAAAAACCCTTACTATGTGTACTAGGTTAAGCTAACTGAGACTTTTTTATAGCACTTGCGAATCATTGCTCTTTTCTTGATTTTGATTGCTTCCATTGTCCTCATTTGTAATTCGCTTTGGATAAAAGTGTCTGCTAAATGACTAAATGTAAATGTAACATTTTAAAATACTTTTCAATGCCAATGGATAAAAGCTCATTCCTCCCTTGCTGATTTTGTGATATACAGTGCCCTCCATAAGTATTGGAACAGTAAAGACAAAATTTGCTCTGTTGGCTGTGGAGTCAAGACATTTACAAATATGATTAAAAGATGAATATGAGACAAAACTACAGAATGCCACATTTTATTATTAGCTGTGAAAATGAATCCTAAAAGACGTGTCTGTAAAATCACCAACAACGTCCAGAAAGCTAGGGTGATGCTCTGACAATCTACTGTACTCAGGAGACTTTGACACAGAATTACAGATGCTACACAGCAAGATTCAAACCTCTGACCAGCACCAAAAATAGAAAGGAAAGATTAGAGTTTGCAAAAAAGCACAAAGGTGAGCCAGAAGAGTTTTGGAACTGTGTTTATGGACCGATGAGACAAAGATGAACCTTTATCTAAGTGATGGGAAAGCAAAAATGTGGAGGAAAAAAGGGGAACTGCAATGATCCCAAGCATACAGCCTCATCTGTAAAGCATGGTGGAGGTGGTGTCATGGCATGGGCATGCATGGCTGCCTCTGGAACAGGCCCTCTCAACTTTACTGATGACTTAATGTATGACGGCAGTAGCAGAATGAATTTGGAAGGGTTCAAGAAAATGCCACCAGATTCATTGGGAAGTGCTTCATATTGCATCAGGACAATGACCCAAAACACCCTGCCAGTTCAGTTGAGGAATTTATAAGGGCAAAGAAATGGAAAGTCTTAGATTGCCCAAGTCAATCTCCAGATTTAAATCCGATTGAACATGAATTTCACCAGCTGGAGAGGAGAGAAAGAAACTTGGCAGAAACTCCCCAAAACAAGCAACAATTGGAATTGGCTGCATTAAAGGCTGGGAAAAGTATTTCAAAGGATGAGACCAAGAGTCTGGTGATATATATGGGTCACAGACTCACTGCTGTGATTGTGTGCAAGGGATCTGCAACTAAATAATAGCTTTTAATATTTTATATCTGCCTTATGTTCAACTGTCCCAATACTTATGATCACATCAATGAGTGGGATGAACTCTAAAAGTGCTGTTCTTTTTATTTGGTAAAACATGTATGTGTTGAAACGGCTAATAATAAAATGTGACATTCTGTAGTTTTGTCTCATATTAATCTTTTAATCATATTTGCAAACGGCTTGACTCCACAGCCAACAGAGCAATTTTGTCTTTACTGTTCCAATACTTATGGAGGGCACTGCATATGCATAATCAAACATTAATCTGCATGTTGTTATTGCAGTTGCCTCTGGACTTGTCCCCCCTTGCGACTCCTGTTGTTCGAAACAAAATAGAGGAGCACCCACCCATTGAGTCCCACCGAGACAGTCCCCTTCCCCACCCTGAATCAACAACCACTGACGACAAGGTGAGATTCAGGACTCTCCTATACAGAGAGCTGCATAAACACTTGCATAGTAATGGTTAGGACTTTTTTAGGTCCTCTATGTGTGGTAGTTACTTGAAAGTGTTTAGTAAGAATATTTCATGCAAAGGAGCTTGTAGTAGAGCAATGTTAGGGAAAGTTCACCTCGAGGATCCTAGGCTCATATTGTGCAGAACTGTGTTGTCAGTAATTTGTAGTTTTCCCTACCTATAGCCTATGTTTTAGCAGTCCAGGTTTGTGTGACTGCCTTCTCCCCTCATTCCATAAGTGAAAGGTGTTTGCTGCTTGATTTAGCTTGTCCCAGAGCTACTGGCTTTTATATGAAAATACATTTCTTCATAGAGAGACAATCTTTTTCCCTCCTTCCTGTAGCTCTATGAAGAAAGCTCTTTGTTATCTAGAGTGTGTGAGAAAGATGATACTTCCTTCCCAAGTCAGCAAATATGCTGATTCTGACTTTTAAGATTGAAGCTGTAACAGTTTTAGTGAATAAACATTCACTTTGAGTGCTCTGTGATCTCTAGAAGCATGATTTTTTTTATACTCGTCTTCTCTAATGTGAGCTCTCAAAATGCTGAAAATATACATATTTCTTAATTACAGTAGTTACCCTACTGTTCAAAAGTTTGGGGTCAGTATTTTTTTTTTTAATAAAATAAATAAATTGATACATAAACTGTAACTTTTGAACAATAAATTGATAAAATTGTGTTAAAAAAAATAAATGCTGTTCTTTTGAACTTTTTATTTATCAAAGAATCCTGAAAAAAATACATCACAGTTTCATGTGAAAGACTGGAGTAATGATGCTGAACAAATCAATTCAGCTTTGAAATCAATAAATAACATTTTAAAATATTAAAGTAGAACATTATTTTAAATTGTAATAATATTTATCAAATAAATGCAGCTTTGGAATGCATAAGAGACTTAACTTTAAAAGCATTAAAAAACCTACTCACAAACTTTTGATTGCAGTGAAGTAATTTTTTGAGACAGATTTTTTTGATGCCCTCTGTCATCCTTCAACTGTAGAACACTACATTGCAGTCTTTTAATTCATAGATGAATAATGTATGTGCTCCCTATGATGTAAAAGCTACAAACACAGTCAGAAACAGTATAAGATCAGTAATGGACAGTGTAGTTTTGTGTGAGCGGTTGATGCAGCTTGGCTCTCGTGTGGTGTTTACAGGAGGTTTCTTTGCAGCCGACCTCTCTGCCTCCATCCACTATAGTCCGTCCTGCCTCCCTCCAAGTCCCCAATGTACTACTGGCCAGCAATGAGGCTGGTGTTGTTATTCAGCCAGCTCTCCCATCTCCAACTTCTAACTCTGTTATAACCCAGGTCCCATCCTCTAGTAGACCGATAGTGTAAGTAACTTCTAAATGTTACTTATTCTGCTCCTCTCTTAGTTTACCATCATTTTTTTTTTCCTTTTACACCTCATTCGGTGTTTGGTTTTCGTCACTCATTTACTTGGAGAATTTATGATTTAGTTTCAGTTGCTTGTGATCCATGTGCCTTTACTTTTACATCATAGAACTGACAAGTGCTCGACCATCAGACAGGTTTTGTTTGAGCCTTTTGTTTTGTTTCACACACCAATTGAAGAGAAAATTCTATTTGTTGTTGTTTATGTTTATGTTCTTATCACTTAAAGTCAACATGAACACAAAATGATTGACACTGTTTGCTTTTTAATACTTTTTTTTGCATGATTTATCACAAAAGCGTTTGTAGTATGTAATTAAATATAATAATTGCTCTGCCCTAAACAGCTTTATATCTCTATTTTTTAATCTTGCCTATAGTTTTTAGTAAATAACTATAGATATTAAAAATAAGCATTGTGAATGTGATTGACTCTTAGTCACCTCTGACTCAGTTCTGATGAGAAACATTTATTATTTACCATTTAATATATTTATTGATGGAAAAAATTATTTCCCATCCTGTTTCTCCTCATTAAAATGTCACATTACAAAAGTAAAATACTGTGCAATTGCGGTTTCATGTTGACTTTGAATCATGAATAGCTTATTTTTGTAGCCTATTTATGTTACAAGACTTTGCATAAAAATTCTGTACTACAATTATGTTAATGTAACATTTGGTATGAATTTTGTTTCTGTTTCCCCCATCTCTCTGTCTGTCTTCAGTCCGGTGTCTGGCACGTTTCCGGTTCTGCTGCAGCTGCCAAATGGTCAGACGATGCCAGTCGCCATTCCAGCGACCATCGCCAGCTCCAGCGTACACATACCCACTGCCATTCCTGTGAGTGTCCCACACGCACTCCTCTCTAACATCATTAAAGGGACAGTTCACCCAAAAATGAAAATTCTGTCATTAATTACTCACCCTTATATCCTTCCAAACCCGTAAGACCTTCGTTCATCTTCAGAACACAAATTAAGATATTTTAGATGAAATCTGAGAGCTTTCTGACCCTCCCATAGACAGCAACGCAACTGAAATGTTCCCAGACCCAGAAAGGCAGTTAAGTCAACCTTAATTTTATGAAGCTACGAGAAAGAAAACAAAAATAACGACTTCATTCAACAATTTCTTCTCGTCCATGTCAGTCTTGGACACACGTTCATAAGAGTAACGCGACACATGCGTGTGGTGCTGCTGACGCAGGAGCCGGCCTTCTGACGTAGAACCCTGATTCACTGCAGCTTGTTTGCAAGCAGAAGAATGCACACGCATGTTTCTGACACGGAAGAGAAGAAATTGTTAAATAAAGTCGTTATTTTTGTTTTCTTTGCACGCAAAAAGTATTCTCATAGCTTCATAACATTACAGTTGAGTCACTGCTGTCACATGGACTATTTTATTGATGTCCTTAATTACATTTCCGGGCTTTGAATGTGGTATAGTTCTCTTGCTGTCTATGGAGGGTCAAAACGCTCTCAAATTTTATCAAAAAGTATCTTAATTTGTGTTCTGAAGATGAAAGAAGGTCTTACGGGTTTGGAACGACATGAGAGTAATTAATGACAATTTAAATTTTTGGGTGAACTATCACTTTAAATCAGTGATGACCAACAACATGTACGTTTTTAAATGGATCGTTACATTATTTTTTAATAAAGACTGGTACTGGCTTTGTAGAAAACCTAATGTTCACAATTTAAACTCTCTCCCCAGTCCACACAGACTATTTGTGAAAACTCTGCAACAAAAATGGGTCATTCAGAAATTTATATGGTGTCGGAGGCATAGCCTTGTGAGCGGCCTCAACGTATGCTGCAATAACGCTTTGGGCAAATAGAGTTTCAGTCCTGACTCAAGATCCTTTCCCAGTCCTGCTGCACTCTCTCCTCTCCCATAGTTTCCATGTCTCTCCGTAACTGTGCTTATTTAAAAGGGCCAAAAAGTTTGACATGGTTTTGACTTAACATAGGTAACTACAAGTTTCATAGACATTACAACCATGAGCTCATTAACATAACCACCAACCCCTGATAACAAGATGTGTGCTATTAAGATCAGACTGACGTGATCAGGGACTGTTAAAAAATACATTTCAGAAGGCTGCTACACAGCCAGAAACATTGTATCATAGGTTTCAGTAAATGTTATTTTTGGACTGAGCAGGAGGTTGAGAGTTCTGAGAGTTACAGTGTGTAATACAGTAAACTCTGTAATATCTTTTTCCATGATATGACTTCTTTAATTCTAAAAGAGGGTGGACAATACTAGACATTAAAAACCTTGACAACAGTATAATTGAACTTCAGAGAAAGAACTAGAATTCATTCTGTCTGTGAAGGACATGTTGGCATAGAATTTCTAAACAAAGGTATATTAGCAGACTAATATTGGAAAAGCCTTTCGAATACATCTGTGATGCCTTAAAATGCTGTCTAAATAGGTTTTGGAGTTTTTGGTTCACGTCCAAAATGCCTGTAGAGGGCGGATTTGTTTTTTTGGCTAATTAGATATTTTAAGGTCATCTCCTTTGTGTTCCAGTGCTGCAAAATTATGATGTAGTAGATGGATTTATCCTGGGCGCTGTTTGTCAGAGATGTGATCCACAGCCGTGTATGGTCTCACACACACACACACACACACACAAACATCCAAAGTACATTTAATACAGAGGCTTGACTAAAACAACACTGAATCTTCAGAATTAGATGTTTTCCTTTCTTTAAAAACCTTCCCCTTCAAATCAAATGGTCAGAGGAGACACATTTGTGACGCATGTTAGTACATGTGTAAAAACCAATCTGTCCCCTAACCAGATGTAAACAGGTTCCACAAATCCATCATGAGTGTGCTGGGAAGTGATCTAAGCACTCTTAAACACGGCTCCAGTGCGTTGAGTGTGTTTAAATGTGTGTTGGTAGATGAAGGACACTGCACCGCTTTCATGACGTCAGCCTGTAAGGTGTGCAGTAATGTATGCAGAGACACATTATCACTCATACACACGTGTCTGGGGCAGTTCAGAACCTGTGCGTGTGTGTGTGTGCTTGATGATCTGTTTGGAACACTGAGCAGTATATGATTATGTCCCGTAGGCTTTCAGCAGGAGGAAAGGAGAGAGATGGGGAAAAAAGAAACAAAGAAATATATTCCCTAATACCTACTGCAGTTTGTTCTATAGGATTTAGGTTACACTTTATTTTAAGGTGTCCTTGTTACAGTGTAATTATACATTTAAGTACTGAGTAATATTAATTAACTGCATGTACTTACTATTTTGTTAGGGTAAGAATTAGGGTTTGGCTTTGGGTTGCTTGCATGTAATTATGCATAATTTATTGTTATTATAATAGTAAGGACATTACAAGTAACGTGTAACAAGGACACCTTTAAAGGGTTACCGGGTTTTGTTTTTGGCAGGAGGCCCTTTTTATTATTTTTTTTACAGAAATATACAAATACTGTGGTGTTATTATCTGGTACATTGATGTATTGGTGTTTTCCGTGGTGTCTTTGTGTGTTTTCAGCTGGTCAGACCAGTCACCGTAGTGCCTAGTGTCCTTGGAATCCCTGGCCCCTCCTCTCCACAGCCTGTCCAATCAGAAGCCAAGATGGTAATTTACACCCCTCTCATTTACATATACATCCACATGCCCATCATTTGGAAGCATATTTTAGTGTAAGCAGATTTTCCTTCAGCCCAGAGGGACTGAGGATGCACAGTCCACAACAGTCACACAACATTGAGCTTTGTGTAGTTCCTGTACAAGAGCACAAGAGGGCATGTCGCTGGACTGTTGAAGTAGTGGATGCTGACATGAACTTTGAAAATCTAGAGATCAGCTGTTTCCATGTTTGTAAAGAAATGTACATGCAAAAACATTTAGAGAAAGTTTAGAGAAAGAGTTTTTTTTTTTTTTTTTAATGCAGTAATAGTTATATTGTTAAATATTTTTACAATTTAAAAACAACTGTTTTGTAATTGAATATATATTAAAATGTAATTTCTGTTTGTAAAAAATAAATTGTGACGTAAAAAGTATTCTGAAATATTACAATTTATTTATTACAACTGTATTCTATTCAAATATTTTTTTAAATGTAATTTATATCTGACATTTAAACCTTTCAGACATACATCATTACTCCAGCCTTCAGTGTCACATGAATCATGATCCTCCAGAAATCATTCTAATATGATGATTTACTGCTCAAGAAACTTTTTTCTTTTTTTTTTTCTTTTTTTTGCTTAATATTTTTGTGAAAAGTGTGATGCACTCAAATGTTTTGGGTAAGTAAAATAAAAAGAAGAAAGAAAGAAAGAAAGAGAAGTGATAAAAAGTGACAGTAAAGACATTTTTAATGTTATAAATGATTTCCATTTTAAATAAATGCTGTTCTTTTGAATTTCCTATTCATTAAAAAAATCTTAAATCAGTTGTATTATGGTTTTCACAAAAATATTCAGCAGTACAACACTCATGAAAATAACCATGATTAATAATTGAGCGTATCAGCATGTTAGAATGATTATTAGAAGGATTTCTAAAGAGCTTTCTTTCAAAAAATTTTAAATATTATTTTTTAATAAACTTTAAATTATTCCAAACTTTTGACCAGTAGTTTATATAAACGTTCATTTTTTTTTAAAATTGTATGCAATGTGCATTTCTCAAGCTCAACCATTTAACCCTGTTCCTAAAGTTACTGTAACAAAGTTATCAAAACAAATGTGTTTTTCTCTAATAAATGGGAAATATACATTTATTAGTTATTACAGACCAAAATTTGGGCTTAAATTGTTATAGTTCATGAATGTTTGGAATACAGACCTAAGATTGGACTCTTGCTATAAAAATTGCTTTAAAATTAAAGCCTTATGTTTAAATAAGTTATGTTCCAAATTTGAAGTTGATACAAAAAATTCCTGAGATTTTATTTAGGATGTTATACCACAAACAGCCACCGGGTGCCTTCAAAACTCCATTGAATTATTATTATTTTTTTATTTAATTTATGCATTTTTCACACGTCTAATTTTCTCTGCCAATATTGCTTCTATCAATCGAAATAACCACCAAATATGGAATCTTGAGACTCAGACCTTTCCGATGATATGTATTTTGTCAAGATTGATTCTAAAAGACCTTATAAATTTTGTAATATGACACTGGACACCGCCCACTAAGGGGAGCACTAAAAGATTTTAAAGTACCATTTCCATGGTAACACAATGTCTGATTTCAAAATGGTTTTCAAAGGATGAATTTTGAGGTTTTAAGATTTCAAATAATATATCATTTAAATTATATGTGATAGAGAAAACAGCAAGAAATAAATAGCGCCAAGGGCCAGTAACACTTAAAGAGTTGAACTACTCAAGTTTAGTTGGGGCTAAGTCTGCAACCCTTTTACCATTCTTTTAAAAAAAAATTCAGTATTCAGTCATTTCCCAAATTTTAATAAAATGCCACATATTTATCATGAGCTCTTGAAATGACCTGATTTTACTAACAAGAAATTAGACTTATTTTTAAAGAGTCTCAAGCCCTGCTTTGTACCCTATTTATTTATAAGCATATGACCAAATAAGTACATGCTTGCATCCATGCATCCAAACACCAACAAATGCACATCTACCTCATGACCAAACATTCATAACATGTACCACATCAGCATACACATACGCACATAAAGCATATTCATACACATACACCTTCCACATAACCTCCATCTACAGGAAGCACACGCACAAAACCTCAACTCATCAGAAAACATCTAATGAGCCCTCGTCAAGCAAACACCCCCTCATCTCTCTCTCTCTCTCTCTCTCTCTCTCTCTCTCTCTCTCTCTCTCTCTCTCTCTCTCTCTCACTCGTTCCCCTGCCACATAGACACGGCACTTTACAAGGACTGATGATGCTGCAAAGATCACAATAATGATAATTAACTTGCTGAATTTAGAAGATTATGCTGTTAATTAGTTGCAAAATAAAGATAAGTAATAAAGGAGCAGATGGTTGAATAAAACCCTCGAGATGGAGGGCTACTGCTCTGATGGGGCTCCGATGGCAGATATGAAATATGAATCTGACTGGCCCCGCACACATCGTTCACAGTCCCTCTGTTTCTCTCTCTCTTTCTCATTCAGTCGTTCGCTCAGCCCTTGTGTGACTCGTTCCACGTGAATAATTTCTTTCTAGTCATGTAGGAACGTGGAGTTCGGGAAGGGTGTTGCTCTATAAACAAATTTGTTAGATAGATTGGTCTGCCGAGGATGGCTGTTAAAATAATGCTCTTGTTTTTGTTTTTTTCCTCGTGAAAATTAATGCATCCTCTGTCCCTGTGGCTATGGTTACACACCTCACCTGCTGTGGGGGCATTTGTTGACTCTCGCACTTGACTGCTTTTGGGCCACATCATGGTTTCTTACAAAGGGTTTTCAAAAAACCAAGACCGAGAAGAATTATCTATTGAGAAATAAAACTTCTCAGCATCTGTCATTCTGAAGACTGGATTTCTGTTTGTGTTTATGTTTCACATTAACTGAAAAAAAATGTTAAAATATGTAAAATTTAGTGTAACTTTATATATACATATATAAGAGGGTTGCTAAGCTAGTATTTATAAATAAACTAAATTTAGTTTAATGTGATGTACTAATATAAATAAAACTGAAATTAAAATGAATAATCTATATAGACATAAAAAAAATCAAAAACTACTAAAAATGACAAAAACACAGTTACTAAAACTTAAAATTAAAATGAAACCTAAAACCTATTAAATCCTAAAAATAAACCAAAAACAGAAAATATAACTAATATAAAAACTGATTCAAAATAATAATAAAAACAATAATGGCCTCATTCATGTTAAAATAACACTGGACAAAATGTATGAGGATTAGACATTTAAATGCATTGATTTATCTACATTATTGCTCAAATGTTCACAGAAGTCCCTGTGTGGTTTTTAAAATGGTTTTGTAAATATTTTTTGGTTTAAAAAAAAATTCTAAAAATTAAGTTATTTTATATTTATTTTATTTTCTTTATTTTTATTTTACTTATTTAAACCTTCCATGTAATCAACACTTCATTGTCACAAAATTAGAAAAAGAAAAGCTCTTGGCGCTGAGGTCTCTATGCTGCACATGCTACAGTACGCCAGGGAAAGGCAAATTTCCCTGACAAGAGAAAATCACCGGCATCTCCAGGGAATAGGGAATTAGCTACGACAGCTCTTACTCCTGTGGAAGAGCTCTGAGGGAAGCATCTGTTTAAAGCTGTGATGAATATGTTGTTTTAATCCTTGCCTCTGGTTTTCCGCAGAAGTTAATTATTCTAATCTTCAGTTCTCGCCTCTCTCTAATGTAGTTTAGCCTCCTGATCCCAGAGAGAGCTAGAGAAAGAGAGATAGCACCATGTTTTCCTCATTTTGCTGCTGGAACTATAGACAAACATGCTGAAGAGAGCGAGGTTTTATGGTTAAACGCTATGCGAATAGGCAGATTTTTGTCGGCATAAAATCTGTTGTATATTGCAGCTTATTGTGGCCAGAACCTCCCACTTAGTCAGGAAGGGCCCTCTGACAGACATTTAGGAAAGGAATTTGTGCTCTGCATTTAACCCATTCAAGTGCACACACAGTAGTGAACATACACCTGGAGCAGTGGGCAGCCAATGCAGTTGGGAGTTCGGTGCCTTGCTCAAGGGTCTCACCTCAGTCGTGATATTGAAGGTGGAGAGAGTGTTGGTTATTCACATGCCAGACCTGAGTTTTGAACCCACGACCTTCGGGTTACAAGTCCAACTTTCTATCCATTAGGCCACGACTGCCTCTTAAAAGCAAACCAGCTCATGGTGACACTGCTTTACAACACCATATGCATTGCTACAGAGAGAGATCAGTAATTTAATATGGCCAATCACAGTTTGGTGTTTTGAATGTGACATTTAGGGTCTGTAAATGTAAAAATGTGAAAAAACAAAGCAAGCAGATAAAACTAGGTATATTCTTCTTGTAAAGAAACTGTTTTAAAGTCAGCTAAGATGACAAGAAGTTAGTAATAGATGTTGACCTGACCTCTGACCTGTCTCTCACTTGCAGAAGCTGAAGGCGGCCCTCAGTCAGCAGATCCCTCAGGTAACCAACGGTGATGCAGGTGACATCCAGAGCAGCTCGGCCAGTGAGACTCCGCCTCCGGCACCGCCTCCAGCTGAGGAGCCACGCGCACAGTCACTACAGCAGCCGGCTACATCCACGACAGAAACGCCTGTATGTGTTAAACAGTGCTCTCTTGTATTAAATGTCTCTTACAAATATTAGGTATTATTTAACTAACACAGAGCAACAGGTTAACAATTAATGTTGGGGAAGTCGTGGCCTAATGGTTAGAGCAGGGGTGTCCAAACTACGGCCTGCGGGCCATCTGTGGCCCGCTATCATTCCTGTGGCGGCCCGCGAGGGATTTTTAAAAACATGATACGAATCTGCAGAGGTGGGCAAACTACGGACGTTTTCATCCATCCCGTGAGGCAGTTGTTCCAAAATGCAGTATCAGTAAAATCCAATAGATAGCGCTGTAGCCTGTAGTGCAGTATATAACCCCTGATTTACACTGTCCTACCGCTCCGACGCGGCCACCGGAGCTGATCGCGCCCGCTCCAGTCAGTCCGCGGCACGTTTCAGAAGCGGCTCTCCGCGCGGTTTCGCCAAAGATAGGTGCCTAGTCTATTTTTGACAGACGCCGCGTTCAAGCCGCACAGCAAATACAAAATAAAAAGTCAAAATAGCTATATACACTACAAAACTGGCACAATAGTAAATAAGTTACATGTTTTAAAAATGTGAAAGTGTTCATTTGTTTTGAAAAATGCCTTGTACTGGAACTGTTTTAAAAATGATTCAAATACTTTCCAGTATCAGAACAAATGCCAGTGTTATCCTCCTGCTCACGGGTGCTGTAATTTTGTGGGGAAAACATGGAAATAATTTGTCGTTTTATCTCGCAAAGATATGATTTCTTCTTCTGTTTTCCACACACATTTTTATGAAAATGGATATAGTACTGTTTTCTGGATTATAAATTGCTTTTTTTTTTATCTGAAATGTGCTGCGATTTCCAAGGGGATTTATATAAAGCAATCAAGGTCAAGCGCAAAGTGCACACATCAGGATTGGTGATAAATGAGAAAAGGCAAGTGAGTTTGTATTGTGCATTTTCCAGCAACCACGCCGCTAGTTTCAGTTTCGCTTTAAATATTTAGACTGGGCATTTATAATATGTTTATAGTGAATGCCACTATAATTTGTTTTTTACTTATATTTCCGTTCTTTTTTCTATTCTGAACACTGCTAAATTTACAGAACTTTTTGTGGAGTGTAGGGAATATAAAAACATGTATCTAATGTTTGTAAACGTTTCATTTTTTTTACATTATTTCTGAATGAAATGATAAAATGTCTTATACATCAATCGACTTGTACACCAATGCAACTTATCTATGTGTCATAAAAGTGATCATAAAAATAGGTAGAGATGGTACAAGAAAAGAACTGCCATGTACAAGTATACATAGTACAGTAGTAAGTGAGTCTCAATTTAGAATAAAAAAAAAAAAAAAATCAAAACTTAATATGTCATGAACATATTATGCGGCCCCTCACTTAATGTGGAAAACTTGATGTGGCCCTCGAGTCAAAAAGTTTGCCCACCCCTGGGTTAGAGAGTCGGACCCGTAATCCAAAAGTTGCGGGTTCGAGTCTCGGGCCGGCAGGGATTGTAGGTGGGGGGAGTGAATGTCCAGCACTCTCTCCACCCTCAATACCACGACTGAGGTGCCCTTGAGCAAGGCACCGAACCCCCAACTGCTCCCCGGGCGCCGCAGCATAAATGGCTGCCCACTGCTCCGGGTGTGTGTTCACGGTGTGTGTGTGTTCACTGCTGTGTGTGTGCACTTTGGATGGGTTAAATGCAGAGCACGAATTCCGAGTATGGGTCACTTCACTTCACTAATGTTAATTTGATGTATTTTATATCATTTTAACATTTCAAATTTAACAGTAGTTAATGGATTATGAGCTAGTATGAATTAACAATAAAGAAAAGTACACTTCTGTTCAAACGTTTGGGTTTGGAGAGTTTTTGAAAGTTTTTTTGTGATCACCGAGTGTGCATTTATTTGGTCTAAAATACAGTAAAGACAGCGATATATTTTGAAATATTACATTTTAAAAGAACTATTTTCTATTTCAATATATGTTCAAATGTAAGTATTTCTGTGATCAAAGCTGAATTTTCAGCATCATTACTCCAGTCTTCAGTGTCACATGATCCTTCAGAAATCATTCTAATATGCTGATTTGCTGCTCGAGAAACATTTTTTTTATTATTATTAATGCTGAAAACAGTTGCTCTACTTGATATTGATGCAAAACCCATTATTTTTTTCATAAATACTTAATTAACAGAAATGTATTTGAAATATAATTTTTTTGTGACAGTGATTTTAATTCTTCTAAAAGGTCTTAATTGATTCGTGTTTGATTGTCGACCTGTGCAGGTGTCTCCTGCCCCTCCGGCCCAGCACACCACCAGTACAGGTGGGCGGCGGCGGAGAACCACCAGCGAGGACCCAGATGAGAAGAGGCGGAAGTTTCTGGAAAGGAACAGAGCGGCTGCGTCTCGCTGCAGGCAAAAGAGGAAAGTCTGGGTGCAGAATCTGGAGAAAAAAGCAGAAGACTTGAGCAGTATGAATGGACAGCTACAGGTACACGCACACATCTTTGAGTGTATTTCCGTGTGCATTGGAGAGCCAGACAAAGATGGTGATGAAGTCATTAATGTAAATTAAGAAGTGTGTTTGCATGACAGCCATGGCGTGATTGTTGGAGTCTCCTGCATCGATATGGCCTTGTCAATAAAGACGTTTCCTCCAGATGTCATCGGCACACAAGCGTGTCGTCTGTTCTGTCGGAGCGTTTGTGAGCTGCCCTGGAACTCTCCCAGGGAAAGCCGTCTCTTTCTCAACCCCCGTTTTGTAGCAGGCAATTAGGATCTACCACTGACAAGTTCGCAACAGTTCACGTAACCGTTGTCTCTGCTGATAACGGAGCCGGCACGTTCCAGACAATTTAATGAGATGTGCCACTGTTTATTTGCGCACTGTCTTTTTTATTTGTCCGTTTAAGCAAAGCGCATTGGTTTGGCGACGGGGTGGGGGAAGGGCGATTAATTTGCAAGTTATATGAAGGAATAAACTAACATGAAACAGATGGAGAAGTGAAGAAGGGTGTTGGGTGTAGAACAGAATGCTTGGGACTCTGAAAACGAGCGTGACAGTATGTTTCTTCGGAGAGAAGGTGTTTAATACGAGCATATTTATCAGCGCTGAAGGGCTGGTATAATTGTCCCTCTCTGCCCCGTTGGCCCAGCTGATCGGAGCGTAGAGCTCTAATGATGCTCAATTACGTTAACATCATCCTTAACTGGCTTTTTAACGAGGTGTCAGGGTTTGCCGACCAGCGCACGGCAGCACTCGAGCCAAACATCCCCCTTGTGCTGTCTTTATGGATGCAGCCGGTCTGTGAAAACATTAAACACTTCAATGGCCTGATCTTACTGCCTCACCATCTCTCTGAAAACAGCACAAAGGACAGATCATCAGATTTTAGACATTTCGTTTGATGGATTTTTTTTTTGTTGTTGTTGAGAGGCAGAATGGGAGAAATGTACCTGAAGCCATATGTCAGTTTAGCTGTTCATGTCATTGGAAGTTCACTGGTCATAATAACATCACTGTATACATTTGAATTATTAATACCTTGTAAATTCCAGCATGTTAAATTGTGCTTCCTTTCGTCGTTTGTCTGATATCTAGACATAGACTAATATTTTGGCCTATTATAGGTTAATTAATGGAATTTTTAAAGGGGTTATCAGACACTAAATTCACTTTTACATGTTGTTTGAACATAAACGTGTGTTGTGTGTGTACACATCTATCCTATAATGAAAAAAATCCACCCAGTGGTTTTTATTTAATCCCTAAAAATATCAATTTCAAATCAAGCCGTGTTCAGCTTCTTGTCTGTGACGTCACACGGACGAAGGCAGCTCCCGATAGTTGATTGACAAGGCCGTCTTACCTTAGACCAAAGTATGTTATAGACTTTTCATTAAGACCCAAAAGAATCACATCAACTATGATCCAATGGGGATCCAATGGCCCTTTAAGAATTTGCCTTTTTGGATAATTAAGAGACGTCTGCACCAGAGTGTACTTTTTTTTTTTTTCTGATATTTTAGAGTAAACAGTTGTTCTTCAGGAGATTTTTGTTCATGTTTTTAAAAGAAGTTTCTTATGTTCACCATCATTTGCATTTATTTTATAAGAAACACAGTAAAAACAGCAAAATTGTGAAATATTATTACAGTTTAAAATCTATTTTATGTCTTAATTTATTTTGAAATATTATTTATTTCTGCGAGGGTAAAGTTGAATTTTCAGCATCATTACTCCAGTCTTCAGTGTCACGTGATCCTTCAGAAATCAATCTAATATGCTGATTTGCTCCTCGAGAAACTTTTTTTTATTATTATCAATGTTAAAAACAGCTGTGCTGCTTAATATTTTTGTGGAAACCATGATGCTTGTTTGTTTGTTTGTTTTTTGATCAATTTAAATTTCAAAAGAACAGACAGAACTGAATTTATGTGGAATAAAAAGGTCTTTACTGTCACATTTAATAAATTTAATGCATCCTTCCTGGGAAAAAAGTATCGGTTTCAATTGAAAAGCAGTGTCAATTTTGAGATTTAGTCAATCAGGGTTGTTTTCACCCTGTCAAGGTTTATTTTGTGATAATTACTTTTCAGCCTCATTTTCCAGCTTGTTATAATATACTTCTTGTCTGATAAATAATAATTAAATCTACATAAAAAAAACTGATTTGAAATTTTATGAGATGAAAAATGTACAGACATGAAACTAGCACAGCCACGTAGGAAATCATTTGCCTGGAACTACAGTCAAATTGAATCTATATTTTTGACCACAAAATGACCGCAGTTAATCCGTCACGTTCCAGAAATCTAGGCTATTTGCTATTTATTACCGTTAATATTTATCTATCAGCCACTGACCACACTGCTCTGGAGATATTGACATGGCAGTTGAACACCTTACCAGTCCACCCGTCTTGTTTTAGGATATTTAACAGCCCCTGAGCCTTATGAGTTATTTTCTAGTAACTAATAATAATAGCCTGTGGTCAAGCTGAGCTCCAGACAGTTGGAGTTGTGGGTGCATTTTGATGTGATGTGGAATACAGAAAGAAGGAGGGAGGGAGGCCGACTTTGTGGTCGTAATGGAAGATGGCAGTTTGTGGTGAACACTGCCATAGTGTTTTAGCAGCTGTGTTTAAATCTGCTTCTCCTCTGCGCACCATGCCAGCACTGCCAAGATAAAACAGATGGAAAGAAATAAACTGGCTAGCGTTTAGACTGCTACATTAAACATCGGCCGTGTTTCTGAGGAACAGAGAAAGCATTTAAATCTGCGGCGTTGTGCCCCTTTTTCGCACCCGTTCAGCTCTCTGTAAATCCTGTTAAAGTCACCTTCGCTGTTAAACAGCCTGTCTTTAGCGCATGCAGAACAGCACAGCCCCATGGGAGTCCTAACGGCAGACGAGAGTAAATCTCACCAGAATGGGCGACAGTGTTTCGCTGACGGAGGGGAGCGCGCTCTCTGTGTTTCTCTCTCCTGGGACTCTGCCATTAAGCAGCTATAATTGTGTCCCAAAAAAGCTTAAATGAAGAAGAGCTAATGATCTTTTTCTGTTGATTCCTCACTGATCTTGACGGGTAACGTGCTTCTTTCTCTCTGTGCAGAGTGAGGTGACTCTTCTGCGTAGTGAGGTGGCCCAGCTGAAGCAGCTTTTACTGGCTCATAAAGACTGTCCCGTGACGCTCCTACAGAAGAAATCAACATACCACCGTGAGTGACCTCAGCAATTCACACTGTCAGACATATCAGCTCGCTTCGTCATCAGACTCCAGTGCTCTCGATTTAAGATTTAGCACTTATGAATCACAACAGCCATAAAAATGTGTTTTTTAGTTTACTGATATTTATTGAAAAACGTATTGATTCTGCGCTCTTAACCCTGCAAAGCCTTAACATATTTAATAATAGTCAGAAAAATCTACATTTTTGAAATGGAACAATGTTTTTGTTTAAACCTTTAGACAAAATGTTTCTTAATAATTTGTGGAAAATTTTTGAGTGCCATATTTGATACATCAGACTCTTATGGCTAATATAGAATGATGTAATAAGAATATGGAGCTCATACTGAAAGAGAAAAATCACATTATTTTTATTCAGAGGCCCAAACTGAGCAAATTGGTGCAGATGTTGTTGTTTATATGACCAAGAAGTAAGATGGCATTCTGATAGCTTGTAATATAAATAGAGATCTTTATAATAGTACAGCAGACTACTTGCAAAAGATGCATTTAGACAGCAATCATTTGCTGAAAAACCTGTAGAAGATACAACAGGTTTTTCAGCAGATGATTGCAGTCTAAATTCACATTTTTATCACATTTTTGGCAATTTTTTACCAAGTGGTTCACTTTAAGGAAACAGAAATTGGCACACTGCCATTGCTGCTCTCAAAGATCAATCTTGCCAAGTGAAACTGAGACTGGAATGGGCCCGGAAAGGACCACGAGTTGGGATTTGTTGTTATTGTTGGCTATAATCATAAGTACATGACTTTTAATAAATAATTTCTTCAGAAAGATTCATAAATTGTGGTTACTGGTTTATTTTACTGGTTTCACTGAACTGACTAAATAATTCGATCAAAGCAGATACTGAATCAACATATTGCTAATGAAAATGTGCAAATGGACCACTACTAGGGTACTGGGGCAGTGTTTCCCAACCCTATTCCCAGACAAACCTGATTCAACTCATTAGTAGAGACACCAAGACTGGACATGGATGGCTAGAGTAAGGGTGAAATACAAAATGTGTACTGTTGTTATCTCCAAAAACAGGGTTAAGAAAGATTGTCCTAGGTGGTTGCTTACTGGCATAAGTCAAAAGATCCTGATATTTCATTCACAATGCCTTATTCTCAGTTGGCAATGACTTTCTAAATTTTGCTCAGGGTTCAAAACCAGATCTAATCTCACTGAATGCTTTTCTCCTCTTTCTTTGAAAATGAACACACATCTCTGGACTGACAGCTCTGCTTAATGGGTTGTAAAGTTAATGGTTTCTTTTTTTCCAAATTTGTTTTGTTTGTTTTGACGAGAACAGATGAGTGTTATTCCTAATCAGTGTTTGTTCAGTTGGGTTTTTGATGAAATGTGAAGTGGAATATGAACTAGCCCTGAGTGTGAAATAACAGATTCATCTCGTCCCATTATTACAGCAGAACGCCGAGGACTCATATATTTGCACAACAGAGACGTTCGCTAACAATATGTGGCGCTGTCCTCTTTAAGCTGAATTGATAAAGAGGCATTCAGAAACCGAGGGCTGCTTTTGTTACACGCACGTCTTCGGCCGTTACGCTTTAATGACACCTTGTGAATTGTGCAGATCTGCGGCTCGTCTGCCATATGCAGCCACTTCATATCAATTAGCTGTTGTCACAGGAACAGAGAAGCGGTTGTGGGAGAGATTGCATGTGCCGGCAGCACTTCCGCGACACTAAAACTTAACGGCCGCCCACGCCGCTCCGCTGGTGCGTAAGCGCTTTTTTGTACATAACTTTGATATCACACCATGTCTGATACGTTGCTGGCTTTGTGTGTGCATGTGTCTGGCTCATTTTGTAGCCCGAGGCTGACTTGTATTGACAATGATTGCTTCCAAAATGAGTGTATTATAGCGGAGAGCCTGACAGAAGCGCCGTTTCGCGACTGGCATGCGCCGTGCAGTTCATTATGCGCCAGCATTGTTAAGCAGCTTGACTGACAGGTCTCATGCATATTATGAGTGGGATGGTTGTCGGGTGAGATTGGGTTGTCAGGGAGCGGTTCATTTGGTCGGTCTTGGCGAGGTAGAGGAGGGTACGGAGATGATCGAAAACTCGAAACCATTCCTCAATCCTGTTTATGCTGCCAATGTCACCCAACACCGTGAGGGGGTCATATATTAGTCACCTGTGCAAATGAGACTCGCAGAAGAGCGCCATTCCGTCTTTGCCGGATTTGTAAACAACGCCAGTTTGTGCTACATTCATCGCAGGACGGAGAAGCCGCAGATGGTCATCACCTGTCAAAGAACGGTCTTAATGCGGTGAAAAAGTGCAGACGTCAGTGCGGGTTTCATTTGGTCACCTGAGCGCTCCCATCTTGTTTGCTTCATTACAGTCTGTTAGGCCTGAAATATATGAAAATCGCATTGTACCTGGGATAGGTGTCAAATATGTTCGACGTGAGTCTGCTTGGCAAAGCATTTTCGTTTGTTATTGCGTACTTAAGTAAAGTATGTTTCTGGCCTTAATCTCTCTGCCCTGGTAGCAGGTGGGGGAAAATTACCCAGGCTGCCCTGCAAACAGGGCAGGCCGTGCCTCCGTTTGGCATTGCACAAGCCCCATCTGCTCACAGCGGAGATGATCTGAAAGCAGTCTCCAGAGCATGTAATGCTGTGTATGATAATATATCACTTCCTTTCCTGCTTAATACCATTAGGAGTAATTACAGATACCTGAACATAGAGCCGAAGAGAAGAGAAAACCCAGTACTGATTTCTGAGCTCGACCTTACATGCATGGAGCAGGCGAGGTTTGCAAATCACCAGATCGGAGCTCGGTCAATTCAGAAGCGTGCACACAATCAAATACCCCCGCATTAATTACCAAGTGCCATTTCAGCCGTGCTTGCTTCATTAGCTATATTAATTATCATGGTAGTCTGCATTTCTGTGCGAGACAGAGCGAGAGCGAGCCTTTTTTCATTCTCTTCTTCATCAGGAGCCAATTAATTCAATGCAACTGCAGAACAGCTGGTGGCATTTGGACCGCGCATCTCTGCCGCTCTCCTGTGTGTGTATCATTAAAATCAGGTGCAGTAATTATCTGTCGCTGCAGTAGTTGGCAGGAAAGAGAGGGGATCGGAGGGAGGGGTGCGCGAGTCTGGCCGCACACTACAGCCTCTAATATACCCTGATGATGTTGGTTTAAAATGACATTGTAACTTTAATTAAAGGTTACAAAGCAAGCACAGGGATTAATAAAAGACAAAACATTGGACTGGCAAAGTCTTTAATCGCAATCATGCCAGCAGCTCATCCGGTGCAAAAGAACTTCAGATGTTCGCGGGGTCAGAATTGAGCTTTCTCGCTCACACCATCGCTCAGGGGGGTCAGATTTAGCTGTTTAGCATAGACAGTTAGTGTCTGACGGTAGATGTCAGCACTACAGCTCAAGAGTCATCAGTCACATGGTGATTACAGGTCAGGAGATGCTTAAGCAAAGATGGTGTAGCACTTTCAGCTGAGCAACTATTATTGACACATATAGAATATTAACATATAACTTTAGTTCTAACAATTTCTACTTTGAACCCCATTGTTACTAACTAGGGTTGTTATGATATCAGTTTTTACTACATGATTATCGTGACCAAAATAATTCACCATAGGCTTACCACGGTAATTAGTGTTATTATCAATGTTACACAGTTTAAATATATCAAATCAAGGTAACGAATACCTGAAATTATTGCACTTTATGTAAATTGGTATGTCTTTTTCAATAATTCTTATTTTTATTAATTTCATTATTTTGGTATGGTGATATGTTGTTGTTTTTTTCAACATCAACTGGAGCAGCGCTTCAAATTTTATTGTATGCAGTGCTATACAATGACAGTAAAGGCTTTCAGATCAATTAGTACAACATGGCCACAATTTAATAAAAAGTCATGTGTGGGGTCTTAAGATGCCACCTGTCTTGTTTTATCTATTAGTTCTATACTTATTTTATAAGTTAGTTTGTTGTTGTAGTGTTTTTAAGCATTCGTTTTGTTCAAAGAAAGGGAAAGATGGATCAAAGCGCTACAGATCCTGAGGGTCAAATTTCCTCATTGTGACATCGCTAATTCACAATTCATCAAAAGTGGCTGTAAAGACATTTATAATCTTCCAAAACATTTCTTGCAAATAAATGCAGTTCTTTTGAATTTTCTGTTCTGTTCATCAAAGAATCCTTTAAAAAAAGTGTGAATTTCCCCCAAATATAATTAGCAGCACAAGAGTTTTCAACATTAGTAATAATAAGAAATGTTCCTTAAGCAGCAAATCAGCATATTAGAATTATTTCTGAAGGATCATGTGACACTGAAGACTGGAGTAATGATGCTGAAAATCACAGGAATAAATTACATTTTAAAATGTATTTATTTTAAATTCTAATAATATTTCACATTATTATTAATTTTATTTATTTTTGATCAAATAAATGCAGCTTTAGCAGACATAAGAGACTTCTTTGAAAAACATTACAAAGAATAATTTGACTGGTAATTATTCCAAACTTTTGACCGGTAGTGTCACAATAATACTGTTTTTATTGTATTTTTATATATAATTTTATTTAGAATAATACAATTCTGGATCATTCATTATACTGTAAGGTCAAGTTAAGCACTTGACAAGGTGAGCTCTGGTTGTGTACTGCACATTTTGGCAAATATATCTGACAGCATACAAATATTAGTGTACTATTTTAAACATTTCCATTGTCATTTGACCCCAACACTACTTTATGCAATAACTGCATGGAGTGTGAAAGCGTTTGAGAGCTACTAATGTCTGTCATCTCGGTGGCTGTGTGTTTCAGAGCTGGATAAGGAGGACAGTTGCGGGGAGATGTCTGTTTCCAGCAGCCCACAGAACGAGGCCATCCAGCACAGCTCCATCAGCACATCCAACGGCGTCAGCTCATCCACAGCAGCCACAGCGGCCCTCGCATCCGGCCCCGCTTTGGGGCCCGCCGCAGACCACAGCACAGAGGAGGAAGACACCTCTTCCTCTCACGCCCAGTCTTCAGGAAGCTGATCAGACCTCTGATTGGTCACTTTGATTCCTGGCAGCCATGTTGAAATGAGGGGGACGAGAGATTAGAGATCCCTGGAGCACTCCGGTCTCGTCTCTCCTCTGTTTTCATTTGAGCTCTTTTCAATCCAGTGCATTTTTACAAAGAGTTGTGAGTACAGTTGTCGGGGAAGGCACTTGAAAGGTTATGCAGACATTGTACTGATTGTCTTATGGTTTTTCCGTTTGTGGTGGTGTATTTATTGAGGATCGAGAAGGAACGGTTCACGACAGTCCAAATGTGTCCGGATTCATAGCGAGAGGAAACAGACTTACCGGAGCACTATCAGAGGCTTAAAGATGGAAGAATTGGCCACTTTATAATTTATTTACCTTTTATATTTTGCACATGAAGGGAGTGAAAGGTGTTTTTTTTAAGCAATCATTGTTTTAAGTGCTTGACTCAAGCAGTTCCAGCAGATTTTTAGGAGTAGCTTTAAAAGAAATCTGATTGTCAGTCTTCTAGTAATAGTGAGGTGTTGTTGTGTGAATGTTTCATATGGATCCTGGCATGCTAAAGGAAGATTTTCTGATGTGAATGATTGTTCATTGGGCAGTGATTGTAGGAGTGCATTATTCACCATGCTGACATTTCAAATGCTTACTTAGATATGTGCCATTTATTTGGTTGCAGGTTATTGAAATTACAATAACAGATTTCTCTTACAGTTTAATTGCAATGAAGTTTTAGGTGAATTAGTGAAATAGACTTGCCTGAGAGCTTTTCATGGACTTATTTTGATAAGAACCATAATGCTTTTTTTATAAGTGATTTTTTCTGCTTAACTTACAAAGTGGCTGACTTTATATTTGTGGTGTCTGACTCTTAGAAACATTGAGAAAAGTTCATTAGTTGATTCACTTTGGTTGTCTTTCTGATTACAGTGTAATTAAGGAAGCATTGTATATGCCATTATGGTGAAATCATTGTATGTGATCTCTACTGGTACTCTGTTTGTCTTAGGATCATGATGACAAAAAAAAAAAGACCTGAACAAACCTTTAAATAAGGATTTCTCTGGCCAACCTGTGGAACTGTTTTCAGCAATTCTGTCTTTAGCATTAAACTCGACAAACCTGAACAGGAACTGGAGCTGCTCTTCAAAACAAACAACGACGGATATAAAACTCTACTGTCTTTTTAAGTTCTACTGTTAAGTTACTCTTAGTGTCAATTACTAAGTAAGAAAAATAGATGAAGTCTTTCATTATCATCCTCTTCTCTCTTTAAAATCTATTGGCTTACTACTGTGTAGTTCTACAAGACTTTGCTGCATTTCGTTCTGCTTTTAAATCAACTTGATTTTGGTTTCAAAGGTAAATTTGTATGACAGTTGTTCTGTGCTTTACCTGCATGACTGATTCTCTAAGAGAATTAGACCAGTGTTTCAACCATGTCTCTGTTGCAGTTGAACATCTTGTTACTCTTAGATTTTCAGGCAGGAAATGGCAGCTTTACAATGGGGGTTTTGTTCTTATTTACTAGGTCCACTTTGGAAAAAGGATGTGATAATTATTGTGTTGGCGGTCAACTTGTAACTTGTGAAAGTTATGTATAAATTATAATAAATTAAAAAAATGTTGTAATAAATCTTTTAATAGCTATTTAAAGCATCAGTCATTCTGCAGATCATTGGATGAAACTATTATGTTTTTAATTAGTCTTGTATCTCCTTTATTTTAATGATATTCTGCTTAGTAAATTCTGCCATCTAGTGGAGAATCCTGGAAAATTCAACTCTACGTTTTGTCACAGCTTTGCCAAAGCATTTGGATGAACTGTTGTAGCTGTTGGTTTGATACATGTCTGAAAGGAAAAGGAATAGCATCCCTGTGATTATGACTATTCCTAATCCGTCTCATTCTTCAAAATACAGCAAATAAAGACAAAAAAAAAGTAATATAACATGCATAACAGTGGGTGTAGAACCCGAATGTTGCCCTATTTAATACTAATAAATCAAATATGCATTAACAGTAATGCTGGCAAGATATGCTCTGCAATTCTTAAATAGGCATAAGGTCATAATCATTCAAAAAATTACTTAGCATGGTTAGCTATTTTGTCAGCAATTAGCTCAACATGCTGAATTCGTTAACCGATCTTGAGATATTGCCCTGTCACCCAACTACTAGCAAGTTAGCAACCAACTAGCAGGCATTTAACAGACTTAACATTTAGACCTTGTTATGTCTTAATGACTAAATACATTTCATGTCAGTTTCCTTTATAATTGAGCTTTTTGCAAGCTTAAGTTAACTCATTTGGCAGTGCGACTGGCTAATAATTGATTTGTTTTAATTTGAGGAATATTCGCTTATATGTTCCCAAACGTTTTTATGAAAAAAAATTACAAAACTGTAGAAGGTTTATTGGTGCTGCAAGATTAGGTATTATTGGATTGGTGCGGTTTATGTATTAATATGGTTAAGTATCAATGGTTAAATGAACAGACTCTCTCTCTCTCTCTGTGTGTGTGTGTGTGTGTGTGTGTGTGTGTGTGTGTGTGTGTGTGTGTGTGTGTACCTACTTAACCATATTTTGGGGACAAATTTGTAACCCAAAGTGAGGTAAACCTGACAAAATCTCCAAAAGCCTCTCTTTGGGAGACGTCCTCATTTGTAAAACGGCTTTAAAAATAAACTAAAAGTTTTTTTTGAAATTGTAAAAATGCAGAAAGTTTGCTGTAAGGGGTAGGTTTGTGTGTGTGTGTGTGTGTGTGTGTGTGTGTGTGTGTGAACTTATTGCTCACTCATCATCCTGTTTGTTCAACCGTGAACTTTAGCCTGAGCTAACTGAGATGGACTAAACAGAGTGTGAATGTTGCCTACTGACCTTTCAGTGTTTTTGGTTGAGAGCATCTTCAGTCTGATGAGACTCAGCTTTCCAGTCATGGTTATACATGTCAAACCCATGGTTTTAGCTGAGTCACAAGTACCTTTATATTTAGCACATTGTTGCTTTTAGACTGATTTTAAATTTAATAATTTCAGGGAACCAACTAGTAATAGCCTACCCATGTTAAAACTGCATTGTGAAAGCAGTTATAAGACTTGTATTTTCTCAACCTATAGTTGTGATTTCTAATTATTCATTTATCTTGGTAATTAAATTATGATTTAATGACAAGCAAATTAAATATAGCATCATCACAAGGTCCTTAACATACTTTATGAACAAGCAATTTCCAGAAGAACCATGTCTTCAGTCAAAAATAACCATTACTTCATCCTACGCACGACATGCCTTGCACGTCTTTTTAGTCTTGTCGTATTCAAAAAAAAGTATATTTACTTTTATTCAACTGCAGGAAATGAGAGCTGAACAATAAATGCAGTGTCGGGCTCATGTCCTCTGAACAGAACTGCTGGGTGGCTATTGTGTGCACTTCCTGTTAGCGTGTGTACTCACTTAAATTTCTGTCCGTTTAGGGCGACACCACCATCTGGGGAACATATTGGAGAGTTTGTTTTACTTTAAACCAGTGCAAGGTACAAGCTTTCGCAGGGCTTTAAAGGGTGCTTTGGGATCACATGGCCAACTAAGCAGACAAGGCTTTGCAATTATATAATGATATTGTTTGGGAAAGGCATACTGAGACATGTATGTTGTAAGACTGCTCTTACTCTTACACATTTGTACATAAGGGCAAAATATGAATGCACCGAATAAATATTTGCATGCTGCTTTGCAATGTTTTAACCATTTTGCAGCACTAACATCTAGCCTTAAAATTCACACATATATCTGAAGTACATTCTTAGGGGGGAAAAGGTACTATGCACTATTAAGGTACTACTACTAATATGTATTTCAAAAGATAGGGGCCTACTATTTAGGTGCATTTTAGGTACTATATGCGCCTTTAGGGTTAAAAAGGAACAAAAAGTGTACCTTTTGAAAAAGTAATGCCCCAGTGACAGCTTTTGTACCTTTTTATTCTGAGGGTGTATTAGTAATTCTTTCATACTGTTGTTTGAATCCAACATACTCTCATGATAATTCGTAGGCCTATCTATTTTATGTTTCTGCAAACTGGTTGTGAATGCAAAAATTTGTAGGCTACAATCTTCATTTCAAACAATTTCCCTCTGAGGAAGGGATGGGTTTAGGAGTAAGTAAGAGAGAGATAGTAACTGATTACATGTAATCTGGATTGAGTAATCAGATTTCAAAAATTAAGTACGTGTAATTAGATTAAATTACATTTTTAAATACTTGTAATCAGACTACGGTGACATTTTTTTTTATTGATTATGTATTCACAAAATAGCAATAAATTGTTAATAATTTATTGATTCTCCCTAATTCTTTTTCGCCTTTTACATTTTCCTTTCTAAAATGCCTACATGACAGGCAGGTAAACAAAACTTTTTTGACATTTTTATGACTTCATTAGGCCTAATTATTAGCTTTTCATTCACAAAACCCCTACAGTTTCTTCATCAAACCCCAGCTTGGGAAACCCTGAAATCTAATGCTTAATTCAATTTATGTTGTTAATAGCAACAAATGGAATATGTATTATTTCCATTTTAATATCAATGTGGTACAATATGATCCTACTTAAATCAATGTGATAAACGAGTTAGGTTAAAAGTAATCAAAAAGTAGCCTGATTATAGGCTATTAAAATGTGCAATGTAATGGATTACGTTACTAACTACAATTTTTGTCATTTAGGCTAATTTGGAATCAGTAATGGATTACAATTTGTAATTACCTAGCACAGTGTGTGTGTGTGTGTAGGCTATATACAGTGCCGTGAAAAGGTTTTAGCCCCCTTCCTGTTTTTTTTTTTTGGGGGGGGGGGGGGGGGGGGGGGGGGTTGCATATTTGTCACACTTAAAAGATTCAGATCATCAAACACATTTTAATATTACTCAGAGATAACCCGAGTAAATACAAAATGCAGTTTTGAAATAATGATTTCATTTATTAAGGGGAAAAAAGCCTGGCCCTACATGAAAAGTAATGATCTAATAACTGGCTGTGCCACCCTTTGCAGCAATGAGTCTTTCACATCGCCGTGGAGGAATTTTGGCCCACTCTTTGCAGAATTGTTTTAATTCAGCCACATCAGAGGGTTTTTGAGCATGAAAGGACTGTTTAAGGTCACGCCTCAGCATCTCAATCGAAAATGTTTTGGATCATGCATAACCCAAGTGCTCTTGAGGTCACAAACTGACAGCCGGACATTTTCCTTCAGGATTTTCTGATAGTGTAGATTTCATGGTTTCATCAATTATGACAAGTTTGATCTCAAGCTCAAGCGCACTTGGGTTATGCAGCAGGACAATGATCTGAAACATACCAGCAAGTTCACCTCTTGAAAAGACACTATTTAAAGCCATTTGTCAATGTATATTATGTATTCTCTCTATATACAATAATGATGAAAAACATAACACTGCATTCATTTATTAATTAGGCTTATTTAGTTTTTTTATATATAATAACGCTGTTGTTACTCTGTCTTTACACTTTATACAAACACACCTAAAGTTTTAGAAGTGTCTCGTATTGTGACGTACTCGGCATCATGTCGTCACAGAGGGGGTCTCCATGGTAACGCCATGGAGGAGGCTGCAGTCCCTGAGGAAGAGTGCGCGCGTGTGTGGATCAGGTCATGTGGTCTCACAAGATGGCGACTTCAGTGCTGGGATGTGAATCAGAGTGAATCAGAGCTCCAGAGAAGCGCTCAAAACAGCCACCGGTACCGGATCACCTCTCATCCCAGCGCACGTGCGTCTCCCGCGGCGTCGGAGGCGGTGGGAATGAAAGTTTAGCTCGGCGACAGCTTGTAACATTGAGCGATTCATAAAACCCTTCTCCTCCAGAATATAAGAATCGGGCTCTTTCCTTATGGAATAGCTGTGGATTTTAGGAGAAAAGGTGTGTGTGTAGTTCAAAGCTTTGTGCGTCTGGATCACTGACTGCAATGGCCATCCATGTGTTCGGTGAGTTTGGATGACAACAGATCGCTGTGTGTTTATGAGTGTGGAAGCAAAACACAAATAGATTTCATAAAGAGATGCAATGATATTCGCTAACCCTGGGGCTGATAACATTGCATCATTTTCAGTCAAAATGAACAGTGTTTTTATTTTATTGCGTGTACACAGAGATCATGTGGTCAAAATAACTTAATTCTGCGGTTTGTGTATATTCTGACGTTATAACAGGCAAACGGGTTATTCTTCTCTTTGTTTGTCTTCATCTTTAGTGTTTGCTTTGTTAATAATGCAGTGCAGATTGTCGTCCATGGCAACAAGTAAATGATTATTAAACCAGAACGGTGACGGAAATGAACATTATGCTGTGGCTTCATCTAAAATATTTAACAACACTCGATTAATATTCAGGTTGTTTATGAGCTCATATTAATTATAGGCGAATATGTATAGCCTACATGTAATTAAAAATAATTTGTCACTGCAAGAACGTTTCAGATAAACTCGCGAAGTTAATATAAAATAAATAATGAAACGCATCTAAATTTACACTAATACTTTCGATTTTAAGGTAAACCCTAAATGAAATCAATCTAATGGATATGTTACATATCAACTACTCAAATATGTGAACCTGGACCACAAAACCAGTCATAAGTTTCAATTTTGTGAAATTGAGATTTATACATCATGAAAGTTGAATAAATAGCTAAGCTTTCCATAGATGTATGGTTTGTTAGGATAGAACAATATTTGGCTGAGATATAACTATTTGAATTGAATCTGAGGGTGCAAAAAAATCTAAATATTGAGAAAATCGCCAAATGAAGTCCTTAGCAATGCATATTACTAATCAAAAATTAATTTTTGATGTAATTACGGTAGGAAATTTACAAAATATCTTCATGGAACATGATCTTTAACTACCTTATGTCCTAATGATTTTTGCCATAAAAGAAAAAGACTATTGCTACTTATGACTGGTTTTGTGCTCCAGGGTCACATATGAGCATATGACTGCCTGAGCTCAATAGCATATGCCTCAAACACTTGTTGAAGTCATGGAGAAGAAATATGTGTGCTCTTATCTCTGGTTAAGGAAGCAGCCATTTTCTATTAATATGTAGTGCTGAATCATACGCAGATTATCAGTAGTAAGTGTGTGACTGTTAAAAGAAGATCGATCTGAATTTATGGTGTTAAACTGTTATCCATCACTCATACGGCTCTTTTCAGATGCCTTGAATATTATTCAAATGCTTTACAAATGGATGTACCTTTTGTGATGAACATAATAGAGTTTTTTTTCTATTTTGGATGTTTCTGTGAAAGGAAGAGGAAGCTGTCAGAGGGTCTTTCCTCTGAGAAAGTGAGAGTGAGTTGGTGTAATGAGCAGGACCGCAGTATTGTGGAGCGGGGCCAGGTTTTTCTGAAGTCAGTAGTAATGTGAAGGGCCTCTCCCTCTCCTGTGCTCTATTGTTCATGAAGTGCTTACAGCAGGGTTTTCCTGCTAGTGTTCATTAATCTTATAACAAACACTCTGAAGAACCAGCAACATCTTGCTGTCAGTTTAACAATTTTCTTCCAACAAATTCATTCAGAATCACCATTGAAAAGTGTGTGGTCGTGCTAAATAATATAGAATATTGTATTAATGTATAGCATAATTTGTTTTTATCTTTGCATAATGCATAAGATACAAACTTCAGATATGTTTCTGATTGAATTTGTAGGAATAAAATATTGTTAGGCTGATAGCAAGATGTTGATGGTTCTTCAGTGTGTTCATTATGTTACTGGTCAAAAGTTTGTGCTATTTACTTTTTTTTTAATGAAAGTCTCATGCTTACAAACGATAATAGTGTGAAATATTATTACAAATTAAAATGACTGTTTTCTGTTTGAATATGTTGTACAATGTAATTTATTTGTGTGATGCAAAGCTGAATTTTCAGCATCATTACTCTAGTCATCAATGTGTCACAGGATCCTTCATAAATCATTTTAATGTGATGGTTTGATGCTTAAAATTCAGCATTGACCATAGGAATAAATTACATTTTAAAATATATAAAAATAGAAAACTGTTATTTTTAATTGTAATAATATTACTAATAACATTTTGGATCTTATATTTAGTTCATCTGTGACTTGCATTGTAAAACAAAAGGAATAGAATAGTCATAAACATAACACAAAAATAAAAAAAAGTAAAATGGAAAAAAAAGAGATCTTCAACAAAACTACTTAAAGTGATAGTTCACCCAAAAATGAAAATTCTGTCATCATTTACTCACCCTTAAGTATTCTGAAGAATGTGGGAAACAGAGCAGTTCTGGGGCACCATTGACTTCCATAATGTGGGGAAGTCGTGGCCTAATGGCTAGAGAGTCGGACTCGTAATCGAAAGGTTGTGGGTTCGAGTCCCCGGCCGGCAGGGATTGTAGACGGGGGGAGTGAATGTCCAGCGCTCTCTCCACCCTCAATACCACGACTGAGGTGCCCTTGAGCAAGGCACCGAACCCCCAATTGCTCCCCGGGCGCCGCAGCATGGCTGCCCACTGCTCCGGGTGTGTGTTCACGGTGTGTGTGTGTGTGTGTGTGTGTGTGTGTGTGCATTTGTTCACTACTCACTGCTGTGTGTGTGCACTTGGATGGGTTAAACGCAGAGCACCAATTTCGAGTATGGGTCACCATACTTGACAATACGTCACGACTAATATATTTTTTTTCCTGCTATGGTAGTCAATGGTGCCCCAAAACAGCCTGATTACAAACGTTCTTCAAAATATCTTCCTTTGTGTTCAGCAGAACAAAGAAATTCATACAGGTTTGGAACTACTTGAGAATGAGTAAATGATGACAGAATTTTAATTTTTGGGTGAATTGTCCCTTTAAGAAACCCCTTCAAATTCTACTGCTGTCCAGCAGATGGCGGTCTCACACAGCCAATACATAGATATGTGAGGTTCATGTGAAGGGAACTGCTTATGTTTACTCAGGCTTACATGCTGCCAGATCACCGGCCATTAAAATAATGAATAAATCCAGTTAAGGTCAAGCTGCTGAAATGTTAATGTTATTGTCTAGGCGCTGTCAGGGAACAGTGTATTTTTCCCAAAACACATAACGTGTCATTTTCATGAATTTGAATTATTTTTATTAATTGAATGTTGTCTCTTATTTCTCCCAGATAATGATGAGTACAGACCACCTGTGTGGAAATCCTACTGTAAGTGTATTTCTTATTACAGCAACATATAAAAAGTCTTATATAAAATATTTATTTTAACAACTAGTTTGATGTAATAGTTCACAGGTGAACATCATTCTACTAGATAGTCCGGGTGATATGTTCACTTTTTCATAAAAGCATGAAATTTGGTACACTTGTATAGTTTGCGACCCTAAACATTTTCAGAAATGGAGCCATCGCAAAAACACCGTGTGGTTGCCATGGCGACCATTTTACTTTCCGCCATAACCAAATGATGTATTTTTTGTCATATCTCCTGAACCAAACATAACACAGAAAAGGTGATGTCTACCCCTATGTTTTTGATGGTCAAGGATTACAATGATACCATATACAACAACATAAACTGTTCAGTTGAAGAGATAATGGTGAAATCAGCAATGTAAGAAGGAAATAACAGTATCTGAGTATCACAGCATTTACAAAAGTCCATATTATTGCTATTATTTTTTTCTTTCTTTGATAATGAACTAATATTTTATTCAATAGTACAATAAAAGGATGTTTTAATTAATAATTAATTCATTACATTTAGCACTTTTCTGGGTACTCAAAGCACTTTACATGGATGGGGGAATCTCAATCTCAACTGTGCAGCATCCACCTGGATGATGCGACAGCAGCCATATTGCGCCAGAATGCCCACCACACACCAGCTAAATAATATTTTATTCAATAGTGCAATAAAAGATTGTTTTCAAGAATACAATAATTTATTTCAGAAATATAAAAGAATATAATTTCAAGTAAGTGTACTTTTCCTTACCTCTCAGGTAGAGTAAGGTAGGTAGGTGGTAGTATGTTTCAATACATTCTTGTTCTCTCTCAACAATGCTCTAACATCACACACAAATTGCAACACAATCTTGCTAAACTGCATCCTATCTGCACCTCTTCTGCTGCACCTCTGTCATTTTCTGTGGGTCTCTGGAATTGTCAGTCAGCTGTCAACAAACTTCATTCTGGCCATTGCTTCTCAGTCTACTCTTAGTATCTTGGGCTTGACTGTGACCTGTATTTGTCCAGAAGACTCTGCAGCCCCTGCTGTTCTCTCAAACAACTTCCCTTTCTCTCACACCCCCCATCAGGTTGGAAGGGTACTGGTCTTCTCATTTCTAATAATTGGAAATACTCAACCCACTCTTCCTCGCACTGCTGGCTTCCAATTCCACTCCTAGCTTCATTCGATCTGAAATGGCTTACCACCACAAGCACTAACAAATCAGGCAACCAGCTTGACTTAATTTATACATGCAGTTGTATCACAGACAACAATTGGTGAAACCTCTAGACATCTCTGCTCATTTCTTTATTATATTTAACATGCATATTACTACCTGTGTGCCACCAATTCCTCTACCAGTTATGTTTAGGCAAAACCTATGCTTCCTTTCACCCTTCTATCTTTCCTCTGTAGTGTCATCCTCTCTTCCCTCACCCACCCCTTTCTCATCTCTGGATGTAAATACAGCAAGTGACACTTTATGATCCACTTTAACTTCATTGAGCAAGTGAGGCAAAGCAAACACACACCTATAGAGGTGCAAGTTGAAGGAAAGAGAACAACTGCACACTGACTTAAGCATAGGCTATTTATTATGCTTAAGTGAGTGTGCAGTTGTTCTCTTTCAATTAGTCCACTTTAACTTCATGTCAAGACAATATCTGTCTAGACAGGCCAGTGCATATTACCTCTTCTAACCTAAAAAGTTGCCCCATGTATCGTCATTTTTACTGTATTTTTGCTGAGCAGTCTTTTGGGTGGCTCACCAATGTAATAGATTTCTCTAATATAAAAAAAATTAAGTATGCTTGACCAAAATTTTCTTGGGGAGAAGAATTTATTGAAGATGGTAGTGTAGCAGTTCTTCAATAGCGATGCTAGCATGTCTTCCTTCAAACAATCTTAACCCTTGTATGAATCCTAGCTTCTCCCAAAGTTCTGTCTGTGGGATATAATTCTATACCTGAAGACAAAAGGGCTAGAAACAATACTGTTAGGAACCTTCCCGCTGGAGATCCTGCAATCTACAAGACGTTCCTGAGGAATGCTGTTCCTTTGTTATTCTAATAGAATGGACCATTTGGTTCACACCTTTATAGGCACAGTTACATTATTTCTTTCACAGAATGACCACCTGAACTTTAACCAATCTGGTTTCAGCAGCAGCCGTTCAACTGAGACTGTGTTGCTGTCGGTCACTGTAGCCCTGCAGTTAGAGAAAGCTGATTCCAAATCATCAGTTCTTATTCTGCTGGATCTATCTGCCACTTTTGACACTGTGAATCATCAGATTATCCTGTCTACCATCACCGGATCTGCACTCCACTGGTTTGAATCCTATCTCACAGGTAGGCCTTTCAGGGTTTCCTGGGGGAGAAGAGGTATCCAAAGAACATCAACTTGGCCACAGGGTTTCCTCTGGGATCAGTTCTTGGACCCTTCCTCTTCACCATATAATCTACATCACTGGGACACATTATACAAGCACATGGTTTCTCCTACCAAATTCTACCATTGATGACACACAGCTCTATCACTCATTTCAACCAGACAATCCAATAGTAGCTGGATCTCAGGCTGCCTGGCGAACATCTCGGCATGGATGAAAGAACATCACCTGCAGCTCAACCTGGCAAAGATTGTGGTTCTCGTTTGCCCTGCCACTCCGACTCTATAGCATTATTTCATCATCCTGCTAGGTTCATCAAAAATTATTCTTTGGTGACCAGCTGACCTTCAAGGACCATATTACAAAGACAGCTTGATCATGCATGTTTGCATTGCACAACATCAGGAGGATCAGGCCCTTCCAAACAGAGCATGCTGCACAACTTCTTGCCCAGGCCCTTGTCATTTCTAGGTTGGACAATTGCAGTGCTCTTCTAGCTGGACTTCCATCATGTGCGAACAAACTTTGACAAATGTTTCAGAATGCAGTGGCACAACTGGTCTTCCATGAGCCCAAAAGGGCCCACTTCACACCTCTCTTTATCTCCCTGCACTGGCTACCGGTTGCAGCTCGCATCAAGTTCAAGACATTGATGTTTGCGTACAGAACAGCCACAGGCTCTGCACCCTCCTGCTTCCTCCTCACTCTTACGAATCTACATCCCCTCCAGAAGCCTGAGATCTGTAAGCAAGCGATGCCTTGTGGTAACATCATAGAGAGGCATTTTCGTTCACCTTTCCTGGCTGATGAAATGATCATCCAACACCTGCAGTACTTAAAAGAACACCCGACACGTTATCTGACAGCAACACTAATTTAATCCTATACCCGATCCATTTGACATAAAAACTGCAGCCCGTACCACACCTGCATTAAATCTCCTACATAAGGTAGAAAAAACTCATTTATTAAAACTTTTATTCAAATTGTGAATAGATGAAATACAGAAAGCAAGCAAAGTTCACCCCCTTTAATATAATCACTACAGCTGTCAATCAGTGGCAGCGCGATTGGCTACATTGCTCAACATGTACTGCACCAAGTCGCAAAAGTCTTGGTTATTAGACCAACAACCCGCCCGTGCTTGTCACCGTCGGGCCCGCACCTGCACCATACCCTACACATAAATATTATTCCACCCATTACATCAAATATTAGCGGTTCACCTGCGTGTACCTGCCCGCATGTAGGACTCTGGCTTTCCCCTTGTGGACAACATAATAGACAACTCTGGCCCCAGAGAGTGATTGTACATTATATTTACATGAAATATGTTTGAAATTTCATTCTGCATCTTCTGAGATTTCATTTGAATCCTTCTCATAAAGTCACTGAATTAACCATTAACTGTTCACCTGATTGCATTGCCGTCTGCGTGTGATGTTAGAGCGTTGTTGAGAGAGAACAAGAATGTAATGGAAATACACTTACCTGAGATGATTTTTTATATATATCTCTGAAATATATGATAGTATTCTTGAAAAAAAAATGTTTAATGTATTATTGAATAAAATATTAGTTAATTATCAAGAAAGAAAAAATGAATAGCCATAATATGGACTTTTGTAAATGCTGTGATGCTCATTGCTGATTTCACCATTAACTCTTCACTTGAACAGTTTATGTTGTTGTATATGGTATCATTGTAATCCTTGAAATCCATCAAAACATAGGGGTAGACATCACCTTTTCTGTGTTATCATGTTTGGTTGGGGAGATATGACACAAAATACATCATTTGGTTATGGCGGAAAGTAAAATGGTCGCCATGGCAACCACAAGGTGTTTCTGTGATGCTCCATTTCTGAAAATGTTTAGGGCCGCAAACTATACAAGTGAACCAAATTTCATGCTTTTATGAAAAAGTTTTTAAAAAATTCACATATCACCTGGACTAAGACAAGTAAATGATTGTCTCTGGACTGTACTCTGGAGAGTACAGCAAATTAACTTTTTTCACTTAACTGCATCTTGCAAGAAAAAGAAGCCATATATAATATAGAAACATGGATTTAGATGCCATTTATGTAATTTTCAAAATAGTTGCAGTCCGTAATTCTTTTTTTTTTCTGTATATAAAATGGAATATATTCCTCTCCTGAAATGCTTGTGGTATTTTGTTGTAATAGTGTACCAGCTCCAGCAAGAGGCGCCACATCCACGCAGGGTCACCTGTATATCTGAGGTGAGTGATAAAGCCTTTACCATGATAATGCCGCTAGAACTGAAAAATAGCATAAATAGGCTATAAAATATGCAGGTTTAAACAAATGTATAAATGTAAAATTTTGGACATACAGATTTCTCTGACTTGAGAATTTGATTTCTGTTTTCTGAGCCTCCACACGCCCCCTGGAGGAAAACAAATGCATGACTACAAACCAGTAACCTGCTAGCTTAGTATGTCAGGATTGGCTCCTCTAATCAGAACGCTTCTGTTGATCATGTCCTGTGCTGTTTTGTTCAGTAATAACCCTTAGTTCATATAGTTTGTTGATTTAAAAAAAAAAATGATGCATTGTAAATGTTTTAAGTTCAGCCAGGATGTAATTTAGGTCACCCATCTTCATTGAATTACAAATGCATCCCTTAATTGCATGATGGTCTAGACTTGCAGTAACCTCCAGAGGCGAGATGCAATATAAAGACCGGAGAAGCAGCCGAGCAGAGTCTGCACCCAGCGCTGCTCCATTAGTCAGGCTGATATTAGTGGCAGTAATTAAGGAGCGAGAGAGATGGTGCTTTTGAATTATTCATCTGTATCATGATAATCTTGTGTTTGTGGAGGAAACTGCCTGCAGTCCGGCGCTGCGTTTAGAGATGAGGCCAAACATTTAGACTCATGCCCTCCCCCTCACAGTCTGCAGGTGTTTTATCAACAGCTTCCTAACAGATAAGCATTTATTATCAAATCTGATGGTCACTATTAGCTGCTGTTTGGTAGATTATTTGACGATGATATCAGCGATTCGTAATATGTTGGTGATCATATCGGTTTTGATCATATTAAGGTTATTTTTTTTCCAAATCAGAATTAATGGGATCATTCACCCAAAAATGAAAATTTGCTGTTAATTTACTAACCCTCAGGCTATCCACGATGTAGGTGACTTTTTATCTTTAGTTGAACAGTAAAGACGATTTTAGCTGAAACCATTGTCCGTGGTGATTCATAAAATGCAAGTCAGCGACAGCACGTTTTTGAGAATTAAAAAAAAGCATATCATGGAACAAAAAATGAAAATCAGTGGTTCCTGACGATATGTTAATGAGGTCTTATGAAGCGAAATGATTGCTCAGTGCAAGAAACATTATTTACAGCATTATAACCTGTAATCCAAGGAAACACCATGGACTGTGGTTTCAGATAAAAATCTTCTTTACTGTAAGGCTTGTGCTGGAAGCAGAGAATAATCCAATCAATTCTGTCCTTTAACTGTAAATGCAACTCACAAAAGCATTACCAAAATGACTAAAAGGAGCCTAAAATATGCCTATTTTATAACTTTTTTTTTTTTTTTTGCATAGCAACATTATTTTCATGATTTTTGTGACATTATTTTTTAATTATAGGCAGCACAACAAATACTTTACTGGTTTGCTTATTTATTTATTTATTTCCTAACGATACTAAAACCTCTTATAGGACTCTTTTTTTTTTTTCCTGACAAATAAACCCATTTAACCCCAGTAAAAATTGTATTACATTTGTTTTTCATTTAAATCAGCATTAATTATCAGCAGCACAACAAATGTGCTTAATTGTCATGACAAATCTTAAAAATCATAAAATAGGCTTAATTGTCTTGAAGCAAAATGCAGTTTTTTTTTTTTTTTCCTTTCAGTTTTGTGATCAAATAGGACCTGAATATTTCTTGACAGGTTTCTTGAGATCTACCATTATATTTTCTACCGTACTATTGTCTCTTTTCTTGAAATTGTTGATTGGCGTTGGGGTGGGCGATATGACCAAAATCTTATCTTATTTATTATCTTATTTTATTTCATGGTTTCAATAAAAAAATAAAAAATTTAATTAAATTAAAATTAAATCACAATATAGGTATTTTTGCTTTACATATTTTTTTTATGATTTAAAAAAAACTAATACTAGCCTAAAAAAAAAAAAAAAAAAAAAAAGAAATCACTTGCTTACAGATCTCAAGCTCACTGAAGACAAGTAAACAATCAGTGATTAGATAAGAATAGGAATAGGACAAAAAACTACAGTAGAAAAAATAAATAAGAAATGCTGCTTTATTGTATAAAGTAAAATCAAATGTATAAAAACAATTTATAATGCACACTGTGTAAATTAAATATGAATTACTTAATAAAGTTGCAAAAGTAATTTAGTCAGGAGCAATGAGAGATTTTCTGTCTTTTGTTGTTTGATTGACATGAATGAGAGAGGGCAGGAATATATTAGACTGCTGTCACAATATACTGTTACACTTGTTTTCTTTCTCAGCTGTTTGCTTTCACTTAACACCTAAATTACTGTTTACGAGGATACTTGCAAAGACATGCATTTTGACACATACAAGTGTGTGTATTTAACAGTTCAAGACATATAAAGCGGCAAAAATGACTCCGTTCAATACTCCCGTGCTCAATGAGCAATACCTCGCTGACAGCGCTCAGAAACACTCTCAGACAGCGTTCACATATAACGAAATGAGTTCTCTTTCACTGCTGATTGCGTTTCAACGGCTTAAAATCACTTGTTTTTAAACTCCAATGCATAAAAATGCATACAAATAAGATTTTGTGACCATGTAGTACAGCAACATCACATGAGCATATATCCGCGATAGAGATGATCCAAAATCTCTACCGGTAAATCGCGTCTTTCGGTATATCGAAACGGCAAAACAGGCAGGCACAACATTAGAACTGTTCTTTATGAATGCTGTATCACTATAAATCTATTAGTGTGGCTGTGCTTCATATATTTTGATGTTGTGGTTGATGATAAAGAACATGTTCCTGCCAGTAAGCTCTCAAAGACGCAGACGTCTGCGTCTGTGGAGGGAGTTTTAATAAGATGTTGATCTGCTGACGATGGGATGGGGTCTCCTGCTGTTCAGCACAATTCAGCAGGTATTTTACCCACAGACGTGGACCCCATCCCCCCTCGCCCCACCCCAGCCGACTGGACGGCGTATTAATTAATGGTGGATTAACATTAAACAGATGCACACTGCTCTTCATGTTTATCTCAAGGGCTTCTTAAGGATTCGTTCTGGAGCGTTTCTTGCTCTGGGCTGCTGGACACTTATCTGCTCCTGTAAAGCGCATCACCCCTTTGCAGGGTGGAGGGCTATTGTGGCAAGAGGTTTAACCCCGTCTAATCCCCTTCAAAAGGCCCCGCAATTTTTTTTACCATCCAGAGCATGCAAATCAGTGATCGGAGTCCTCAAACGCACGCACGCGCACACACACACACACACACACACACACACAATCTGCAGCCGAGTCCAGCAGAGCACACAACTCACTGGACACTTCACTCAAGCATCTGGGTTTGCTTTTTATCAAGATTGTTGATGACAAATAGTGCTTTTGCTTCAGGATCCAAATTTTAGGAACCAGATAACAGTGTTATTAACAGTACCAACGATTTTAAAACAATATTTGCTTTTACTCTGGAACAGTTTTAAAGTGTACACTGTATAAAAATGTCCTGTTAAATCTACGGTAAAAAAAATAGTCGAAGAAACAAAACATATGCGTATAAACTACAATTCCAGGGACTTCTGGAAATGTTATTTTATTGTTTTTCACTGTAAATTATACTTGTGCAACAACAACAAAAATCAGCGTAGTACAGTAGAATTTTACATAATGTAATGTTAAACTATTTGCAGTTTGTCACCATATGTTACAGTCAATTTTATCAGGTTTCAACTGTAGACTTTTAATGTAAAGGTTCTGAACATTTTACAGTGTGTTTATTTTGTTATTCTAACACTGGACCTGGAGTAACTTAATTCACACAGATAATACAGATATTAATAATGTCATAATATATTTTTTTAATCTGAACCTCAGTCTACCCTCCATGTAAGTGATAAAGTAATGATCCTTACCCCTCACAGATGCTGCTGTCCTGCTGCTTTCATTCAGTCTGCGACCAAACTATTAAGGTTTTGATTTGACCGCCTTATTAGATTTCATTAGTGCAGAGTGAGTTTGTCCTTTCTTGTTGTATTTGAATTGAATATTGCAGTGAGCTTCAACTTAATCCTAATTAATGCTTCATAGATTTAGCATGATTTACCAGTGACAATATTGAAAATAATAATTTGTGACCTTAAATCACTCTAGAGTGTCAGGTCACTGTATAATGTCAGCGTGTAGCTTTTTTTGTGCTCTCAGTGTACTCACCATGTTTTAAGGCATGTTGTGTTTTAGGCTGTGTTTTAGCCCTGGTGTAGAGAGGTGCAGCGTCTGGCTGTGTGTGTGTGTGTGTGTGTGTGAATTGGGTTGGGTTCTGTGTTCCTGTACATTCCTGCAGAGATTTCTGTTCACTATGAAGCCTATGGACCACTGCTGCACACGCACACACACCTGAAATGATAGAAGCTAGATTTGATATGAGAGGTTTTCTTCTGATTTTTCAAGAATGTGTATTCATGTGTGAAGGAAAACCCAACCTTCATTCCCTGTGTGTGAGAATCTTATGTAATTCTGAACATTACATTACATTACATTACAAGCTGGATGCTAAACAGTCAGGTTTCAGGAGTGGCCATTCAACAGAGACTGCGCTACTCTCAGTCACTGAAGCCCTGCGAACTGCAAAGGCTGATTCCAAATCGTCAGTCCTCATTCTGCTGGATCTCTCTGCTGCTTTTGACACTGTCAATCATCAGATTCTCCTGTCTACACTCTCATCACTGGGCATCACTGGAATTCCACTTCGCTGGTTTGAATCCTATCTCACCGGTAGATCCTTCAGGGTGACCTGGGGAGAGGAGGTATCCAAACCACATCAGCTGGTCACTGGAGTTCCTCAGGGATCGGTTCTTGGACCCCTCCTCTTCTCCACATACACTACATCGCTGGGTCCCATCATACATGCACATGGCTTCTCCTATCACTGCTACGCCGATGACGCACAGCTCTATCTCTCTTTTCAACCAGATGACCCAACGGTAGCTGCACGGATCTCAGGCTGCCTGGCGGACATCTCGGCATGGATGAAAGAACATCACCTACAGCTCAACCTGGCAAAGACGGAACTTCTGGTCTTCCCTGCCACTGCGACTCTACGGCATGACTTCACGATTCAGTTCGGCTCATCAATGATTACCCCATCAACTTCGGTCAGAAATCTTGGTGTAATCTTTGATGACCAGCTGACCTTCAAAGAGCACATTGCAAAGACTGCTCGTTCCTGCAGGTTTGCACTACACAACATCAGAAAGATCAGGCCCTTTCTGACAGAGCATGCTGCGCAACTTCTTGTCCAGGCCCTTGTTGTTTCTAGACTGGACTACTGCTATGCTCTTCTGGCTGGTCTGCCATCAAACGCAATCAAACCTCTACAAGTGATTCAGAATGCAGCGGCACGACTGATCTTCAACGAGCCCAAAAGAGCGCATGTTACACCTCTCTTCATCTCCTTGCACTGGCTACCAGTGGCAGCTCGCATCCAGTTCAAGTCACTGATGCTTGCGTACAGATCTACCACAGGCTCTGCACCCTCCTACTTCCACTCACTATTACGAACCTACATCCCCTCCAGAAGTTTGAGATCTGCTAGTGAGCGACGCCTTGTGGTACCATCACAGAGAGGCTCAAAATCACTCTCCAGAACATTCTCGTTCACCATTCCTGGCTGGTGGAATAATCTTCCCACCCCTATCCGGAACGCCGGATCCCTGGCAACCTTCAAGCAACAACTGAAAACTCATCTCTTTCGGCAGTACTTGACACCCTAAACTCAAAAAAAAAAAAAAAAAAACTTTCCCTCTATCTTTCTCTCCACCTACTAGCTTGTACTTATTTGAACAATGACTGAGACTTGGTGTTACGAGCACTTCCTCTGTCTGACTGCCTCTTCAAGATGAATCGCTTTTTGTATTCCCCAATTGTAAGTCGCTTTGGATAAAAGCGTCTGCCAAATGACTAAATGTAAATGTAATTCTCTCTTCGAGGAGATTCATCTCTGTGAGAGGAGGACCACGATGTGTGTAAACCTAGATATTCAGTCAAGACATTTATGGTGGCTGATTTTGGACCATTTTTCCTTGGGTATGAAATGCACACTAACCATTATTAAAACAATAAACTTAAAGGGTTAGTCTACCCAAAAATGAAAATTCTGTCATTAATTACTCACCCTCATGTCTTTCCAAACCCGTAAGGCCTCCGTTCATCTTCGGGAAACATGATAGAGCTGCACAATTCTGGATAAATTGAGAATCGTGAATTTTATTTTTGTTTTTTTCCAAATAGAGATCACGATTCTACCACGATTCTGAACTAAACAAAATAATGTGTGACAAAATATTAATTGCTGCAGTCTATTTAAAGTTTATTTTAGAATTAAATATTTTATTATAAAATATATGTATTTAAAATGTAATATATTTAATACACCAATTTTTAGTTTTAAAATGATGAAAAATTGGTTTGAATGAATGATTCAATGACTCACTCGTACCTCACTTGTTTCATTACGGGCTGAATCAGCGTTTTTGAATTAATCTCGAATGAATGATTCAATGAGAAATACATTTTTTAACAGTCACTTGTCACCACTGAGTGGCAAAACGATGCAATCGACAGAAACGCTATTTGAAGTGCCAATTACTTTCAAAAGATGGCTTGCTCTATTTTGATCGCTACCATAGACATCAGTGTTTATATCTGAACTATAAACTTTCATCCCAGTATTTCTGTGATTATATTAATGACTGTAAAGGTCATTGCACACGGAGTCTGAAATTTTCATATGCCTTTTTAAAAAAAAAAAAAAATTGTATTCGTCATTTCCTATCAAAATGCTTGTTACAGATGCAAAAACAGAAAATCGAACCTGATCCAAATTTTTTTATGAAGGACAAAAGTTTCGGAGGCAGTGTGTAAACGTGATTGACACAACGTGAGGTCATATTTATTTTTTAACTTGCGAAAAATTATTTAAAAAAAAAAACATTTCGGACTCTGTGTGCAATGACCTTAAGGTTGACTCTTATTTTTATTTATTTGTTTTTATTTTTTTTATTTCTTGGCTTGATTGTGTTTACGGGGTGCAATCTTAATGTGTGTTAATGCTTCGTTTAAAAAAACAAAAAAAGTAATTTTTCACATAATTTACTTTTATTCCACACCGCTCTCTCTTCTCTGATAAACACTCCAATCATTTCCTGGTTTTATGAAGCCCCTCCCTCAGAAATACATGATGGGCTCAGATTGGTTAGCTGGTCCAGTGCACATCTAAACGTCCTGCCCCTCAGCTAAGCCGCATGTGCTCTGTTTGTATTGTAAACAATACCGTTGCCTATATTTCTTATCAATTTGAGGCCGGTTGAGGCGCAGAGGATATTAGTGAAGAGGATCATGCAGAACCTGTGCAAGAACGGCTCTTAATAGTAGGCCTAAGGTTTTTGTTTGTTGTTGTCTCATACTTTTAGATACACTGTTATTTGTAAATGCTACTATGTTAGCTTTTAATATATGGTTGTATTCTGATTAAAACTTTAATACAGTACAGCAACCGCACACGCGTCCTTGTATAACGCTTCTCATAGCTATGTGAAAATAAGTCTATTCACTGAGCTGATGATCTGAATGAGAGAGAGAGAGAGAGATGCAGAGCAGGGAGACGCGAGGAACAGGATTGAGAACCGCTATTTTTTTCTTCCTCTTCTCTAAAGCAGCGCAGCATGGCCTCGCCCCCTTTGCTGCGTGTTCCCAGGAGTGGGATTTATCTGGGTTTGTTACATCACGAACCCGGAAAGTTACTCATAGTCCCCTACGAGCTGTTTTTGAAGGCATTAAACTGCCATAATTTTAAAAGATATCTCCGTTTGCATTGAACTTTCAACTTCGTAACTTTGCAGATATTGTTTATGCTCAAACAGCAACATTACACACTAACTAACTTTAAAAAAGTGAAATTGCAATCAACCACCCCTTTAAAGGATTAGTTCACTTTTAAAAAAACTTTTGCTGATAATTTACTCACCCCCATGTCATCCAAGATGTCCATGTCTTTCTTTCTTCAGTCGAAAAGAAATTAAGGTTTTTGATGAAAACATTTCTCCATATAATGGACTTCAATGGGACCCAAACGGTTCAAGGTCCAAATGACAGTTTCAGTGCAGCTTCAAAGGGCTTTAAACGATACCAGACGATGAATAAGGGTCTTATCTAGCGGAACGATCGGTCGTTTCAAAAATAAATAAAAAAGTTTAAGTTTTATAAGCACAAATGCTCGCCTTGCTCTGTTCTGCGATGCGCGTTCGTGACGTCACGTAATACGCAATTGCGTTGAAAGGACATGAAGCTGTTTCTTACCCAAACATGTTAACTGTCTGCTCTCTGTGTCAGCGGCAGCGTGGATGCAGATTTGAATGTCCCGGTATGATTTTTTTTTCAAAGGTTTAATAGACATGGGCGAATCGTTGTCATTTAGAAATTAGATTGTGTGGGTATTTAAATCGAAGTCACAATCTTTTAACGATTAATTGTTAGGGCTGCATGATAAATCGAAATGAAATCGAAATCACGATTAGACCGAAGCTGCGATTGTCATGCATATCTTTCAGTGCAACATGGTTCTGTGATCAGTAGTAAATCTCCATCCGAAGGCCAGAGTATTTGGGGAAACTCCAAATACGCAGAAGAAACCCAGGAAATCCCTATAGCGGTATTTAGGCCCTGTCCCAAATGGTACCTTAAACCCTTATGGTCTTCCTCAGAGTCTGCACTTTTGTGACGTTATGCCGCTTTGACTGCCGCTTAGAAGTCGGCTGCATAGCTCGCAGACTTGCGGGCTCAGCAGAAGTGCACATAGCAGCCTCAATGGGGGCGCTTGCGAGCACCCTTCTGAACGCTAAAATGATGAATGGGACAACCTACGGTCTCATGGACTTAACGAACATGTGGCTGCGTGGCCATTGTAAGTCCTCAAGACCGAAAGTGCACATGAAGTGTGCCATTTGGGACAGGGCCTTACATGCTTTCATTGATTCGACATGACTAATAAACACACGACTACAGCAATATATGGTTTATCTGAGTTCTTATTATTATAATTTTCATTATAATAAAGCATATCTATAATGCAATGCTAATCGACATAGCCTTTATCACTGCTTAGAATACTTTGAAATATGTTGTGTGCCTTATTCTGTGTAAGAAGCCACTTCATCTCACAGATGGATTTATTTCAAGCACTCGGCTGATGTTATGAAGTTTTTAGAGTTTTAAAGTAAAAACATATTATTAAATGTGGTATTTTCATGTGCTTTCAGGTGGAGCAGCATTTACTAAACAGAGCTGTAGTTCACTGAGAAGCTACGCAAACAGCTGTCATAATCGTACGCAATTTCTTTTTTTAATTTTTTTTTTTTTTTTTTTGCATAACTTGTCAGAGAACTACTGTTCTGTGTAGTAAATGCTGCTCCATTTGAAAGCAGGTGATGGAAATTTACTACTAATCACAGAACCAGCTTTACTGACAAGATTTGCATAACTATCACATTCGATTAATCGTGCAGCTCTAGAACACAAATTAAGATATTTTTGAAGAAATCCGAGAGCTTTCTGACCCTCCATAGACTGCAAAGTAACTACCACGTTCAATGCCCAGAAAGCAAGGACTTCAGTAAAACAGTCCATGTGACATCAGTAGTTCAACTGTAATGTTAAGCTACGAGAATACTTTTTGTGCACAAAGAAAACAAAAATAATGACTTTATTCAATCATTTCCTCTCTTCCGTGTCAGATTTTGACATGCGTTCATGAGAGTAATGCGGCGCATGCATGTGGTGCTGCTGATGTAGAACCCGGATGCACTAAGGCTTGTTTATGAGCAGAGGAAAGAACATGTACATGTTGTGGTCTGTCATGAACACGCATTCGATTCTGACACGGAAAATATATTTTTTTTTTAATAAAGCTGTCACAATGATTTCTTTCTCTTGTAGGCAGGTTCTAAAAACTGATCAGACTTGATTGAAACTCAGTGGAGCTGCAGGAGTAGGTGCAATCACTGGTGTTTACCTCCTTTAGTCAGATTAAATTCATGCCAGACAGTTGATTGATTTTTTTCTTTTTTTTGACCTACAATAATTTGGGGATTTATTCAGAAAGTATGCATTAAATTTATTAAAAGTAAAGACAATAAATTTCTATTTCAAATAAATTCTGTTCTTTTGAATATTCTATTAATAAAAAAAATCCTGTATCGGTTTCCACAAAAATATGAAGCAGCACAACTGTTTTCAACACTGATATTAATAAATGTTCATTTATCAACAAAAGCATATTACAATGATTTCTGAAGGATCATGTGACACTGAAAGCTGGAGTAATGATGCTAAAAATACAGCTTGGCATCACAGGAATAGGATACATTTTAAAATATATTAATAGAAAAAAGTTGTTTAAAATTGTTATAATATTTCACAATATTAGTGTGTTTACTGTATTCTAATCAAATAAATGCAGCCTTAGTGAGCAGAGAAGGCTTCTTTGAAAATATATATATATATATATTTATGTATTTATAAAAAAAAAACTACAGTAGCTTTACTGTAACTGCAAATGTAAATGTACTTATTTTTGAAAAATAAAATCTATTTAGAATAACAAGTAGTGATGAATTGTGCACATTAAGAGCAGGAACATTAATTCTAGTAAATTGGGCCAATTTTTATATCTTGTTTTTCCTGATTTCCAAAATAGGAGAGAACAAATGTAATGAAATTAATATTATAAATGAGGTGAGAAATTGGGTGAAAATGTGTGAAACAACTGGCTCATTTTTCCAATGTCACCTGGTCATTGCTGATAATAGCATTTAAGGATGCTGATAGAGAAACCCAGACAGAAATCAGATGCTCTCATTCTTCATACAGAAAATAGTGCACACTCAGCGCACGCACAAACACACACACACACACACACACAGGCCCTTTGACTGTTAAACTCTTGTCTTTCAGTGATTGATTAGCTCTATAGTGTTGCTGATTCCCATCATTAGCTGGTTTTATTACCCTGTCGGTCATTTCACCTACAACCCGCACACATGTGCGCTTCACACACACATTAACACACACCCTTGCTTTCCAAAAACACTTTCTGCTTTTATTCTCATCAGGAAACAGTGTTATTCCATCCCACATCCCATTTACCCAGAAACAGTCATTCATTCACTGACTGACACTTCTCATTGTCTGGTGTTGTGTTTCATTACGTTTTAAAGCTGCATCGGTCGGTTTATTCCTCCTGGATGTATATATTTCAGCTGTCTTATGTTTCTTGTTTTTGTAGCTGTGATCATCTGGATTTGCCATTGTGTAGGACTTTTGATTTTTCTCATGTCGTTGTTAAATGTTGTTAAATATATTTTAGTCAGAATCCCCATAGTAAACCTGCTCACATAAACTCAAACACACACCACTGTTCCATTGCCCTGCATTTGTATTTCCTGTAAGAGATGAATGGGGGAAGGGAGAGGAGGATGAGGGTGCTTTGTGAATTCAGTGCTGCTGGATTCTCTGTAAGCTCAAGGTTAATCATTCAGGAGGGTGTTGTGGGGTTTGTTATGGTAATTTATTTGAGTGTTGGCTTTACGCTGCTGATTGTCGGATCACGGGTTAAATGTCACCAACGAACAATAATGGGAAATGTATTCATGTGGCGTTGTTGTTATTTTGTCTTTACACTGTGATTTATAATGTCAATATTTTGGCTGTGTGTAGTTTTTTTTTTGTTGTGCTGTATGTATTGAAAAGCTTATAATGAAAAATAAAATGCCACAAAAAATCTACAAATCTTACAGTAAAAAAAAAAAAATAATTATCTGATGTAATGTTAATATACCAAATGACTAAAATCAGTTTTTACCTTTATAGCATACTGATATCCATAAAAACAGAGGTGGTTAAGAGAAAGGCACATGATGAATTTGAGTTAATCAAAAGCAGCTTTTCCACAAAATGAGGAGCAAAATACTAATATATAAACAGCACACAGTGTCATTCACACAAATACTAGTCAACACTATCATGGTAACACACATAACACTAAAATAATGCAATAAAGAATTCTGGGAATGTCAGTTTGGTTTTTTTTCTCTCTGTAAATTTTAAGATTTGAGTTGTTCCTTTTCACATCCAAAACTGTGCATTTAACAGCATTTTTATTGCAAAATTACTTGATATGTCTTGTTTTTACGAGCACAAGTAAAACTGTGCATCCTCCTGGCAGATTTCACAGTAAAAAATATGCATATACTGTATGGGATAAAAAAAAATGCATATAGATTAAAAATAAATAAATCTTATATTTAAATTTCTTTAATACTACATTAGTCTTAATAAAATCCAGATTAGCAGCAAGGCTCTCTGGAATACTTGTTATTGGTTGGCCAGTTGTGGCATTCTGTAAGATTTTTTTTGTTTTGCTGCATAAAATGTTTATCCGTTTGTTAATGAGGGATTTGTAGACGCAGTAGTTCATATAGATTTGTTAGGTCAACTCTGTCACCCTGAGAACTGGATCAGAAGGTCTCCAGTAGCATGTTGTTGGTGGCATTTTTATTATTTGATTTAGTAATTATTGTATTATTTAAAAATAATTGAATTGTTTTATTTTAATTGTATTATTTTAATTGTACACACAATTTGAAGATCTTCATTATTAACCCACATGCCATCTGAGCAGAATTCACAGTCAATTGCTATTATGACTTCCCATTAAATACAAATAAAGGTCTATATATAATTCATAGAATAAGTAAATTTTTGACTGGAGTTTCATTATTTGATTTGCCCGTGCTGTATTCAATTATTCAGTTGAACTGTCAAAATGTATAATTTTACATAGAATATTGGATTAGTCTTTTACATTAATGGAACCTTTTCCATAGACATAAATTATAAAAAATTATATCCGATGTATTTTACATATTCTGCCAAAGCAGCTGGGATGAGTTGACCCCCCGAGGGCTTTTGTCCCAGGAAGGGGTCATCACATCCCCGTAGTGGAACAAGATAGACTTTCTTATGGTTTACAAAGTACTACAGCAAAATTAGCCTTTATATATTTCCATTTATTATTTATTGTTGATGCATATCTTCCTGCTTAACACCCTAAATATATTCAGTTATCAGTAAATGCACACTGCTCCTAAGAGGGACGTCTTCCCTACATTGCCCTATATTTTGCAGTTTTATTTTGTGCTGGAATAATTCTCCAGTCAACATTCCATTTATTTATGTTTATTAATGTGTGATGGTGACTGCCTGACTATGTTTATCGTTTTATTATTATGCTGTTACTTTACCTCAGTTTAGTCTCTTAATAAAATGTCTCATAGTGCTGTGGACTATGATGTTCTCCAGTAATACTATATGTGTGTGTTCCTGAACAATAATGAAGTATTTTATTGCGTAACTTTTTAATCAGTAATGATTAAAATCTGATCAGTAATCTCACTCTCTCTCTCTCTCTCTCTCTCTCTCTCTCTCTCGTGTTTGCAGGTGGAAAACCGGCCGAAGTACTATGGACGAGAGTGAGTTTCATTACACTCATTACAGACCCAGTTTAGATTCTACGGGTGTGGTGTGGACTGACATGAATCCCCAGTGTTTCAGGATTCAGACCTAATGCGATCTTATTAATATTCACTCTCTGATTTGATTTTCTGTGAAGGTATCATGGGATGATCTCCAGAGAGGAAGCCGACCAACTGCTCAGTGTGGCTGAGGGAAGTTATCTGATCCGAGAGAGCCAGAGACAGCCGGGCACATACACGTTAGCGCTACGGTACATGAACCTTCACCTTTGCCCTCTGACCTGTCCAGACTCCTCCTCTTCTTCAGGATGTCATAATAGAGTGAATTGCAGTAGTCAAGGCATGAAGTAATAAATGCATGGATGACTATTTCAAAGTTCTTTAGAGAAAGAAAATATTTAACTTTTGCGAGACGTCGTAAATGATAAAAACTTAACAACCGAATTAATCTGTTTATCGAACTTGAGACCTGAATCAAACAACACACCTAGATTTTTCACACATGGGGAGACATAAGAACTTAAGTCGTCAAGGTCAAGATCACCTAAGTCATAAAAATCACTTGGATCAAACAGTACTACTGTAAGGCCAGAAAATTGTGTATAAGCCACAATTTAACTTCCTGTAAACTTGCTAGCAGGACCTTTATGGAGCTTGAATCATTATGTTTAAAGGGCAGGTACAATTGGGTGTCATCAGCATATAAGTGAAAAGATACTCCATATTTCAAAAAGATGGAACCCAATGGCAGCAGGTATAAAGAGAACAGTGTTGGAGCAAGAATAGATCCCTGCGGAACACCACAGGAGAGATGTGCTGCTGAGGAAGTGTTTTCCAATGCATACAGAAAACTTCCTGTTAGATAAAAAGGACTGAAACCAATTTAGAACGGTGCCTTGAATGCCTACAAGATTTTCCAGTCGTGAAATAAGAATTGTATGATCAACCATATCGGAAGCTGAGCTGAGATCTAAAAGGACCAGAGCAACAGCACCCCCATTATCTGTAGCCAGCATGATGTCATTAGTAACTTTCAGTAGAGCAGATACGATTCAGGATTTTCTGAATCCTGACTGAAAAGTATCATATAGTGAATTAGATTCCAGAAAAGAATGTAGTTAAGTAAATACAACTTGGTCTGAAATTACCTAAATCAGACACATCAAGATTTTGTTGTAACAATTTGTAAAAATTACAAGATGTAACAAAATATTATTAACCCTGCTGATTTTAGCAGGGAACATTTTTCAAAATGCTAGAAATATGCTAACAGCATGTTAATATTTTAATTATAGGACTATAATTTATTGTATAGCCTAATAGACCTGTTTTAAAAGACCTTTTTTTAAAAACATTTTAATTGAGGAGATAACACAAGACACAAGTAAACACAACATGCAGTTTTTAAATGAAGGGTTTTTTTATGAAGGGAAAACAAAATCCAAACCCACATGGCCATGTGTGGCCCTGTTTGATCTATGGTTAATATTTAAATTTGATTGATGATCTGAAACATTAAAGTGTGACAAACATGCAAAAAAAAGGAAGGGGGCCAACACTTTTTCACACCACTGTATACTTATTTTATATATTAACACATTAATTATATATATATTCAGCAAAATGTTAAAACATCTTAGAAACATTTTTTGACCTTCAAACTTAAGCTTTTAAAAATTATTTTAAACTTTCTGACCCGACTTTGTCAAGCCAACATCAAAATTGGTCTTCAGACTACTCTTTTAGTTAATTTTGCATTTCAAAATTTTGTGAGTAAATGCCTCTATAAAGATGTTCTATGCAGCAATTGAAATTATTAGGGGTTTCGCTGACTGGTTGCTAATGTTGTCAGATTCATCTGTGCAAAACTAACCTCACAGCTCTCTTCTATTTTACCTCAGCATTTGTGTCTGTAACTTTTGCTCCTGTAACCTCTCATGATCATGTTAGTATCCCATCCATCTGTGACCTAGATCTCCACCCTTTCTCCAGTCTCTCTGCCGTATCTTGACCTTGTCTTGACCCCAGTGTATTTGGCTGATGTGTGATCACTTCTAACGTGTATTAGCAGAGATTTGTTTGGATGTAGAGCAGCACAGTGGATGTTTCAGAAGGGCATACAGGTTTGAGAAATCCGTCCAGCATTATTTTGCGTATGGAATGAAGTCTGTCCTTGAAGAGACTGTCTCCTAATTGGATTAGCGTGATGTTTGTTTACTTTGGCTGTTTTTTGCTATTCAGAGTCATCACTAGGGTTTTAAAAAGGCCATTGTTTTACATTTTTGTGTAATATTGGTCAAGGTTTCTTACATTAAATCAAGTTTATAATCTCTTTCTTTCTTTCTTTCTTTCTTTCTTTCTTTCTTTCTTTCCTTCTTTCTTTCGTTTTTAGTGTTTACTTTTTTCAGGTTTAGGACAATGTCACATTTCAGCCTCACTGACCCCTAGAATTAAATAAACTAATTTTACTTTTGTTTCATGAATACTCTGTATAAACAGCCTTTGTTATGATTGGTTAAACTCTGCACATTGTGACTCTGTGTCTTTTAGCAAACTAAAAACTGTTGATGTGTAAATGTGGGCTATACACAGAATATTTTTAAATTCACAGTAAGGACATTTATAATATTACAAAATATTTATATTTCAAACAAGCACTTCTCTTTTGATTGCAACTCCCCCCAAAAATATTTAGCAGCACAACTGGTTTCAACATGGATAATAAGAAATGTTTCTTGAGCATCAAATTAGCATATTAGAATGATTTCTGAAGGATCATGTGACACTGAAGACTGGAGTAATGATGCTGAAAATCCAGCTTTGATCACAGGATCAAATTATACTTTACAATATATTCAAATAGTAAATTGTAATAAAATTTAACAGTACTAGTTTTTTTCAAACAAATAATACAAATGCAACCTTAATGAGCCTAAGTGTCCTTTCAAAAACAATGAATCGAAGTGTGTTAATGTAAAAATTGTGCTGTAAAAGCTATGTTATAGGACTAGGGTTCGAGGTCCGTGTGTCCGAGAAACAAAAAGTCTCGAGATAATCCCTTTTAATCTGCCTGCTTGAGCAGACGGTTGGCCACACACTGCTACACATACTGCACGTGCTGAATTTCTAGTCCAAATTCTCTCTCTCTCTCTCTCTTCTCTCTCTCTCTCTCTCTCTCTCTCTCTCTCTCTCTCTCTCTCTCTCTCTCTCTCTCTCTCTCTCTCTCTCTCTCTGTGTGTGTGTGTTTCTCAGCCGATCTCTTGTGCTCATCCTCAGGCATGTGATTCCTCAGAGACAGCATCTGTTGTGTCCTGTGCACAAAGGCTTTAACATCAAAGAGCTCTATTGCCATCAGGCTTTAATGACATTAGCCTTTGTGCATGTGTTTGTGTTTCTGTGTGTGGTGTATCTTTCTAAAGTTACACAAACCTCTGTGTGTGTGTGTGTGTGTGTGTGTGTGTGTGCGTGCTGCTTCTGATATGAACTCCCTGTTGTGTGTATCTGTAAGTGTTTGCAGATCCGTCTGCATCTGATTTTGGGTGTGCTTGTGTGCAAGTCTAGGTTTGTGTGTGTGAGTCTCTGTGGGATCATAATCAAACTCCAACAGGAAGCACATGCATTATAAAACCTCAGCTGTGATGATTTCCAGTGGCTCATAACAGCATTACCATCTCTGATCAGGTTATAATAGATTGTCCTAGAGATTCGGGGATCAAACCGCTGTTTTCTGATACCATTTGATACAAATATTTAAACTGAAAGGAAAATTTTCTAAAACTGTTACTATGTCACCATATGCACATTCATTCTTTGCTTTATGTATGCTAAAGCTGCTTTATAAATATCTCCACTCTGTTTACTTTCACAATTGTGACCCTGGAACACAAAACCAGTCATAAGGGTAAATTTTTGAAATTGAGATTTATACATCATCTGAAGGCTGAATAAATAAGCTTTCCATTGATGTGTGGTTGGTTATGATGGGAAAATATTTGGCCGAGATACAACTATTTGAACATCTGGAATCTGAGGGTGCAAAAAAATAAAAAAATTTAGAAAATCACCTTTAAAGTTGTCCAAATTAAGTTCTTCGCAATTTATATTACTAATCAAAAATTAAGTTTTGATATATTTACAGTAGGACATTTACAAAATATCTGCATGGAACATGATCTTTACTTAATTTCCTAATAATTGTTGTAAAAGAAAAATCAATAATTTAACAATGTATTTTTGGCTATTGCTACAAATATACCCCAGCGATTTAAGACTGGTTTTGTGCTCCAGGGTCACAATTATGAATATATATTTTCAATTCAAACCGTGAGGGAGAAAGTGAATAGTTTGGATAAATTACTGTTGGTAATTTAGTGATTATTTTCATTCAAAGATTAACATGGTCGCGATGTCAAATATTAATAAATGACCAACCACATCAACAGCTGTTCGGCATTCAGGAACTTGGTCCTCCACAATGAGGTCTCTAGTAGAAAGATTTCAGCATCAACATTCTCATCTCAGTTCACCAGTCACCTGATATGAAAATTTTAACTCATAAAACATTGTATCATGAGCTGTGCACATCTAAATGAACACAGGGCCGTGCTTCACTCTGAAATGGCAAACTGTATTTATTTTATTAAATCGCAGCCTACTATCACAATTGGCCAATCTTATTTGGGTATCTAAAAGCTTGATTTTTAACCTTTTGAAAATGAAAAAATACAGATGTATATATTTTATTTTTCTAACAGTGCTTTTGCAATATTTCTTATTTCTTATAATTGACGGCGATGCATAACGAGTTCGCTTCTCACATGTCAGTTGTTCAGTCGCTATGCTCTAAACTGGATCTTCTTACAGGGGAGATGAGAGAACAAAAGAAAGTTGTCGCAGATCACGATAGATGCGTTGCCGCGCTCGAGCAACAGGTTGTGGACTTACAGGATCACCATAGGCGCAGCAATTTGCGTCTGGTTGGATTGCCTGAAGGTTCCGAAAAGGACGGCCCTATGGGCTTTTTGAAAAGATCTCTACCGACGTGGCTTCCGTCTCTGGCAGGCAAAGAGATTGAAGTGGAGCAAGCGTATCGCGTGTACACAAGCCTCTTCTCAGATCGCGCTAAACCATGGGTTTTCATCTTTAATCTGCTGCGGTACTCGGACAGGGAGCTCATTCTGCGGGCTGCCAGACTTCATGCCCCGGTGAAAACTTCCTACGGAGTAGCGCTGTCTTTCTTTCCAGATTTTTCTCCGGTCACTGCAAAAATAAGTGCATTTGCGCCAGTTAGGAAGGAGATGAGAGACGCTGGCATCCAGAATTTTCTCCTTTATCCTGCAGTGCTGAAGGTCATTCTCAATCAAGGTGAACCTAAAATGCTACACTCCCCAGAAGAAGCAAGAGTTTTTCTCAGATCCTTTTCATCCACCAACTCCCAGTGAACTTCAGCTGGACATTTGCTGTCTAATAGGAGAAGAGATGCTCTAAATGGTTAGGTGATGGTGTCTTTCACTGTTCACTTTAATGTTCACTTTTTAATTCATATTTCAATGTGCAAACAGTATCACTTACTGATTATGATATTTTATTTGTTTTAGTTGTATTCTACATCTCTCTTTTCTTTCTTTCTATCTTTTCTTTCTTTTTAATTAATTAATTTATTTTTATTTTTTTATATAGAAATGCTACCTAGTCGATATGTGGCTATGGGGCCAAATGTTGGTGCTTCAGTAATGTGCAGGTTTTTGTTAACACCACGGACCATATTAAGGGGTGCTGGCAGATCAAGGTTTGTTCTTGGTTTGATCTGCCATAGTTCATGGAATTGTGCTTATGTTTTTTTTAATGGAAACGAGGAGGGTGAGGGGGGTGGTTTAAAGGTAGAACTGGTTTTATTGGTCCGGAGGACTTTAAATATTACTATTTTAGATAAAGGTTGTTATACAGATGGTAGAATAACACGCATAAAAACAATAGTGGAGAATAGGAATATTGTATTTCTCTCAGTTTATGCCCCTTGTATTCCTGACCCAATTTTTTTCTCTGATTTGTCAACCTATCTCTTGAAGTTTTCAGATTTTGAAATTGTATTGGGTGCAGATACGAATTCTGTAATATCACATATCCTAGATAGATCTGGACCAAAGGAATCACACTCTCAAGCTTTTGTGTTCTGACAAACTTCGGCAATGTGTAACCTCATCCTTATTAAACCTTTCTGCTAAATCTTTCACTTTCTTTTCTGCGACTCATAAATCCTATTCGCGAATTGATCATTTTAATTTCTACTTCTTTATCTTCAGCTGTTCGTGATGCTGATATCTGTTCCTTATCTTTGTCGGATCATGATGGAAGTTGTGCAGGTTATCTCATATGCCTCTTTCCTTCAGAAAACCCGACACAAAAAGATAGTTGAACTGGAATCACAGCTCCAGAATCTGACTAGAGATAATCAGCGTTGTTTCTCAGACAATACACTCAGTAAAATCATGGCGGTTAGGTCCAAACTCAATTCAGTGCTGAGATCCAGGGCAGAATTCCTGATCCAAAGATCCAGGCAGAATTATTATTTTCAAGGGAGTAGACCAAGCCACCTTTTAGCCCTAAGATTACGCAACAGTGAAAAGTTTGCTAATATTTCAGCAGTGAAATCCCAATCTGGGCTCATGATGGCAGACCCAAATGACATTTAATATGGCCTTTCACTATTTTTACTCTAACCTCTATACTTCTTCTGCTGATGGTGACCCTGACACTTTTGCATCATTTCTGTCCAACCTTGATTTACCTAGGCTGTCAGATTCGGATTCAGAATACCTGGCTGAACCGATCTCTCTTCAGGAGCTGGAGTCAGCAATTCGATCTATGAACAAGGGGAAATCCCCAGGCATAGATGGCATTCCAATCGAATTGTATACTATTTTTGGTCTGATTTAGGCCGCCTCATGTTAGATATGATCCATTTTTCAGTTAATCAAGGCTCATTTCACCCATCTATTAATATAGCTGTTATTTCTCTTGTGTTAAAAAAAGATAAAGATCCGACTTCCTGTTCTAGTTACTGGCCACTTTGTTTGATAGGGACTGATTTTAAATTATATGCTAAAGTACCATCTCGTCATCTAGGGAAATTTATGAATAGGCTAGTTCATCATGACCAAACAGGATTCATTAGATCTCGCTCAGCTTCGGATAACTTACGCAGATTATATCATATTATTAATTCAAATGATAGTTTATCCTCCCCCTGTGCAGTATTATCTCTAGATGCGATGAAAGCTTTCGACCAGCTAGAATGGAACTATTTATGGGCGGTTCTACAGCATCTAGGTCTGGGATCGAGTTTCATAAATATGATAAAAGTTCTGTATGTGAATCCAGCAGCCACTGTTCTCACAGGTGCTGTTTGCTCTAACCCATTCTTTATACACCGAAGTACTCGTCATAGTTGCCTGTTATTTGCCCTATCCTTGGAACCCTTAGCTCAAGCGGTCCGAAAATCTGAAACTATTTCTCCCATAATTATACGGAATACTCATCATCATCATTTATTTGTTTGCTGATGATATCTTATTGTTTTTGGAGAAGCCATCACATTCTATTCCTCATGTGTTGAATTTATTTGACCATTTTGGATCTCTCTCTGGGTTTAAAATTAATTGGAGTAAAGGTCTCTGCACACTGAGTCCAAAATTTTCGCATGCGTTTTTTCGCATTCGCAATCTTAAAAATTTGTCACGCACAGAGACCTTGCACACTGAGTCCGATGCGTTTTGATTAATCCGTTACGAAAAAATTCGCAAAACTATGCAAAATGTCTTTAAGTAGTGAGGATGATTTTGTTGTCCTCTCTCTTTTTAAAAAAAGAAAAAGGAAATATTGGGTCCATCCAATCCTTAGATTGCGCAGAGGAAGGTTCCACCTCCTTATCAAAGAGCTGCGGGATTATCCCGAGAGATTCAAAGTTTATTTCAGGATGTCAGTGCCTCAGTTTGATACTTTGCTAGCGATTCTGAATCCACATAATAAAAAGACCACCAATTTCCGTGAACCAATTTATCCTGAACAGAGACTGTCTGAGGTATGAACACACACACACCGAACTGCGGCATCGGAAAGGTGTGCGCGCCAGGCATAAAAAATAGGCTACAGCAGTTCTTTATATTCTGTATTCCGCAATTTGTTTGTCATAAAGTGCGCTGTGCTGCAAGACGAAGTGTATTAATTTGTCTGACACTATTTTGGATTTTGGCTTTCGCTTGTACGGTGGCTCTGAATTGTCAAAACACCTTCTCAAAGCATCTCAAAATGCTTTATACGGATGCGAATAACGCAAAAAATCGAACCCGATCCGAATTTTTTTTTGACGGACGAAAATTTCGGAGGCAGTGTGCAAACGTGATTGACAAAACGTGAGGTCGTATTTATTTTTCAACGTGCAAAAATTTCGGACGAAAAATTCGGACTCAGTGTGCAATGGCCTTAAGTCATGTTTACTTCCCCTCAATTCTAAAATTGATTCCATGTCCCTTTCTATATCTATTCCATTGGTTCAAAACTTTAAGTACTTGGGGATAGATGTTTTTCCTTCCCTGCAGGAAATCTTATAATGGTATTCTAGCCAAAGTATCCTCAGATTTGGAAAATTGGTCTCGTCTTCCTACTTCTTTTCAGGCCCGTATATCGGTGATTAAAATGAATGTTCTCCCACGTATTAATTTCTTTTCTTCCATGATTCCTCTCGCTCCACCGGTTGGCTACTGGAATAAACTAGATGCATGTGTTTCGCTGTATATATGGGATGGGAAACGTCCTCGTATTAAATTGACTACCTTACAACAATGTAGATTACATGGAGGTCTTTCTTTCCCTAATTTTAGACTATATGCTCAAGTCTTTTCCCTCCACCCTTTAGCAGTTTGGTTTGATCCTGACGCTTCGGTGTCTTGTAGAGCAATTGAGGAATCTATTGTTTATCCATATAAATTGAAGCATCTTGTTTTTTCGGGAGTTCCGCTTAGGCAGTGTAAATCTCGGTTTGGTCCCATTGTAACCCATCTCCTCTCCACATGTTGAAAGACGTTCACAACTAGTTACAAAATGGCATAGGCATTCGCCTATTTTCCACAATAATAACCTTTTGTCAGGCAGTACTCCATTTCATTGTCCGCAATGGACTCATAATAAAGTAAACACTCTGGGAGATATCTATGATGATAGTGGTTTAAAATCCTTCCAGAATCTTAAAACTCAATATAATCTGCCAGGCACCTCCTTTTTTGTATTTGCGCATTAGATTGGCCCTACGGGAATATGGGGTGCCTTGGAACTCTCAACTGCCTGTTCACCCTTTGCACAAACTAATCCTTCCGAGGAATCTCCCTCCTCTGCTTCAGTCATCTATCTCTTTCTTCTTGAGCATTCATACAAACCTTTATCTATTACAACTGTTTGGGCTAAGGATCTTAATGAGGATGTGCATGTTTTATTTTACCGATCAGGTATGGGGTATGTTTAAATTGTCTTCTAAAAACCCTAATCACCAAATTATTCATTGGAAATTGCTGCATAGGGTTTACTTGACTCCAATGAAACATTTTTATATGAATCTGTCGTCTTCTCCTAAGTGTAACCTCTGTTCCCAAGGAGTTTTAGCCACGTTTTTGCTTTTTTTGGGGGGAGTGCCCCTCTCTCTCACTTTTTTGGACTCTCACAGGACCTATCATTTTTGTTGGGTACTGAGATATGTTTGGCTCCACGCTATTTTTTCATGAATGACTTTTGGGACACCTTGTCTGTCCAACAAAGATCTTTACTGTTAGCTGCTCTCACAGCAGCAAAAAAATTGCTAGTCAACAGTTGTAATCCTCCTCACACAATGGACAGAAGAACCTGGACTGTGTATTTGTTGGACATTGTCCCAATGGAACTCTCTACTTCTCATATACATGGATCTAACATGAAAACTGTAAATTCATGGCATTCAGCTTTTAATTTTGTCTTCATTTCTAAAATCTTTGTAAAAATTATTTTATTGTTATTTGTTTAGCTATTAACACTAGAACCGCCAGAGGTCGCTGTATACCTAAAAGCGCTAGCGGGTAAATTTTACCCACACGCATGGCAACTGTTTTTATATGGCTAAAGAACATATTATTTCATTGTATTATGCCACTGTCTTCACAAAGAAGTGTCTAGAGTCATGAAATGATTGTCTAGTCGTCAACTATATTTTTACCCTGTTGTTTTATGTTCAAGACTTTTTAATTCAGCCTACACTAATCCATTATGGTCAGTAAGCTAAAAAAAAAAAGCCTGCTCTGACAATGAAAATTAGAAGGTAGTAAATATTTGGGTGGTGTAATATTATAATACAATGTCAATATATTAATCAATATATTAGGATAACCCATGTTATTTAAATTACTTATTATTATTTATTAATATGATTTACTTATCAAAAGACAATAATGAGCAATAATAATTCACCACGCTGTATAGCATGATGCTATGACAAATGAAAGCGCACAGCTTCACCTAGGCCCAATTATTAATTTGTTTAGTTATATCATTTATAATTTGAATAAGAGAACAACACCAATAAACTTCGGGTAATCAAAAAAAATATTTTATTCATTGCATCATAGATCAGAGTTTTTATTTTTTTTATTCAGGAAACGGCCAGACTAGAATAAATAGCAACACAGTAGCGAACAATAAACGATATGGCAAGAAAAATGTGAAATAATAAAACCAAAGTTTGACCAATTATGAGTAACCTTAGGCTAAAACATCTAAATATGATGTCTGGATCACTGTCAGATGAGCCGTCAGATGCTAAGTCTAATATGTTATCTAATATGTTATCTAAATCTAATATGTTAAAACATAAGCGGCAAGCATATGACAGCATGAAAATACATGCATTATATAGCGGGTAAATTTGACCCGCACGGCGCTTATAGGTATAAATGCTCCTCTTTTTGATCTGGTTTTATCTAATTAATTTTTAACAACATTGGATTGTAAATTACATAATTTTAGTAAAATTCAATGACAGGGAGACTTGAATATTTTGTTGAAAATCTGTTATGTACATTTGAAAAACAGCTACGGGTAAAATTTACCCCGTGGCAGTTCTAGTGTTAATATTAATTAATGTGTTTATTATTATTATTATTATTTATTTTATGCTATTTATTTATTTTCTAAGTCTACCAAGGGGTGGGATGGGTTGGGGTGGGTTTTTAATTTGTACAGTTTCTTTTTGTTTTGTGCTACTATTCCAAGGAATAAAACGCTATAAACAGTTGTTAACAAAAAAAAACAATTTAGTAAAAATCACTAAAAAAATGTATTATTATATAGTTATATTGGGTTAAAAACAGTGGGAAAGTGACCTATGAAGTAGAATGAGTTTTTTTTTTTTTTTCGTATTAAAAATACCTTAAATGATCATCATTGAAGAAAAGTAGGTTTGCATGGGACATAGTAATCAGCCAAACCACACTGCATTTGGTCCACCCAGATGATTGACTGTAAACTAAACTAATATTCAAATACTGGCCAATAATAACACAGATCGTATACAAACAGATGTTTCAAAATCAGCCTGTTGGGTGGCAGATCAATTAATATTGAAGGGTGGATATTAAATATCATTGTTGCAAAAGCTTAGATAAACTTAAAATAGGTCAAAAGGTTCAAAATACAGTGATAACCATGTAGAATAGATGTTTAAATGTGTGTGTAAACTGGGCTATGAACTCTCTCTCTCTGTGTGTGTGTGGGGTGTGGGGGGGGGGGGGGGGTATCAGGTCTTCATATTGATCAACATATGAGCTCGTTACTCTCCACATTCATTACTACTACAAACCAAAGTACAGGAAGTTGATACATCCAGAGATGTTCAGTGCATGTGTGTGTGTGTGTGTCCGTGTCTCATTTCTCTGTGGATCGTCTCACAGCTGTGTGTTACAGCACTCGAGTCCAACACACACTCACTTTCTCATTCTCTCGCAGCTTTGGGAATCAGACGCGAAACTTCCGTCTGTTTTACGATGGGAAGCATTTTGTGGGAGAGAAGCGCTTCGAGTCCATCCATGACCTGGTAACGGATGGCCTGATCACGCTGTACATCGAGACCAAAGCTGCAGAATACATATCTAAGATGACTATCAACCCCATCTATGAGCACGTGGGCTACACCACCCTGAACCGCGAGCCGGCGCTGAAGAAAACCCTGCCCGTCTGCATAGACATACCCGACGGGAAGGACGCCGCCAGAGAAGAGACCGGCCTGGAGGAGATGGTGAGATACTGCAATGCAGTTACCCAGCATGCCTCTGTGTGTTTGTCTTGTCATGAGGTTTCATGAGTTTTTCCTTCAGATGACCTCTGCTTCAGCCATATGTATGACAGGGGTGAAGAGTTCAGTTTCAGTGTTTATGAATATGATTTCTACTGTGGAAATGATCCCTCATTGCCATCTTGGTCTTGTGCACCACACTGTCTCCCAATTTAATTTGTAGTTTGCTTGTCTTTGTTGTTTTCAGAATGATATGCTTTGGCAAAAAAAAAAAAAAAAACTCCAGATATCAGGGTGTTTAATCACCGGTTTTCTTGTGGTTTCTTATGGTGTTCTGATTTAAAAAAGAATCATTTTTAACTCTATGGCCTGAAAGTTTGAGATGAGTTGCTCATTGGCACCATTATGCTAAATGTCAGCATACTGTCCAGCTATAGTCAAGCTACCCATTTGAAATGGTGTTTAATAGTAAATCTCCATCATGTGCTTTCAGATGGAGTGGCATTTAATACACAGAGCCGTTCACTGACAAGCTACGCAATATCGCGTTCATAACCGAATGCGATTCAACTGCGATTTATAAACGCGATATTGAAGTGAAGTGTGAAGTGAAGTGACATACTGCCAAGTATGGTGACCCATACTCGGAATTCGTGCTCTGCATTTAACCCATCCAACGTGCACACACTTTAATTGTCAGCGATCTACGGCTCTGTGTATTAAATGCCGCTCTATCTGAAAGCACGTGATGGAGATTTATTACTGATCACAGAACCGGCTTTACTGACGAGATGCGCATGACAATCACATGCGATTTATTGTGCAGCCCTAAAAAGCGCTATATAATTATTATAATATTTAGAATGATCAGTGTTTTAACTCACAAGAGCAGGATGTGAGTGATTGAAGAGCTGCTGTCATGGCGACAGGACATCCCATAGTGCTGTGAGCTTTCAGATAAAGGAACGATTCAGTGTCACTTCAATTTTCAGCAGGACACTAAACCCTGAAAGATTTCAGATTTCCCACTATGACAAGTGTAATGGAGAGGATAACTGCACACTCTAGCTAGGATGAATGGCTGATTACGGTGGTCTGACTGATCATGTTCATCTTAAAAGCCTTTTGAAAGCTGTTTGTGCTCATGCTGGCAATGCAATGTTAAGTCCAGCTTGCAATATTTCCTGATCCCATCCCCATCAACTGCCCCATAAGAATAGCAAAATGGCAAAAAAAATAACAAAGAAAATGCTGTCATCATTTATTCACACTCATGTTGTTCCAAACATGACTGACTGACTTTCTTCTGCAAAACACAAAAGAAGAGATTTTGAAAAATGTCGGTAACCAAATAGTGTTTGTTCCCTTTGACTAGCATTGTATTTTTACCATATAATGGGAACCTAAAGTCTTTAAAATAGCTTATTTTTTGTTTTTCAGAAGAAAGTGAGTCAATAAATGTGAATAAATGATGACAGAATTTGTATGTTTGGGTGAACTGTCCCTTTAAGCAGGTGTGTGGGTGATTTGTCCTTCTGTACAGCTGTGATTGGTCTTGAGTTAATGAAGAGCAGCTGACAGATGAATTTATCTCTGCATTAATTCATGCATGTAATCAGACAATCAGGGATGATTTAAACGTGCAGTAATTACTCACAGCAGCTCACCGCTGGTCCTTACTGAGGCTCAGTCTGTTCACAATGCCTGGGAAAGCCATTTTCAAGGGCATAAATATTATGATGACAGTGTTTGTGTATTAATCTGATATGTGATGTTCTGTTGATGTCAGGTCTGTTTTGAACAGATATGCTTTGTTTCATAAATGTCCCAGTGCAGTGTGTTTGTGGGATCGTCTGTTCAGTGACTGTATCCAGACCAACACGTCTTCAGCAGAACTGTAGTATGTTACAGTAACAGACAGTCATATCCTGGAGGCCAGCAGGTATGATTTACATACTGTCTTTGGTAATATGAGCACAGATAATGAAAAAAAAAAAAAACTCTGCCAGTCTTTCTGTGTCCAGTGCTGGCTTTTGAACCTTGACCTTCAATATCAGTCCTCGGATGAGAAGTTTTATTACGTGATTGATTGAGGACAAAAACTGCTTATCCACTCTACTTTTTCACACACTTTTCAGTCCAAAGTTCAAACACCACTCCGTTTATCTATTTGGATCCTTACTTAATCTTATTTTTTAGACATTCATATTTTAGCTGTATCATGAGTTGAATGTCAAAATATCACAAAACAATTCAAGCTCACTGAAGCCAAGTAAACACTCAACAATTAAATAATAACTAATTACAAGCAATAGGACATAAAAAAAAAACTACAGAACAAATAAGAAATGCTACATTGTATAAAGATTTCATTTAACATTTCGCTTTAATTCTCAGGCACTGACTCGTTCGCCAAATTGAGCATCCAATCAGAGTTCACCCCGTTGAATCGTGCGTGCACCAAACAAACTCTCCCGACAGATTCTCACCGACGGCTGACCATTGGCTTGGTGTGTCCTGGCCTTAAATGCAGACGTCTATCAGCAGATCCGTCTATGTGCAGATATATTAGAGATCCGTGGCTTTCAAACGCTCTTGTGTGCTTCTGTGTGATCATTGTAGCCAATCACAGTCATATCTGTTGAGCGCGTAAACACATTGGCCAATCAGCAGTGTTTAAGAATCGGCTCAACAGCACTCAGATCTTAGTGGGAAATGGACGTTTTTTAAAACTTCAGTGCCGACTGGTACTGAAGTCAGTACATTTGACAACACTAATTTAAGCATTTGCATAAAAACTGAAATATACTTTGGGCTTAAGAATTGCTGTGCTGCTTTTTTATTTTTTTGACTGCTGTACCTTTAAGAGGTTTATATGTAAATTACCTCTGTTATGATTGGCTAATATCTTTGCATGTGTGACAGCTCGTACTTCTGCTTTATTACCTCACTATATTTGGCCAGGTTCCTAACCACACAACAAGAGATCGAAGACACATTTATTCAGCCAGGGCAGACAAAGACATTGCAGTTCCTTCTGATTGGCTGAGAATGTTTGAATTTAACCAATCAGCTGCTTTGTGTTTGCTTGGCAGTGTAACAATCACATTGAGAGAGAGACGGAGCCGGCCTTTTTAACGGACAGTAAGATTCTGCTAATGAGACAGAGCATTCAGTCTGCGTGAGTGACTGACAGCAGATTGCTTGTTTGATGGCGGTTGGGGGTTGTGTATCTTGGCAGTTTCGAGCAGTCATCCTCTATTCACCCTCATTAGGCTAGTTAAAAGATTATCACATGGTTAAAAAAAGAACCAACACACCTCTCTGTCCTTGCTTATCAAAGCTGATCTCAAAAGATATATCGACACTTAAGCTGAATTTGTGAATTTTGCATTAGAAGAAGCTTTTCTCAGAACTAACTTTAAAAATCCTGTGTCTTTGAATCAGCTGGTGATTTTTAGTGGATAGTCAGTTCTCCTCATGTTCACACAGGAACCACAGGTGTAGAGAATCACATTAACTATCAACATGATGCACTAACATTTGACCACTGTAAAAGTGTCACAATTTGTCTTCATTTTAAGCAGTGTTTTTATTCTTTTAACACTAAAAGGAAAAGTTCAGCAAAAACTGAACATTTGATAAATATACTCACCCTCAGGCCATCAGAGATGTAGATGAGTTTGTTTCTTCATGTGAACAGATTTGGAGAAATGTAGCATTACATCACTTGCTCACAAATGGATGCTCTGCAGTGAATGGGTGCCGTCAGAATGAAAATCCAAACAGCTGATAAAAACATAATAATCCACACCACTCCAGTCCATCAATTGATGTCAGGTCAAGAAGAGAAGCTGTGTGTTTGTAAAAAGCAAATCCAGATGTTTTTATATATTTACTTGAAGTACCCCATGTGATTTAAGTAAATATTTTAATAATTGAATAGCCTTTGCATGTTTACTTCAAAAACATTTTTTTATCCGTTTTAAAGTTTTTATCCATATTATTTTACATAGCTATTGTTATTAGAGTTAAAATGGCATGAACATTTCACAATATTTGTGACCAGGGTTTGAGAAACTAAAGAATTTTGTAAATAGTTTTGCTTAAAGTGAGACTTGAATATCCAAATACTTTTTGTTTGCATTAGATTGCCCTATACACTATATATTTTATAAACTTTTTCCTCCAGAGATCTGCTATCTAGCGTTATGACGCATAATATTGCATAAAATTGTCTGGTGGTCTGAGGTTCCGTATGCAAAATGAGGTCTGTGAGTGTGAATATGTCTCCATGATGATTATTTTTGGCTTGTTTCCGGCGTAACTGCTGCAGTAAGAGAGCCGCAGGGCTCATTAGATCAAGCTAAAGAACTCTGACATTTGTGGAGCACACTGGACAGAAGCAGCTCCAATGGGAAGTCCCAGTTTGACTGATAATCATAGCCATAGTCTCTGGTGAAATATTGTGTTGGTCACGTCACACTTGTGTGACGTTCCCTTGAATGTGAATAACACCAGCTCTTCATGACATCCGTTTATCTGTTACACTTGTAGCTGTATTATTCTGTTTGATTAATGTTTTTTTTCCTCCTCACCCTCTGCGCACAGCAGTAAATATTAGCGCTGAAGCGTTAGAATTTTCCGTTGTGTGCTTACGAATTATGAATCAGGAATGAGGCTCTATATTAAGCTGGCTTGTTTAGATATCCTCTCTAACACAGATACACACTGTGCATCAGTGAAGAGGGAGTTGTGTATGACTTGAGATTGATGAATAGTTTCAGTGTGTGATCAGGTTGAATGATTCAGGCAGGATTTGAGTTTTAGGAGCACTGTAGTTTCCAGAAATCACAGCAGATGTTCATCAGTCTGGAAAAGCACTGTTCATTCGTGCAGGAAACATGCACACGACGCACTTGACGTGATCTGTATAGCGTAAATCTCTGATGATTTTACAAAAATAGCATGCTCTCATATACATGGGTTAGTGATAGACTGATATATCTGCCAGAGTGATTCATCCGTTGGGGTTTTTTGGCCTGTTTGAGGTTAATAACATCCTGTAATTGGGCCAACATCCAAAGTTTTAAAATCTTTACTATAAAATATTTTTATCCAACAATTTCTCACAATTTAGAGATTTTTTTATTATTATTTAAAGTTAAATGTAACTTTAAATTCTGACTTTATCAGACTTTGAGATTTGTCAGTATATATCACAGTTGTACAATGGCATTTTAGTGTCACAATAAAAATATGATTACAAGAATAAAGTCAAAATATACGAAATAAAGTCGTAGCATCGTGAGATTAAATTCCTAATATTTTGAGAATACAGTCAAAATTACCATAACAATGTTGAATTAATGAGAATAAAGTCTTAGTTGTTTTGCAGTACTATGATTTTTTTTTACTCAAAATATTACCTTTTATTCTCAAAATATTACAACTTTAATATGTTATTTTTGTGACTTTGTTCTCATATTGCTATGACTTTTTTCTTGTAATCTTGACTTTATTCTCAATATAATTCTCTTTATACTCAAAAGACTCTATTCTCGTCATCTTCTTTTTATATATGTATTTTTTGATGTGGCAATAAAACACTGTGATACAATTCAGACGTTCCTTCAATTGCAATTTGTAAATAAACACATTTCAACTCTTTTGTGCAATGTGCAGTTTATATTTCACAATTGACTTTTTTAAACTTTTAGACTGATAAGATTGTGATGTATATGAAATAGTCAAATTAAAAGAAATAAAGCAAGAATTGTGAAATAAAAGTTCTCAATCTTTTTTTTAATAATAAATATTGGAAATTATCGGTCTTCACATATTTCTGAATGGATTTTGAGTCAGAATTTAGTGAATATTAGTTTCAGAAGCATATGAGCACATTCTATTTGAAAGTTTTCATGAGCAAAATGATCTCTCCTATAGCTCCATTTTCTCTAAGTGCCATTCATGTGCACTTACAGGTTTCACAGTAATTACTATAGTAATTGTCTTCACCCTATTAGCAGCGACATATCTGATCTGACTGTTGAAACTAAAGATTCACACCTATTTAGTGCATCCTTTAACTCATCAGGACATCTATACAGTGATTAAGTGATCAGATTTCCATTCGCTGGCTTTTGTTTGTACACTGATAGGCTTTAGTCTCAGCACAACCGTCAACTGTTTTGAACTTTAGTGGTTGGGAAGAACATTTTCAGACCCCATGACTATTTCAAAGGGTTGAGGTTTTAAAGATTGTCCTTTTGACTAAATTGAAATCTCAACTACATCAAATGGATTACAGCTGTATCAGAACAAGCATTGTGATACAGGTATGGGTTAAAAACACTTTTCTGGTCCATGCGAGTCTCTAGTGTAAGTGTGTGTCTGTCCTTGCTCTCCTGTCATGCGGGGGCGACAGGAATGTAGCTGAGTTGCGTAACGCAATCGATCAGCAGTACACTGTGTGACAGTCAAAGGAAGTGAACAAGAAAGTTAGGATAGAGAGAGAGATGGAGATAAGGAAGCAGGGCTCGTGTCTCATAATTCTGAAGTAAGCGGCTATAAACTCAAGGGCAGTGTGTACTTCACTGCTGTACAGCATCAACAACATCAACACTTCCTGCGAAGGCTAAACACAGTAGCTGTAACAACACTGGAGCTGAGAAAAACATGTTTTTGGTTCAATTGTGATGTTGAAACTGATATCAAATCATTAATTTTGTTATGGATATCAGTTGAGGCGAACCCATCTGTCACAGAACGCCCATCTGTCTTATCATAGTATAAGAGACCCATAACTAAATTTTGACTCGATCTGCAGTTATTGTTTTGCTTTTGTAGTGCGGAATTGAAGTATGAAAATTCAGTCAAAAGATTTTTGTGCTTGTCTATGCAAAACTGTCTGTGGGTATTAGCCAGGGTGCTGCTATGCGTTTGCTAATGTGTTATGAATATTTTTAGGGTGTTGCATTGTGGTCGTAGTGTATTAGCTGGTTTCTAAGTGGTTGCTGCTCCAAGTAACAAAAAAACATTCAAAGACACTATAATATTTTGTCCCGCCTTAAATGTACACAACCGTTCAAATGTTTGGGGTCGTAAGATGTTTGTTTTTGAAATAAATTCATTATGTTCACCAATGATGGGTTTATTTGATCAAAAATGCAGTAAAAGTAATATTATTAAAATGTCATTTATTTCTGTGATCAAAACTGAATTTTCAGCCTCATTACTCCAGTCTTCAGAGTCACATGATCCTTCAGTAGTTGTTTAATATTTTTGTTGTTAGTATATTATGCATGATACCTTTTTTCAGGATACTTTGATGAATAGAAAGTTTAGAAGAACAGCATTTTTTAAAATAGAATTTAAAAAAAATTGTTTATCTTCCATTGGAAGTGCCTCACTGTAACCTACATTTTGATGTTTTTAAAGAAAATCAGCGGTAAGTCAGTTATTTTTTTGTTTATATCTATCAACGTTATGCCACAAATGCTGTTGAATGAGCTTAACCTATAATGAAACTGAAAAATTATTTTCATAGCTCAGGTTGGGGTTTGTATGAGCAGTTGTGTGATATATGAACCGTCTCTGATGCTGTAGTAGCATTGTATCTGGGTTTGTACCAGCTTTATCGTCCCTGTTGTTATGTGTGTTATGAGGATGATGACGATGATGTGCGTGGTGAGACCTGCCTCCCAGTTCCGGTCTGCAATCATTCATCATATATGGTGCTGTGAGTGTTTGCCGCACCGTTTGATCGCCTGCGCTGTGATTATGCATCACTCCATCCTTATGTAACGTTATATAACATAACCACCCACATCACTGCAGCTCTGACTGAAGAAACTTTCTCAAACTCAAATGTGTGTTTCAGAGCACTTATGGAATGAAGACATTTCGATGATTGTAAGCCTGTTGAAATACGGAAACTCATGATGTTGATGTTATTGACATTTGTATGTTGCTCAGAAAAAGCAGAGAGTGAGCGGTGGGGAGGAGAGGATGGAGGAATGAACAGGAAATGAGGTCAGGTAGCTGACGGTTATCATGCAAACTGAACAGCGCATTTAACATTTTATATAAGCAGAACATTTCATTCCAGTTTCTGCGTGGTTCGGGTTTGCTAAAATGAGGCTTTTGTTTATGAGAAGTGGGTGATAGTAGATTTCATGGCGATGCAAATTCCGCTTGCTTTTTTGAAATTAAAGAGTTCATTGTACTATGAATCATACTGTACATTTCAGAGCTCAAAACTTGAGTCAGAAAAGAGCATTTATTGAAACTTAGCTGCAGAAATGACTTGTTCTGAATATACTTGAATATTTCAGATCATTGGTGAGAACTGATTTAGATTGCTTTAATTGGGTATTAAACATTTATAATGTGGAATGTCATGGAATTTGCCAAATTTTAGATGTATAAATCAGAAGTAGGTACACTTAAATCAAAACGCGATATGGACTAGTGTCTGTGAATATTAAGCTGCAAAAAGACTAGAATGTAATCTGGCATGTTCTGCGTGTCTCTGTGAATACACACAAGCTACTGAAACTCATGTGTGTTTTCAGCCTCTGCTGCCTCAATATATGGGTACATGAACAGAAATCTCCAGAGCTGTGCTGAGAGTCAGTTCATGAGCATTTTACGGTTCTTTTGAGAAAAACTATCTTCATATCATATACAAACAGAAACTTAAAGGTCTTCACAGCAACCCATCAAAATAAAAGCTCAGTTTAACTTAAAGAAAGTTTATACGCAAAGAAAGGGGACGTGGTGTTTATTCTCGCTGTAGTATTGTTGCTACCGCCGTCGCCATTTAGTGGAGATGATATGTTTCGTTGTGAAAGCGAAAGTACTTTGTTTGGGCTTCCAAAAGAGGACACAAATAGAAAGCAGTGGTTAAGTTGCATTTACAACACTGTTTCAGAACAGTTCAACCCAAATATTCGAGTGTGTGCAGCGCATTTTACAGAGGCCTATTTCCTGAACCTGGCAGGAGAGTAGCCTTGCTTGCAGGCTTGTACAAAGACTGTTTCTATAAAGTGGGGCATTTCCAACTTTGCAAGGACAGTCTGACGCTTCTGACGCACAGCCTGTAAGTACGTTTCTGCTACTGACGATTCAAACGTGAGTTTTGAGCAGTGTAGAGTAGTGCTTGTTGTTTGTCGTTTCTCTGATCACAAATGCAGATATGGTAATGTTTAAGCGGCGCAATGCAACGTACATGTAAAAAGACAGTATAAGTCATTATAATCAGTAATTATGTCCCCACTTTTGGATGCAACAAATGCCTCGTTTGTGGATTTTATTGTTATACCCTGCGTCCCAATGTTCATACTGTCCATCCTAAATAGTATGGGAGATTACAATAAGTGTGTCCCAAAGCATAGTATATTGAAAAGAGTATGCCAAAAGTCCCCAGATGGTCTACTATTTCAGGTCGATTTTTGAAGTGTGAATCCGTGCACACTCTAATGGCTAAAATTGCCCACAATCCATTGCGCTTTGGAGAAGGATTCAGTCCAGAACTACAAACACGAATAATATGTGTTAGAAAAACTACAAACATGGCGGATGCGCGCGATCGACGGTTTGAGAGGTTTACAAAAAGGGGTTGAGTTACTAATAATCAACATTTAACCTGGTAAAAAGTATGAATTTATTGTTATCAGCGTTATATTTCATCTGCAACAGCAATGTGAACTTTTATAAACATCCATTTGGTCGTTAACTTTTAAATGCATCATTATGCAGGCCAATTTACAGTGAGTGTAACAGATGCGACAGAGCGGTCCGTTAAAGACGCAGTTGTGTGACGTGATAGTATGTCCCAAAGCTTTCCTACTCTTCTACTACACACTTAAAAGTGTGTACTTTTTCTTCACCAAAAGAGTACATACTTTAAGGGCTTAGTATAAGTAGGCACACTGGGACGCAGCATTAGTCTCGTCTCGCCGGGAAAGGCCATCACAATACGGTAAGGGGTGTAACATTTCCATCTCACGCTTGAGATATTCGACCAATCAGAACACACTGGATAGCTGGCCAATCGCAGCACGCCTTGATTCTCAGAACGATGAGCTTATTAAAAATCAACGCTTTTCAGAAAGGCGGGGCATAGAGGAGCAACAATAATGTACAGTATGTGAAATATAATGTGTTTTTTGAACCACGAACCACATAAACACCGAATTTGGTAAAAAAGGGGAAAAAAATGATGTATTTCATATTAGGGTTGTGACGGTGAGGAAATTTCCCCACAGGTTAATCGACGTGTGACAATTTTTTCTTCACTTTTAAATAGCTTGTTACTGCTGTCACTTTTTTTTTTTTTCGAATTAGCGGCAATTCGGCGTTAATTACTTGAATGGGCAAAAACAAAACACTATGACAAACGCACTTATTTTAGACACACACTTCAACAGGCATTTCAAAATCCTAAATATTGTCAAGCAGGCGCTTTTGCATTTTGTTACAAAACTAAATATTGCGTTATCGTCTTGCCTTTATCACCTCACTCTTGTCAGTCTGGCTTCCAGAAATTTATAAAGGAAAAAATTTAATTTGGAAGAAAAAAAAAACGGATAACATAGTTACGTGTACGTGTGTTACTGCAAATGTGATTTAGATTTTTTTTTTTTTTTTTTTTACATACTCAAAATAAAAGCTTCAGAACTATTTTGGAGTTAAAACAGCATAATCCAAATGATGATAGAGTATCATCTGTATCAGCTGTATTTGACCTTTAATATTGCTGTAAAGATTGCATTGGAAGAAAATATTGAGTTTAGACATGTAATGCCTGACATATGAAATAATAGTAGGAAAAATCTATTGTTTTGATTTATTGAACCCTTTTGAAAATTTGCATATGCATTTTGTATAGTATACATTTATATGGTATGATATAGTAAAATATGGAGCTTGAACGTGAACATTTTTAATCAAATGCCCAAACAGAGCAAAATATGTAATATGGTGCAGTTGCTGATATTTATGTGATCAAAAAGTAAGATGAAATTCTGATAGCCTTTAATGTAAATCAGTGTAACAGACTTAAAAATTGCATAAAATGCATGTAAATATCAGCTGTCACTTAATATTTCCTAGTAAAATGTCTTAGTAAGATGACTTTTGAATGCTTAGTTTTATGATCAAATCTCAGTAGTTTTTATTGTGGGGAACAAAACATATAATACAATACAATACAATGATGATTGAGATGAACTCAATGCTAAAAAAGGGTGGATTATGAAGTAAACTTATAATTGTATTAGACTAAGATCTTTTACTTCCTAAACTATCAGACAACAGAAGGCATGTATAAGTGTACAACAGGTTTTGATCATTTAAATGCCTTTATGGGATTAAAGGTGTGGCATTTCTGTGTCATAAATAGCATCAAACAGAAAGGCAAAGAAAATAAATGAATAAATAATACAATTGTTTTTGAACAGGATTCCCAAATTCTCCCACCATTGGTCAATCAAACTGACTGAAGGTGTTAGTTATCACAGCACTGGAGTCAGCTCTATGTAATGCCAAACATCAAATAATGACATCAGATTTAACTGTTAATAACTCAACATCATAGAGCAGCAGATGATGTGGCCAAATTGTGTTAGTCTGTGCGTGTGTGTGTATTTCTCTCTCTGAGAGATCTGGCTCAGAGAACGTCAAACTCCTGTGAACCCATCAGGTATTGAGTGTCAGACTGAATGAGTGATTGCACAAACAGATGGACTCGTTCGTGTCGTTTTGGGAGAAGAAAGGAAATAGCCTTGAATTAGCCATTCTTCACCTCCACCCCATTTATGACCAGCGTTTTGCTCCAAACGCATTTGTGAAAGCAGAAAGATCAATCTTGTCAATTAGAGATGGGCCTGTAAGCCCACTTCCTGCCAGACTGACTGGTCAGACACAGCATGCTGTTGCGCTCTGGAGCCGCAGTCCTCAAACGCAGGCCGAGTGCACTGCACACATATGAAAAGACCTGCCGTGTGAAGCCACCTGGCACAGGTAGCCGTCGGGGTGTGAGGGTTCCTTCAAGTCTGTCAGGAGATTGACTCTGACGCTGAGCGTTTCATCTCGGCTCCAGCGGTTTCATATTCTCTGCCTCGGTTTGGCTTATTGATCTGGAAGCCAGCAGGCGGGAGGTATCTCATCCAGCCCTCCATTTGGGCACTTTGCTCACTGGTGCTGGAGAGGATCGAGTCATGTGGTATTGATCAAAGGGAAACCTATGGTGTGTGTGTGTGTGTGTGTGCTGGCACGTCTGGATCCAACATACTGCTGTCAGAAGAGGATGAACAGTCCAGCTGAGATAAGAGAGAAAGACAGAGGAAGAGTGTGTTCGATTATAATTAACATTCAGTTCAAACTACACATTTGAAGTGCTTCACACATGCAGCATGGCACATTAGTGCCGAAGTTAATTAATAAAACAATGAAAAATAGAGTCTTGCGCAGGAAGGCACCGCTCTCATCTTTTTAAAAGCTAAATTTAAAAGTCTGCGTCGGTCAGTCAGCCTTCCAGGTTTAGTGCAAACTTTACTAAGCTAATAGAATTTAGTGAGAATGCAAGTGTTTGGGATTTATTATACATCGTTTGAGCTTAAAGTAGATTTAAAATGAAAATAAAAGCATAATGATGCTACTGCAACATATGCATCTTAAACATGCATCTTAAGTTGACTTTATTTATTAAGCAGGAAGACCTGTGTGTGTGCGTGCGCAGTTTGGGGTCAGTGAGATTTTTGTTTGAAAAAATTGGAAAAACACATCGTAGTAATCAGAAATGTTACTTGGAATGATTTTTGAAGGATCATGTGATGATACAGACTAGAGTAATGATGCTGAAAATTCAGCTTTGTATCACAGGAATAAATTTTCCATTTTCCAATATATTAAAATAGAAAACTATTATTTTGAATTGTAATAATAAATCACATTATTACAGTTTTTACTGTATCAAATGAATGCAACCTTAGTCTGCAAAAGAGGCTTTTTACAAAACCATAAAAAAAAAATTCTTACTGACCCCAAACTGTTGAATGGTACTTTATTTTACTTCAGATTTACCCCAAAATTGTGTTTACAAATTGCATTTGTAAACAAAGTGCATGTTTTGATTGACAGCTGTAGGTAGGTTTCGGGACAGACAGAAGTGAAGGTGGATTTAAGACAGAAGCGGTTTTTGACCGACGCCTTTCCAAATATCAGACAATTAATCATCCTGGCCAATATATCAGTGTATCAGTGTATAACGTGCAGTATAATAATAGCACACAAACAGAGACCGTGTTTAAACATAATCTCTTTCTGATCTGTTTGGAAAAGATCCAGAGTCATTTGGCTGATGCTGACATTGTGATTTATGAAGGCAGATTGCAGTATCTGATCACGTGTGCGTGTGTATGTGTGTGTGTGTGTGTGTGTGTGTGTGTGATGGGGACCAGGGACTCGTGAGCTTCTGTATGAAGCAGGAAGTTGATTTCATTACACAAACGGTGAGCAGGTTCAGGCCCGGTGAATCCCCGTGTCCAATATAGAAATTCACTCCATTTCTTTCTGGTGTTTTATTAATGTTTTATGAAAAACCCATTTCATTGAACAGTAAATAAATTCATGGGACTTTAAAAATGGATTTGAGTTGAAATTCTTTTATTACTTGTGAAGGAAAATGTTCTTTCTCTTGTATAATTCATATGGCTTGGCGAGATAAGAGATATGAAACTAGCAATGAAATAGTTAGGACATTGGTAACTGTGGGCAACGGTCAGGTTTGCGTAATTTTACAGAAATATTTGACCACACAATTACTCAGTTGAGCATTTACAGTCAAGTATTCCAGAGAGCTGTGTGATAAGATACATAGTAAGGCTACACAGTTAAGAAACCTCAATCATGATATGAATATATGCACTGTGCTGTGTGTTAGTGAAGTGCAGCACTGTGTTCATTTACACGTGAGCAGCTCAAGATCGGCCAGTGTTTTCAGCTCAGAACGGATTAGTTCACAGTCAATGCTGCTCCACACAAACGCTGTCTGTATATAAAATTGAAGTTTAATAGTTTAACATTTAAAAAAGAAGAAATTAAGAGAGATATTGATATTGGTAAGTATTAAATATTGTAATTTTCCAGTAGTAGTAGTAATAACCTTCGTCTTTGTATTCTTCGTATTCTTCTTCGTATTATTATTATTTTTGAGTGTTCCATTTGTAATATTCAGTAATAGCCATGTTTATATTTTTTATTTAAATTTTTTAAATTATTTAATTGAATAATTATTAGTATTGTAATCTTACACTTGCAATATAAAAAAAAAAATATTAATTAGTACATTTTTATAAAATACTCTTTCTGTTACAGAGAAATATTACAATTGTACTAATTTACTAGTTTTTGTAAAAAAATATTTGTTTTTTTTATCAAAATTAAAAATAAAATAATAATATTTGACATTTAAAAATTAATTAGGACATCCATAATTATTAATGCAATTTTACAGTTGTAAATTATATTAATTTTCTTAAACACACTTTTTTATTTTACAGTGAAATATTACAATAGTAATATTACAAAATATTACAATGTAATATTTCTTATTTTGTTCCTTAATTATAAAATAAATGATATTTTTCTTAAATACGCTTTTGTATTTAATAATAATAGCTATTATTGTTGTTATTGTTGTCGATGTTTAATATTTAAATATTTTAGAATAAATTGACATCCATAAATATTACAACAAATATTGTAATTTTTATTTGATAATATTTTATAGCTGATACATAATCACAAAATTTTAGCCAAATTGTGCAGCCTTACTAACAAGCAGCAAACCTGTAATTCTTTTCAAATTTGCAATTACAGTTTAAATTTTTTTCATCAAGTCGTGCAGTCCTCACACAGTGTGGGTTGTGTTTATGGTGGATTGGTGTGGTGGCTTTGTGCTTTTATTAGAGGAGTATGAGCTCAGAGCTGATCCATGACTCATTCACCTCTCATTACCGTCCCACTCCTTATCGCCCCCTACGCTCGCTCGCTCTCTCTCTTGCTCTCTCTCTCGCTCTCTCTCTCTCTCTCTCTCTCTCTCTCTCTCTCTCTCTCTCTCTGCCCACTCATGCGGTGGATTGGTTGCTGTAGGGGCGGAGCGAGCTCTCTCACAGACTCTGCTTGGATTGGCTGATTGGAGCTGTGTAATTCAGTGTGACTGTGGTTGGTTCGTCCCAGTCGCCCCCCTCGCGCTCTCTTTGAGGCAGCGTTCCAGAGAGGATATCTGCTGCTCGCAGACAGGACAGGATTAACTTAACAACTCATCTCATCTGCATATAGATGCCCAGAGAGAACCAGGCGCAGGGGCTTCACACACTCGCTGAAGAAACTCTGTTTGGACTAGTTGGACGTTCACATTGGTGATTTGTTTTGGCATCTTCAAATCTCTGGCAAAAGATGTAGAAGAGTCTGTTAGGGGATCTCGGAGTTGTGCTTAAGTTTTCTTTAGTTGGTGTCTTTGGTGTGGATTAACTCCTCAAGCGTGCGAGATGCCGTCTCGCGAGTCCTATGTTCTCCGTAAGGAGGAGAAGTCTCTAGTGCACAAGGCCAAGGCAGAGGGCAAGGAGCAGGGGATGGTGGCCGCTGCTCTGGGGATGAAGATGAGTCCTCAGAAACCTCCGGCCACTCTCTGGCAACCTCTCAAACTCTTTGCTTATTCGCAGCTCACATCGCTGGTCCGTCGAGCCACACTGAAGGAGAGCGAACGGGCGCCCAAGTACGAGAAAATCCACAACTTCAAGGTAAGGATCCACAAAGGCTCATGACCTGCTTTAATGGGATTATCTTACTAGAAATCAAATAAGGAATATGTCAAGCTTTTGCCTTTTTTTTGTCAATTTGTTTGTCAGAATTGTCTGAAAAAGTTTATTATTGTTACCCGACTGGATTTATTTTTTGTTCTTGTTTCATGCATAAAGCTTATTGTGGTGAGTTTGATAATATTGGTAATATTTCTTGGTATAATGTAAATAATATTGGTAATATTATTTGTGGTCAATCTGAACATTTTTTCATTTTTAAAATTTCAATTTGGCCTCAATTTTGCCATGAGTCATTGAAATGTTTTGTCAGTTTTATGTTTTTGTGATTTTAATTGTCTTGAAAGAAGAAATACTGCACAGTGTTGTCAAATTAACAAAAAACAAATCATTTAAAGTTTGATTGGTACATACTGGATTTCTTTCTTGTTTCATGCATAAATCTTGCTGAATTAATTTTGAATAAATTTGTGCTTAAACAAGAGCAAAAAACTATTGGGATTAGAAAAATAAATTTTGGTAATTTTTGGTAATATTATTATTTGTGGTTTATCGACTGTTTTTTTTATTGTTTTTTATTTATTTTATTTTTTTTTTGCATAATGGTCTCACTTGCATCTCGTTTTGACTATGATTCATTGAAATGTCGACTGTGTTGTGTTGTTGTGACTCACTTTCAGAGCGACTATGTCATAGCATGTTATGCAAATTCTCCCCAAATGTGATTTAAATACGTCCCGAGGGGTGTGTTGTTGCTGTGGCAGCGAGTGCAGTTTCAGGAGACGTTGGAAGACTTAAGATGCTGTAAACCACGAGTCTGTTATTTAGAGGCAGTTCAACCAGAGGTTCTGAAAAACAAATCAAATAAAAACATCTTCTGTTTGCATGAGAGAGAGGAAGGGAGCTCGAGGGAGGTTGTTTGGGGTGACAGATGGAGAGATTAGGAATTGATAGAGGATTGGTAAACATAACGGCGTTTCCTCATTTGGCTTCTGTCATCAGCAGGTAGTGGCGCCCCAGACCCCAGCCCCCTCTCAGCTTCAGTTTGTCTGTAGAGTCCAGAGACAGAGGTGTGCAAACCCTCACAGACTGCTGACTCCACAAAGAGCTCTTTCTGCTGCTGGCTTTCTCTCATGCTTGCGTTTTTCCCTTGTTGTCGCATGGTAATTGATGTTAAGATACTGGATAGTGGCTGCTTTTGTCAGCAGTAGATGAAAATTACTAAAGATTCAGGTTATTATTGTTAGAAACATAGAACCATCTGTGTTTATACTGCACATTCGTATAGTAGACATGGTATAGTGGGATAATGTACAGCCAGCTAGTTATTTAGCAAAAAAAAAAGGCTACCTGGGGGTTGTTATGTGTATTATATCATTTTATTATTTTATATTTAATTATGAATTTTTATTAAAAATACTATTTTTATTCATAATTAAAAAATGCTGCATAGATGTTTCATAGATGTGTGTATATATATATATATATATATATATATATATTTTTTTTTTTTTTTTTTTTAAATAAAACTACTTTGTTTTATTAATCATTTATATTTATATACTAGTCAACATTTGAAGTGGAGCAAAACCTTTCATCAAAGTTGTCCTAAAACACGTTCTTTTTTTCTTTTAGGACATCTTTCATTAATTTTTTTTTATCCACTTCAAATGTTGACTAGTGTATGTACATATAGGGTATATATAATATATAATTTTATATAATTTCATTATTTCTTATTTTTGATTATGAATAATAATTAAAAAAAATGAGAACCTTTTTTTTTATTATTATATTTTTTGTTAATTTAGACAATTTAAAAAATATATATGAATTTATTAAGTGGTATTTAACTTCTCTTTCATGTTTTAAATATAGAATATATAATTTATTTACTAGATAAATAAAATAATTAAATATTGATTTAAGTTTTAAAATCAGTTGCCATGGGCAACAGTAAGTTATAACATTTAGCCAATCAGAATAAAGTATTCCTGAAAGCCATTGTAATATAAATGATTCCATAAATATATATTTCATAAATAAGCAAGGCTTTCTTTTGATGATCCAGTAAGCATAATACTTTTCTTTGTCCTCTTTTCCATAAACTGTTAAATCCCCCAGCTCTGTAAATATTCAATCATTTAAATTCCTCCGGCCTCTTTTATATGTAAATAGGGCACTTCTCATGTTGATGTCAGTATGATGTACAGTTATTTCATCATCTACTGTAAGATGGTTCTACTGTTAGGATAGTAAACCCTGCCAGTTCCTGCTGCTAGACCTGAAGGGCTCTCAGAGATCCAGGGGCCCGTCCCTCAGGAGCATTTATGCGCGTTTGATTGGATGAGCTGTTACCAGGGCTTTCCTCCTGATTAATGCCCCCCCCCCCCACCCTCTTTCTCTGGCTGTTGATTAATTGTGATTGGATTCAACAGCAGCCAGATTTGACGCTGCTTGTGTCTCTAATCACACATTCATCTTTATTAGCAGGTTTAAACAGCTCAGAGGAGCAGAAGTTGATTTGTATTTGCATGTTGTCCTGTAGGTGCACACCTTCAGAGGGCCGCACTGGTGTGAGTACTGTGCCAACTTCATGTGGGGACTCATCGCCCAGGGAGTCAAATGTGCAGGTAAATCAACACACACCCAATGCAAAATCTCTATAGAAAACATGCTTTCCACCAAGTACCTTTCAGGTACTGAAATTCATAAAAGATGCATTATTTCTTAGTGTCAAGATTTTCATAATCTACAGAACCAGTAAAGAAGCTTGTGTTGAATGGAAAGGTTCTATGGATGTTAAAGGTTCTTCATGGAACTACAGATGGCCAAAAATAACCTTTATTTTTAAGACTGTAGGAAACAATTCAAAAAGGAAACAATTTCTCAAGTCAATTGAGATGCTGGCATGAAAAAATGTAAAAGTGGGGGGTTCTCCGTGATTATAATGGTGTACATTGTTTCACCCTTGTGTTTGTAAATGTAATGTAATTTGTGTGTCATTAAAGCTATTAACTTCCACCCGCTGAACCCCTTTCTGAAGTGTTCAATAGCTTCATCTAATGACATTAGGACAGATTTGGGGGTTTGTAAGGGGGTGAAGTGAGGATTCCTGTGTATGTCTCGGCGTGATGCTCATGCAGAATTGAATATGTGTTTATTCACACACACGATCAGAGCTCATATAGGTCAGTGTGTTGCTCAGGCTGATGTGTATGTGAATGCTCATTAGCCTGTGGAGGGAGCGTAGACTGGCCTACATCTGCAAGAAACCGGTGGAGTGCTGAAATGAGAACATTATGATGATAACAGACAGATGAAGACTTATGTTTTATTCCTTAGTGAGAGATACATTATTTTAAAAGAATATCCATCCACTTTCAGCCATTTGAAATTAAACCATTTTATTTTATGTATGCATGCAAGTTTTACATGAATAGTGATTTAAGTGCTTTCATTTAATCATGTTTTAATTCATATTTGATTATTTTGTTGCTACTATAGATTAGTCCTTGTTTTCATGATCATGTAAGATATAAAATGTCCATCTTTTTTTTCTGTACAAAACAGGATTTTTTAAAATGCGTATTAGGCGTTCTAATCTCTCTTTAAGAGAGTTTTCTCTTTGAGGAATGATATTGTGGTTGCTTGTTTGTTTTAATTATTTATTTATAGGATAATGTGAGCGACACATATGTTTTCATAATGCATGAATAATGCATGAAGCTATTTTGAAAGCAGCTTGTGTTCAAAATCCCTTATTCTGAGAGCCTTTTTACGCTACTTGGATCCACCTCCTTTTCTCACCTCTACCCTATCATTCTCTCTCGTTCCCTCTCTCTCTCTCTCTCATTCTGTGATGCCAGCATAATCTAGGGCAGTGAAATCTCATTTGATGTAGAGATTTGCATTCAACGTTGTGATCTGGCATGCTTTCTTCTTTCTTTTGCTTTTTGTCTGTGAGAGCGAGACTCCGAGCTATTATTTTGGGTGTCTGCCAGCGTGCCAGCCCCAGTGCCCAGGCATGTTGTGCCACATTGCCTCATGAGAGGATAAAGCGTCCCCCTCCCCCTCGGCCCAGTCCATCATGGCAGAGACTGAAAACAAAGCTGGCATGTCTTTATAATGAGAAGAGGGGCTGAGAGCTCACAACCAGCTCCACTTTACACACACACACACATTAAAATGCAGGGCTCGTCGCAGCACTGGGTCACACAGTGAGTGTGAGAGGGAATTTCAGGATACAGGAACCGCTCAAAACATTCTCACAATGGTAGAAGACGTCTGAATTTAGCTCAAGATATTTGCCTCTACAATGCCTTTGGGTAACACGTTAACTAAAGCCTGTATTTATGATGTGTTGTGGATGCTCCTAATTAATAACCTTTAACTGAATGGTTCTTTGTGGAACCAAAAATGGTTCTTCTATGGCATCGCTTGAAGAACCTTTTGAAGCACCTTTATTTTTAAGAGTGTAGGCATAATGCTTTACTCTTTGTGGTGCAGTGAAAAAAAAATTGTACACAATTTTGTCATGCATAGGCAAATAACTATGCATGTTCTGCATAGGCAGAAAATGTCTCAAGATAAATGCATTATATTGCCATATCTATGTTGTAACTGTGGTTTAAGCAGAATAATTGACTCTGGACCACTGAATTATTGAAAAGGAATGTGCATGCAAAGGATGCATTGCAAACCCAGGTGTGCATTAATTTTCAATAATTCAATGGAACGGAGTCATTTACAGCTGATTATTGCATGTCTTCTCAGGAAATGTGAGTGCATTATAATGCAAAACTAAAACCTTAGAAAAAAAAAAAATTATAAAATAAAAATTTATAAAATTTGTAATTAACCATTATCAAATAACAAACATTAACTAAATAGTTTTTATTTTACTTTTTATTTTAATTTTGTTTCCACTCGCTGTCAAGGCGACACATCTCATTTTCATTTAGTTTAAGTTGTAGTTATAAGTAATAAAACAACCAACACTAAATACACTAAAACTATATAGACAGGCTAGACTATATAGGCTGTATAGGTAAAATAAATACTAATAATAATTACAAAAAACACAGCAAAATTAATAAAAATTCAACAAAAATTAAAATGAAATCAGAAAATATACAACTAAAATATTCAAAATATTAACTCTGATAATATATCAATGATACTAAAATAAGACTGTCATTTAATATCGTAATATTGAATTTTATATACCGGTTTCAAATAAAACCCATTTTACATCTAATAGCGCTTCTAAAGAAAATCTTTTGGCTATTTTAGCCGTCCTAAAGGCTTAAACTACATGCACTCATTCTCAAGCGGAGATGTGTTTGTTGTATGTATGCGTCCACATGTGGGCCAGGGGTCACCTCTACGCCACTTTGCTGAACAAGGCCTCGGCAGACCAGAGTTAACAGATTGAATGCATTAGAGATGTGCCCTCCATTAGCGCCTGTCTCCTCCACTTATCATAAACCTCGCTCTTCTTTTTCAAAAATAATTACAGTTCTGCATGGCTGAAGTCTCAAGACGACAGAGTCGCTCAAGGGGCCGTTTTTTAATCACACGCCGCAGAATCTTTACAATAAGTGTCAGCGAATAATTCATTATTTGCATTCAATGGGTTTGCATTAGACTTCATTCTAATTCCAGGAGTCAAAAGGAAAAAAAAAAAACTATCACTTATTATTGTTTTGAGGTAAAAAAAAAAAAAAAAAAAAAAAAGGGAAATCAGCCACCAGCTACAGATTAAAATTTGGGGTCAAAGATGTAACATTCATTTTTTTACCCCCTCTTAAGCTCTTTATGACCTAAAAATGCATGCTTACACAAAACAACTTTCTGTAAAAAAAAAAAAAATATATATATATATATATATATATATATATATATATATATATATATATATATATATATATATATATATATATATATATATATATATATATATATTTTTTTTTTTTTTTTTAAAAAGATAAAATGAAGCAGTTCTAAAATATGTTTGGGAGGAAAAATGTCTAGAAATTTTTTTAGAGAGAAAAGTTTCTAGAAAATATCCCAAAATTGAAATTTATTACATAAAATCATCGTTCATGATTTACAATTTTCATGTAAATAATGCTTTTTGCAGCAAAATATTTTTGTGTAAAAATTTTTTTATCATTTTCTTTTCAACGTAAAGATGTGTACAGTAAGATTCACGAAGGAAGGTGTAACTTGCCATTTTTAGAGTTATTAAATCCAACTTTTTGTATGAAAACGGAGTATGAATAAGTATGAATATTATATTTCTAAGAAAGTGGCACATGCATTTTAAGATTTAAGATGTTTGCTTTTCATCATCCTTAATTGTAATTGCTCTTTAGTAGACAGTCAAAGGCTGATGAAATGATTCAGAATGACAGTCTTGTGGGTTTGAATCTTGCAGGCAGTCAGAGAGGAGAGCAGCAAGGCGTTTGGCCCATTTATTGCAGGAAATGAGGTCTGGTGAAGCCCCCAGGACTGACAATCACTGCCCACTCCACCATTATGTTTGAGTACAGATCTGAAGAGCAGTAGCACTCCATATCTCTCTCTCTTTCCTCCAGGTTACGTTGTTTTCAGTGTGGATCACTGAGCATCCCACACATCTGCCCTGAGCGCGCAGTCTTTTATTTGTCTGCTTCTTGTCTCTGTTTTTCTGCGTTCTTCCTCTTTTTTTCTGTTTTCTGTCTCTGGTACCTGCTTTGAAGCAGCTGGCCAATTTAGTAGGCCACATTATATATTAATCAGCTAATTTGCCTAAATTTGCATTTGCCTTGCGAGTTTGTGTGTGTGTGGGGGGGGGGGGGGGCTGCTTGCTTGGGTGCAGTTGGGGGTTGGTTAGTTTTTGCTGTTTAAAAGAACTAATTTAAAGGTTTTTTGTTTAGTTTTTTTGATAGTGTGCCATTTAAGCTATTATTGATTTCCTGGTAGAATGTGAAACATTATCAAAAAGTATTGCTGTTTGTTTAAGAAACCCAACATAACAGCATAGGCTCAACCAGTAACATGAGTTGGGGGCGGGACTATCTGTTTGTCCCATAAACAAACATTTTCTGTTTTGTTTTGTGTTTTGAAATTCAGGATAATTTATTAAACGAGAGCAAAACTCATTTTCATATACATTTTTTATTTTACAGCTCTTATGTAAATTTCTCATTCTTGCGTAAAATGTTTGTACAATTCTTGCATATATTGTCACATTTTATGTAAATTGTAACAATTTACATATTCCGCTTGTGTTTGATGGATTCAGCTTTTTATTTTCGCATTTACTTGTTTTTACAGGAAAACAACTACATTACTTTGTTTCCTAAAACAGTTTGTTTGTTTGTTCTTTCGTTCATTTATTTATATATTAGGAGAAATGTATATTTGGTGAAGTGTTTTATAGTTCCACCAGAAATTAAAATTGTCATTATTTTTTTCGCTTTCACGTCGTTTCAAAACTGCATTACTTATTTTCTTCTGCAGAACATAAAATGTTATTTTGAAGAATGTTGGTAACTACATAGTTTTACAGTAACCATCCCTTAAATTAGCTATTGTTTACGTATTTAATTTTTTCACAGGTTCTCAGAGATTTATTTTTGAGGGTTATGAAGCTATTAGGTGCCTGGAATTGCTCATGCATATTTTATAAGGCACCATTTGTATTCCTGGCATGTTCTGTCATCGCCAAGGTGACACTATTGAAATCCCCATCAGCCAATCAGAAACGCTGTCATCACTGATCAGAGGTCAGGAGAGGTCACTGATTAAGCAGAATGAAAGCTCAGCATGCTGGGGACTCTATTTTAACTAAAGCACATCCTCCTCAGGATCGATAATATCTGTGTCAAAACCGCTGCCTTCTACACACAACATACTTATTCAGTGATTTCAGCGTATGACTGAACACAGTGGATTTACTGATTGATTTAGCCATTGTTTTGACAGGAATGATGAAAATAAAGACTAGGAATGGGTTTGTTCGGTCAGCTGAAGTGTATTTGTGTTTTGTGTGTGTTTCTCAGATTGTGGGTTGAATGTCCATAAGCAGTGCTCTAAAATGGTGCCCAACGACTGCAAACCGGACCTGAAGCATGTGAAGAAGGTTTACAGCTGTGATCTCACCACGCTTGTCAAGGCTCATAATGCTAAACGACCCATGGTGGTGGACATGTGCATACGAGAGATCGAATCACGAGGTAACTAACTCACCGACTCTGATTTACACTAAACATTGATGCAGAGATATAAAACTTCTTGCCTGTACTGTTGACCAGTGTTATGGCCAATGGCTGATATTATTTTATAAATATTTTATGTTGTGTTTTTTTTTTTGTTTTTATTTTTTGTTTATTTTTCACAACATGGTCAATGATAGATAGTGGTTTTTCTAATAAACATAAAACTACTTGCTAATGCTGATTTTCCCTATTATTTTATTTTATTTATTTATTTTTGTTTTTTGTTTCATGTTTTTAATTTGTTTTCACAAGATCAGATTTTTTAATCAACAAAAACTGCTCGTTTATACTGATGTTACTAACAATGTTATGACCTCTGGGTTCTGTTTTGTTTTGGTTTTCTTCTGCCCATTTACTAATACTAAATAATATTTTCGTTTAACAGGCAAAATGTCCAGAGTTTTTGACAGTGCTACACATGATTACCTTTGCTTTTATTGCATTAGAGATGCAGCTAAGCATTATATGTACTATATAACACATTCTTCAAACATCTTGTCTCTCAGGTTTGAAGTCGGAGGGTCTCTATCGAGTCTCTGGATTCAGTGACTTAATTGAAGATGTGAAGTTATCGTTTGACAGAGGTGAGTGGCATTTTGTCTGATTGTGTACAGTACTGATCTGTCACAACCCCACATTCCTACACGCGTATCTGTGTGTGTAATCCTGATGAATCGCATACACATGCTCATCGCTGCTTTTTTAGGTCACTCTTTGTCTTGCGTATAGAGCTGTGGGTTTATGTAATGTGAAATAGTCTGAGCTGCTTAAATGTTAAAGTGGCACATTTGTAGGAGGATTTTTGCCCATCTGTTGGTATTCAGATGCATTACAGTTTCATAATGACTTTCATTCCGGATATGAGGATATGAACAATCTAGAGAGAAAGAAATCATGTGATCTCTACAGGTTTCTACTGGACGCTGTGACGGCTGCAGTGTTATTTCAATTCTGTACAAGTAGAGTTCTCATAAAGACAGTTATTTGTTTATTCAGTTATTTGATCCATCAGGGTTTTTATATTATTTGTACTATTTTTATTTTTAATTATTCCATTTTTCCTTTTTGTTAATTGAAATAAATCTCAGATAATATATATATGCAAAAACAGAAAAACAGATAACTCTGTTTTTTTAATTTTCAAAAATCATGTTTTTTATTGTTATCATGTTTTTGTTTTATTGTGTTAGTTGTTTTTTTTGTTATTTTTAACCTAGTCAAAATATATATATATATATATATATATATATATATATATATATATATATATATATATATATATATATATATATATATATATATATATATATATATAAAATATAAATAGATGAAAACTAAAAAAATTTAAGTTGAAGTACTAAAATTACTAAAACGAAAACATTTTGTAAATATTAAAAAAATAAATAAGTAAACATAACAAAACCAAATAAATCAATGATTACAGCTATACAAGGAAGTTCAGAAATGTTAATAAATATTATTATAGTAGTTATTCGACTACAGTCTACCAACTACCAGTCGAAATTCTGAATAATTCTGATTTTTATTGTTTTGAAACGTCTCTTCTGCTCACCAAGGCTGCCTGTATTTGATCAAAATAGAGTAAAAACACTAATATTATAAAATTACAATTAGTTTTCTTGTTTTAATAATATTAATAATAAAATGTAATTTACAATATTCCTTTGAAAAGATGAATTCCATTATGACCATTTCCTCAAAAATATCAATCAGCACCAACTGAAGAAAGAAGAAATGTTTCTTGAGCAGCAAATCAGCATATTAGAATGATTTCTCAATGATCATGTGATAAAAGATGCTTGATTAAAGATTATAATTGCTGAAAATTCAGCTTTGCATCATAGGAATAAATTGGATTTTCATATATATTAAAGTTTTAAATTGTAATAATCTTTCACAATTTTACTATATTTACCTCTATTTTTGTTCAAATAAATGCAGTCTTCAGAGAAATTTTAATGACTGTTTGACCAGTGCTCTTTAAATAATACTGAAATAACACCGAAGTCTGGAATACAGAAACAGTTATATTGCATAATAACACTAAAACACCTGCACCATGCAGCATCACAGTACAGAAGTATTCTCACAAGCTCAGAATAAGATAACGTTAGCTAAATGTCTTCATGCTCAGTCCCTGGAGCCAAACAAGAGTGCTGTCAGTGCGGATGAGTGCAGTTCCCATAGCATTGCTTCCAGTAGCAGAGGACTGACTCTCCCTGGAGCTGAGGGTGAAATGTGTTTGTGTGTGAATGTGTTCAGATGGAGAGAAAGCAGACATCTCTGTGAACGTCTATGAAGACATCAACATCATCACAGGTGCTCTTAAACTCTACTTCAGGGACCTGCCGATCCCCGTCATCACGTATGATGCATATCCACGCTTCATCGAGGCTGCCAGTGAGTCACACGCTCCACATTTCTCCATTAGACAATGCGCCTGACACTCAATTCTGGCTCTTTCCCCATATTTCACCTCCTTTTATTTAATAAAAAAGCTGAATTCATCAAAAGTAAGAGATATTTGCTCAAAACAGCATGAACATGTCTGTGTGATGTGCCAATGGCAGAATTGCCAGAACTGTTTTTTGAAGCATGTTGTTGTACGTACAATTGCAGTTTGTTTATTTAATGTTTGTTCTTTGAACATAATCACATTAGAATTTTAAACTTCAAAACTGTCCCAAATTTTGGTATGGGGTTAAAGAAAACTACAAACCTCAAATGTAATAAACAGAAAATAAAGCAGCTCATATAATATCCAGAATTGATATCCAGATTTTGCTGCCTGCAGATCTGTTTGACAATCACACTGCAGATGTATCGAGACAGATGAGAGTTTTTGACCTGGCTGTTTTTGTTTGTTTGTGTCAGAGCTGACAGACCCAGATGAGCGTTTGGAAGCTCTGCACGAAGCTCTGAAGCAGATGCCTCCTGCTCACTGCGAAACACTGCGATATCTCATGGCACATTTGAAGAGGTGAGAATTATATAATCATTAATATTCCATCTGAAGTAACAAAATGTGTTTTGTACCTGTAAATTACATTGATATCCACCATAATAATGCAGGTGGTAAATCAGAGACATGTTAAATTCACAATAATTTTATAACAAGTAGCTTTTCCACAAGCGGAGTAGGTATATATTAAAGGAACACTCCACTTTTTTTGAAAACAGGCTCATTTTACAACTCCCCTAGAGTTAAACAGTCAAGTTTTACCATTTTTCTTTAATCCATTCAGCCGATCTCCGGGTCTTACGTTAGCACTTTTAGCTTAGCATAGATCATTGAATTGGATTAGACCATTAGCATCTAGCTGAATGACCAAAATGAGTTTCGATATTTTTCAAATTTAAAACTGGACTCTTCTGTAGTTACATTGTGTACTACGACCGATGGAAAATTAAAAGTTGCGATTTTCTAGGCCAATATGGCTAGGAACTATACTCTCAAGGATTAATCAAGGAACTTTGCTGCTGTACCGTGGCTGCAGCTGGCTCAATGATATTACGCAGCGCCTGAAAGTAGTCCCCAGCTATATCATAACTAGTTACCTAGCTGGGGACTACTTTCAGGCACTGCGTAATATCATTATAAAATTGGGAGCTGTAAAATGAGCCTATTTTCAAAGATATTGGAGTTTTCCTTTGATATATAATAGCTGCACAGTGTCATGGGTGTAAATACAAAACACCATCGACACACGACACTAAAATACTGCAAAAATGTTCATTTAAAGGGATAGTTCTCCCAAAATGAAAATTTGATGTTTATCTGCTTACCCCCAGGGCATCCAAGATGTAGGTAACTTTGTCTCTTCAGTAAAACACAAACAAAGATTTTTAACTTAAACCGTTGCTGTCTGTCAGTCATATAATGGCAGTCAATGGGATCCATGGCTTTGAGAGATTAAAAAAAAAACATACACAGACAAAACCAAATTAAACCCTGTGGCTCATGACGATACATTGAGGTCTTAAGACACGAAACAATCAGTCTGTGCAAGAAACTGAATAATATTTATATAATTTTTAGGACAACAATGTCTAAGTGTCCTGAGCGCGTTCATAACAGTCGGCGTGGAAGCGATCTGTTGCGTGTATATGTCACTCATTGTTTAGATTGCTTCCACGCATGCGTCTACTATGCCAGAGCATAGAAATGTATAGATACCCCATTCAATCGCTCCAGGCATGTAGATGCAGCCGCCATCTTGGAATGGTCAACTTGACGTCATTCACCATACTGTGTGTTATGTGGCGGACGGCTTATGTATAGCGGCCCATAGAAACAGTCACTAATGAGGTATCTACATATATAAATCTATCAAAGATAAAAAATATAAATACTGCTCAGTTTTGTGCACAGACCGATCGTTTTGTGTCTTAAGACCTCAATGTATCGTCACGAGCCGCAGGGTTTAATTTGGTTTTGTCTGTGTATGTTTTTTTTTACTCCAAGCCATGGGTTCCATTGACTGCAATTATATGACTGACAGACTGCAACGGTTTGTGTTCTACTGAAGAAACAAAGTCACCTACATCTTGGATGCCCTGGGGGTAAGCAGGTAGACATCAAATTTTCATTTTTGGTTGAACTGTCCCTTTAACATATGATGTAGCATAATCCCTATTGTACATTACTGATAACAAGAAATAATATTTAAACGAAATACCATTAAATGTAGTGTGGGAATGTCCGTTTATGGTTTTCTGCTGTAAATTACAAAATGACTTTTAACTTCCAAAATCTGTACATTTTAACAGTTTTTAGTGTAGCACTTTTACAGTGTCGTACCATTGAAAGTACAGTTAAAGTTCATATTTATTGACACTCGTGTGTGTGTGTGTGTGCAGGGTAACTCAGAACGAGAAGGATAACCTAATGAATGCTGAGAATCTGGGGATTGTGTTCGGCCCGACTTTGATGCGGGCGCCTGATCTGGACGCCATGACGGCTCTGAACGACATCCGCTACCAGAGGCAGGTGGTGGAGTTACTCATCAAGAATGAAGACATCCTCTTCTAGCATCACTGTCGTGAATGCACCTCCATACTGTTTACCGCAGCTCTGCGCTGCGCTCTTCTGCTCTGACTCAGTCTGGACTCCCACATGAAGGACTCTTGTATTATAGTGCATTTTTGGACCAGTACTTACTAACACTTCTCCCTGTCTGATGGGTTCTTTTCCTGTATCTTGCATGTCTTCCTCCCCATTTTTGTCGGGGGTCGCTGAAGCTGAAGGGTGTGACGTACCTCAGCATTATTATGGGATGGTATCGCTCTGTCGCGTCAAAAGCGGTGGAGTCCGGCAGACCGGGTTTCTGTTCCAAACAGGCGTTTTTGTTTTGTTTTGTAAAACATTGTGAATTTGATATTGTCAGTTTTGGAGACACTTTACCTGATGGGCCATAAATAAAGATGGTGACATTGTCCAGGCATAATAATCTCCTCACATGATATATAAACTCTTGTTCAGACAATCCTCAGTCATCATTCATAGAGGCTTGGTATTCATGTATGTATATGAATGTTTGTCGTTGACTTGGCTCAGCAGGTAAAGTGTTGCCAGGGGTTTTTCAAAATCTGTGATTTGTTTTTATTTTTGGTTGTTTTTTTACTCCTTCCGTCAGGTTGATCTGACTCTGCTCTGCCTTCACATGTCGAAAGTCAAAATGACTTCTGCTGTAGACAGGAAGAATATTTACAGTCCATGTACATTTCAGGATCCTTGTTCTTAGACTCGCCTTTAGAAAACACTCTTACGCTCACATGACTGCTTGATGTTTTTTGGTTCTGTGTTTTTGTATTTGATTTCAGCATGAATACGCTAATTTATTAAAATTTACTTTTAGTACTGTGTTCTGGCTCAATTAATTCTAAACAAATATATCCATAAAAATGTTATCTTTTGTTAATTAATGTTTGAAAACGATTGCTTAATATGGAGTGCAACAGTCCAGTAAGTAAAAAAAGAAGAAAAAAATCCCATTTATTTTGTCAATAGAGGATTTGATTTTTCGCAATAGTTGATAAACTTTTATAGACAGACCTACTGTGAGCTGCGAGGTTGTTAAATAATGGAGTGTTTCTTTAAGCCTTCAGCCTACATTATACTTTTTTTAAAAATAATCATGTTTAACAGTGGCATTTCTTTTGAAAAACTACATTACCCATGATTCTGCAAACAGAGATTCAAAAGAACTTTAGTATGCACAAACAACATCTCTAAATCAATATTGATCTGTTGTTTTTTGCAGTGCTTCATGGTAGGGTTTCCCTAATGAAGGCTGTTAAGTACACAGTCTTGCTGATTTTCAAATATTTTTGTATTGTGATTCGCCTCATAGCTGGTTGGTTTGGTTCATGGCTTATAACTATTTGACAAAGACTTTTTAAAAATCCCTATTGAAAAAAATAGATGGGAAAAATAGTTAAGAATCCAAGGAAAGTGAAAAAGGAGGCGGGCACTGTTGAACTCCATTGTGACACCCAGGAAGTGACATCATTGTAGACTGTCCGCAACATGATGGAAAGATTACTGCAGTTCACTTTCTCAATTTTTACACAAATTGTGTTGAATGCATTAGTTAAGTTAAACCGCTCAACCTGGTCACCCAAATTATTGTAAGCAAAAATAATTTATGGCAAATAAAAGTTTTGTAAAAAAAAATATTTGGTCGCAAACTAAATAATTGCTACTGAATGCTTAATTTAGGATAAACCTGTTACTTAAAGGAACACTCCACTTTTTTTGAAAATTGACTCATTTTACAACTCCACTAGAGTTCAACAGTTGAGTTGTACCTTTTTTGAATCCATTCAGTCGATCTCCGGGTCTGGCAGTAGCACTTTTAGCTTATCTTAGCTTAGCATAGATCATTGAATCGGATTAGACCATTAGCATCTCGCCTGAAAGTAGTCCCCAGCTAGGTGACTAGTTATGATATAGCTGGGGACTACTTTCAGGCGCTGCGTAATATCATTGAGCCAGCTGCAGCCATGGTACAGCAGCAAAGTTCCTTGATTATTACGCCGGAATGAGAGTATAGTTCCTAGCCATATCAGCCTAGAAAATCGCAACTTTTCATTTTCTGTCGGTCTTAGTACACCATGTAACTACAGAAGTGTCAAGTTTTAAATAGGGAAATTATCGAAACTCTTTGGTTATTTTTGAGCGAGATGCTAATGGTCTAATCCGATTCAATGATCTATGCTAAACTAAAAGTGCTACCGCCAGACCCGGAGATCGGCTGAATGGATTCAAAAACAGTGAAACTCAACTCTTTAACTAGGGGAGTTGTAAAATGAGCCTATTTTCAAAAAAAGTGGAGTGTTCCTTTAAATTCTGTACCTGTTCGGACTTTTTCATATTGAATTCCTTCTATTTTGATCTTTGATGTTTATTTTTAGAAAATAATCCCACATGAAAATTAAACTTCGAAATTGTCCTAAATTTTGGTAACAGGGTTGAAAAATTGCACTCCTAGTATTCAAGAAATGGAAAGTAAAGCATCTCATATAATATTTAGTTTATGCTGAACAAACCACCTCCTTCTACGCCTTTTTCTGAGAACAAATAAAACATGGTTTTTTTAAGATGTGGGAGCCCTACTGTGTGCAGCATATTTTGATAATAATTACAAGTAATTGTATGTTTTTTAGTCATAGATGCGTTTGCTGCAGCAGGGTTTGTGTGTGATATGTGGAGTGACGGCTGATGTAAGAGGCCTGAGCCCTGCAGGTCTGTCTCAATCATGCTGGTTTATTTACAGATGAACACAGACATGAGCGGTCCTGCGGCGGACCCTCTTCACATTCACGACTGTTTTAATTGCTAGATGTACATGCAAATCGCTTCAGAGGAGACTTGCATGGCTTCACTGCAGTAACAAAAATGCTGCCAGGGTTTATATCACATTATATCAGAGCAGGTTGTGTGTTGAGCTCAGGGCTTTAGTTGACAGCCAGTGTTTCATGTCGGATGGCTCTGCTTCATTTGTGACCCTTCTGTCAGCTGCAGAGCCTTCATTTTCCATTAAATTATCTCCCATTCTTCTCGCTGGTACCCATGAATGGCCTTCAGAGCTGCACTCATAAAAATACATGAAGCTTGACTAGCTTTTATGGCTATTTTATATATATATATATATAATAAAATCTGCAGGCAATATTTAGTATATAACATTCAGAATTTATTAAATACTTTTATTGAGCAAGGATGCATTATATTGATTTGAAATAATAGGAAATAGTTTACATTTTTTCAAAAAAATCTATTTCAAATAAATGCTGCAATTTATGTTTAACAAAGAATCCCAAAACAACAAAAACATATTAAGATGCACAACTATTTTCATCTCTGATAATATGGATAATAAGATAATTTTTTTAATGCTTCTTGAGCAACAAATTTGTATATTAGAATGATTTCTGAAGGATCATGTGACACTGCAGACTGGAGTAATGATGCTGAAAATCCAGCTTTAATCACAGGAATAAATTGCATATTAAAATATACTGACATAGAACAGTTATTTCAAATTGGAATAATATTTCACAATATTACTGTTTTTACTGTATTTTTTCTGAAATAAAATAAAATTTTACCAACCCCCAACATTTAAAAAAGTACTGTAGTAAAACAAATATATAATACCCAAATCACTCCAGAATCAATTGACAAAACTGATTTAATGAAATTTCAGTATTTCTCACAGATAAAGCCAAAACCAGAGGCATTTATGAATCTGAGAGTGATCAGACTCCTATTTAGAAATATTCTGCAGTCAGATTCAGACACAAGACTGTCCAGCTTTATAACAGACTGACTGCATCATTTTCTGTCTGTGGTTTGAACAGATTATATTCACAGTTCTGATTCACACCACTGACTCCATATAAAATGGACCAAAACAGTATAATTTATGGGGGAATTATTGTGTAAATTAGTAATCCATCTCCATTAAGTAAAAAGTCAGACTGCTGAATAAGAAGGTGATTTCCGGCTGGCTGCTGTGGAGGTGATGGCACAGTGCTTGATTTACACTCCACATGTGTCAAAAGACATGTACCAAGGCTGCGAAAGAAATTACAGTTTGATGGAATATGTATTTGTGCTTGTGTGTGATCCATGAAATAAGTGACCTTTCTCTGTGCGCTGATTGAAGTTAATTCCGACTTTCCACACATGGTGTGCTACTAGGCAAATATTAACAATGAATACTGAAATAACCTGAGGTGTTTGAGTGGCCTCAAATGCTCAACCTCAAATGACACCTTTGACTCTTCAACATACAGTACATGCATACATGAGCCATTCTAGGTAATTAGACCATTGGAAAAAGAAAGGAAGGAAAGAAAGAAAGAGAAAGACAGAAAAAAGAAAGAGCCACCCCACAATAACATTAGTGATCAACAAATCTATTTTTAATGATCAATTCTTTATTACCTACAAACCTAAATGTATAGAAACAGCCTTGAAAACTTCTGTATGTTATTTATTTTTTAGGCTACTCTGTTGAGTATGAATGTTTGCAGTTCAGATATTAATAATTTAAAGAAATAACTGGGTAGAGTCTATGCGCCTTCTAAAGCACAAAATGTCTTAGGGTTGAAAGTTATGGGCATTATGGCTAATATAACATTATTGCCCTAGCAAGTAAATATCATTGTGCCACTATTAACTTAATTAATTCATATTGAAAATATGATTTTATTTTCCCTTTAAAATGTTGGAAATATTGAATGCGACAAGGCCAATATAAGTGCTACACTGAAAAATCGATTTTCTCTGCTAGAGAAAAATCATGTGATAAAAAAATACTTTTATAATGTTACTCCCTCAAATATAGTGTTCCAAAAATTCAAACTTGAATCATTTCTCCAAAAATCCAGAAACAGAAAATAAAAATACAACACTGACCGTAAAAGCACAGTGTTTTAATATCAAAGAAAGTCACATTTAAGAAGAAATCATTTTATTTTCTATATGGGGACAGACAAATTAATCTTTGAATAGTTTAATAATAATAATAACAGTAATAACAATAACAAGAATAATATTATATAAATAATAATTTTAAATTTAGTTCTTCGTTTTAATTGTATATCATTTTGAGGGTTTTTATAGTAAGCCAGTGAGACACAAATGTGTCATAAAATGTACATTTCTGAGAATTACCCATATATGTATTGTAATGTACAGATTGCTAAATAAGAAAAAAAAATCATGACAGGGAAAGCACTGTTATTGATGTTTTAAAATCAAAATCCACATTTAAGATTTTTAAAAAAAAAAAATATATGTGGGGATGTGCAAGTTAATTTATATTCTGATTTATTTAATAATCATTTTTATTTATTAATAGTATCATTACTATGAGTTAATATTTTGATTAATTTAATAATATTATTTTCATAAATATTTTTTTATATATTATTATTAATAATAATATTGTTATTATTATTAATACTACTACTAATTAATAATAGTATTAGCAGTACATTTTAAGTGTAGTTTTTAACTTTAATTTTAGATCATTTTGAGGGTATTTAAATCAGTAGTAAGCCATGAACACAAATGTGTCATAAAAGGTATAACTTTCTGAGAATTACCCATTTGTAGGATATCATAGACTGAATCAGACAATTTTTAAGATGCATGAGGACACTGAAACCTGAGAAGCTGAGATTCCAGAAAGAGAGGTTCCAAGAAACAGGATATCATAAATCTGTCCGGAGTCCTAGCTCCAACTAGCTGAAGCAACTCCTAACTTAGCAAAGCCTCTTTCATCAAACAGCTTACAACCTTGAGACAAACGAACACTTATTGATAATTCCAATTCAAGAAGGAGACTGTCAAATTTGTTGCAAATAATCAAGACTGAGGGTCAAAGAGATGGCCATCACGGGTTCCACGATTGTATTCACAAGCTTCCTTAGACTGACTTCTCCCCCACATAGAAGACAAACCAACATTCCTGTCTAAAGAACATTCCTTCGTTCTCCTTAGAACTATACAAAGACTTTATTTTCCATATGCACATAAAATCATCCTAAAAGGACATTTTTATGTTGTACCCACATATCATGTTTTAATCAAATAATATGTATGTCTTTTTAATCATTATTGAATAGCTCGAGCCTTAAAGATAAATATTGCATATTTAGTATGTATGAGCTCGAAAATCCATGATGTGAATGTTTCTTCCAATCAATTCTTTGTCAAAGGCATCATAGTCTTATTATGAAATCATGTTCAAAAAGGTATACTTGGCCAAAGCTTGTAAAATTCGGACCATGTGACTGATAACAGGCTGATTTATGAGGTGAAGAACACACCCTAGCTAAGCAAGGACAATACCTAATTGGTCAATACGTGCAGATGGGACGGTCCAGAAGCTGAGTTTAAAACCTCAGGACATCTCTCTTATCTCTCTCTCTGTTACATCACTCTCCAACTCTCGTCCCTCTCACCGCGTGCGTGCTGCTCTTTGAGCATGCTAAGGCCTCATGTGCCATAATGAGAAGGAAAACAACTTAGTCTCATTACATCATTTTATTTTACTATTTTACGTTGGTTTTCTTTTCTTTCCGTGGAGTTTTGTGTGTTAATGTTAAAGCTTCGACTGCACTTCTTCAAACGTCCAGCAAGCCAACGCCCAAGAGACATCACTTCAAAGACTACTGAACTTCCAGCGAATCAGACACTTCGAGGAACCCCCTGTCTGCAACGAGGACACAACCCGTTACACAGGCAAAACCAGCAAACACACCTCCAGATTCTAACAGGTTCTAATTGGTGTATTTAATATAAATTTTAGCCTCATTGAGAAACTCAAAACGAGGGTTAAATAAGTGATTGATGGTTGTTCAGGTCTATTGCTGTAAACTTGGGATTTCACGTTTCATTCTCTTAAACTCATCCTTTCCTCACTCTCTCTCTTTCTGCAACGTGTGAATGTGTGAATGCTTGTGTTCATGTGTTAGATTAGTTTATGTCTTAGGTTTATATAAATAAAATCTGATTTATATTTTAAAAGAGAAGTATCTTGTGTTTTCTGCTCACAAGTTAATGCCTTAATCTGTCGATTTCGTTACTGTGCTAGTTAATAGTGTTTTCACTATATTTGGGATTTTAATATCCAGTGCAGAGTTTGTTATACGGCTCGTTCAGTGAATCGCCGTAACACTGATTCTGTTCGAATCCCTATAAAATCATAAATGATTCCCTTTGAGCTAAATTAAACTATTTGTTTAAATTACGTATTAATATTAATATTATATGTAATAACCCTACATTTTTATTGGTGGAGAATGCGGGCAGATTAATCTAAATTGTGAGCATAAACCGAGTTATTTAATCTTTTTCTGTTGCCGCGGATGAGAGACGAGACTATAGTGTGTGTGTGTGTGCGCGTGCGCGTGAGTGACGTCAGCTGCGCGCGCCCCGCTTGAATGAATGAAGACAGCAAAAGAGCTTCTCGAACTGCAGTAAGTGAACTTAAAGTTAACATCTGAGATCGTACAATAAGGTCGAAATTGAGCGTGTTCCTCTCTTTCTGTAATGCCTTTTATTTATAGTTGAAGTGATGTCCTGCGGGTTCCAGGTCAGTCAGTAACTATTCTCCTGAATCTCAGTCTGTTAGCAGAACGAAGCTAAACTGCAGTGATTTAAACGGGAAATAAATCAGTGTATAAAGAATAGTTTTGAGCGTGTTCCTCAATCCTATTTATCAGAGCCATTATTATTCATAGTTTGATTAGCAGTGCGTGTCCCATTGTTAAATCATCTATGACTCCCTCAGTTAAACATTAGAGAATAACGCTCGTATGTTTGTGTAACTGTTCACTGAGTGAAGTTAATCTCGCTCCACACTGCGTGTGTCCGGGAGATTTTAATGGGAGTTTCTAAAGCTTTATCAAGTAAAGTTTAACTTTGAACCAACAGCGAAGAAAACCTGTTGTGTTTATGCGTTATATTCTGATACAGCACTGTTTCCCTGCAGTAAGTTACCAAGCTGCTATTTTAATAAGTTTAACTCTGAACGAACTGAGAGTTTAAGCGCCACATCGCAGAACAACTAAAAGCGGTGTTGTTTATTTGTACAGTGTTGAAATGCGCTGACATTTCATGTAACATGCTTAACTGTACTGGAATGCAACAATTCATGTGCTAATCCACTAGAGTTTGTTTTGGTTTCCACAGTTACGATCGTGACACGGAAGTCCTAACCTACTTCCGGAGCAACTTTGTACTGCGCACGCGCACAACGCGCAGCACATCGATGCTGATGTAAACAAACTCATGCTGTTGCTAAGCTAACGAAACGGTTGTTTACATTGAAGTCTATGCTAAAGATTAGCCTCAAAGGTTAGCAGTTAGCATTAACCTCCAGTGGTTTAATACAGTGTGTGTGTTTGAAAAGCTAAAGTGGTTTAACCCTTTAAACACCTCTCAACTAATAGACTTGTTGGTCTTTCTCTTTCTTATTTCTCTAATTTCTCACTTCTTACCACTTATTTGCATTTTACTAGAAAGGGAAATACTAGTTCACAATTATTAATTGTGCCAAATTCAAAATTTAATTAAAACATTAAATTTATTTGGAATCATTCAAATTTCCCTCAGATCATTTCATATGATCAATACTTCTATTATTCTCTTCTGGGCCTAATCATTTTAGATACAAATAAGTCTTGAACTTGGAACGTTTAAGTAAACTTATTCTATCTAATTGATTTATTACCCATATTAATAGATTCTATTCAGACTTATACTCACTCATTACTTTATTGCGTTTTATTCCCTCATTCTTCCTGTTTTGGTTATAGACTTAGCCACTATTTTCTATTTTTATTTACTGATTTTCTCCTTTTATTTAATTTCAATTTTACTTTGTCTCACCTGAGCATTAATAGGAGACATTGTTATCCGTCACTACGAGTTCAAATCAATTTAAGAGACAAATCTCTTTCACCAAAATTTATTTTTGTTAAGTTGTGTAGCAACTGAAAACAACGCTCTACTCGTAGTCGGCATAACTGCTTGCTAGTGGACTAGCATTTACTGTCTCTTTCTCTTCTCTCCTGTTCTCTACTGCTTTCTTTCATCTTCACTTTTCACATTTGTGGGGACCTGTAAGAACCATCAATCAATTCTAAGTGAATGAGATACACAAGCTTGTCAAAAGGACTAATCATCTCTACGAATTTGATTGTAATCGTTCTTCCTAACCTCCCTACATTAAAAACGCAATCAAAATTTTAACATCTCATACAACACTGAGATCAATTTTAATAGAGAAGTTTTGAGCAATCGTTGCCTTTGCAGCCTCCCTGGTGAGCGGTCCAACTGTAAGGTGTACGTTGTCAATCCTGTCAGACTAAAAAGAGATATCAGAATTATTATTATATTCATCTGTCGAGAACAGAGATTTAATAATATTGTTTGCCTCTTGATAACATTTAATTGAAAGAAAAAATTAATAAATAATTTCTCATTTGAAAAAAAAAAGGGAATTGTTTATTTTAATTGAATTTGCTTTTCACCTGTTTTCTCTCTTTCCCCTCTTCCTCATTAGAGTGACGAAGTCTTCACATCTTTAGTCTACCACCTAGACACTCTGAGACCAACACAGTCATCATCACCACACTACATTAGTGGTTCAAAATCACTGACACAACACTTAGTTGCCTCACCTACACATAGGCTTTTACTCCACACAGATCTGTGTCAGTCTCTCTTCTCCCTAGCGTGCCAACATGCCGCAGACTGCAAACCCCTTTGCACAAGGGGAAGATGGGAACACTTGGCTGAGAGGCACGACAGACAGCCTCACCCCCAAGACCCTTGAACTGTTATTATTTTTAATAATAATCTTAAGCCTGAGAAGATTCCTGACACAAGATTCAAGCCAGAACATCAACCACGAGGAGCTAGTCAAAATCTCCAGCTCTCTAAGCTATGCCTTCGCAACCCAGCTGAAACTGAGCGACAAGCACGTCACCCACCTTCAAGAGGAGCTGGCACGTGTTCAACGCCGCATTGACAAGCTGGAAGTGAAAGTTCAAGATCAACACAAAGCACCCAACGAAAGGGAGCAGGAATCAACGGAACAAGTTAAGGAGCTCCAAGCAGCCCTGACAGCAGCTCAGCTCGACCAACAACATGCAAAGGCTGCCCAGAAAGACCTGGTAAACAGACTCCAGTATGCTGAACAGCTCCTAGAGAAAGCCAAGCATGACATCAGCGACAAGAATGCTGAAATCAGTGCCTTGAAAGACCACCTTGAAAGGTACATTTCTAAAATAGACAATCTGACCCAACAAATAGACGATACCAACGATCAGCTCTACATGGTCAGAAAAGAACTTAAACATGCTAATGAGCAGAAACAAGAGCCAAGGCGAGAGAAACAGCTCTCAGCCTCACCTCTGCTGAGCAGAGCAGAGTCCCACATCCAAGAACTGGTATACAGCGAAAGAAGCGAAGAGCCACAACCCAAAACCTCACCTGCCTTCGCCACAGAACTCTTTCCTGTCAACGAAAGAAAACCTCCCATCCAAGCAGACCTCGGAGCTGCACATGGGATGACCATCAAAGACCTCGACAAGCTGTCTAAAAACATCAGCAAGTTCAACCCGAACTCCACAGAGGGCCACACCATTCAGGCCCATCTTCAAGATATCGACTTCTATCTGGAAATGAGACCTCATGTGACTGACAGAGACAGGTTGTACCTCCTTAGAGCCACGTCCAGTACCGAGGTACGAAACTTTCTAGATCGACAGCCCAGTCGAATGAAGTCAGACTACCAGCTACTTCGTGAAGTCCTGATTAAAGAGTTTACAGACTATGAATCTGAACATGGACTTTTAACTGCCTTAGAAACCAAACAAGGTCGACAAGAGGCTCCACAAGCTTACTACAACCGACTCCGACAAGCCTACTTCGGTGCACACAACAAACCTGACCTTGAAGAGGATGTGAACTTCAAAAGCCTCTTCCTAAGAAATCTGCACCCTGGAGTCAGCCACCATCTAGGCGTCATGGCCTGTCCAGGCTCCATGACCATCCAACAGTTGCGTGACCTAACACAGAAGGCCCACAACAAGCAGAAGATGGCCTCAAAGAAAGGTAACACAACCTCCACACTCTTGAACTCTGTCAACAAAGACTCAAGCTTTGCACTGGACGACACCCAGTTGCATCACAACACCAGAGTCCCCTATCAAGAGCACAGAGAACGTGACCCCCATGTCCACGACAGCTATCAGCCCAACCGCTGGAAAAATCCATGGGACCAGCCACGCTTCTCAAGAAACCACAACAACTGGAAACCTAACCAGACATCCAAAGGTAATCGCCGGACTCATCCAAGAGCGACTCGTGTGGGTAAGCAACAACGAAACCCACCTCAGCACCACTCAGACATGCACAGCGCTGAGTATGCACAAGAGCAAGACAGCTTACCATCAGAAGACATGGAACAAGTCATGAAACAACTGAAAGAGTTCCTTCAAGATAAGCTGAACACGGATGACTACAAAATTGAGTCATGCTCGCTGTGACCAGCGACAGAACGGAAGGCCGGTGATCACATGGTACAACACCATATCAGAGATGACAAGCACCTGTTCAACAACCACCCAGAATGAACAAGTCTCTCACGGCCAACCAATGATGAAAACTGAGGTACCAGAGAACATCACCTCAGTCACCCATCACTCACTAGCAAACTGCTAAATGAACTAAAACTTCAAGAACCACATTCACGTCTGTGCAACAGCAACCACCAAAGCACAGAAGGTCAGAAAGTCTGCCACATCCAGAAGGCAGCACAAGAGGAATGCAACATAGGAGACGAAGTTTGCATCCCAGCTTCACACAGCCATGCCAAACTACCTCCGACTGTCTGCTTAAGAACTTCCTGCCTTGCTGGACTGACCCCCATGAGATCATGGACACGCCCTCATCCACGCCAAGGATGCAGAGAGCCAGTCTTCACTGACATACCAGAAAAGGGGGGAGACAACACAGACTGAAACAGATCTGACCACACCTACACTACACCACTAACACACATAACATTACCTATACCCAGAGGTAACCACATCTACTGATAACACATTCCACAAACATATTCTTCTCACAAGTAAGAATATACAAATTGGAGCATGACAATGTTACATACACCACCGTGAAGAAACATGCAGCTATCCTCACAATAGGTAGAACACCTGACACTAAGTTAAGGTACATTACTCCCTAGCTGCACATGACATCCTAGCTCAACAGAAGTTGCAAACCACGCTAGGAAAACCCACAGCAGCTTTGTTTTGTTTTGTTCTTCTCTCACCTATACTTTTCCTTCCCCTCTTTCTTTAGTAGGTGAAACACCTAGACACCCTGCAAGGGTCAAAGGTCTGATATTAGGATTGACTCGTCACACCTAATATCCGCAAGCCACTCTAAACTGAATGGAAGCCAGAGAGCTCCATGCACGATAGGTCAATTCATTTTACCACAAATGATGCCACCAGAAACTAAAGGTGAACATTCATAAGTTAAGACAACTTAGAAGGAACAAACAAATTTAATCACAAAACTTGATCGAAGAATCAAAGTATTCAACCGAATTAGAACAACAATTTCCAAATTGAATTGTTCAATTTACTAAACCATACTGACTAATTGAATATAACCGTCTGTACCTCAAATAACCTGAGGACCTGCACCAATACAGTAACTGTTATGGAGGTGTTGTCTTGTTGTTTGCTGTGTTCTTGTCTGCTTCTTCTGCCTTTGTGTTTCCAGCGCTCGACGACGTCTTCAACTAAACACCTCGCCGATCGAAAGGGGGAGATGTAGGATATCATAGACTGAATCAGACAATTTTTAAGATGCATGAGGACACTGAAACCTGAGAAGCTGAGATTCCAGAAAGAGAGGTTCCAAGAAACAGGATATCATAAATCTGTCCGGAGTCCTAGCTCCAACTAGCTGAAGCAACTCCTAACTTAGCAAAGCCTCTTTCATCAAACAGCTTACAACCTTGAGACAAACGAACACTTATTGATAATTCCAATTCAAGAAGGAGACTGTCAAATTTGTTGCAAATAATCAAGACTGAGGGTCAAAGAGATGGCCATCACGGGTTCCACGATTGTATTCACAAGCTTCCTTAGACTGACTTCTCCCCCACATAGAAGACAAACCAACATTCCTGTCTAAAGAACATTCCTTCGTTCTCCTTAGAACTATACAAAGACTTTATTTTCCATATGCACATAAAATCATCCTAAAAGGACATTTTTATGTTGTACCCACATATCATGTTTTAATCAAATAATATGTATGTCTTTTTAATCATTATTGAATAGCTCGAGCCTTAAAGATAAATATTGCATATTTAGTATGTATGAGCTCGAAAATCCATGATGTGAATGTTTCTTCCAATCAATTCTTTGTCAAAGGCATCATAGTCTTATTATGAAATCATGTTCAAAAAGGTATACTTGGCCAAAGCTTGTAAAATTCGGACCATGTGACTGATAACAGGCTGATTTATGAGGTGAAGAACACACCCTAGCTAAGCAAGGACAATACCTAATTGGTCAATACGTGCAGATGGGACGGTCCAGAAGCTGAGTTTAAAACCTCAGGACATCTCTCTTATCTCTCTCTCTGTTACATCACTCTCCAACTCTCGTCCCTCTCACCGCGTGCGTGCTGCTCTTTGAGCATGCTAAGGCCTCATGTGCCATAATGAGAAGGAAAACAACTTAGTCTCATTACATCATTTTATTTTACTATTTTACGTTGGTTTTCTTTTCTTTCCGTGGAGTTTTGTGTGTTAATGTTAAAGCTTCGACTGCACTTCTTCAAACGTCCAGCAAGCCAACGCCCAAGAGACATCACTTCAAAGACTACTGAACTTCCAGCGAATCAGACACTTCGAGGAACCCCCTGTCTGCAACGAGGACACAACCCGTTACACAGGCAAAACCAGCAAACACACCTCCAGATTCTAACAGGTTCTAATTGGTGTATTTAATATAAATTTTAGCCTCATTGAGAAACTCAAAACGAGGGTTAAATAAGTGATTGATGGTTGTTCAGGTCTATTGCTGTAAACTTGGGATTTCACGTTTCATTCTCTTAAACTCATCCTTTCCTCACTCTCTCTCTTTCTGCAACGTGTGAATGTGTGAATGCTTGTGTTCATGTGTTAGATTAGTTTATGTCTTAGGTTTATATAAATAAAATCTGATTTATATTTTAAAAGAGAAGTATCTTGTGTTTTCTGCTCACAAGTTAATGCCTTAATCTGTCGATTTCGTTACTGTGCTAGTTAATAGTGTTTTCACTATATTTGGGATTTTAATATCCAGTGCAGAGTTTGTTATACGGCTCGTTCAGTGAATCGCCGTAACACTGATTCTGTTCGAATCCCTATAAAATCATAAATGATTCCCTTTGAGCTAAATTAAACTATTTGTTTAAATTACGTATTAATATTAATATTATATGTAATAACCCTACACATTGCATGTATTGTAATACACAGACTTTTATATAACATTTAGCATCTAAGCCTGTATAGCCTGGTGTACACAGTTAAGTACTTTGGTTTTAGCCATGTGTAACATGTATATATAATGTTCCTAGTGCTCGGTGTTGACAGGCAGCCTTTCTAACGCATGTCTTTGTTGACAGAAGAACAAACAATAATGAAAAATATCCAATTACACTCCAATGCCCAGAGAGAAAACTCTAATCCAGCCTGAGGACATGAGAGGACACGGGGGTGAGTTCACTCTCCCAGCATGGCTAACAGATGTTCAGCATGGTCCCCATGTTTAGAGTCAGCTTTTACAAGCCTGGTAATCAAATGTAAAAAGCACATTAAGAAAAGGGCAGACTGTCTGCCCCTGCTGGGACACAGGGCTCTGCCGGTGCGCTTCAGAAAGCTCTGCGTTTGACTCCTCTGAATGGCCTTCTCCTCTCGGTCAAGGTCGAATGGCTTTAATATTTGCAGGGGACACATGTGGGGGTGCTGAAGGGCGGGTGGAGTACTGATCTCTCTTAATTCAGAGGTTGCCAAATGTGACAGTCCAGGTCTAAGTAAGATGAATAAAGTATGGTGTTGAGTGTGTCCTGTGAAGGGGAGGAACGGGGAACGCTCACCCCATCAGCAGCTCAGCAGGATGGGGGAGCATTTCAGACGGCACAGGGGCGGGGGTGGTTCTTTCCTTGTGGAGATTTGGGGCTTGGCTGGTGAAAAGCAATAGATATAAGTCTGTAGTGGTGGGCTGTGCATTTACTGGGATCATCAGCCAGCAATATTGTGGTTTTGGGAGGCGTATAAGCAAGGGCAGTGGGTCTGCGGGTGGGGGCAGGTTGTGTTGAATCTGTTGGAGGCGGGCGGCGGTGAAATGGATGTTAGACGCTGCTATCTGGAAAATCTAAATCAATCCAGTCAATCACCTTTGTGGGGTAATGAATAGGACACACAATTTTCAGCCCTGTGATTGTGTGTGTGTGTGAGAATGCATTTATATGCCAAACACACCCATTCAAATAAATATATTCACACACAAGGGCAAAGACAAAACCCTTACAAAAAGTGCTGTACTGGTGTATATATATATGATTATCATATTCATACGCCACAGTATTTTTCTGGTAACCGTGCTGAAAAGAACAGACCAGTGTATATTTTTACACTAATCCAAGTTGGTTTATGAAGATTAGATCCACCATCATAGCACACCATCATCTAAAATATATTTTTTATAAATATGTAATATATAAAAATAAAGAGATTTGTATTTACACCTGATTTGTTTACACCATAACTTTATCTGAACATGTAACATCACAACTATGGTTTGTCAAATGCATCACTTCAATAATATCACACCATGAATAAGAGTATTGTTGTTCCAAATACCTCAAACCTATGTAGTTGATAAATATCTCAAACCTAATGAATGTGGTATTGCTTTCATGGAACAGTACAATAATAACAACGGTAATATTGAGTTAATATTTTAGATACAATACTGTTAATCTGCATTGTCTCAATTAAATAAAATAGTTCCAAACAATGCCACAGCAGAACGAACCATTGCGTATCTCTGTAAAACACAGTAGTGATGAAATGAATCAGGTGAACAAATCGGTTGAGTAAATCATTCAATGACTCACTCACATAGATAATGATTTGTTTCATTCCTAACTGGATCTGCGTTTTTAATTGAATTGGTTGAGTAAATGATTCAGTGACTCACTCATTACGACAGTGCCTGCACCTGAAATCATAGTAGACCAAAAACATTATATGAAATCCTATGTCCGCTTCACAGTATTCATGAAACAGCACCCAGATGACTTACTGCTTCTGGTGAGATTCTGAAGTGTACATCCAATGGACTTGTCACTATCTCATGTTGCCACAGAAGAGGATTTGTGAATGTCAGTGAAGCAACACAACTAACACTAGTAGGTCACATAATCACATCATATTATTAATAGTTGTGAACTAATTATTTATGTAAAATAAGTTCCTATTTAGGGAGCATGCAATTTTATACACAGCCATAGTCACTAGTTTCACAGTTTTTCAACAGTTTTGAATGAATCAGTTGAGTGAATAATTCAATGACTTACACACAAAGACAGTCGATTATCGCCACCTTCTGGTGTATTGATGTAACCTGCAGAAAGTCACTGAAAAAAAATCTCTAATGCACAAATTGCCAGTCAGACTGAAATGCACAAACACAAGCATTGTAATAAAGTGAAATTTCACTCTTTGATCACCGCACAGTCATTCAAATGTGAGGACTGATGTTCATACTCTGTGGTAGGCTTTAGGACAGGGGCCGATCAGGTAGCAAGAAATAAGAATCGAGCAGGAATTCAGTATTCAACACTATACAGTTGTATAATATACAACCCAAACTCCAGCAATGTTGGGACGTTTTTTAAATTTGAATGAAATGAAAACTAAAAGACTTTCAAATCACATGAGCCAATATTTTATTCACAATAGAAAATAGAGAACATAACAAATGTTTAAATGGAGAAATTTTACACTTTTATCTTTGACACTTTTAATAAATGAGCTCATTTCAAATTTGATGCCTGCTACAGGTCTCAAAATAGTTGGCACGAGGGGCAACAAAGGGCTGAAAAAGCAAGAACATTTGAAAAGATTCAACTGAGAGAACATCTAGCAACTAATTAAGTTAGTTGACATCAGGTCTGTAACATGATTAGCTATAAAAGGGATGTCTTAGAGAGGCAGAGTCTCTCAGAAGTAAAGATGGGCAGAGGCTCTCCAATCTGTGAAAGAGTGCGTAAAAAGATTGTGGAATACTTTAAAAACAATGTTCCTCAACATCAAATTGCAATGGCTTTGCAAATCTCATCACCTACATTGCAAAACATTATCAAAAGATTCAGAGAAACTGGAGAAATTTCTGTGCGTAAGGGACAAGGCCGAAGACCTTTGTTGGATGCCCATGGTCTTCAGGCCCTCAGACGACATTGCATCACTCATCGGCATGATTCTGTCATTGACATTACTAAATGGGCCCAGGAATACTTCCAGAAACCACTGTCAGTAAGCACAATCCGCCATGCCATCTGCACATGCCAACTAAAGCTCTATCATGCAAAAAGGAAGCCATATGTGAACATGGTCCAGAAGCGCCATCGTGTCCTGTCGGCCAAGGCTCATTTAAAATGGACTGTTTCAAAGTGGAAAAGTGTTCTATGGTCAGATGAGTCCAAATTTGACATTCTTGTTGGAAATCACGGATGCCGTGTCCTCCGGCTAAAGAGGAGGGAGACCTTCCAGCGTGTTATCAGCGTTCAGTTCAAAAGCCAGCATCTCTGATGGTATGGGGATGCATAAGTGCATACAGTATGGGCAGCTTGCATGTTTTGGAAGGCACTATGAATGCTGAAAGGTATATAAAGGTTTTAAAGCAACATATGCTCCCCTCCAGATGACATCTATTTCAGGGAAGACCTTGTGTATTTCAGCAGAACAATGCAAAACCACGCACTGCAGCTATTACAACAGCATGGCTTTGTAGTAGAAGAGTCCGGGTGAAATGGCCTGCCTGCAGTCCAGATCTTTCACCTATAGAGAACATTTGGCACATCATTAAACGAAAAGTATATCAAAGATGACCACAAACTCTTCAGCAGCTGGAAACCTATATCAGGCAAGAATGGGACCAAATTCCAACACCAAATCTCCAGAAACTCATAATCTCGATGCCCAGGTGTCTTCAAACTGTTTTGAAAAGAGGAGCAGATGCTACACCATGGTAAACATGCCCCCGTTCCAACTATTTTGAGACCTGTAGTAGGCATGAAAATAGAAATTAGCTAATTTTGTGTAAAAAATTGTACAATTTCTCAGTTTAAACATTTATTATGTTATCTATGTTCTACTGTGAATAAAATGTTCGCTCATGTGATTTAAAATTCTTTTAGTTTTCATTTTATTCAAATTTAAAAAACGTCCCAACATTTCTGGAATTTGGGTTGTAAACCGTTGTATAATATAAGAATATTGAATGTTCTAAAACAGACAGAAGACTAGTATAAATGAGAGCACATTATAGAGGTATGGCCACTGTGCATGACAGTTTCATCTGTAGTGACTGCTGGCAGCTGGCAGGTGCGCCAAAGCAGTTGGCATCAAAAAAGGCACAGACTGCGTCCACAGAGCACTGCTCTCAGATCAGCCACAAGAGGAATGACAAAGAATGAGTAAGAGAGGACAAGTTAACCTTTCTGCCTCCTTTTTCTCTTGTGAAGGAAAGATGAAATGTAAGAGAGTTTTGCCAAATTATGGTGCATTTGTTGGAGTTTTGCTTGGGTAAAATACACAGCATAGTCATTACAGTACATACAAAAAAAATCTATTATTTTGACATGCTTTCATTTATGTCATGCTACATTAGAAAGGCTTGAGTTTAATTCTAAACCTGCAAACGTGTGAAAGTTATGCTCTGTGACAGTTGGTGATTCAGGCACTTTTCTAATTCTGATGTTTTCCACACAGAAACAAATCTCTCTAAATTGGACATCTGTTTTAGCTGATACTTGAGCAGCTGATATGGTTTATTTTTAAAAGCTAAATTTAAATATATAAATCCGAAAACGGTGTTTATTATCTTTTGTGATTAAAGGAAAGCCCCCTTCAGCAATGGGAGGATGTGAATCCCTGCAGTGGAAAGATGTGGACGGATCCAGAAGATCAGAGTTCAGTGCGGGAGAGTTTGGTGACTTGATTTGGAGACAAGATCAGATCCCAAATAAGCTTGATCACCCTCTCATAAAAAGACACTGCCGAGTATTGTTGAGCTCTGTCCGGTGTGTATGGGACTGGAGGACTCCATCAGGATAATTGAGGTCTCTCCATCAGTATGCGCATGCACTCAGGGCTTTTTCTACCTGACGACGACTCTTGAGCATGTGAGCCCTGCACTGGTGGCTCTCTGGTTGGCTGGCACGGCTTGCAGTGAGGGTGGTGTTGAGCCAGGCTCCTGGCAGACTGTCATTTTGTCTCCATTCTCCTTTTCCTCCTCTCTCTTCTCATATATAGGCTACACTTCTTTATTCTATTCTTATCCAGAAGGCAAGGTTCAGAATTCAGTAGGCTACTTGCCTTGGCTACTACACATACTGCTATGCTCCCTACCGCTTTTAGAATTTAAAGTATATTAAATAGTATGCAGTGTTCTATAAAACTTTAATGGTGTGTTAGTGATTTAGCTTTTTTAATCCAATTTTGTGTAGTATTTCTCCTTTTTCTAAATAATGAGTCAAGAAAACATCTTACGTTATGTTTGATGTTACTTCCTGTTCATTCATCACACTTGAAATTGAAGGTAAAACTGAATGCACTGCGTTGTAGGATACAGTTTTACATGCAGTGAAGATTTGCCTCTGCACACAGTAAATTTAAACCATTTTAGATGATTTAAACATGTTTTGATGTCTGCAGAACAACTCAAGTCAACCCAGTGGCAATATCTCGCTCACTGCTGCCACCTACAGTTCACACACTGAACAGTGGGGTGTTGTGGCGTAAAGGTTAAAGCGAAAGGCTTTATAACCAGAAAGGTTGAGCAATATGAACAATATTGTGCCTCAGATTACTCCAAAGGATTGTGAAGTAACACTTTAATTTGATAGCCCACTTTAAACATTCAAGTAGCCTAACTTTGCAACTATGTCATGTGTCAATATGATTTGATAGGAGAATATGGAGGTCATATTCTAGGTGGAAAAACACCTCAGTTTCATTCAGAGACCCAAACTGAGCAAAAAATATGCAACTAGTAAATTGATGATATTTATATGGCCAAAAATATGATGAAATCCTGATGGCTTGTAAACCAGTGATGTATTTATAACGGTGTAATGGACTACTTACATAAAATACATGTAAATATAATTTGTCACTCAATATCTCCCAATAATATGTAAGATTATATTTAAATTCTTAATTTATGATCAAAGCTCTGTAGTTTTTATTGTGGGGGGCAAAACATATAATGCAATGCAATATAATGATGACTGAGAAATGAACAGATAAACACTCCTCAAAAGCCTTATATATAATTTGTGACCCTGGACCATAAAACCAGTCATAAGGGTAAATCTTTCAATTATACATTTATACAAAGCTGAATAAATAAGCTTTCCATTGATGTGTGGTTTGATAGGATAGGACAATATTTGGCCGAGATGGGTACACTTATTATGAAAACCTGGAATCTGAGGGTGCAAAAAAATCTAAATATTGAGAAAATCACCTTTAAAGTTGTCCAAATGAAGTTCTTAGCAATGCATATTACTAAGCAAAAATTAAGTTTTGATATATTTACGGTAGGAAATTTACAAAATACCTTCATGGAACATGATCTTTACCTAATGTCCTAATTATTTTTGGCATAAAAGAAAAATCAATCATTTTGACCCATGCAATGTATTTTTGGCTATGCTACAAATATACCCCAGCGACTTAAGACTGGTTTTGTGGTCCAGGGTCACATATTTAGTATACGTATGTATATTTAACATGATTTTTTTAAATAAATGAATAAATAAATGTGGCTTCTGTCCAGGAAATGTTCATCTTGAATTATATAATATCAAAGTTATACGTTTATTTTATAAAAATCAGCAGATTGTTTTCAACAACAAAGTTTTTCAGCAAAATTTTGATCATGTTGATCATTTAGAGACATTAGAAATGTAGCGAATATAATACAACAGGCTTTATAGGGTTAAAGAAGCACCTTTGGATTACAGACAGGTACATTGTATTTGTATAATGGTTAACCACTGCATAAATGGTTAGGGCTTAAATTACATCACTGTAATATTATATAGTGTGTTATGACATGATCCCACAAGCATTTAGACACTGAAACCACACTTAAAAAAGGATCAAAGATACTAAATTTGGATCATGTGACACTGAAGACTGGAGTAATAATGCGAAAAATTCAGCTTTGCGTTACAGAAATCAATTACGTTTTAAAATAAATTAAAATTAAAAACAGATATTATAAATTGTAATAATATTTCACAATATTGCAGTTATTACTGCAGTAATAACGGCAATATTGTGAAATATTATTACATGTATTTTTGGTCAAATAATAAACATAAAAAAATCTTACAGACTCAAACTTTAGAATGACAGTGTGATTCTTTACACCAGTGGTTTTACTGTGTGAACATTGCTATAACTGAAATAGCATGATACAAATACTATAGCATGCTTTTCCAAATTAAGCAAACTTGACACTTGTTATTAAAAGTCACTGAGCAAAACAACTCAGAAAAGTGAAGTTAGTTCTGAGAAAAGCTCCTGCACTATTTGAGCACATATACATATATATATATATATATATATATATATATATATATATATATATATATTTTATCATAGATATCTTTGATATTTAGTATCTAATTCAATGACATTCAGGTATTTTGAGTGTCCAGATATTTTTGGGGACCGCTGTAAATCTGTTTTATTTGTAACATTTCTCTTTTTCAGTCATAAACATATCCCCGATTTCCTTTCACAGAAACATGCTTGTTTTGTTCACTAGATTAATTCACACTGAGAATATCTGAATCACGGATGACTCCAAATGCACAGATTCAGAATATATTTGCACTAAAATGTCCACAGAGGACCGATTTGAAGAACAAGCTCAGTGTGAGCAGCAGGCGAGACCAGCATCAGATCTATTTTCTCCAAATTAGTCAGTTCCTGTTTCTGTTAATGTTCTCAGTAGTTGGAGTTCATAAGAGCCCTGGCCTGGCTCTTTCACAGCCACTGTGTGAGGAAACGCATGTGGTCACAATCGTTTGCATGCTGCGATCATCAGCTTGTTCTGTTGCATGAGCAGCCCTTTGCTGCACCACTGCTTGCTCTGATAGGTCTGTGGAGTCACAGAGAGGAAGTGCAGTACTTTCTACAAAACCTTGGATCTGGTGGCTTCAAATGCTCTGACAGGTGAGTCTTTCTTTAAGTGTAGGAATGAAGGAGTGAAGCTTGTGAGGGAGAGAGCGATGCATTGTCCAGGCAAGAGAGCATCCCTTGCTGGATGAAATATGGTGTTTCTTTTTAAACTGCTGCTTTTCTAAAAGTGCTCAACCACAGAGGAAACTCAACAGAGGAAATGTAGCTCACTCTCTCGGTTTTTACACAGCTTCTGAACAAAACTAAAATAACAGTTTACTTGCTGTGTTAGCATGCATTTCAGATCATCAAAAAGCATTTTCAATGCAAATTATGGATGTAATTGGATGTAATGTGTGTAATAACTTCTTCTTTGAACTCGCTAAAATGGAGAAAAGGATACACATGAATTTGAATGCAAATAGTGTCTATAAATTAAGCAAAAATGTAATTATATTGTACCACACTTGTTTTTACAGAGCAATGTCGAATAATAACTTTCAAAATTTTGGATGTCAGTAACACTCACACACACACACACACACACACACACACACACACACACATATATATATATATATATATATATATATATATATAAATAAAGCAAGGATGCACTAAATATGGTTCAAAGTGACAGTAAAGGCTTTTAAATGATTACAAATGATTAAAAAAATATTTTTCAATGTTGTACATTTGAACCTTTTAATTTTTTAAAGCATCCTTAAAAAAGTATAATGGTTTCCACAAACTATTAAGCAGTGTAATTGTTTTCAAATTTTAAAATACTAAAACATTTATTTATTGCAGAAATGTTTTTTGACTAAAGTTATAAAAAAATAAATATTATTAATCTGCTTAAATTAATGCAGTATATTAGTTTAGATGCATTCATGTTCACAAGATTATCATACATTTTTAAAACAATCTTTTTCAAAAAATTCTAATATTATCAAATCTTACCTAAAATCTTTAAAAGTTTTAGAATTGTCTTCACTGAGAGTCAGAATGATTTACTGATGTTAGGAAATGTTCTCTCATTCTCTCATATTGTCATTTAAACTGGTCACTAAAAACTGTAAAGCGCATCAGACTGAAGTTATTTTGTTCTCAAAAATGGATTTTCTATATATGTGCACCAGTTAGAATAACATGCATTGTAGTTCTGCACGTAGGCCACTTTGACTTCGCAGGGGGTTTTATTGACCATCTAATGGATTGTACATGGACCATCTGAAGGTCATTGTATAATTTGCAGTGATAGTGCAAATTAAGCAGTATGTCTGTGTTTGGTCCATCTTTCTAGAGAGAGATGTGAAGCGTGTTTAATGGTGAGCTGCTCTCTGTACAGCACAGCCGTGTTTATTTCTGCTAGTGTCAGGAAGTCATTGGCTTCAGTGCGATCACTTGAGAAGCAGATAAGACCTTTTAACTATTTAGCAACTTATAGTCTTACAGTATTTAAGTGTGAAATAGGTCACAACTGCCTTCAATATAAGCTGTTTTCAGACTAACGAGAAAGATTTAAGTTTTGAAACTTACAGGATGTTTTTGTAGCACAATGATCTCTTATATCAAAAGATCAAGGGAATTTTGGTTTGTAAGTTCATGACCCCTTTAGAGTGCACTGACTTGTTGCCTGAGTGTTGACTGACAGGCTGTTCTGGGTGGATGTTAGGGTGTTGGTAGTGAGTGTTAACTACCAGCGGTGGTTTTGGTTTGCTGTGTGGTTCTTGTGTATTTCAGTAGCAGTTCTGCTGATAAAAGGAAATGAGTGGAACTGTACTTCAGTATCTGTTTAAAGCCACTTTAAATTTAAGAGACAAGAGCAGCGCTGCATGCCATGATTTTACTGCCGATGTAAAATATCCATAGTGATGCACATGAGTAATCAGGTCACAGCTGCCGCCTGTTCACTTATGAATAGCCTTTATTATGAAAGTCTTTCTGTAGCTGAAAACACAACATCAACCAAAAGTTTTATTTTAGCTTTCCTAAAAATACATTCAGGGTTAAAACTGAGCATGCTGAGCAATATTAATTATTTGCAGCAAATAATTACTTGTTTTTTTAACTTTACTTGTGTCACCCTATAGTGAACACCTGCTGTTTTGTTACTTTCATATGGTTGTATTAAACTGCAAAAGGGTATGTTTGAAGTATGTGTGTAAATATGTGTGTATCATGTGATATTTTGTCTGTTTCTTTGGAAATTGGAACAAAAACTATTGAAGATGAGGTATGTGTCTTCAGAAGATGTGCTAATGTGACTCTTCCTTTAATAGGTATGTATTTTTTATTTGTGTGCTCTCAGTCTTCTAGGTTAGAAAGAAAGAAGGGGAAATATGCCTGGACCGCCACCACCGCCCCCTCCTGGCCCTCCCCCAACCTTTGCAGTGGTATGACAGCATTGTTCACATCTACATACATATTTTGATGATTAGCTTTCAAAATATTTATACTGAACCTAATACAGTTATTTTGGTACTGATTATGTTACTAGTTCATTTGTATGAGCTAGAATAGTATCTTGCATAAAACAAATGTTCTGGTGAGTCTACAGTTTGTTCATTTGTTTTCAGAAAACAGTCCCAATTATGCCTGAAAATTAAAGGTTTTTATATCATTTCATTTGTCAAGGCTACTGTATTTTGCCATCTAAAATTACTGGGTTGAATCCCACCACAGGAGGATGAGATTCATGAACATGTTGTTACAAATTGCTGCAATTATGACTCTCTTCGAGTCTTTATTGATGTTGTCAAATAACTAATAACTAGAAAATAGCACTGGGCACACTTGTTATATGACGAGAAACCAAATAACCTAAATTGCAATACCAACTTTACTTTTTTACTTCTACAGTGTGTGCATAATTATTATGCAAGTTGAAATTCTAGTTATATATTTTTTTCTAAACACATTTTACCAGTTCCAAACCACATCAATCTTAATAACTACTATTAATTTTGTATTTAATAATTTATATATGAAATATAATTGTTAATAAGGGCTGGAAGTGAAAAATGCCTTACACTCAGGTGTGTATAATTATTAAGCAGGTTTTCTTTTATAGGTAAAATGTGCCAAAAAGGAGATTTAACTCACACTAAAAAAGTCAAATATTATTAAATGCCCATGAGAAATATTTAATAATATTAAATACCACTGGACAGCTAAATGTGAAATCCAGTTGGGACTAGTATAGTATAGTATAGTAGTCCTATTGTTATTTGACCAGAATATGACCAGATTATCAGCTTGCATAATTATGCACACACTGTATTTAAATCACGTGGTCACAAATGCATACATGTAGCATGTGTAATTATATAGCATACACCTTAATTCTGTTCAAAGTTCTTGGTATTCAAGGCTCAACAGCTATTTTGAGTTGATGGCAATGTGTGTTGTTTGGAACTTGTCTAATTTACAATGACTATCCCTAGGCAAACATAGAGAAGCCAAATCTGAACAGATCTGAGCAGCAAGGGAGAAATGCTTTACTATCAGATATCGGCAAAGGAGCTCGACTGAAGAAAGCCGTCACCAATGATCGGAGTGCCCCAGTGGTGGACAGTGAGTTCATATATATACAGTGCCCTCCATAAGTATTGGAACAGTAAAGACTAAATTGCTCTGTTGGCTGTGGAGTAAAGACATTTGCAAATATGATTAAAAGATTAATATGAGACAAAACTACAGAATGTCACATTTTATTATTAGCCGTTTCAACACATACATGTTTTACCAAATAAAAAGAACAGCACTTTTAGAGTTCATCCCACTCACTGATGTGAGCACAAGTATTGGGACAGTTGAACATAAGGCAGATATAAAATATTAAAAGCTATTATTTAGTTGCAGATCCCTTGCGCACAATCACAGCAGTGAGTCTGTGACCCATAGACATCACCAGACTCTTGGTCTCATCCTTTGAAATAATTTTCCCAGCCTTTAATGCAGCCAATTCCAATTGTTGCTTGTTTTGGGGAGTTTCTGCCTTTACTCTCCAGCTGGTGAAATTCATGTTCAATCAGATTTAAATCTGGAGATTGACTTGGGCAATCTAAGACTTTCCATTTCTTTGCCCTTATAAATTCCTTGACTGAACTGGCAGGGTGTTTTGGGTCATTGTCCTGATGCAATATGAAGCACTTCCCAATGAATCTGGTGGCATTTTCTTGAATATTGGTAGGCAAGATGGTTTTGTACCCTTCCAAATTCATTCTGCTACTGTTGTCATATACATTAAGTCATCAGTAAAGTTGAGAGGGCCTGTTCCAGAGGCAGCCATGCATGCCCATGCCATGACACCACCTCCACCATGCTTTACAGATGAGGCTGTATGCTTGGGTTCTTTGCAGTTCCCTTTTTTCTCCACATTTTTGCTTTCCCATCACTTAGATAAAGGTTCATCTTTGTCTCATCGGTCCATAAACACAGTTCCAAAACTCTTCTGGCTCACCTTTGTGCTTTTTTGCAAACTCTAATCTTGCCTTTCTATTTTTGGTGCTGGTCAAAGGTTTGCATCTTGCTGTGTAGCATCTGTAATTCTGTGTCAAAGTCTCCTGAGGACAGTAGATTGTCAGAGCATCACCCCAGCTTTCTGGAAGTTGTTGGTGATTTTACAGACACGTCTTTTAGGATTCATTTTCACAGCTTTTATGATTTGTCTGTCATCAACTACTGTTGTTTTCTCTGCCGATCAGGTAGTTGTTGGTTGCTGGTGTCGCTGGTGGTTTCCAAACTCTTGATTTCTCCATGCCCTTTGTTTTTGCTATAGCTCTAACTGACTTCTTCTTTTCTTTTAGCATCCAAATTGCTTGCTTTTCTCTTAAAGACAGCTCCCTTGTCTTCATCCTGGTTTGTGTGTGTCATCATCGAATGCAAGATTCGGAATGCAGAAATAATGGATATAACTAATACGAAACATTCCCTGCTTTTAATATCTGAAGAATTAATGCAACAGGACACAGCTGATCAGAGCTTAGAAAGACCTGTGAGGCAACTGTTCCAATACTTATGCTCACATCAGATAGAGGGATGAAACTCTAAAAGTGCTGAACTTCTTAGCTGGTAAAACACGTGTTGAATCACCCAATAATAAAATGTGCCATTCTGTAGTTTTGTCTCATATTCATATTTTAATCATATTTGTAAATGTCTTGACTCCACAGCCAACAGAGCAATTTTGTCTTTATTGTTCCAATACTTATGGAGGGCACTGTATATTGTGTATGCAAGTGTGTGTATATCTTTTATTTTTAAGAGTGTACAGCCGAAGACATTTTGGAATTAATTCTTATAAGCATAATATTTTATGATAATGTTTTTATTTACACAGAGCCCAAAGGTGGCGGAGGAGGTGGAGGTGGAGGTGGAGGTGGAGGGTTTGGGGGCGGAGCTCCAGGTGGAATGGGTGGGCTGTTTCAGGGTGGAATGCCAAGACTGAGATCATCAGGAAACAGAGAGAACACTGGTAATCTTCTAAATAAATAAATATAATTATAAAAAACTAAATAAACAAATTAAATTAAAATAAATATTAGAGAAGAAAAATATTACTACTACTACTACTACTACTACTAATTCTACTAATTCTACTTTAACCAATTATTTTTGCATTGTGACAAAAATTGAAATAAAATAATAACAACTTGCATACTTACAAAATACATACTATACTATACTTATTTATTTAATAATTATTATAATTGTATTTATAATTAAATCATATGTGCATTGTGACAAAAATTGAAATAAAAATATTTACTACTACTATAATTTTATGCATTGAGATAAAAATGTATATCAAAATATTACTATATCATGTTACACCATGCTATACTATACTATATTATACTATTATACAATACTATTACATTTCAAATTTGCACCTGACATACCTGTACATACTAAATTGTCTATTTTGTATATTGTGTTTTTGCTATTTTGCACATTGTCTATTTTGTATATTTGTATTTTATTCTTTTTATTATCGGTGTCTTGTCTCATCACTGTCATTCTGTCGCACTGTGGAGCTTCTTTCACTAAAACAAATTCCTCGTTTGTGTAAACATACCTGGCATTAAAGCTCATTCTGTTTCTGTACTATACTAATATACTATACATTTATAATAATCCTAATCCTAATTCTAATTGAATCATTATATTGTTTGACCTGTGACAAAAACTGAAATGTGCTATACTTTTCTTGATGTACTTTGCTCTATGATGGCACTAAAGCAGTAAGACCACCGATGCCTTCTTCAGCGGGGAGATTCCCAGCACCCAGCAACACAACAGGAAGCAGGCCCCCACTCCCAACCGCCGGACGACCTTCTCCTGGGAGGGCTGGACCCCCATCTGTACCACACTCATCTCGCTCACCCCAGCACAGCTCTCCCAGCGGCCCACCGCCTCTACCTGGAGGGCGACCGTCAAGTTCCTCACCTTCTGTTCCACTCCCCAGCCAGCAGGGCAGACGTCCAAGCCTTCCTCCTCCCCTGAGGGAGTCCCAATCTTCCTTCCCTCCACCCCCAATGCCAGCAAGTGCCCGGCCACAATTACCCACAATCCCAAGCAGGCCCTCAGATGATCTCCCTCCTCCTCCACCACCCACTGGAGGAAGAAGAACATCATTTTCTCGAGATGGACCACTACCACCACCGCCGCCATCAAATGAGATTAAACCAATGAGTTCTCAGAGGCCTATGGGTAATCCACCTCCATCCTTACCTCCAGCAAGAGGAGGGGCCCCACCTATCCCACCATCCCCACGGGACGAGCCCAACACTAGAGGCTCTCCGCGAAACAGCCTTCCACCTCTACCGCCTCCTGGACGGTCCAGCCCACTGCCACCATCACCCAATGAGAGGCCGCCTCCATCGGGAAGAAGCCCATCAATACGGTCAGGTATGAGCAAGGTCATTCCTGTTTTGCTGTTTATTTTTTACAGTCACAATATTACGTTTTTTTTTTTGTTTGTTTTTTACTCAATTTATTTATCAAAGGTATTTTTTTTTTTACAAACATTTTTTTAAAGCAGCTTTACAGAAAATGCTGTTAATGTGAATACTTACTGTATATATCCGACTTAATATAAAGAACTGTGCAAAAATAGGCAATATAAACAATCAAGTAGTTGATTTTCCATACAGTATACTATGTATACTTTATATCCAACTCTATATAAAGAGCAGTGCAATAATATAGTTTACTTATTACAACATTATTTGAAATTCAACTAGTATGTCTAACTAATATGATGTTAAACTTTAAATATTTGATGTTAATATTGTATTTATATAATAAAACATACATTGTCGTTCAAAAGTTTGAGATTGTTAAGATTTTTTGTTTCTGAAAAAAAAAAAGTTTCTCATCCTCATTAAGGTTGCAGCCTTCAGTTGCTTGATATTTTTGTAGAAACCAGAATAGAATTAATTTTTTTTTAAATAAAAATCCTAAAGATTATGCATGTCTTTACTGTTCATTTTGATCAATTTAATGTGTCCTTGGTGTGTAAGATTGTTATTTTCTTAAAAAAAAAAAAAAAAAATGTAAATACCCCAGAGTAGATATTAGTAGAAATAAGAATTTCACTATAATATGCTTTTAAAGTGTTCCCCATTTTTCAGATAACATTTTATGGAAATACCTTCAGACACACAGTTCAGATGACTGTTATGAGGTATATGAATGAGAGGAATTATTTTATTTTGTGATTGCTCCTCCCCTTCAGGTCCTCTACCACCTCCACCCACTGGAGGAGGAGGCAGAGGAATGGCTCCCCCCGTGCCTCCTCCTAATCGTCCCGGTGGATCAGGCAGACCCGCTCTACCCCCAGACCCTCCCAGAGTGCCCAGCTTCCCTCCACCACCCCCTGACACCATCAATGGCTACCAGTGCCCTCCACCATCTGCCACAGGTATGACTGCCACAGGAACCTTATACCTGCTCATGAGAGAGAGGCATCCTATAGGTCAACAATGCAAAAAGCAGTGAGTTTAAAGCTGAAGAGTGGCGTTTCTGCATCACTACCATCAATAAAGAGAGTTGCAAATAAAGTAGGTTTGGATAAGAGAAAGTATTTTAAAAGAAAATGAAAACATACTATTGGGCAGTTTAATCTTGAAGGAATAATTCCCCCAAAAGTGACATTTGCCCCCCCTCATATTGTTCTAAACTTGTATGACTTTCTTTTTTCTGTGAAATGTAAAAAAGGTGATATTTTGAAAAACGTTGGTAATCAAACAGGACAAATTCATTGCATGGACAAAAAATACAATGGAAGTCAATGGGCACTGAAACAGTTTGATTACTAACATTCTTCACAACGTCTTCTTCTGTATTGTGCAGTAGAAAGAAAGTCAGGATTGCAGTGATGTGAGGTTGAGTAAATGATGACAGAATTGTCCTTTTGCGTGAACTATCCCTTTAATGTCTATGGACAGACACAGCATGTCGATATAAAAATTTACTCAATATGGTAATGAAACAGTTATTGAAAAACTATGTGCTAATATAATTGTTACTGACTGACTCTGTTTGGCTGCACATATTCTATTGTATTCTTTTCCATTAGATGAGTGGGGCATGAGGTTTTCCTTCCATCCTCTGTCTGAATTACCACCACCAGAGCCATACGTCTCCTTCTCCAAGTCTTACCCCAGCAAAGCTGGCAGCAAAGGTAAGCACTGCAGCATTTTGTGCAGAATTGTAATAAGAATTGTTTAAAAGTTATTCTTCAGTGTGTGTTGTGCTATTCACCCTCAATGCATTTTTCTTCTGCCTTTACATTCATTTTAATGCAATATTTTAGTGTTTTAATATCGTAATAATCCATTTGATCAATTCATATCTATCTGTATTTGTTTTCCAGGAATGAGAGACAGAGGAGCGCCACCCTTGCCACCAGTTCCCAGATGAAATGCTTTGATATTATATAGTGTGAGCTGGATTTTCATCTGCTGAATGAGACTCGGGACTCATTTGTGAAAATATGATTGTTTTGAGCTTTTCAGTTACATTTTTTTAAATAACTTTGTCATGCATTTTAATCCTTTGGGGGTAATTTTATATCATGGTACAAATGTATGTCCAGATATGGCGATTAAAGTGCATTCTGTCATCATTTGAGGAAGTTTGTTTTAATTATTTATGGCATCATGTTATTCTATACATTTCCCTAATGTGGAAATGTCCTGTGAAACCAAACCACTGTAATTCACCACACTGTCATCCCTTCAACCACACGTCTGTGTGTGAACTGGACAGTTCTACTTTCTCAGTCTATTAAAGATGCAATCTGATTGGCTGAAAGGGCACAAGTACTTCAAGTACTTGAAGCTCTGAAACATTTTCACAAACTCACAAAGAAATATATTTATATATATTTTTTCCATTTGCATGTATGAATATTATATTTACCCAGCAAGAAAACAATGCTGAGAACATCTGAAAAATGAGAATTTAAATCACACTTAAAAAAGAGAATATCTTGGAAAACAAATGGGGGAATTGTCTCCATTTTTACTGATAACCAGCTATGAATATCAAACCAGAATTTAGAAGTAGCCTAACCTCACAGTAAAGGTATATAAGTGATCTCATCTGATGAGAATAGGTTTCAGGAAAAGAAGAACAAAAGCCACCTCAATTTCTTTGTTTTGTTTTTTCTGTATAAAATTGCTAACAAATCCTAAACATAATTCTGTGTCTCCTTAACCATTGGAGCAACTGGATATGTGAGATAAAATAAAGCTTATGCCTTACTGAGGCGTCAACATCTCCCAAAAATAGCACTGATAATCCACCATGATAATACATTTAAACTCTTTATAAATAAGTTTGTTATTACACTTACTATCACAGAGATCTTCATTACATATTTTTGGATTATTCGTAAAAAACCATTGCATTCTTTATCATAGCCTTTATTTGTATTAAACTCCATATTTATTAAAATCATTATGAGATAAGAAATACACATTTGCATCGTATAAATCATGAATACAAGTAAAGCTTTTACTATACCAATCACTTTTAAATGAAGACTTCCTCTTAATAACAGCCCTATTGTTCAGAAGAGTGGAGTTGTGAGGGGAAATGTTGTGGATAAATATCTTTTCCCAAAAAAAGCAGTACTTGTTTATTAAAAAAATTAAAACCTTCAAAGGAATTTTAAATTAGATCAAGATTACATCTTAACACAAATTCAAGGCCACCAATGTTTTTGAAAATATGATTAGGAATATGGTATCATATTGAGTGAGGCCTTGCTAAGCACTCTTTAAGCCATTTTATTCTGAATGTACCAAGAAGAGATTCAAAGTCAATGGCTTTCAAACAGTTCGACCAATAATCCTAAACATTTTTTTTTTTTTAGATTAGCAGTACATTGTGAATCTTTCACTTAGAGAAATGCTGCCCTCTATCGTTCATTACGAGAACATGTCTTGGTCGTATTTTATAAGCTGTAAAAAAAAAATAATACGATGGATTGTTCAGTTTTTCAGAATGAATACATTTTAATGTTCTAATGTTAATATTATTCCCTATATAATCGAGAGATTTCTTAACTTTTTAATAAAAGAGTTGGAGCTCTCAAGTCTGTTTTGGGTTTATGCAAAGCACCACGTGAAAGGTCTCTGCGCATGCGCAGTCTATCTGCAAACTGAAGCTCGTGTGTGATTACTTCACTGCAGCGTTGTGTGTGTGTGTTAGTCCTGCGATAACAGACCTACGCCGAGAGCATAGGCGAGCAGACCCGAGCCGGAAGAGCTGTCATGGAGCCGAGTTCACTGCTCAAAGTCATCTGAATGAGACAGCATGAGTGAAAGTGTGTTTCTCACACACTAGATCGGATTTACAGGAATCAGCGGATCCGGTGAGTCTGGCAACAACTCACTACTGTACATACAGAAAATACACCTAAAGTAGACTCAGGTGCTGATCAGATCATTTGACCATGCGGAATTATAGCTGACTATTAGGCTACAAGAAAGTGCCACAACTGGATATTTAGTACAATGGCAGAACCGTAATATTGTTAGTGATATCTTGGAGTAAATAGTTAACGTTACGTAAATATGGTAATCATTCAGTACTATGGTACAACTGAATGATCACCATATTCACTGTGTCATGCTACAGCGCTGTTTAGGGTTTGACTAAAAACATATTCCCATGTGTCTATATATAGTATACATATACATCATGATACCTTTTTAACCATTTAAGTCTGGGATGCTGTATGCAATACATGTGGTGTTTACTGTGGTGTATAATGGTCGCATTAGCAATTAAAGAAAAAACACTTGAAACATGCTCAGGTCAAAGTGTCTGAAGAATTTGGGTTGTTTTTAACCCAATGTTAAATATAGGACAGAACACATTTGAGGTTCATTTTGCCCAGCAAATTGGGTTGTTTATTTAACCCATCATAAAGGGTTGATTTAACCCAGCTAATTATTATAATACTATCTTTTTTTTTACTTTATGCATGAAATAATGTTTATAGATTAACTTAAATCCTCTCAAGTTTTGTAAAATACTCCACAACCACTGGTTTACATGATAACGTCTTTGCATATGTGCTATGGTTTGTGTTATTTTTTAAACACCAGGCTTTTATGGCTCATATAGTATGATATAATGACAATATGGAGCTCATCTTCATGGAGGAAAAACACCTCAGTTTAATTCAGATTGCAATTTGGTGCAGTAGCTGATATTCATATGGCCAAAAAGATGAAATTCTGATAGTTTGTAATTTAGATTTTTATAATAATATAGCAGAATACTTAAATAAAATGCATATAAATCAGTTGTCACTCTAGTCTATATCTCCTAATAATATGCCTTAGTAAGATGATGTTTATATGCTTAGTTTTATGAGAAAAGCCCTGTAGTTTTTATCGTGGGGAGCAAAACATAAAATGCAGTGCAATACAATGATGATTAAGAGACGAACAAATAAATGTTTCTCAAAAGCATGTTGCTTCCGTGTCAATGTATCGTTTTTATTATTATGTTTACTTTATAAAAATCATGAGGCACATCAACCTAAAGGGAAACTTTTTGACAATTATATTAAAAGGCCTTTGGATTTGTACAAAACTATCAATGAGGCAACAGAAGGCATGTAGAATATTTTGTACAGCAGGCTATTTAGCCAAATTTTGATCATGATGATAATTTAGAGGCCTTCGATCCTTCAAATCTATCAAATATGATATAGTAGGCTTCATAAGGTTAAAGGTTCGACTAGACAGTGCCATTATACCAGGATTTGACTATCTGCATATATTCATATAGTCACTGTGCTACAAAATGTTTGGTTAGAAACACATTTACATATTCACTTTGATAGGTGTGACTGTTATATTTTGTATTCTAATAAAAAGCAACACAAAACTGTCATTTGGATAAACTAATGAAGTTGTTTTTTCTTTGCTTTCAGAGTGTTTTGGTAATTTACAGTTGTTTACCCGTCTGCCCGGATATGAGGGGCCTGTAGTCAGACAGAAGATGGGTGATCTCTCAGTTAATAGCTCCATCTTCAGCAGCAGGGATGGATCGGACCCCCCCTCCGTCCCTCCCAGCATGTCAATCGACAAGCTCCTTCCAGCCCTGCTCGAGTGTTTTGGGATCATTCTCTGCGGATACGTTGCAGGCCGTACAAACATCATCCCAGCGACACAAGCTAAAGGACTGGGCAGCTTTGTGTCCAAGTTTGCGCTTCCAGCTCTGCTTTTCAAAAACATGGTGCTGCTGGACTTTGGCGACGTAATCTGGCCTTTTTTCTTTAGTATATTGGTGGCTAAAGTGACTGTGTTCTTCTTTGTGTGTGTCCTCACACTTTTGGTGGCAGACAGAGAGAGCCGTTTCTCCAAAGCTGGCCTCTTCTCCATATTTGCCACACAGAGTAATGACTTTGCTCTGGGGTTCCCTATAGGTAAGTAAAAAATAAAGGGGAAGCCAAGCCATAAGTAAAAAAAAAAAAATTACAGCATGTATCATAGACCTGTTACCATAAGGAAACTCCATATTACAGGTAATAGAACAAACTAAACCCAAAAATCATGAAAAACTTGAATCTGTGATATTTCTGACTGTCTACATATATGTTCTTTCGCTTTCATTTGCCCAAAGTTATCTTCAAGCATTATGAGTTCGTAGGTAACACAATCCATATGCTGTACAGCCTGTTAGTTTAGTTTGAGGTTCATTTTTCTTGAATGCATTTCCAGGGCTTGGCACATAGTACTGGTATGATTCACATAAAACCTCATCTCAGTCGGCACGTGCTTCAACATAAAAAAAAAATGTCAGTTGTTGTTTCAATATTGAAAAAACATTGCAACAACATTAAGTGCTAAATGGTTGTGAAAAAGTTACCAAAATACTTCTAAATCAGTGTTGAAAATTTAAATGTGGAAAAGATGTTGAAACAACATTTTGATATCAACATTGATTTGCAAAATCGGGGAAAAAAATACAAAAATCAGCGATTCAACCATGGATGAATGTAGAAATGTTGATATGTTAATATACTGTATGTTTTTATAAACATATAAATAAATAAAAAATAAAAGTTTATAATAAAAAAAATATATAAATGAATAATAAAAAAAAGCTTAATCAACTTTTGATTTTTAATTTATCTCAACAAAAAACGCTAAAAAAGTTGACTAAGTTATAACTAATCATAAAAATAATTTTTACAGTGTATATTAGCATCCACACCAAAACACAATCATGCTCTATTTATTAGCATGTGCCACAGTTCTGTTGTCTGCTGCTTTGCTCAAGCATTTTAAAGTCCAGTGGATTCTGATTGGCTGTCAATGTTTTTAGTGTTCATCCACAGAAAAAAAAATTTTTTTATAGTGATTCCAATTATGTTGTTCCTCTGTGTCATTATCATCATATCAGTGGTGTCAACTCCACTGTTCTCATAGAATTATAATGATTAATAAAATTTAATAGATATAGTTATCATTCTTGCTGTGAATGGGAATACACTTAAAAAAATATAGTATTGGATGATAGTGTAACCTAAACGGTGTTCCATTAACCTTTAACCCAGAAATTGTGCAAACAAAAAGCCAAATGGAACTGAAACATGAATTTATGTGTACTTTGCTTCTCGTTTCCACCACATGCTGCTGTTCCAAACCCATTTTATCTTCTGTCTTCCACACAAGAATCTTCACAGAAGAATGTCCAAGCTGCTCTTTTTAGTATAATAAAAGTGGAGCGCTTGTGCATATTTAGCCATGGCTCTTAAAACACATACCAATGCTGTTTGGTGCTTTCATAAATTTCTGGTTTATAAAAAAAGAACACCTTGGACATTGTGCTAAACATCTCCTTTTGTGAAAAAAGAAAGTCATAAGGGTTTGGAACCAAATTAGTTTGAGTAAATAATGGCAAAATGTTGAGTTTCGTTTTATCTGAAATCAATTGTCTCTGCCTCCTCCACAGTTGAAGCTCTGTACCGCAACACTCATCCTGAATATCTTCAGTACATCTACCTGGTTGCTCCCGTCTCCCTCATGGTCCTAAACCCGCTAGGCTTTGCGTTCTGTGAGGTGCAGAGATGGAGGACTGGAGAACCTCACCAGCAGAGTAAGCTGAAAGTGCTGGGTTTGGTGATCCTTCAGGTGGTCAAGAACCCCATTGTCTTTATGGTGGTGATCGGGGTCATTTCTCACTTCCTGCTGTGCCAAAAGATCCCGGCTTTCATGGAGGAGTTTGTAGATGGTCTGGCAAACTCATTTGGAGGAGCAGCGCTGTTTTATCTGGGTCTAACCATGGTGGGTCAGCTGAAAAAGCTTACCCGCTCCACTGTGGTAGCACTTATTCTTCTCATCACAGCAAAACTGTAAGTCTACCATGCAAATTGTTAGTAGTAATAGTTGGACTATTCTTTCATCATTCGTGGTTCCAAATTTCATTTTCTTTCATCTGTCGAACACAGGATAAGAAGTTTAACAGAATGTCCATGCTGCTCTTTTCCATTCAAACTGTTAAAGGGACAATTCACCCAAAAACAAAAATCATTTACTTGCCCTCATATTGCTCCAAATCTGTATGAATTTCTTTCTTCTGTTAAACGCAAAAGAAGATATTTCGAAGAATGCTGGTAGCTGTTGACTTCCACAGTATTTTTTTCTAAGAAGAAAATTCATATAAGTTTGGGTGAGTAAATGATGTCAAAATGTAAAATTTAAGGCAAACTATCCCTTTAATCTTCTAAATGGACCAAAAGAGCACCATAACAATAGTCCATATGGCTTGTGTGCAATCTAGTGCTGGTCAATTATGGCAAAAATCATAATCACGTTATTTTAGTCAATATTGTAATCACAATTATTTAAAACAGTTATGAGTGGACCGCATGACCAAAACTTTATATGAGTGATTTATTTAAAGATTTCAATATATATATCAAATATATTTTTTCTTTAAATAAGGTTACTATGGTGTCCGTCTACATCTTATATACCAGCGACATTTCACAATTCTCAACACCACAGCAGATTACTAGGGTAACTCGTATAAGTAAAATCCTCAAAAAATTATTGAAAATAATTATACAGTCAGTAATACAATAAAAAACAAGGAAAGGACAAAAAAAAAAAGATTAAAAAAATTAAACGGTGATTTAAGTTTTTTTGCAAGTCTAAAGTGTTCAGCTAACAGCCTACTACAGAAATGTAGTAATCGAATGTAAAATAAAACAGCATAGTCTTCACTTTAGGAATTAAACTTGCTTTGTTTCTTATTAAAGCTACAAAAGTCCTTCAGTCAGGAGCAGTGAGTGTTTACGTCTTTGTATTTTGTCGTTTTATTAATATTAAGCACACAGTCGGTTGCAGGAATATTAGCCCGCTGTCTCTTTAAGAGCCGCACGGATCCAGTTTACACATATGTTCACAGTACAAATTATATTTCAAGCTTTTAAGAATATGAATCAATCTAATAAACTTTAATAAAACCAAGCATGTCCCATTTTGCGAAATTCATGTTACATGATTTTACTGATTTGCACGTGAAACTGGATTTTTATGGAGGAGCGAAAGCGCACCGTTGGGGCAGAATGGGGCACAATGTTTTATCTTGACTATTGTATTTTTATAATCATTGAAGGCCGAAATCAAAATCAAAACTAATTCCAAGTCTTCTGAAATCATACGATAGCTTTGTCTGAGGAATAAACCCAAATTTTGGATGAACTGTACATCAGTAGCGTATCAGATTACATTTATCTTCACCCATATTATTTGGAGTGATCTTTGCGTGTTGTACTAAGGTGAGAAAACTGTAAATATGCAGTACAACACTGTGTTGATCCAATGGGAATGTTTCTCAGAGCGTCCATCTGCTTTAAACGCACAAGCTTAGTTAGAGGACAGAAACACTGTCTATGACAAGTGATCTGTTTGACCTGCTCATGTTTGTCCTGTATATTTAGTTAACTCCCAGACTCTTTTTCTGTTCTTCTTACTTGTACTGATGAGTAAGGTTAAACACAATGTTGTTGACCGTGCTAAAAATGGTTCCTGTAATCTGGAGTTCTTGGTTTCCTAATGGTTTCATTGAATAACACAGAACTCTGTTCATCTGTGGCCTCTTTAGACTGGTGATGCCTCTGATCTGTAGAGGGATGGTTGAGGTTTTGGACAGTGGAAGCAGAAGCTCGATGAACCACACCAGTCTGTCAAACTATGCTTTCCTGTATGGAGCCTTTCCCACTGCCCCCAGTGTGGCCATATATGCATCACATTACAACATGGAGCTGGAAGTGGTATGTGTATTGTGCAGATGTGTTTTGCACCTTTATTTATTCATTTATTTATAAAAATCAATAAATTGATCAAAAGTGACCGTAAAGTCTTTGAGCACTAAATCAGCATATTACAATGATTTGTGAAGGATTATGTGACACTAAAGACTGGAGTAATAATGCTGAAAATTCAGCTTTGCATAATAGGAATAAATGACATTTTAAAATATATTAATACATAAAACAGTTATTTCAGATTGTAATCATTTTTCTAAAACATTACTGTATTCTTGGTGAATGTAAGCCTTTTACTTTAAGAAAAAATGTATAGACCTCAAACTTTTGATGTCATTCAATCCACATCCAGCTGAATTTGAATTTTCCCGTTTAGGTTGTATGTGTCTGCATATTAGAAATTTTATTCTACATTTGCATCTTTTTTTTTACCTGACACCACTCCCATGGCACACTTAATTTAATTTGAACCTTATTTAATTAGTTACATTTCGATTGACTCATGTAGTTTATCAAAGTACCGTCACAGTATTTTTGTGATGAACATTTGTCCCGCTCAGGTGACCTCAGGGATGGTGATCGGCACGTTTCTGTCTGCTCCCATCATGTATGTGTCTGCCTGGCTGTTGACCATTCCATGGATGGACTCGGATCCACTAGCGTCAGCGCTGCAGCACGTCAGCTTCAACATCAGCATTATCAGCCTCTTTGCATTGGTGAGTGTTGAGAGTTTTCATTTCTCTTTCTTTCAATCTTCCAAATTTGTCTGGTTTTGCTTCCTCTTAAAGACATAAACAGTGTGTTGGTTTTGCTGTTGGTGGTGAGAGACCGGTTTTGCTTCTGCTCTCATGCAGGTGATTATTATGAGATGAAGGTAAATCCATGTTATTATCAGTATTGCTGGAGATGCCATGGAAACCAGGAATTAAATGGATTTTAATGGACATGTTGTGGGGAATCTGAAATGAAGTAAAATAATGTTTTGTGTTGTGTTTTTTGGGTAACTGAGAAAAAGATTTAATGATATGGTGTACATATTTTTGTCTGGGTCTATAAATGTATTCAAAATACATTTTAATTTATTAAATCATCAAATGTATTAAAACTCTAGCAATATATTAGCTAGATTTTATTTTCTGACTTAAAATTAATAAAAAATGGTTGGAGAGTGGTACAGGGTGGTACAGTACAACTGTCCTGGTATCATAATGAATATCAAAAAGAAATATTCTTAAAAATAAAAGCAAAATAAAAATTCTTTAAAAAAAATCTCAAAATTTTGTCATAATCTTTACCGTTTTAAGTTAGTTCAAGCTGTAAAATGTCATGTGACACAATTTATTAAATAATTTAAATAATACTTCATGATATTTGTAAATATATTGGAAAAATTTATACTTTTCTACAATTATTTAAAAGCTTTAAAATAGGTAATAAATAATAATGAATAAGATGTGTGCAAAAAATAAAAAAATATATAAAATAATCAAAAAATAATAAAGTTTCATTACTTGGTTATTCCACGAAAAACATAGTCATTAAATTTTAACTTTTGTTGAAAACGGCATAAATGTTTTTCAAAACCATGCGACACAAAAATGAATACGGAGAGTAAATTTTTTGGCTTTTTATTAAAAGATTTTTCCTTTTTGTTGTCTTAAATGCCCTTATTTGTCATTTCAGATAAAATAAATCCATATCAGGATTATTTAGGGAAAAATCTGATAAATCAAAACTGAAATAGAGTTCATTCAGCTATAAAATGAAATCGACAGTGAATGACGCCGATAGCCTTGTGGTTAGTGCGCCGACATACAGCGGCTTGAGTTCGATTCCCGTCTCGAGGTCCTTTGCCGATCCCACTCCCCTCTCTTCATCCAATGCTTTCCTGTCAGCTCTCCACTATCCTGTCTCATTAAAAATCCTTTAAAATATAACTTTAAAAAAAATCGACAGTGGATTTTTCTTTTGTTTTCACATCAATCGTTTTCTTTGGTTTTGAACAAACGTGTGCACAAAAGATGCACACATTGAATAAACAAACCAGAATGCCAATAAAAGTGTTTACATGCAAAGTGAACTTGGGTAAAGGGCAACAATTAATGTGCACAGATCAGAAAAGAACTGCTGGTTTTTGCATGATCATACTGTACATGTTATCAGGTTATTAAGCATAATCATTGTAAGATGCATGTAAACACTCATTTTCATCTTAAGTTGTTATGATCATTGAAATTTACACACTTCATTCCAGGTTCAAGCAGGTCCTGTGTTTGCAACCAACATCTTCACTAGACACGCAATGTTTCCAATCTCAGATTGTGTCATGCTGTTGTTAGATGCAGCTGTGTTGACACTTCCTTCCTCTTTGTGTTCAGTTTGAGAGAGAAAAAAGAAACTTTGCTTATACAATTAGGTCCATATATTTGGACACAGGCACAATTTTTTTTTCATTATTTTAGCTGCTGACAAAAACATATTCAAGTTACAGTTATATAAATGAATATGGGCTTAAAGTGCATACTCTGAGCTTTAATTTGAGGGTATTCCTTATATGTGAGTTATTCCTTCGTTATTTCTACATCAATTAGGTAAAAGCAGGTAAAAGGTCTGGAGTTGATTCTAAGTGTGCCATTTGCATTTGAAAGCTGTTGCTGTGAACCCACATCATGCGGTCAAAGGATCTCTCCATACAAGTAAACAGACAATTGTTAAGCTTCAAAAACAAAGGAAATCCATCAAAGAGATTGCAGGAACATTAGTGGCCAAATCAGCAGTTTGGTACATTATGAGAGCTCTGCACTGGTGAGCTCAGCAACATAAAAAGGCCTGGACGTCCAGTGAGGACAACCAGAAAATGGGGGGACTGTGTATAAAAATGGTTGCAATTCCTAAGCATTTTGTTATATTTTTATTCAACCCCTTGAATAAAAGCTTAAACACTGCACTTCAGTTTCATCTTGATTGTTTCATTTTAATTATATTCTGGTGGCACACAGAGCCAAAATTATGAAAGCATACAAGCATATACAGACTCTATGAACTCACATTGCCGTGGAGGGGATGGAAAAACGTTGTGCTAAAAGTATTCAAACTCTGGCCTGCACTTCTCTGAAATGCTTTGTTTCTTCCTGTCCCTGCAGGTGTGGAGTATTGTAGTCATGCTACTGAGCAGAAAGTTTCACAGAAGTCCTCACATTTTCACCATTAACCTCTTTGTGGCGCAGGTGAGCTTAAAATTAGTAGTTCCTTGGTTTTAGAGACACTGTACTGTTCCATTAATATCACAAATATGTTTCCGAACCTTTCAGTTAACATTAAAGTGCAGTCAAAATGCAACCTGATGATTTTTCCACTGCACATTCTGTATAAACTAATACTGCTCTGTGTTTGTAGCTATTAGCCTGTGTTGGGATGATAGCGTGGAACTTCGTGGCAGAGCAGGATAACTTCCTGGGTCAGGTGTTGACCTTTACTCTACTGTACGGCTCGCTGTACAGCACCTATATTTGGCCCGGTGAGTCATTTGAGTTTGTCTTTGAAAAATCACTAAACATCACCTGTTCCAAAACATCTGGTTCAACGCCATTAAACACTACCTGGTCCACACAACAGCATTAAAAACAAAAACAAAACTTGGGACACTTTTTACAAATGAAAAAAATATCTATCAAAAAACAAAACAAAACATTTAACATTAAAAAAAAACTGGGGACATGAAAAATGGAAAGTGGGCTTGTTTACAGTAGTTTAATCAGGTTTGGGTATGCGATGTATCTATTGTAGATCTGCTGACAAGAAATAAACTGTAATGTAAGCAATTAAACATTTCTTATGTTAGTACGTGGATTAAGCCAAAGTTCTGTCATGAAACTCTAGATGCCGCAGGCCGATTCTAACTCAATCGGATTTAATTACCTCATTATTAACATGGCGCAGCAGACTGGTCTTTCACATCAGCAGCCAATGGGCTTGCTGCTTAACATTCAAATACTTAGCTAGTGCTTGCTGTAGCAGTTGCAGTGCGCTTCAGAAACCCTCCACCTTCCCCCAGCTCCACCTGTAAAGATCATGGTGGAATGTTATGTACAGTATGTTACATATGGGAGTTATTTCATATATGTTATATGTGCAGCAGCAGTATTTCCTACATGCTCACAGCAGCATGTCTGTGGATGTGTTGGCAGTAGCAAGTCTTGGTACTTGCTCTGCCGCAGCAGCAGCGTAGCAGATCTATTCCACCAAGACCAAACACATTAACGTTGCCCTGCATATTACCGTGCTAAACTCTCCAAGAGTTGTCATGACAGAACTATGATAAAAACAGACTCTCATTCGATTTTCTTCCAAAGTAACAGACTTGTGTTTGAATAATGTTATTTATTGTGTTGTGAAGGTCTGATCGCTCTGTCTCTGCTCCTCATGAGGAAACACGAGGAGGTGAACTTCAGGCCAGGGCTCACTGTGATCACTGGCTGGGGGTGAGTGGCACATTTAACGCAGTTACATAATGACCAACTGCGTTACTGTATATGATGAACATGGCAGAATCAATTGATGCTCAATAATATGTTGCATACATACTGCAGTATAAACTGACTATGAGGTCTGAGACTGTTAGTCAATATATTGGTTAGTTATTACAAATAAAAATTAATTTGATCATAATGTCAAACGACATTACCCATAATCCAGTCAGAGAAGTTGTTGTTGTGTTGTAATTGAAAGCAGCCCCATTAAATGAATATACATATTTTCTAATCAGTGATTTAATTACACAGGCTTTTACCATTGTCTCTCTGACTTTGTAATATTGTGATTTTTGCCTTGGATCTAAATGATTTGGTTCTTATAACTTTTAATTGAAGAAATTCTGAAGATACTTCTGGAACCAAGGCTGCTAAAAAAAGCAGGCAGTCACTGTTGTGCTCTATTAGACAACTGAAATGAGTCTTTCTAAGCCAAAAACACTGACGTCTGCTGTTGTTTCTCTCTGTCTCTTGCAGTGTCCCTGTTCTGGCGGTCAGTGCCCTCCTCCTGACAGGGGAAAGATTGCCGAACACTATTGACTCTGCGTTCTTTTATGGAAAGACACAGGTACAAAACTGACGAAAGAAAGCCCTGTGCACTCTTATTTTGCAAGTCTGCTCTGTCTGTTCAGATAAAACAGTCAGAGTTGGTTGATCAGTAATGGTGTAAAGGTAGCATGAAAACAGGATACTTTCTTCTCGAGTTCAAATGTGCAGAATGGAAAGAAGTTTTGCCTCTGATCATGAAGTCACAAAATCACATAAACTATGCATAAGATACTACTGTCCGTGACTCTGAATTCACAATCTGTCCTCATGATCAAAACAAAGTCCATTCCACCTTTATAGTCCGACTCAAACACAGTCTAATGTTTATTGGATTTCAAACCACATATTAATATGACTTGAACTGGTAGCGAAAATGCAAGAAAACAAAAAACAAAACAGATTTCATTACATTTTGTAGGTGTTCAGGCAACAAAAACTGGGCTATCGGTGTGAACTAGGCCCAAAAATGACAACAACACTAGAACTATGTGTAGTTTTATCTAATTCTGCCTATCATATTTAATAATTATTAATCTTTCAAGTTTTTTGTAAATATTTTAATCTAGTGTTCCCCTTTATGTAGATCAAGTTGGTGTTGTTGTGCCTCCAACTGGCAGCAGGAGTGTGTTACGTACAATGGACTTTGAAATAGTCCTCTTATATAACATGCATTTGCATGTTTGAGAGCAAAATGGTTTTGTGATGTTTAGTATTTCAGTTTTCATCTAGTGTTATCCTAAAAACTGAAACAACTAGGAAAATGGACCTGTATTCATCCTGTAAGGGATAATGTACAGGCAGCCGGTAGTTATCGCGAAATAAGCCCCGACAGTGTGATCAGGACCCGACGCGAAGCGGAGGGTCTTGTATCACACTGAAGGGGCTTATTTCGCGATAACTACAGGCTGCCTGTACATTATCCCACATATTACACGACTACTTGCCACATAAGGAAAAAAAAACTGGACATGAATATGAATTTGAAACATTTTATTGGTATATTTGTTTGTGGGAAGTCGTGGCCTAATGGTTAGAGAGTTGGACTCGTAATCCAAAGGTTGCGGGTTTGAGTCTCGGGCCGGCAGGGATTGTAGGTGGAGGGAGTGAATGTCCAGCGCTCTCTCCACCCTCAATACCACGACTGAGGTGCCCTTGAGCAAGGCACCGAACCCCCAACTGCTCCCTGGGCGCCGCAGCATAAATGGCTGCCCACTGCTCCGGGTGTGTGTTCACGGTGTGTGTGTGTTCACTGCTGTGTGTGTGCACTTTGGATGGGATAAATGCAGGGCACGAATTCTGAGTATGGGTCACCATACTTGGCCGTATGTCACTTCACTTTTAAATTAACATTTTTATCCTTCCTCGAAACGATATAGTACCACGTGACTAACATTCAAACGAATGTACGTTAGTAAGACAATTTATAACACCTACATATGAATATATATATATAAGTATTTTATTTATTTACAAGTATTAAATTGCACATTTCCATTAATTATGGCGCCAAACGGCAATCTTTGTTGGCGCGGAGGGATTTTAAACATACAAGTAGTACCGGCTATGCGTTATTACTTTGGAGCGGTTATTATTTGAAAAGAACGTACCTGCAAATGTCTCAACTGACCAATCAGAATCAAGCATTCCAGAGAGCCGTGTAATAAGAATAGATAAACCATGTGTTTACTGTCAGAGTGTATTTGTACTGAAATATTGTTGTAATGTTTTGGTGGTTGTTTGTGTGTTGTAGGTGATGTGCACATCTGTGGTGTTATTTGTGAGTATTGTTCTGTGTGGCGTCTCGCTCACACTACTCAGCAGACGAACTCAAGACTATCACAGCCTTGAACCTGGATCACTGTCTAACAGCGAGGAGGACGTGGATCTTCCCTACAACACACACACAGAGCAGCCCAGTGCTGTCGGCAGCATCAACACAGGTGTGACACTCACTACTCATCCTTTGTAAAACTATGGGTACAGAGAATCATGGAAATCTTACAAAAGAAGATAAGAAATTTCCGAAAATAGATCCCACATGAAAAAAATACTATAGTGTTTTTGACCCATAAAAGTGTATTATACTTTATGTATTATAGTATTTACAACACTATGTTAATGAATGCTACAGCATATTGTACTATTAACTATAGTGAACTGATAAACTGTAATAAATACTGTGGTGTACTTTAGTTTTTACTATAGTAAACTCTAGTGTATTGTAGTATAATATACCCTATAGTTGTAGAACACTTAGTACAGTATTGGGTAAAGTAATTTGTTTATATTACTATAGATGTTATATTACCATAGCAACTATAGAATTACCACAACAAATTAATTCAAGTACTTTACTATAGTATGGTCCAAAAAAACACTATAGTATTTACTATAAATTACTATAGTATTTTTTCATGCAGGATTCTAAGACGTTCACAAGACTGCTCCTAAGTGCAGTTCTCAAAAGAACGTTTTCTTAATGTTTTTTTTTTTTTCTTAAGAAGAAAATGTGGCATGTATTTTAAAGCGCATGCTGCTTTTATTTGTGCTCTCTCATCTGTTTTTGTTTGCAAATTTCGATTTCAGCAGAAACTCACCGATTGTTAAATTTATCGATCACTGGTGTCACTTCAGAGTATTGGTGCACATCCCTAGTAATAGTAATATGTATTATATTATGTTATCTGTGTTGTAATATTTTGTTTACTATTTGAAACAACCCAATAAATTCATCATCTTACCTTTGGGTATTTAAGACAAGTTAGAGGTTATCCTGTCTTTAAGAGGTTATATGTGGTGATTTTTAAGAACATTATTTTCAGGAATTCCAAATAGTCTTAAGTTTTGTCTTTAGAACAATCTTATAAATGCATATAAACATTCTTGAGAAAAGTTTTGGGAATAAAGTTAGAAAATAAGAGGATAATTGTAGTCAAGAAGAATTTAGTGAATCTGACACTTGAATACATAATAGCATACTGTTTATCCCATACTGTGTATATATATATATATATACACACTATATGAAGTACTGTATTTTATAGTGAAATGATGTTCCAAAAAGTATGTTGCATGATCTCATTATGTCACATTTAGTTCAGCAATTGGCACCCAGATATCATCTCAGAAAAATAAATAATTTTGAATTTAATTTTCTAGGAACATTTGAGTTAAGGAGATAAGACACAGTCAGGACATTAGAAATGGAACTCACGCGTACTGCAGTGCAGGATAAAGTTATCCACACACTGTGCTCTGGTTGTAAGCGGCTCATTTTAGGTTCATCTAGTTGTTTCATAAATACAGGAAATGTTCATAGTGAACACCGAATGCATACTACTTTGAGAATGAAAATACTAAAGTAGTAGGTAGTATATGCCATTCAGAGCCTGCAAAAACAATGCATGTAAAATAACTAAAGATAAAGTCTGTGAGAGAATTTGACTGATGTTTGTGTGTGTTTGTCAGACTGTCAGACGTGCGAGTGTGGTCGTCTGCAGTCTGTGCCTGACATGACAAGCAGCAAAGAGGAAGCAACCATCCAAACAGGTTCGCTCTTTCTTTCAGTTCCTGTTCACTCACTCTAGATATATAAGAGATGGCTTCATTGTCCTCCTTAGAGGCATTACTGTATCTAGAGCTCAACAGAACATACAGCAGATGTATGGATAAGTAAGTTTTCCTAATATTTCCTAAAAAAAAATTGAAACTGGCCAATCCAGTGAATAATCTTCCTCGTAATTGCTCACATCAACATTTTAAACACACTGTTTGCTGGTAAACTGATTATAAAGATTACTTTCAAAGAATCTAGGTCAATCTAGAAGATTGATCCAGCCCACTATATGAAATTAATATTTAGTTCACATGCTCACTATATCTGAAAACAGATCTCACAGTTCTCAGTTTGTCTTATCATGTTCTCAATCATTGGCTCATCTTTATACACAGAAATTTAACAGTGTGGTTACAGCATCTCTTTCTGGTCTTTGTGCATGTTCAGATGTCAGATTTGAACTCTGTTAATTGTGCGATGAAATGCAGATGCGAAGTCCGTTTCAGTCTTGAACATCAGCATGTCTGAAATATCATCTGCAAATGAAGAATGAAAAGCGTTTTTGATATAATTGATATCTGTTCCTCATATGTGGGCCACTTTTTTGATACTTTTAAGACCTTTTGAGCAGAGCAGACAAGGTCAAATGTACTTTATAATATGAATGATATTATATGTATGGAAAAGTTGCTTGAAAATTTGTGTAAACTGAGTTTTAAATGAAATTGGGTGCCTGTTATGATCTAATTTTCATTATGACATGAACTCTTTCTTTAATGACTTCTGCTTCAATAAAACATCACTGAAAATCAATGGAATACATTTTGAAAGGAACAAATGTACATTAAAATATGCATAATATTGAATGCTGTTTTTAGGTCAATGTAGCCAGCAGTGTACATCTACAAGCTGTCTGCTGGTCGAAGAGGAACAGAAAGTGGCAGATAGTCAGAGCACAGATATACAGTTGACGAGACATGTGCTTGTGTGTCTGTTACTGACCGTCAGTCTGCTCGCTGTGAGTACAGTCATTTAGCATGCACATGTAACTTAGACTTTGAGATTATACCTGTTACAAAAAGTACCATGGTATTACTTGAAAAATGTATGAGGGTCAATATTGTGATGAATCTTTGTCTCAATGTACTGTATTAATTCATATTTGAAAAAATGAATAGATCTGGACAAAAACAATGACTTAAATATACCTCTTTTATGATGAACATGATACTTTTGTGCCACATAAAAAGTGATAAAAGTGGGGTTTTTGTTTGCTTTGTATATGATACCACATTGGCTCATTTCAATATGCATGACACTCTTTTCTATGGGTGGGGTTTCACTATTATTCAGAGTCTAGCCATTCTTCTGTGAATTTATTGTGCGTGTGTGTGTTTTGTAGAATCTCTCCAGCTGTCTGTGGTGGCTCTTTAATACAGATCCAGGGCGGCTGTATCTGGAGCTGCAGTTCTTCTGTGTTGTGGCCAACTTTGGGCAGGTAAATCTGTGTGCCTGTCACATGTCTTGTACTGAAGTCTAACTATAACTTTTACTGAAACACATGTCTCTTATTGTCTTTTTCCACTTGCAGGGTCTCATTTCATTTGCGTTTTTTGGCCTTGACAAGCATTTGATTATTTCTCCGTTCAAAAAGAGGTAACTAAACTCAATTTTAAGCTTTATCAAAAGGATCATATGATGATGAATCAAATTTTCCGTAATCTTTTGAGAAATTATGAAAGCATACTGTTATTTTCTGAAATTACAACTTCCTCTCCAGTCCTAGAAGAGCATTTATTGAGATTAAGCTGAAAAATGGCTTGTGTCATACTTCTTCCACAACTTAGAGCAAATTAATTAATGTGAATGCATTATCAACACGTGACAATACATGCAATTATTCTTCTAACTTGCTTTGATACCAAAAATGTTCTTGGTTCAATGGATATTCCATGATTAGTTTATGGGCCAAAATGTACACCTCTAATATTTGAAGCTTTTTCACTGATCTGCTGCACTCCATTATGCGGCACTGTTTGTTGTTAGGATGGCAAAAAGTTACTTTTTTTAGGCTGTTTTGCCTCACGGGTCCAACAGTGCTCGTCAAAATGATTGAGATGGCCAATCAAGTCAAAGTAGGTTTTAAGACTGCTAATAGCACATTATAAATGCATTGCATATCCTCTTTTTACCTACCTGCTGCCAAGTCACAGTTAGGCAATATAAGAATAGGTGCTGTTGACCTGAAATTTTCACCAGATGTCGGTAACAACCCAAGTAATCCATCCATACAAAGAAAACAAACCGAATAACTTCTCAAATTAAGTTATATGTAATAAAATGGAATGAGACAGGGAAAAAGTATTGAACTACTGAAATGTATTTAATACTTATCTTTAGCCTTTGTTGGTAATGACATCTTCAAGACGTCTCCTGTATGGAGAAACTAGTCGCGTGCATTGCTCAGAGTTCATAGAAGATGAAAATCAACAGCACCTTTAGAAATATATTTACTGAGAAAAATGGTGACGTGTTCAATACTTACTTTACCCGCTGTATATACTTAAATGGCTAGAACTAATGATAATAGTAAAATGTGTGTTGTTTCTGGCTGTGTGTTACACCTGCTGCTCTGCAGACAGTTCCCAACATTACAGTGGCTGGAGCGACGAACAAGATCCCCTGACCTCTAATAGTTTGAGCGGCACATTTCAGTTAGGATTGCTTTGTGATCCTGTTACAGTGTAATGCAGCTTTGCAAAAAAGGCTGTTGTTGAAGGATGGAGCATTTAAAAACAACTTTAATGCTGACAGAAATCCCACAGATTTACAGTGCAGCGAAATGCTGTCTCTGATTGTGCATGCACATATGGCATATGGGAAAATTAATAAACAATTGAATGTCCATAATCCACATTTTTGTAGCGTTTGTAGTCAAATTACTGGTTTGATGCCATTGTAATGTTAAAGTTTCTTCCAAAAACAGTTTTGAAAACTTCAATAAATGGTCTGAATAGAGGAAGGAGCTTTTATTTATAAAGAGGTAGAAAAATAATTTTTAATAGTTCACCCAAAAATGAAAAATAGCTGTAAATGTGCTCATCCTCAGGCCATCCAAGATGTAGATGAGTTTGTTTCTTCATCAGATTTGGAGAAATGCAGCATTACATCACTTGCTCAGCAATTAATCCTATGCAGTGAATGGGTGCCGTCAGAATGAGAGTCCAAAGAGCTGGACCACTTCACACCACTTCAATCCATCAATTAATATCTTGTGAAGTGAAAAGCTGTGTATTTGTAAAAAACAAATCCATCATTAAGAAGTTTTTAACTTCAAACCATTGCTTCTGGCTAAATATAGAAATCTTCTATACATAATATTGCTTTCTCCAGTCAAAACATTGTCTCGTCTGAATTAGGAGATAAATATGTACAGATCAAACACTGTTTATGAGCAAAAAGAGTCCAAAACAGTTCTAAACAAATATGTGGGTACATTTTTTATGAGGGAAAACAGGGGATGGACTGTTTCACTGGAAGAAGCGGTATTATGGATTATGGACTGGTATTTTGGCCAGAAGCAGCAGTTTGAAGTTAAAAACTTTGATGATGAATTTATCATAAATGCAGCTTTTCACTTCACAAGATGTTAATTGATGTACTGGAGATTACTTGTGGATTATTGTGATGTTTTAATCAGCTGTTTGGACTCTTATTCTGACGGCACCCATTCACTGCAGAGGATCCATTGGTGAGCAAGTGATGTAATGCTACATTTCTCCAAATCTGATCAGGTGAAGAAACAAACTCATCTACATCTTGGATGGCCTGAGGGTGAGCATGTTTTCATTTTCAGGGGAACTATTTCTTTAATGTGAATTAAAAGTAAAGTATAACACATGCAATATGCATAATAATAAACATAAACTGATTAGGTGTTCTTCTGTATGTTGGTAAAGGTTAGCGAGCTTGTGGCAGGGTTGGGGTCAGGAGGTCACAGGCTCTGCAGCGTCTGAGGAGATCAGACTGACCTGTACTCAGTTCCTCACATATCATAAGGAGCAGTGTGTCAGAGACATCGTTCACAAGAAAAGGTGACTCCACTGCTCTCCCTGTTTTTTTTGCACTGAATTAACCATTCATTTGCATGCATTTTTTGAAATGATAGACTAATTTTGCATGTTACATCATGTTTGCATGTTCATTAAAAAAAAAAAATCATAAGATTCATGCAAATATGTTTTAAAGCATGAAATTTGGATTTATTTTTTCAAACCTCTTCCTTTTGTTTTCTAATCATTTCCTGTCTTATCTGCCACTTGCTACCCTTGCCTGCCTGCCTGTCTCTCTGTGTCTTGTCTGTCTGGTCTGGATTGGGTTGGGTGTAGTCGGTGACGCATGCTCTGCTGTGCAGGTGTGGACAGAGAAGCACCACAGAGACGTTTCTGGGCAGTGATATGGTGCAATGGCTGCAGAGCGTGGGATTGGCCAGCGACGCAGGGGAGGCTCTGGCGTACGGCTCGCGTCTGCTGGAGGGAGGAGTCATTCAACACATCACTCTTGAGCACGGCTTCCAGGATGAAGCTCTGCACTACCGCTTCACATAAAGGAGCCAATCGCTTCTAAGGCTGGCAGACGCACATTTTAGCCGATGACACAGCGCACATTTCAGTGAATTATTTATTCTACCCATACTAATAGCAATAACCAGATGTGAAAGTAGTTGTTTATAATGAGGTCTTGAACACTTTAGCTACCTCACACACATACAGGATGGCAAAGGGGTAACTGGAAATCCTGCTTATCTGCTTTTATTTCTCTTGGTGTTTTTTGTTTATTTTATTATTATTTTCACATTATTGTTATTGAACTGCCTGACATATTCATTTCACAATTTTATTTATCCATAACAGATAGAATTGAGTTGAATGTAAAGTCTAAGGTTTACAGCTGATTCTGCACCACACTGGCTGTTGTTGCAGTTTTGTAATGAGATTATTTTTCTTTTTTATGTTATTATTATTTTGTGGACAGTTGGTGAGTTATTTTCATGTTTAAGTCCTGCCAACTTACAGTTTCCACAATAAAACATTTCTCCAGATGAATGCTTCTGGATTGTTTAACTTTACAAAGCACTTCAATGAAAGTGTTTTTTGACTGCATGGGATATCCGTGCTTCATACATTTAGTATTTTTTTTAGATACAATTTTATAAAAATATTTTTTTTTATAATTCAGAGATTAATATTGTTTAATACCCAAAAAACATTTGCGCTTATCCTTTCATTGAATGTACTATATCTTATTTCAGTAATGGTAGCCCTTTATTTTGCAGTCTTGTTCTGTTTGTACATATTATGTACTTATTGTAGTAGTACATTATAGTGTAATACTTGGGGAAATAAAGAGTTACTAACCCTGAACTTATTTGAACTTACCAGTATTTTATTTGGTAAGTGCATATACTGTAAAATAATGTGCAACCCATTTAATAAACACAATTATATAATGTGATTATTGCGTCTTGTCTTTTTTTCTTCTTTTTTTTTTTACAAATAGTACAAGTGTGAACAATACCAAAGACTAAATGTGTCAAAATGCAGTCACATCTCCATTATTGTTGTAGTTTATGTGGTTGTCCAAATAGGCTTCATTCCAAATGATTCATTATCTTAATAAATGATAAATGAGTGCACCCCCTCTGAATAAATAAAAAATATGTATTTTCTTAATGATCACTGATATTATTCATGGAAACATGGTAAAATTGAAATGTAATAAACATATACTTAATAAAAACAACTAAATATATGCCAATATTTTTCTGTAAGATAAGTAAATTAGCCAATTTTGTTTAAATGAAGGATTGCAGAAATGTGTACACCCTAGATTTAATTCAGCAAATGTATAATATTCTAGTACTTAGTATGTCCTTAACCTTATAATTAAGGGTTTTCTTATCTTAAGGGTTTTCATGCAACCGGGCCCAGAATTCCACGTAACAATAATAAAGACTTGCTCATTGTGCATGTGGTGTGAACTTTATTGAGTGTTGATCCTTTTCTAAATAGATCTACTTTAATAGAGCGGTGAGTTAGTAGGTCCTGGAAACCTAATGGTCCTGGAAACCTAATGTTCACACAATCAAACATTTCTCAAAGCGACTCCTTTTGGGATTAATTAGTTAGCTTTAAGTGTTTGTTGAGTGCATAGGATATCTGTGCATCATAGAGACATTCTATAATTAAAAGGACTGTAATCGACACTGGATTTCATGACACATGGACATAAGGCTTGAAAGACACAACTTAAACCTCCCATTTGAGATCTTTGACATAAACTATAAAACGGTAAAACCATACCATTAGTTTAACTTTAGTAACATTTAAGTAATGAGAACAACGAGACTAAACCATTAACAAGTTCAAATATATTACTGCCTTCTGTACAATCATTTCAAATAATATCCAAACATACAGTAAGTGCCTAAATGATTGTGCGAATGACATCTCCAACTAGCTCTTGGCAACATTATAAGGGTGTTTATTTAACTTTGGGGACTTTTATGTCTGAGGGGTTGAAAGGTTTTTAAATATGAAGCTGTATGAAGGTCATTAAAACTCTTAACCATGCCTTCATTTATATTTGTTTATATGTATAGATTTTAGTTTTACACTAATGCATTAACTAATGGGACCTTATTGTAAAGTGTTACCAGACTGAATAAACTTAAACAATGGAAATCCTTTATAAAACCATGAGTAATTACATGGTAAACTATGATTATATCAGAAAAAAGGGACTTATGTTATATAAATATAGTTTAGTGTCAGTATAAAATACAATTAGCATCAATGAAGAGCTAGAAATTTCATTTTTGAGACATATGATGTGTCAGAATATTCTGTTCACATCACTTGTGAGCTGAATATTTTTATTATGCCTCCACTCCAGTCAATTAGTAACTAGTGACAAAGTAATTAAGGGTCCACAGGTCCAAAAGTGCCCATTGTTGAAGAAACACCCAACAATCCAATTAACTCTACTCATGTTTTTTAATTGTAAACTAAGTCTCAGGCGTTGTTATAAATATTAAGCTCCTCATCTACAGTGTCTGTGAAGAGATGAACCAGCAGCGTTGCATCTTCAATCCCCTTAGTTAGATATTCCTCCATCTCTGCCAACTTCTGCTTCTCCAGAGCTCTCATTGTCTCTTCGATCTTCTGTCCTCTCTCCTGAACAAACAAACAATAATTATAATAAATGTTTAGCATTATTTGAGATAAATTAAAAATTCCCTGCATTTTTTCTTGCACAAATCTAAATTTGTAATTCAGTTTTTTAAGATAACCTTCTCTCTAAAACAGTTTTGGCTCCTGTACCTTTAAGATTTCCATGCTAATGACCTTTGTTATGATTGGCTTACCTCTCTGCATGCAGACTTAGTAGCAGAGCTTACTTAATAAATACTGCCAGTATTAAAACACTTTGTGCTTTGTAATATTTTGTGGCTCACCCCGGAGCTGTCGATGATGGCGGCGGCCACCTCGTGTTTCAGAAACAGAGGGTGTTTGCGGTTGGGTTTGCTCTGGAAACGGGGTTTCTTCTTCACAGGATCCTCCTCTCCAAAACACGGAGAACACGTATGCTTCAGCTGCTTTATGTCCACTACAAAAATAAACGGCTTGAAGACTGACCTGTAGACAAAAGAACAAGACTTATGCAGGTTTACAGTTACAGTTTACATAATTCAATTTTGAATTTATAATTCAATGTTGTATTGTCCACCAGGCAAAAATAGCAAATAAATTTACATTTAAAGCAATAATAAAAGTGATGTTTGCCACTAGGTTTAGTCATAATGTATTAACTTATTAACTAATAAGTATATTTAAAAATCATAACAGGAAATAATTGATCATTTATCTTAAATATCATGTTTAATCTTGAGTAATATTAGGATTTAATGTAACCGTTTACAATAAGGTTCCATTTTTCACATTAGTTAACAATGTAAAGTATTAAGTATTAATCTTATTTCATGTTAATTTTAACATTTATAAATACATTACTAAAATATGAACCTGAGCTAATATGAACTAACAATGTATTTAGTTCTATTTTTATTAACTAATGTTAACAAAGATGAATAAATAATTGTTGATGTTAATTAATGCATTAAGAAATGTTAACTAATGAGAACCATTTATAAAGTGTTACAAGATTAGATCTTAAACTATGGAAATCCATTATACATATATATGTGTGAGTGTGTGTGTACACACTATACAAGTATGATTTTTTTAAAGTTCTATTTTTGGCGTTTTTCTGCCTTTATTACGTTAGGACAGTGCAGAGGAGACAGGAAGTGAAGTGGGGGGGGGGGGGGGGGGGGGGGGGGAGGTGACGTCCTTAGCGCAATAGCATCATCTGTTGGCACACTGTCCACTACACTATACATACACTATTTTTAATTATCATAGGAAATATTTGAGAATTGCTTTTGTCTAATCTGCAGTTATGTGACATGCCTATAAAGCACGAAACACTGATGCAGGTCTGTTTCTTGTGAATATCAGTGACTCTGGTGTACTGTACCGGTCAGGGTCTGGAGTAGCAGTGAAGAAGTGGACGCCGGGTAAATTTAGGTCTTTTGGGACTACAGACACCATGCTTCCTGTAGTCATGAACATTCCCTCCATGTTGATTCCGCTTTCCTTATTTCTCAAAATTTCCATCATTTTCTCTGCTGTGATGTGGCCTGTAAGACATTATAATGACAGAACAACTTGTCTAACAAGTTTAGAATTCTATAAAAGGTCCATAAATAATCTATGCAAAATAAATAATCTACTTTACAATCATAAATAGCAATTAACAGCGAGGTACTGTACTAGTCAAAAGTTAGACAAATCTATTTGTTCTTTATTATCATTTTCTACATTAAAATAAAAGTAAAGTCATTAAAACTATGAAATATCACAAAGGGATATATGGAACTCATGGCTCATTCAAAATTATCAATTCTCTTAAAGAGGTGGTTGGCTGTTTTTTTTTTTTTTAGGCTTGATTGTGTTTATGGGTTCCAGTCTAAAATGTGTTAATGCTTCGTTTAAAAAAAAACATTATTTTTCACATAATTTATCTTCATTCTACACCGCTCTGTCCCCGATGACTTCCTGTTTTTATGAAGCCCCTCCCTCAGAAATACGCGATGGGCTCAGATTGGTTAGCTGGTCCAGTGTGTTGTGTTTGGCTAAACCGTCAGTGCACGTCTAAATGTCCTCACTTCAGAATGCGCTCCGGTTGTATTGAAAACAATGGCATCGTCAATATTGCTTATGAATTTGAGCCCGATTGAGACGCAGAGAATATTAGTGAAAAGGATAGTGCAAGCACATTTCTTTGTTTGTTGTTGTCTCATACTTTTAGATATGCTGTTATTTGTAAATGCTACTGCCTATGTTAGCTTCTAATATACGGTTTTATCCTGATTAAAGCTTTAATACAGCAGAATACATGATTGCGTTGTAGTATTTTTGTAAGGTAATTGTTTACTTTGTACCAGTAAGAAGCGTTTGCCAGCAAGTATTGCTCGCTACCACGGCAAGTGCGTGCCATATTTAACGCTTCTCGTAGCTATGCGAAAAATATGTGTCTGTCTATATAGTGTATTATTGGAACACAGTTCATTGATGGAGCTGATGATCTGAATGAGATAGACAGAGAGATGCTGAGCAGAGCAGGGGGTGCGAGGAACAGGATTGAGAACCGCTGCTTTAGAACACTGATTTTGAAACTTGTGAATCCATTAGTATCATTAGAAGACAGAATCACGATTCATATATGAATAATTTATTATTATTATTATTATGAACTTTCAGCGTCGTAACTTTGCAGATATTGTTTATGCTCAAACAGTAACATTACACACTAACTAAAGTTAAAAAAGTGAAATCGCAATCAACCACCCCTTTAATTTTCAGCTTCTTTGTCCAGATTCTTAAACCAAATAAATCCAATTAATCATAAACTATTTTCATTCTAAATGAAGTCAATCAAAAGTCAAAATTACACAAAAAAACAACTAATGAATCAAAATTAAAAAATATATATTTGTCTAGACTGAAGGAATTCCCATATTTACCGAGACCAAAACATTAAATTATAATTTGTAAAAAAAAAAGGCAATATTATTATCTTTGCATGAATTTGCAGATCACTTTCTATCACCAAACTGACAGCCACCTTTGCTCTTCTGCAGTAGTTTGCGGCCCTCACAGTAGCGGCCCTCTGCGGCCTCAATCCGGGCTGTATTGGAGTAGGAGTAAACCTTAGCAAAGTTGAACTCAGCCTTTCCGTTCCACCAGCGCTGCTTCTCTGCATACGTCCTCAACTCCGGGTGCTCCCTATTGATCTTAGTAGTGATGGAGTACTCATTGGAGATGTTCCGATAGCCGCCTTAAGAGAGAGAAACAGCAGCAGACCTTTTAAACGCTTTGATTGATTTCAGTTTAAAGCTGTAATGTTGCATGACTCAGGATTTACCCTCCACTCTCTCTGCTGCCCAGTATTTCCCAGCAGTCTCCAGGACCCAGGCCTCCGTGCGGTCTGATATGAGGAAGCTGTTATGGTAGGTGAATCCACACTCATCCTCCATACAGTTCCCTCCCTGGCCGTATTTCTCCAGCAGATCTGTTATCACATCTACAGCCCGCTGAGCAGTGTCGGCCCTCTCCAGAGCCAGCCTACATACAGACAAACAACATTCCACACTTTGTTTAAAATTGCATTTAAAAGCATAGTTTACCCAAGTTCCTTTCTTTTGAGGAAGATAAAGACGATATTTTGAAAAATGTTGGTAACCAAACAGTTTTAGTTCTCATTGACTTTCATTGTCATTTTTTTTTCCATACAATGAAAGTAAATGGGAACTAAAACAGTTTGGTTACCAACATTTTTCAAAAGATCTTCTACATTTCACACAAGAAAGTAAGTCATGCAAGTTTGGAAAAACATGAGTAAATGATGGTGGACTGTTTTATTTTCGGGTGGACCATTCCTTCAATACGTTTTTAAAGACCTGCACAAATAAAATTAACACTGTATAACCATGCAGAACAAGTCCATACAATCTTGGGTTCTTTTACTTCATTAAAAATATTGGGCCCATATTCTACTGCAAAACAGATTAAGTGCAATTTTAAAATACTCAAATCACATTTTATTCAACATATGTATTGTAACCATTTTTTATGCACTAATATATAAATACACACAAATTAGAGGCTGATTGTTATTAGATTTTACTGACACGATAATAATGTGTTTAGAGAAAGGAAATGAACATATTATTGTGCTGATACTAATTTATGTTGAATTAATTGCCAAATGCAATTTACAGTGTAACAAAATACCAATAATACCCCCCCCCAAAACAAAAATTATAAACATAATGCATCATAATGCAATACTTTTAATTATAAATAAGCCTGAAGTGCTCTGGGCCTCTTATTTTACCGTTTTTCTCATTTGTTACAGTACATTTGTCAGATCACAACTGAAATTCTTAAAACTGCTTCTTTAATCATCTTCTAGTCATTTGTACACATCATAGAAGCAGTTTCTAATTCTTTTGCCTAGTCATTTTGAGAATATTCAACAGAGAACCAGTAAAATAAGTGCAGGAAACAGCCACCAACTGTACATCATCATTTGCATTATTGCTCTATTGTTGGTTTTGATTGCTTCTATTGTCCTCATTTGTAAGTCGCCTTGGATAAAAGTGTCTGCTAAATGACTAAATGTAAATGCATTAATGCATCCTTTGCATTGGCAGTTTGTTCAAAATAATGAGAAATTGCATTTATGATGTATACAAGTGACTAGATGATGCTGACGTTTTGAGAATTTCATTTGTGATCTGACAAACGTAACAAAGCAGCTGAGAAAATCTATAAATCACAGCCTTTTGGAATTTAATAATGACATTAGGTTGTATGACGATTCCTGTTTTTCTGTCTCCAAATTTAAGACCTCCTGAAATTATAATTAAGGCATTTTGTATATACCATTTATGGTTATTAACTTTTTATGCTCTTAAATTTGATCAAACTTAATATAGACTTTTAGGATGTGTAAAAAAGAGATGTAACATCCAGTTTGTGCCGTAAAAACACTTTTTTTTTTTAATTACCAGGCAACATAATTTGAATTATACTAGTTGAATAATATCAGTTAACTCTGAATATGAAATACTTAATTGAAAAATAGTTTCTTGGATTACCTGACGAGATCCATGCCCAGTAGAGCCTCTTCACCATCCACACTCTCTTTCCCCCACACCGCCTCGTTCCCGATGCACACCTGATGCTCGTTTGCCCCCATCTCTGCCCCCCACAGCCAGGCGGGACGACTCAGAACCACTGCATATGTCTGAGGCACCTGCTCTATCTCTATGTATGTACACTGATCACATGATAAAGAGAATAAATGAATAGTCCATCTCAGACAGGGGGCTTTTATGTTTAATAATCAGCCCAATCACTACACTCATTTGAAGCCTGTGGAAGAAAAAACAGCTGTATCAGAAGTTCTCGAGATACCTCAACTTTTTCTTCTGGTTCATGGTCTTTGGCAGGGAAGTAGACTACCTCTTGAACTTCATCGCAGGGTCTGTCTGAGTTCTTCCCGAAGACTATCCGCTGACCCTCTGTAGATGGAGGCAAGGCTACAAATGTGTCGCAGGAGGTTGGGTACATCCTGAAATAAAAAGATGTAAACAGCAGTGTTGGGGACTAACTAGTTACATGTAGCAGAATTACGTAATTTAATTACAACATAAATGTAACTGTAATCTGTTACATTACTTTAATAAAGTCATTGAAATAGTTACACTATGCATTACATTTTGAACAGGGTAATTTGTAATCTGTAACCTATTACATTTCCAAAGTAAGCTTCCCAACACTGGTAAGCAGTAACATTCAAGTGGAAATTATTTCTCAGTTTTTTGCCCAATAACATCCAGTGTTCATGTGCTGAAAAACTATTATATGATTAATGAAACCAAGATCTCTATTTATGCACTGATGACATGGCAATCATTGATTCATAACAAAACACTGACCTTGAAACAATAGGTCATTTTTTTTCAACACAAAATATACCACATCAACAGCGTGCATGAACTCTTAATACAGACCTTTGCATGAAACATTCTATAGCACTAATATGGTAGCTTTTAAGCTGATCCAAATATTAGCAGTAATTGTTACATTCGTCTACAATATGCCTTAAATAATTTGATTTACCTTGTCCAACTCAGCGTATATACAAATACCAGATACGAAGAGATTAAACGTGTTTACTTTCCTTTTCCTTTCTCCATAAACAAAACTGCGCTCAGACTTTGACACAAATACGCATGCACGGCTATCTGATTCATAACTAATCAAACAATCCGCAGTAACTGTCTGACACGTGAGTCTAGTCGATCCACGTGTGTGTTTAATCAGCAGCGGAAAAGGGCGGGGCAACAGCGCATCAGTCACATGGTTGTACAGTAGCGTTTCTGATTGGCATTTGATTTCGCTGTCGCAAACACTGCAAAATCATTGAACATATCAAATAAATCATCATAATATAAAACGTATAATATAAATAACAAACATCACAGGAGTGCAAACACAATTAAATAAAATAATGAAAATCGATAAAAATAAAATTAACCGCTTGTATAATAATGTATTCAGATGATTTGACAGTTGTTGTTTATTTAAGAAATATTATGATGTATTACTACATGCGCTGTACGTTTTGAAATTAAAATAAAAGTATTAAAAACACGTTTTTAATATATGTTTTTTAATATTATTATTATTAAGATTTACAAATACAGCTAGGATGTATGTATAATAAATAAATACATATTAGCTCATTTTACAGCTTTCCCATTTTTTTATCTAATAATGTTTTTAGCTATTGTTGAACTTATATCTTTACATCTACGCATAGCAGTTATTTGGCTTAATCAGACAGCAGTATAATAGTATACTGTAGGTACAGTTCGACCCTTGTTTTGATTTTATTTCAGTATGGCAAACCCCGGATGTGCTTTTTTGCGTCGCTGTCATTATTGCGTCATAGAGAGGCGCCGCTGATGGTGTTTTGATGTCGTTTGGCGGAAACGGTTTTAATAACAGTTTTTAATAACAATTTGATCGTTACGCTGGTGGTCAAACATGGGGAAATCTTTTGCTAATTTCATGTGCAAGAAAGATTTTCATCCTGCATCAAAATCCAACATAAAGAAGGTAAACGGGAGGTTTTAGCTAGCAAGCTACTGTTGCTATGGTGTAAACATTAGTTCAGATCTTTACTTGTTTTTCTAAATGGATACGCAAATATATTTAGTCACAAACACATCATATAGTTGTAATGATATAATGTTTTTTTTTTTCAGTTTGATCAGCTAACGTTAATCATATAGAAAGCAGAGTGTAATGTCAGATGAAGACAGTCATTAATGTGTGTGTTGAGAGAGAAACTACTAAGTTAAACTCCTAAACCCTGATTCTCAGGTATGGATCGCAGAGCAAAAATTAACCTTCGATAAGAAGAAGCAGGAGGAACTGATGCAGGCTTACGTGAAGGAGCAGGACACATACAACAACAGGTGAGAGGAGAGGACACAGGACTGGATCCAGCAGTCACATGTGTTCATTCAATTAAATATGCTTTTGAAAACCTCAAGAGTCAGGGTTTCCTCTGATTTTACGGAAATGATCAGGTCTGTAACTTTGTCTCTTGTATGTATTATATTCCAGACTTCTGATGGGAGATGATCGTGTGAAGAATGGCCTTAATTTCATGTATGAAGCACCTCCAGGAGCGTCTAAAGGTTATAATCTTGCTTTTCACCACATTCTTCATGTATTCTTAATGTTGTTGTGGACCAAAAAAAAAAATCAAATAAAAAATCTGTAGAATAAGTCATTAAATGAATGTAACTGATGATAACTGATCATTTGTGTCCAAATCATGACACGAACATAAAAACATATACGATTTTTGATCAAATTCAAAGTGTTAGAAAAAATTGCTAAACGAAAGTGTATGTATTCACCTGTTTTGTTTTCTTTTATTTATATCATCACCAACTTCCTCTAGAGGAGACTAAAGAGGTAATGTTCATTTACATTACGTTAAAGTTTGTTGTTGATTATTAGTGACTGTGCTCTGTCAAACTTTTAAAATATGAATATTAAACTTGTCAAGTATGTTTAACCCCATTTATTGTATTTGATACACAATTTTTTGAAGGCATCTTAATCATCAACACGATCAAACATTTACTGAAAAACTTAAAATTTTGTCTAAACGTGTAAATTGTAAAATGTTTCATTTCATATTTAATTTTTAAATTTTTTAGGCTTTACAGAGTTGTGGATTTTTTTATTTTCTTATAGTTACATTGTCACCTAAAATGACCTTGCGCTTTCTTCTTCTTAGGAAGGAGAATCTGAGTACAAGTTTGAGTGGCAGAAAGTAGCTCCTCGTGAAAAGTAAGTTCACTAGTCATCACTTCTCAGATTTGCACATTCATGCATTTCTTACGGTTATTTTCTATCTTCTCAGGTATGCAAAGGATGACATGAATATTCGAGATCAGCCTTTTGGCATTCAGGTGGCGTTTCATTCTGTGCTCTACACTTTCATATATGCAGATTAACAATGTTTGCTTATCCACAAATGTCTAAATGCAGTGAATGTGGGCATTGTGCTTGTTTTCATGTTCTTCCATTGTTTTAGGTGCGGAATGTGCGCTGCATTAAGTGTCATAAATGGGGTCACGTGAACACTGATCGTGAGTGTCCCCTCTTTGGCCTGTCAGGAATCAACGCCAGCTCTATGACCAGTGATGAAGCAGGTAAACGTGCTCTTTCCTTATACAATATATGATATATAGGCCTGGTTTCACAGACAGGGTTTAGACTAAGCCAGGATTAGGCCATAGTGAATTAGGACATTTAAGTAACTTTTATAAAGTGCCTTAGGAAAAAAAAAAACATTACTGGTGTCCCTCTTGAGACAAAACAAAGGCATTGCTATATTTTAAGATCAGTCGGTGCAAGTTTCTTTCAGTTGAAACAGCTCAGACTTACATTTTGGTCTGGGACAAGGCTTAAACCTTGTCTGTGAAACCGGGGGATAGTGTCCAATGCAGGTTTGCTGTTCTTACATTAGAGCTGATATACACTTTCAAACCTGTAGATGGCGGTAGTGTCTAATAATACACCTAGAAATTCTACAATACCAGGACAAAACATTCCCATTCATATCAAGTTAATAAGTTCTGAATACAGGTGTTTTTAAGCCAATGCCATGATGTGACTAATGGCATCATATGAAGCAGATGTCAGGACAACACTGTTTGGACATTAGAACCCACACAGTCCCTAACCTTCAGTAGTGACTGTCCTGAGCTGAGGCAGTCAGGCAAAAATATAAGTGCATATCATGTTTTTAAGATTTTAGATGATCTACTATAATCTAATTTGTTTATGTGATGCTGGTAAAGTATTTTTATTTTTATGTAGGCTAACCTGACAAACAAACCTGAAAAATCTTGATGAGATGGCCTTAATTTCTTTTGAAAAATATGATGGAATATTTCATACACCAAACTACTATCATTACCCAAACATGTCAACTCAAATCCAGACAGGGTTATTATAGTTTTACTCAAATTAAAACAAAAAAAAAGGCAACATTTCTAATTTTCATTTAGTTTACCTTGAAGTACTAAAATAACTAAAACTAAATGAGCTAAAGCAAATAAATATCTATTAATAAAATTAAAATGAAATAGACTATTTAAAAAAAAATAATGAACATGACAAAAACACGCAACAAAATCAAAACTTTAATTACAATTAAAGTGAAACAAAGTGAATTTTTAAAAAAGAAATAATAACAAGATCTATAATAGTATGTCAGTGATTCTAAAATAACACTGATTCCAGAATAAAATCAAAATTGCATTGATGCTTCACCCAAAATTTAAGCAGAAATAATAATCTTTCATCATTTAGGCTACATCTTCTTTCTTTCGAAATTCAGCAAAGCAAAATAGATGTTTTTTTTTTTTTTTTAAGAACATAGGGAACCAAACAACCCTGACTTGAACAGAATTTGACAAATAAACCACTGATATTTCTCAAAATAGTGAGAAATATCATAAAGTGGACATAAACCATAGTGGACATAATAAACAACATAAAGTGGAAAATAAGCACAAAATTTTCATTTTTGGCTGAAGTGTCCCTTTAACTTAGAGTTGGTAGAGGAAGTGTGGTGTACTTTGATACTTTTCTCTCAGTTTGTGTTGTTGTGTTTCTATTATTCAAATAAAGCAATGTGGCGGCAGTGTCTCCTGAGAGAGTCAGTACAGTAATATATGTATGTTGCAGCAGAGCGGAGATAGACACTACTCTTGTGTTGGTGGGAAAATGTTATTATTTGTTGTTTTGATTGGATGAAACCTCTGCTTCTGCCGAATGATACTGTGTACGCCTTACCCAGCTGGGAGACGAGGGAGTTTGATGTGTCTTTGTGTTAACAAAGCCGCTAGAGTACATCTCTCAGAGGGGGGGCATGATCACACATTATTTGTTCTGAAAGAGTGATTTGTCCTAACAGGTCCGTCAATGCACCCCTCCGAGTTAATGGCAGAGATGCGAAACAGTGGGTTTGCGCTGAAGAAATGTGTCCTTGGGAGGGACAGCACCATGAGTGATCCAGCACAGGTAATCTCCAGGTCCCTGCCCAAATATGACCCATGATATCCATGTCTGGAGCTCAGCGTGTGATTGCAGGAAAACGTCCAATTATTGAACGGATGGCTCATGAGCGATTCCTGTCGGTTGAAGGGTTAGACTAGAACTAATGAGACCAACAACTACAATTGCAAGAGAGATGAGACATGCTGGATTTCACACTGAGCTTCTACACAAAAGTGCCTTTCTGATTGGCCTCTTGTATATGTATGGTCAGAGAGTGGATCTAGTGATTGTGTGTGTGTTTGTGTTTGTGCTTTAGGAGCTTGTGGCCAGTGAGGAAGAGGATGACCCTGAGGTGGAGTTCCTGAAGTCTCTGACTACTAAACAAAAGCAGAAACTGCTTAGGTATGAGTAATTATTTATTGCACGTACACAACCAGCTGTCTTCATAATAATCCAATTGATCGTCTAATAACTATTAACATAAATCGTTATAAATAAAATGGTCACACTTTAGTTTAGGGACGATTTCTCACTATTAACTATTAACTACGACTTTGCCTCAATAAAATACTAATTTGCTGCCTATTATTAGTTAGTAAGGCAGTTATAAAGTTTAGGTATGGGGTGGATTAAAGGATCTAGAATATGGTGGTGCAGAATAAAACATTTATAAGTGCTAATAAGAGCCAAAATGCTAGTAATATGCATGCTAATAAGCAACAAGTTTATAGTGAGAACTTAAAATAAAGTGTTACCAATAAGATGAAATAGAAAGAAAAATAAAGTTAGTAATATTATTAGTTTCACATTTTATTATTATTATTGTTTATTTTTATTTATTAACTTTTTTGGAGATTGAAAAGTAGAATATCTGTATTTTTTCAAATTCTTTATAAACTAATTTCAGTGCAAGCAAGTAGCTGTTTAACATAAATATGCATTAGCCTTCCTTTTGTGTTGCAATAATTTATTAACACACACACAAAAAAAGTAAGAAGGCCCAAAATGCACATTGGTCATATATACACGTTATATACTACAGTTGAAATATTTGGAGTTTGAAATAAATATTTTGAAAGATGTCTATTATGCTCACCAAGGCTGTACTTATTTGTTCAAAAAGACAGTAAATACAGTAATATTGTGAGATTTTATTAACTTTAATCTTATTTTAATTTAAAATAACCATTTTTTTTATATATTTTAAAATGTAATTTATTCCTGTGATGCAAAGCTGTTTTCAGCATCATTACTCCAGTCCTTCAGAAATCCTTCTAATATACTGATTCGCTGCTCGAGAAACATTTCTGATTATTATCAATGTTGAAAACAGGTGTCCTGCTTAATATTTTTGTGGAAACCATGATTCATTTTTTTATTTCAGGATTCTTTGATGAATGTAAAGTTCAAAAGAACAGCATTTATATGAAATAGAAATCTTTTGCAACATTATAAATGACTTTACTGTCACATTTGGACAATTTTATGCATCCTTGCTGAATAAAAGTGTTCATTTGTTTAAATAAATAAATAACTTACTGATCCAAAACTTTTAAACGCTTTGAAAAAAAAATGGAAAATGCCCACAACATACTATAACAATGACCAATCAGTCTGCAGTCTGTTTAATCTCATCCTCTTCTTCTTTTTAGGAAACTTGACCGTCTTGAAAAGAAAAAGGAGAAGAAGAAAAAGAGTAAAAAGGAGAAAAAGAAGAGCAAAAAGAAGCAGAAAAAGAAACAAGCCAAGAGTGAGAGTTCATCCAGCAGCTCATCAGACAGCAGTGACAGCAGCAGTGACTCTGAGGATGAGAAACCCTCCGGAAAGAAAGCCAAGAAGAAGAGCAAGAGAAGAAGGAACTCAACCAGTGACAGCAGCTCTGAGAGAGAGCAGGAGAAAGAACGCACCCACAGTCTGGACTCCAAACACGCACATTCAAAACACAATGAGCACAGAGTTCAGAGGTCACCAGACAACAAGCACAGCAGAGAGAGATGGAGGGACGACAAAGAGAAAGGTAAAGATAGACACAGGAGTAGGGAGAGGAGGAGAGAACAAAGCAGGAGCCCTCAGCGACGGAGAGATGAGAAAGAGAGAGGTAAGGAGAGATACAGGAGCACGAGCAGGGAGAGAGGGAGAGAGAGAAGAGACAGGAGCAGAGAACGTGACAAGGGCAAGAGGGAAAGAAGCAGAAGTCGGGAAAGAGAAAGAAACTCTGATAGAAATGTCAGGAGGAGGAGTGTCAGTCGGGAACGAGGGAAGGGCAGTGAAAAACGCAGCAGAAGTGATAGCAGAGATGCAGAGAAGAGGACAGAACACAGCAGAGGGAAATAGCCGGACACTGTCTTATCTCTGATTAAAGGATTATTTCAAATCAAACTCAGTACATAATTTTCTCACCCTCATGTTGTTCCAAACCCTAAACACTGTGAGTTTTTTTTTTTCTTTTTTTTTTATACTTTGGTCTACTTTTTTTTTAATAATCATAATGAAGACACAAAAATGACGAGTCTTTGTGGTTCTTGTCTTGTATTAGACGTCTTCTGGAGTCATATAATACTTTTTATGTGACAAACAAACCAAAGTTCAAGTCATTATTCATGTAAATTCCCCCCTTTCATTAAAACATCTCTTGGTCACCTGAGAACCATTGACATTTGATAATAATTGGTACTGAGAGCAGGAAAGGGGAAGATTTTCAGTGAATATTAACTTTAAAAGTGTTCTGTTTGTCAAATAAAGTTATATTCAGAAGACTCGGAGTACAAAATTGTTTTTTTTTTCCTTCATTTTGGAGCTTCATAGATGTCACAACTGCTGTTGTGTGGAAATATTAGCTGTTTAAATGTATATATTTTTTTAATTTCCTTTCCTAAATGCATAAGGGTTTGGACCGGCATGAGGGATGATGATGATGATACATGATGAGGGAATCTGAAATTTTCCGTGTTGCTCATTTACAGGCAGCTCTGAGGATTTCTCCAGAAGAGAATGCTCTGAGAATATAGAAATGGAGCCTGTTATAGAGCACGATTAAAATGTTTGACTCATTCATTGTTTTCAAAATTTGCTGTAGTCCTTGTTGCCTTTTATTTTAGCGTTTAGCCCATCCAAAATGTAACGTTTGTTTGACTCTTTGAGTCTTTTTACAAGAGGGTATATATTCCTCACATAATAACTTCAGTGATTTATTTTGCAGCCTGTTCCAAGTTCATTTAACTTTTTATTTTTTTTAGCTTCTTCCTCACCTTAAATGTCCTTGTAAATTCAAAAATATGTCAAATAAATTTATAATGAATGTGACACAAAACTTCAGTTGCTCTTCAGCCTCAACCACATACAACATTTTTCATCTCAAAGACGACTGAAAATGGTTGTTTACATGATTTTTACACTAATTTTGGAGTTTTATTTTGGTAGTTTGTTGTATCTTGATTTAAATTCAGGGTGACTTTATTAGGCTATTTATTGTGTTTAGGTGCAATGATTTTTTTTTTTAAGTTTCTAGTATAAGCAACAGAACTGAACTGTAATTGAATATATTAATATAAATCAATACACAATCCACTGATTCATCTCCTCATGTTGAAGTGTTAGGCCTACATGTGAAAAGCGGCAACAAAAATATTCCCAGCACGAAATGTTTTTCATTCAGAGCGCATTTATATGCATAAATGATCAACGTTAATGCCTGAAATACGAGCATATAACCATATTAACAAACTCGCACGAAATAACTCTCAGTTGCCTATTTAGCAATATTCAAATAAAGCCAACCCAAGGGTGGCGCTGAAGTACTGTGTAAAAGTCGATTTAATTGCAGTTCGGTTTGTTTTTAATATTACAGGAACAAATACTAACTACTTTACTGTTTTTGTATGTCACAGAAAAACATAACCCAATGAAAGGCTGAATGTGACCGTGAAACATCATCTACCATTCGCTGAAGTGAATTGGTTGATTTATTATTAATAATAATGAGCATTTAATTTGTAAACACGATCTGCGCTTGATGGACATTTTCTGACTAAAGTGGAGATGAAAGAGGAGCGCGGGAAACTCACACTACCGTCACGGCTGAGTTTCCCGCGCCGCGGCCGGAGCGGCGCTCCTCTTTGATCTCTCTTTTATTACCGCGCGCAAACAAAGCTGACTTCTGCCTCGCGCTCAGTCAGAGGGCATTCCAGAAAAACGCGAACAAAAGGCCGTGAGTGACAGCGCCACTGTCCGCCACCCCAGGCGCATCATTCCCCTCCAAAAGACTGAAAAGGATTTAGATCTTGTCCATGTAAAAGCTCCCGTTTGTAAATCTTAATAGAACCATATAATTGTAAAGCGTGCTCGTGAATGCCTTCATGCCCAAATAGCGCTCATTTCCGTAACACAAATTTTGAATTGTGTGCCATAAAATCGTTGCATCCTACATTAACTTTTAAAAGACCGAGAACTGTATTCTGTTCACCTGCTAGCCTATTTGAAGAAAACACTTGCCTAAATTGGTGTAAAACGGAAATTGCCTTTTGTTGTAGGCTTATTTAAAACCTTGGATATTTGACCAGTAGGCTATTATTAAATATTTTTTATTCGTTATTTGCAAAGTGTCATTAGTTTTTCATTAAATCATAATGGACCGTTTTCTATATTTGTGCTTTTTTTATTATTATTTTTTTCCTGAATAGGCTACCGCCTGTACTGCACCGGCCACCAGCACACAAAAGGAAATGAAAATAATTTTAGTCTATTGCCTTCTGGTCAATTTACCTTGTAGCACAGAAAGCGCGTGGAGCAGACGCGCAGCCCTAACGAGTTCCCAGGCAGGGCTCGAGCTGTAATTATTCCGCCGGGTTTTCTGTGGGATCGGACGCTGCACTGGATAAACACAAAGAAGTCAGAGAGCATCCTTGAACCTTTTCAGTACAGGGCCACTGATATTCAAATAACAGTCAGAGACCATTTGACTGCGAGAGCGTTTTAAATTCAACATTTGCATAAGGCCTCTCCCCATTTCCCCTTTCAAAAGTGGCATCCAGAAAAGGCAGGCAAGAAAGAAAGAGAGGGGGGGAAACTGTTCCCATAACACCAAATCAAGTGTAGCGTTTTATAAAAGCTAAACGATGCTTTATGCCTTCAGCCCTCTCTTGGATGGACATTTTCCGTTTGACATGCAAATTTAAGCAGTTAATTTGAGCAATTCAAATAAATATTCAGAGGCCCTTTGTCACTGAATCCCCTCGGAAAATGTGCGATAAAGAGCTTCTGAACAAATGATGTCTCGGAGAGTAATTAGATATTTGATAAGACACGAATCCCTAATCGCCAATACAAGGCACATGGGGCTGCGATGTGCTCCAAGTCATAATTAATACTATTTAACAAGATTTTCATTTGGACAAAAATGCCTTTCCGGGGCATTAACTATTGATTTATCCCACTGGGGAAAACGAGTCTACATTAGCGCAACATCATGGATGTTTAGTCTGCAGTGTTTCAATTTTTCCAAAATGTAAATAAATGTGCGTAATAATTACGCGCGGTCTTTAAACGATCACAGCTGAGACTAGCAAAGCCTCGGTTGAACCGGATGAAAACATTTGCACCAGACAACCCAATCTTTCGATTTTAAATCCCTTTAATTACAAAATGAAAGCCTTATAAGCGTGACTTTGTACAATTAAACATTTATATATTTTTAGCAAGGTAAAGGAAAGGTTAAATGAATTTTAAATAGCTGTGTAACATACATACTGACATCCACAAAGTGCGTCGAAAGGAAAAGAAAATTCCCTGAATTTCAGGATCCACCACAAAACAATCATAAGTAACATTTACAAGGAAAAATAACATGTTCTTTTTGTGAATATATGTACACAATTAGCTCAATCGGCTGCCGTGGTTATTTAGTTCCCGCAGCGATTCTGCAGCAAATGTCCACTGTTAAAAACACTGAGCCTCGACGAGACTTCATCGTCCTGAAAGCTGAGGAAAAGCGTTCGCCTGTGCGCAGCAGAAAAAGCCAGTGTTGCACTGAAAGTGCTCTTTCCAATGCAATGTCAGAGTTTGTCGCATACTCCAGACCCGTTTCCTTTTCTCGATTCACCTAAAAGAGGAAAATGCCTTCGAGGTCAAGCTCAGGACTCGTGGTGCGGAGACTGATCTTTGACCGTGACCCGTGGGTTTACACCCTCTAAAATCAGTTCGGGCGACTCGGACCTGGGCGTCTCCAGGTTGCTGGTGTCGGTGTCACTGTCGCTGCCCTTTTTGCCTCCGCCTCCAGCGGTGTGCGTTTTGATGTGTTTGCTCAGGTGGTCGCTCCTCATGAAGCGCTTGTTGCACACCGGGCAAGCAAACCGCTTCTCGCCGGTGTGAGTGCGCAGGTGCCTCTGGAGCTCGTCTGACCTGGTGAACCGTTTGCCGCAAAAAAGCCAGTTGCACACAAAGGGCCTCTCGCCAGTGTGCCACCTCAGGTGCGCTTTGAGGTGAGACGTTTTCCCGTAGACTTTACCGCAGCCTGGGATGTGACAGCTATGGAGTCCTTTCCTCCGCAGGCTGGCCCCCGCGGGCCCCAGCCGCTCCGCCTCTTGGCAGTTTGGGCAGTCGCATGTGGCGCGTCCGGAGTATCTCCTGGAGGATCTGGAAGAGGTCCCTATGCCCGAGCTGGCGCCGGAGATCATAGCGTTTGTGGCCGACGCGTCAGTGTAAGTGGGGATCACGGTTTTGAATCCTTCCTGCGTCAACAGGTGCTGGCTGGTGGACAGGAGATGGGACGCAGTGGGGCTGATGCCGGTGGAGCTGAACGCGGAGTGCGTAAGGGTGGAGAAGTCTGGGTTATAGCTGCTAAGCTGCGAGTGGATGGCTTGGGGGGTTCCGGAGTGCAGTGAACTTTGCAAACTGCCGGCTGGGTTTTGCACCTCGAGCCACGAGCCTGGGTTCGTGTGCACGTCCCACCACGTTGACGCGCCGTTGGCCACTTCGCCAGAGATGGTGGAGTGAAAGCCGGACTTGTACCACGATTCGTACGGGTGCGCCATGCCGACCCGCGGATATAGGGTCTCTGCAGACGAGTGCACTTTGGAAATGAAGGCGGACTGTCCTGACTCCTGCGAGGAAACGCTCGCCGTGTTGGAGAACAAGCTGCTGTATTCGGCGGAGAACGCGGAGGAGGTCGGCGAGGTCGAGGCCAGGCAGAAAGCGCTGTTTGCCGAGCCGGTGTTGGTCGATAGTCCCGAGGTGCTGCGGCTTGTGGCGACGGTGAATCCGGGCAGGCTGGAGCCCAGGTTGCAGCTCGACGACGATCTCTTCCAGGGATGAAATCCGCCTTTGGAAAACGCGCTGGAGTCGGGGAGAGTCGTGAGGGGACTGGTGTTGCCAATTTTGTTGCAGGTTGCAGCCAGCATCGCTAAAGGGGTAGTTCCAAACCGCGGCTCTTCCTGTTTGGATGAGAAGTTTATGCTCTTTATTAGACTGTAAAACATAGTTGGGCTGTTTTGAAAATCAAACAATCCAGCAAGTCTAAACCAAACGCCCGAATCAAACCAAAACACTGAGTCAAGCGCGAAAATTAGTTACTTCACTTGTGATTTTTTTTTTTTTTTCAAAATAGTTGTACGAGTTGTCATGTCTTAAAGTCCTTAAAGAATTCCACGTTTACATTACGGTAGTATTATCATTTTTAATAGGCTAACTAAAGGAATATCAATACACTATTATAAATTAATTCCTTTATGTTTTATTATTAGGCTGTTATTTCCAGAAAGTATCGTTTCGCTGAACGTGGTTTTCAAGTTTCCAATGTTTTATTATATCTTCTTCGGATCAGCGCATGCTTTCAGCCTTAATTTAAAGCACCAGTACTAGTATATATATATATATATATATATATATATATATATATATATATATAAACTAGAGAATTAAAATCTCTCTGTGAAAGTCGAAAAGGTTCTCTTGTGGCATCGTTCGTTTTAAGAACGTAAATAAAAGCCATTGAAAAGTTTGAATGCAAGCAAGCAACACTGAAATGTCAATACTACCAGAGGAATTAATGCAACTAAAAGAACAAAAAATAGGTCGAATTAAAATAAAGAAGTGCTTACTTACCCCAAGTATAGACGTAGCCATATCCAGGGCCTTTCCTAGACAGCTAGTTGAAGAGAACAATGACTCAGTGTTCCAGTGTGACTGAGGGACAGTGCGCTGAAGCTTTACTCTCTCTACTCGAGTTGTATAGTGAGCGCGTGCTTTGAAGTACAGCTGGCTGCAATACTCAGCCAATCTGAGCGCGCGACGGGCCGCGTCCGACCAATAAGCGACGCGACCATGACAGAAATACTAAAGCTGCACGTCAATCAATGACTGGGGTACTGATCCCACTGTCAAGCAATAAGCCATCAGCTATTTTTCATCGTTTTTTTTATATATATATGGCCATCAAGGCGCAGAATCTGCACACACTATAGTGCTCGGCTCATATTGGTATTTAATAGGCATCCTCCGATGGTAAGCGGCTCATCTTGATTTTATGCATGATATCCATATCTGTTTTGTGTGTCGATGTGCAAACGGATGAGCTTAAAATTAAAGGTTCACACGCGTAACCGTTTGCAGCTGTAATCCCGATATTATTTTAATTATATTGGCTATTTTGTAGGTAGTTATATTGTGATTTGATGTAGGGATTAAAACCATAACGATATTTCTGTTTAGTCTCGTTAGCGTTGTTATAAGGTGACATTACGCAGCCATGTTTTGAGAGGATACAAAATCATAAGTATCATGCAACGTCAGAGTCATTTTCTTTTTTTTCTTTTTATTTATTAATAGTATATTTTTTCAAATTTAAGAATGTTTTAGTCATGCTTTGACTTTTTTGAAAATTCCAAATATTAAAAACATGTCGAACTTTCAAATTAGAACCAGTCGGTGAAATGCAAGAATGCATCTTGGAGGAAGAGGACGCAGGGGCACCACTGATCCCACAACAGGTGTGTTAGACTTTTGTTGAGAGTGTGAGAGAGAAAAAGAGGGAGGGATGTTGGGGGGCGCATGTTAGGGTTTGGGGTGTTAATGCGCGCGCGCGCTCACCCTCGCGCTTCCTTTAAATGCCTTCAGAACAACACGCGAGCACATGACTCAAAAACCGTAGAAAATCGTTAAAAATATTTATTCTTATAATTTAGGCCTATATGAATTCTTAATGCAAAGTTTGAGCGCTAAATTATGTAGAATTAAATAAAAAAAATTATTGAATATAAAATAAATACAAACCTTTTGGATATATATAAATAACAGATCAAATAATTAATTATGACAATTTTTTCTCAGTAATTCTTTTTTATATATAAAGATCAATGCATTATAGCAGTGTCTTGCGCTGCTTGATAAAACATTTAAGGCTAATGACATAATGTAACAATTGCCTGCTTTGGAGTGAATCGCCTCCTTTTAAAAGTTAAAGCAATTTTCTTGAGAATGGCCCCGCCGAAACGTTGTGCATTACTGTATTCAAAATGACCAAATAATGCTCCATTATAGCGGTTGAACGCTGCCAGTCAGGCTGGATGCAATTTACTCCAAAGCGCTTTGCTTTAAATTCCCTCCTATGGAGAGAGCAAGGGAATATAAAACAATTTATTCAAATCCAAGTGGTGGAGTCTCGAAAATCGCTTGATTTCCGCAATCACTGCAAATTGACGGAGGAACAATTAACACTATTAAACGTCTGTTCAGCATAAACAAATTGGCCTGAGGCTCGGAGATGTTTAGGTTACATATTTAGATATGTATGTATGCGCATGTACTGCATGTCTATTCACACTGCTGCTGATGCTGCTGCTGCCAATGAAATAAAATTGGGGCATCTGATGTGGATTTCTTACCAGTCAGGCGAAATGTGTCCAATATGAGACGCTGATGAAAACAGGCCATTAAACAGACTACTCGCAATTAATATATGAATTCATATATTCACTTTGAGTGGTTTCTTTTCATTTGTGGATTGATTACGCCTGTCAGCTTTTATGTGTCAAATAGGCTAAATGTAGCTATTGAAAACTGCATTTTATAATAAAGACAGAAAGAAAATAAGCATTAAACGGCACATTTAATATATATATAAAATGTTTTGTAATTTGTTAAAACCAAATTTATTTTTGTTTGTTTTTTAGAAGAAAAAATTAAATCAGGTCTTTCGTTTTAAAGTAGAAGCAAGTTAGATGTCAATTAATACTATGATCATTTGAATTCAGTGTAATTCTGATCACCAAAACGAACCAGACCTTACACTCTGCATATTTAAATTAAAACTCGAATTGTATTAAAAAAGCACAGTCCGGCTGGTGGCTTGCGAGCACTTTTCTGTGGTAATTAGAAGCCTATTACAAGTCATTAGATTGATCAATGTACCTTAAACAATGCGAGTGATTTATTTGGTGAGAACAAAACGCTGTGCATCTATTGTCTTGAGCCTGAGTGACGATATACATCCATCAAAGCGTTAAACACCACAAGATGAATGATTAATCCGGACCTATTCATTAAAAGGGTCTGGCCCGCTCCAGAAGCCCTGCATTCGTACAGAAGCAGGGAGAGAGGGCTTTTCAGAGGAGAATTTTTGTCGGTTGCCGCTGGGATTAATTTGTCCCCACCCTTAAGAGGAAAAGCGCATTTGTGGATAATTAACTAATCTGGCTCATTTTAAAATCCCTCTCTACTACAGGTCCTTCACTTGATCACCCCAAACAGCCTGGTTTCCTCCCTCTGGCAATTCAAAGAGAGTCACAACAAATATTAACTCACATCTCAGTTGCTTTTTTTCGCAAATAATGTCACTTCTCGAAGCACCTCGCAGGTTGGTTTTGTGATTAAATGTCTCTATTTGGAAAAACTCTTCTGGGGCCAACAGCAAAATTTCCTGTGTTTGTGCACTTTATGATTTTGACAATAAAACAAACGCATGTTATGTCCGTAGACAGGTTCAAGCATGTTCAATGAGCTCACTGTGATTCGAGGCTCTAACCAAACACTGAGGACTAAGTCTTCATCTGTGCAACTGTGTTATTTTTTTAATAAACCCGTATAAAAGGACGAGGGGTTTGTGAAGGTCTTGACGCTGGTGGCGCAAAACAAAGCGCAGTGAAGAGAAACGCCTTTGTGCTTCCAAGCAGAACATTTTTTCCTCAATTATTTCAGTTCGTAGATTTAGACAAACGAAGACACAGATTAAATCATGGGTGGGTTTTCGATTTGCAGATTCTTCATATAATAAATTCGCTAATTTATTCATACAACACATCTCTGTTGGATACGTGGCCATTGTTTTTAGGCAGATGTGAAAGCGCACAGGTCACCGGCATAACAAGTGATCGCCGTGACATTCGCTTCCAAGTAAACCTGCAATTCCTCTGGACGTCGGATTTTAGTGCATGACAGCTATTAGCTGTTGACACTGCGCAATTAAACCAAAAAAAAAAAAAACAGTCGCGTATTAAACTAACACTTGTCAAATTGGTCATTGTTTATAAACTGTACTTTCAGATGAAGTCAAGTGTCAGGTGCATTTTAGGGGCCCACAGTTTTAGTCACATCCCTCTCTCTCTCTCTCTCTCTCTCTCTCTCTCTCTCTCTCTCTCTCTCTCTCATCACCCAGCATTATTTCATCTTAAAAACAGGAGGAACAGATCACTAGGGTTACAGCCTTCTGTGGCCATTTCAGTATCCAAACATAGTGATCTTATCCGTGCACATTATGATTTCATAATTTGCTCACAGACAAAGAGCCTGTGGAGGATCGCGCTCAGGTCATGGCGAGGGATGTCGTGTTTGTTCTAAGTGGCCAGTGAATGTTATCTGCTATTCTCCGCCTGTCACAATAGAGCAACAGTGACACTGCGCACATTAATGCACGACTATTTCTAGGAAATTTGCATATGTATGCCATATGATTTTTTTACTGTTGTGTTTGTTAATGTTAATGGCGTCTTGGGATATGTAACAGCGGGATACTATCTTGCTATTTTTTAATTAGATTATATAGTATAGTTTTATTCTTTTTAAAATAATTTAAAAAATATATTGAATTTAAATATTGTTTTAAAATGCATTTTTTTATTAGTAGCTTTACCAAAACATAAGAAAGAAAAAAATCCCCAAGCAATGCATTTAGCACGTTAGGTCGCGTTTCTGAGTTGAAACGTGTCTGTCATTGCAGTCACAATCAAGAGAGGCTACTGGTTCTGTCAGGATCCAGCTCAGATAAACACACGCGCCAACAGGTGACTAGTGAAAATCCCTCGGTTCACGGCGCTGCCGCGGCTCAAACTCTACACGACGAGGCTGTCGCCTGTAATTTCTGGCGCAGAGGGATGGGTTGTGCGGAGAAGTGCTGCGGTCCACCACTGCTCATCTCTGTAGTGACCGTGTGACTGACGGCTCTGTCCAATTGAGTTTGGACTCGTCTGAGATCTCGTGACACGCGAGCGGTTTGCTATGAAATTGTTACAAATAGAAAGATGTAATTAAACTGCTTACTTAGGCCTTACAAATACAGAGCACTGTCATGATACTGTGGTGTTACGATTTAAATATCATGGTGTATGAGGATGCTAAGGTGCTGTTGCTGCATCACAGCGCCATGTATTGCCATTAAGATGTAGGCTATGCTACCTCGGCAAAGGCAATTCTGTTTTTAAATTTTCTTTAAGGACCTTTTTAAGTACTGTTTTAGTAGTATATGAAAATCCATGGCATTTCCATCTGATACCATCAATGAAGCATGGTACAAACACAGTACTTTATTTGCAAAGGTATCATGTTTTTGTTTTTTTTCATAAGAAGTGTCTTATGCTCTCCAAGGCAGCATTTATTTGATTAAAAATACAGTAAAATTAGTAATATTTTAAAATATTAGTATATAGTTTAAATGAACTTTTTTCTACTTGAATATATTTGAAAATATAATTTATTTCTATGATGCAAAGCTGGATTTTCAGCATTCAGCATCATTGCTCCAGTCTTCAGTGGCATGATCCTATAGTACATATATATATATATATATATATATATATGGAGTCAAACCAAAATTTATTCAGACACCTTCAGCATTTCTCACATTATCAGTTTATTCGCTATAGTTTTGAAAATGGTAATAAAATGACAAGAACTCAGAGTTAAACAGATTTTTATCAATTATGTTGCTAGTCCACTGTATGAAGAATTTTTGGGTATAATATGTCACAGTTTACTTTATTTTGCAATCCTCACTACATAAATGACCTAGAGTCCTGCACTCAAAAAAATTTAAATAAAAATAATAATCTAAAATTATGTCTGGTGTCTGAATAATTTCTGGTTCGACTGTGTGTGTGTGTGTATATATGTGTATATATATATATATATATATATATATATATATATATATATATATATAGACTGAAAGTATATTATGATATCATGGCTCTCACATATAATTTCTTGGCCTTAATCTTTAGCAAATCCAAGCAGATTTGATGGCCCTTGCAGTGTTTTATTTAGCTGTTTACAGAGGGGTTCTTTCACTACTTTAGAGGTCACTCTTAAAGTGCCCTTGAATTATATTCTGCTGTCAGATTGGATGCGTTATTCTGGGCAGTGAAAGATCTTGAGCCCTATGTCATCAATCTAAAGCAATTTCAGCCCTATTGGTTTTTGCGTTTCGACCAAGCAGTCATTCCCATTCCCAGCAGCAGGTGAGGTGGAGACAGCTGGTCTCGTGGTCACCCTTCCCTGAGTGAAGGACTCTTCAGCTGCCGCAGAAATCGCTCATCCTGCTCAACATGGGGCCGTGGTCTCACACCACCACTCCACCCGCGCAAACAATTTACCCCTGAATCCCAAATCCAACAGATCTATTATGGGATTAAAGGCCTTGTTATCAGGCTTTGTGCTGGAATAATAGCAGAGCGTCAGTTCAGATTCATATGTTATTTTCCTTTGTCTTTTAGAAATGAGACAATGCTCTTTAGTGTCTATACCGTTCTGATCCAGTCAGGGACATCATGTCAGTGTGTGCGCTGTGTCTCTATTTTCAGGAAGTCAGCTCGACACAACAGCGCGCAGCATCTCAAGGCTTCCTCTTCCGCATCACTGAGCCAGATAAAAACACTGAATCCAAGCACCACCAACGCTGCCATTTGCCCTCCTCGCAACACACACACACACACCTGCCAGGTATGGGGTTTGTCTGTCTCACACTGTGCATCTGTCTGTCTGTATTTGTTGAAAGCTTTCTTTCTGCACCAGACACAGTCAATTAAGGTGCAAGAATGAAAGGAAAAGATTAAGAAATAAATATATCAGGCCGTTTACATTTTGAAGTCCTGTCAATGCTATAAAAACGATTAATCAAACAATTATATTCTGCCATTGCTAACTTCATTTTTATTGTACTAGCACCCACTGGGCCATTTTCCTATAGATGTTTATTTTATTATATTTACAGTGGCTCCAAAATGCATTTACAAAACAGAAAATGCCAAAATACACCTTAACAGAAAACATTTTTTATAATTCAAAACTTTGTTTGTTTAATTAATTAATTAATTAATTAATTAATTGCTTGATATGTGTGCTTTTAAGTGAGGAATTTATTTAAAATAAATGCTGATTGGTTTTAAATTTTGTGTTTATTTTGATCTGATCTTATTTTATTTTTGATATAATTTGATTTAATTTAGGGCTGTCAAATTGTTTAATCATGATAAATTGCATTCACAAAAGAAGTTTGTATTTACATAATATATGTAGGTGTACTGTGTATATTAATATGTATTTATAAACACACATGTTGGATATATATTTTTAAATATGACTTATATTATATATATAAATATATTACACATTTTTCCTAAATATATTCACACATATATTATCTAAACACAAACTTTTATTGTGGATATCGCGATTAATTGTGAAAGTGAAAGTGACGTGACATACAGCCAAGTATGGTGACCCATACTCGGAATTTGTGCTCTGCATTTAACCCATCCAAAATGCACACACACAGCAGTGAACACACACACACACCGTGAACACACACCCGAAGCAGTGGGCAGCCATTTATGCTGCGGCGCCCAGGGAGCAGTTGGGGGTTCGGTGCCTTGCTCAAGGGCACCTCAGTCGTGGTATTGAGCGCTGGACATTCACTCCCCCCACCTACAATCCCTGCCGGCCCGAGACTCGAACCCGCAACCTTTGGATTACGAGTCCGACTCTCTAACTATTAAGCCACGACTTCCCCAAATTGTTTTGACAGCCCTAAAATTGAATTTAATATTCAGTAGGCTCCACACTGAGCTTCTGAATATTCATTGATATTGCTAATCAGAATTCTTGTCTCGGTTTTCTCTGATGGTTTGTGGCAGAGTGTGTAGGATGTATATAATGTATGTTTTTCTGTCAAGGAGGTGTGTGCGGTATGTAAAGGCTTCCTGTCACGCAATAGTTTTATGTTCGGCGTTGAGTCATGACTGAAAGCGTCTGTCTGGCCGGGTCGGGATGGGACCGCACCTGTTCTTTCTCACACACGTTTACCTCAGCAACCGTGAGCAATGCAATGACTCCCTATAGTTTTATGGCTACCTCGTCATGGAGGTTACTCATCGCAGCAGTGTGCAGGAGCCTTCAGAAATATATCCACAAAAGTGCACCCACATGTCGGCATGTTGCTTAACACAAAATCACAAGGCCCAGCATGATTCAGAGTGTCTAGTTTTGGTCAGAAAGAAGTTTGCACGATAACAGAGTCATATTAAACTGTCTGCAGCTACTCATAAAGTTGTTAAATTCAAGCTGCTACTCATTTGTACTTTAGTTGCCTTCACAAGCTGCTAACTAAATGTGATTGAAGGTAAAAGTAAAGGAACTATCAAATAACATATTTGATTATTGGTCAGATCAGAAAACAGCTCACACTCTATTGTTCAAAAGTTTGGGGCTAGTAAGATTTTTGAAATGTTCTTTTAATTAAGTCTTTTAATGCAAGAGGTTTATGCAAAAATACAGTAAAAACAGCAATATAGTGAAATATTATTACAATTTAAAATAACTATTTTCTGTTGGAATATATATTTAAAATGTAATTTATTCCTGTGTTGCAAAGCTGAATTTGTAGCATCATTACTCCAGTCTTCAGTGTCACATGGTCCATATAATTCTGATATGATTATTTGCTGCCAAAGAAACATTATTATTATTATCAGTTATACGGTTGTGTTGCTCAAGAGTTTTGTTGAAACCTTAATAGAAAACAAAAGCTTTTATTTGAAATATATATATTTTTTAACAATATAAAAGCCTTTACTGTCACTTTTGATCAATTCAGTGTGTCCTTGATTAATAAAAGTATTAATTTATTTCAATCAATCAATCAATCAATCAATCAATCAATCAATCAATCAATCAATCAATCAAATAAAATCTTAGTGACGCCAAACGTTTGAAAGGTAGTGTATGTTTAGTTACTGCTCTCTATCATCCCTTCAACTCTAAACCAAAACCAGATCCAGGCTGACTGCTAATATTAAGAAAGTAATAATTGAAGAAAAAAAAAGTAATTTAAAGTTAAAAATAAAAATAAGAGGACTGAATGATGTCAATTAACCAGCAAAATGTTTAAGATACCGTTGAAGTATGTCCTATTGAAAAAAGGTTCATCATGATTTGCTATAGCGATTGCTAGTCAGAGGAAGATGGTAATAAGAGGTACATCTGCTTGTGCAAGAGGTGATGACCCATCAGTGTTTTTGGTCTTTTGACTGTACATTTCTGTACAAATCTTCTAAAAGTTCCTTTTGCCAGATTTTAGGAGTGCACTAACATGCAAATGTCTCTAAGTAAACAGACATGGGCTAAAAACCACTAAACTCCAATTTGAGTTTAATAGGCTTTTGAATGCAAGTCAGAGTCGGCCACTAACAACAGCATAATAAATACAGCATTCCCAGAAGAAACAGTGGATTAAAACCATCTCTCTGAAAAAAAGATCAATATCCTTGAAAGGCAAACCTCAGTGTTTAAATGCTGCAAATGAAAACCGTGTTGTTTAACTGCCAATAATGAAATCCAAGAGGACAATTGAGCACGCCCTGACTTTGATATGCTCCTAACTGCATTTCTTTATCTTCATTAAGAAGATAATTCACAACAGCTTAAAGACAAACTGTTTGTCTCTGCCTTATTATGGCGACTAACTACAAACTGTCATCGGCGGAGCGGTCCACACTCAATGCTTATCACATGTCATCTCTGCGTGGCAGCACAGAAATTACGCTCCTCTCATGTTTCTTTTGTGCTCTCGACATCGTCTTTGTCTTACACAATTAAGGTGTTACACGGTAGAATAATTTAAATTGCCGGCACTAAAATGGAGACGGAGGCTCTTTTTAAAAATAGCAGAATTTGTTTACTGATTGTATGCAGCTATTGACTTTCCCATTACTGGAGAAGAGCTCTGATTAGTGGATGTTCCATTTGCCGCGGGAGCAAGAGGCGGAGGGGATAGGGTTACAATACCAAGCGCTTATTCTCATTGTTTAGTGGATCTCTTTGCTTGGCATTACCACTGGACATGGGAATAAAGGTGTCACGGCAGCTCCGAGGCCATTTTCTGACAGATGCTCAACGGCCCTTGTGAGGCGAGACAGGCTGCGTCAGTCTTACCTTTGGAAACTCTCTGAAAGGCTCCTGGAGATTTTCATATTTTACACGGTGTTATGCGTCTCATGTTCGCCTCAAACTGCAGGTGAAAACTATTATTCTGGAGCTGTGTGTAATGTGGATGTCTGTCAGGAAGTGATTGTTTTCTTTGGGTATATCCACATGCAGATGTGCAGTTCTGAGGATAAAAGCCAGTCTATATGTAGAAATGAGTTCATATGTGAAGCATTTCTTGAGGTTAACCTACTTTTCTTTTGACATTGGGGTCCCTGCCAAAAAAAAATAAAAAAACCTAATAACAATATATTTCCATTGTCGGAAAGGAAAACGGTCTTCATTTGAATAGTGTAATAGCGGTATCATCTTGTACAAGTGCACTTGGAGGTTTGCAGTATGGAAGAAAACTTCTTTCTCCATGAGTTGCATGTGTGAGCCACTGCACTCTAAAAAATACTGCGTTGTTTCACCCCAACTTTGGTCAAATATGGACTAACCCAACTTTTGGGTTAAAAAATTAATGTAAAAGTTTAACCCAACAGCTGGGTAAGTCCATACATGAAGTTGTCTTTACACAGCTGAGTTAAGCCAGGTCTGTGGCGGCTCTAAATTCTCTGTAAAATCTCCCAATTAGTGTTGGGGAAGCTACTTTACAACTGTATCTTGTCAAACAGTATAGCTATACACAATAAGCTGTTAATGTTCAGGCTGTTTGTTTAAGGTATTTGGTAACATTTTAGTTTAGGGACCAGTTCTCAAGATTCAAGATTTTTATTCGTCACATACAGAATTATATAGAGTATAACTAGCAGTGAAATGTAAGTCAGGTCCGCTCCAAGGACAGTGCAATTGTATAGACAAATATTAAGAAAAAGAAATGTAGAAAAGAAAAAAATAAATAAATAAAAAGAATAAAATATAAGAATAAAAAATATAAATATAAATGTGCAGGTCAGTATGTTGTTGACATAAATAGTAATTTAACAGGAATGTGCAAAAGAATGTGCAAAAAAGTTGTACAGGGTATTTAAATAGCAGCATATGAGGTTGAAAAAATTATGAATAGCTTATTGATATGGTGATATTTACATGGAGTCAAGTGATGTTATGACACAGAGTTAGAGTTTAGGAGCCTGATGGCCTGGGGGAAGAAGCTCCTTCTAAGTCTCTCAGTTTTTGCCATCAGGCTACGGAAGCGCTTACCAGATGGAAGCAAAGTGAATAGTCGGTTACCAGGGTAACCGTTAACAAGTTGCATGCATATTGTATTACTAGCATATTGGCTGTTTCTTAGTACTTATAAAGCACATTTTAATGCCTTATTCTGCATGGCCATATTTTAGGTCTCTTACACAGCAACCTTAACAACTACCTTACTAACCATTAATAAGCAGCAAATTAGGAGTTTATTGAGACAAAAGTTATAGTTAATAGTTTGGTCCCCAAACTAAAGTGTAACCATTATTTTGTATTATTATTGTAGTAAATATTATAATTTGTATATGTAGCATTAAAATAAAACACACAATTGCATGTGTTATTTTAACACACTGTCTTAATGAGCTGATTTACCAAAATGCATCAGCTTTATATGAGAGGGTGGACATTTTGGCAAAGAGATTTGATTACCACCAAGCTGTGTATGCCAACATTCGGTTGGCATTATCTTTTCTCAGGTGTTCGGTCATCTCAGATCATTTAAGGGTTGGATCCAGACTGAATCTTCTGTAATTCCTAGTTACCATGGGATGTTAATCCCGTGGCAGAAACAGAGAAACAAATAGAGACATAATTAGCGTAGCTGCTGTTCCATCTAAGCAAAAATGATTTGTTCAACCCAAGCTAAAGAATAATAATAATGCACATTTGATCAGATATAACTACAGTACAAGATTATAAGATTATGTGAATGCTTGGCTAAAGAGATGTGTCTTTAATCTAGATTTAAACAGAGAGAGTTATCAGGAAGGCTATTCCAGAGTTTGGGAGCCAAATGGGAAAAAGCTCTACCTCCTTCAGTGGACTTTGCTATCCTAGGTACTACCAAAAGTCCAGAATTTTGCGACCTTAGGGAGCGGGTTGGATTGTAGCGTGGTAGAAGACAAGTTAGGTATGCAGGAGCTACACCATTTAGGGCCTTATATGCAAGTAGTAATATTTTGTAAATGATACGGAACTTAATAGGTAGCCAGTGCAGAGACATCTTTTACATTTTTTTACACAATCTATTAGTTTAGATAGTTTAGAAGTTTCATCTGGTCTTGTTGAGATATATAGTTGAGTATCATCAGCATAACAATGAAAACTAATCCCAAGAGGTAACATGTATATTGAAAATAGCAGAGGACCTAGGACATATCCTTGTGGTACTCCATACTTTACTGGTGATAATTGAGACGAATCCCCATTTAAATTAACAAAGTGGTAGCGATTGGACAGGTAGGATCTAAACCATCTTAAAACCTGCCCTTGAATACCAGTATAGTTTTGTAATCGACCTATGAGTGTGTCATGGTCTATAGTGTCGAACGCAGCACTAAGATCAAGTAATACTAGCAATGAGATGCAGCCTTGGTCTGAAGCAAGAAGCAAGTCATTTGTAATTTTAACAAGTGCAGTTTCTGTGCTATGGTGAGGCCTGAAACCTGACTGATATTCACATTTTTTGCAAGAAGGAGCACAATTGAGCAGGCACAACTTTTTCTAAAATTTTAGACATAAACGGACGATTTGAAATGGGTCTGTAATTTGCCAGTTCATTAGAATCTAGTTGTGGTTTCTTAATAGAGGCTTAATAACCGCCAGCTTGAATGGTTTTGGGACGTGACCTAAAGATAACGATGAGTTAATAATATTGAGAAGCGGTTCTTTTGCTACAGGTAACAACTCTTTCAGTAATTTAGTGGGTACAGAATCTAATAAACATGTTGTTGGTTTAGATGCACTGATAAGTTTATTTAGCTCTTCCTGTCCTATAGTTGTAAAGCACTGCAGTTTTTCTTTGGGTGCGATGAATGAAGCTGAAATACTAGACGCAGTAGAATCTACATTTGATATTGTATTTCTGATGTTATCTATTTTATCAGTAAAGAAATTCATAAAGTCATTTTTTACTGGAAACTATTAAACTGTGAGGGAATATTTAGATCGGGTGGCGTCTGTTTATTTGTTAATCTAGCCCCTGTGCTAAATAAAAACCTTGGATTGTTTTGGTTATTATCTATGATTTTGCGGATATTCTCTGCCCTGGCAGCTTTTATAGCCTGTCTATAGCTGGACATACAGTTTTTCCACGCAATTCTAAAAACTTCCAAGTTAGTTTTTCTCCATTTGAACTCAAGATTACGAGTTTCTTTCTTGAGAAAATGGGTATAACTGTTGTGCCATGGCGCAGTACGTTTTTCTCTAACCTTTTTCAATTTGATGGGGGCAACAGCTTCTAATGTATTAGAGAAGATAGTGCCCATGTTGCTAGACATTTCGTCTAGTTCATGTGTATTTATGGGTACACAGAGCAGTTGAGATAAATCAGGCAGGTTATTTGTGAATCTGTCTTTGGTGGCTGGAACAATAGTTCTGATCGGACGATAACGCGGAGCCATATAATTAATATCAGTAATACGCAGCATGCACGATACAAGGAAATGATCAGTAACATCATCACTTTGAGGTACGATATCTATATCGGTAAGATCAATTCCATGCGATATAATTAAATCTAGTGTATGATTAAAACGATGAGTGGGCCCGGTGACGTTTTGCTTGACTCCAAGAGAGTTTATTAGGTCAGTAAACGCAAGTCCTAACGCATCATTTGTATTATCAACGTGAATGTTAAAATCTCCGACAATTAGCACTTTATCAACATTAACCAATAGATCTGAGAGGAAATCTGCTAATTCTTTTAGGAAATCTGTATATGGCCCTGGCGGTCTATACACAGTAGCCAGAGCAAGAGATATGAGAGATTTCTTTTGCATATCTAACAGTGTAACATTAAGCAGAAGTATTTAGAATGAGTTAAACCCCCTGTATCCTGTTTTCTGAGTAACATTGAGAATATCACTATATATTGTTGCCACACCGCCGCCACAACCAGTCTGACGGGGCTCATGTTTATAACAGTAGCTTGCTGGAGTAGACTCATTTAGACCAAAATATTTATTTGGTTTAAGCCAGGTTTCAGTCAGGCAGAGTACATCAAAATGATTATCTGTGATCATTTCATTTACAATAACTGTTTTGGGTGCAAGTGATCTATATTTAGGAGCCCAAGCTTTAAAAATTGTTTTTGTTAAATTTATTTTGGGTTTTTCTGGTTTAATCACGATCACGATAATTCAGTCCCATGAATCTGGCATAAGTGATTCCTCTGGTGATATATTTACGCCGCCACTGTCCTGTTAAACAGGCTGCATTCGCTTTTGTATGATATTTAAACAGCTTTCAGATGCAGCTTCAGGTCAAATTACTAAACCACATTTTTCACCACTGTACTTTACCACATTTCCAGCACTGCAGATCAGTCTTACAATGATCATATTATATATATTGTAACTGGAATACAATTTGGTTTATCAGTTATTTTGATATATGTTTCTCCACTCATTTGTTGTGTAATGGCAGGGTTTGTCAGTAAGTAACAACTTCACAAACCACAAATCCCTTTTGGAGCTTCCATTAAGGCAATATGCTGAATCAAATATCTGTGTAGCTGTTGGATGGTGGATGAAGACTTTAATTTAGGTGAACAGAATGCAGTAGAATGTGTGCATATGTATGGCGTCCAGTATTTTTGTGTAATACAGGACACATATGGCTGATGTACTGTGACCAATGGGAGGGGAACTGTACATTAATATTGGTTTTGTTTGCTGGCCACCATGTGTAATTCAGTGAAGCAGGTTTTTATGTGATTTATAACTCCATCACTTGGACGATCCCCAAAAATTTGCACAGTGCCATGTGCTAAGACATGCGTTTTAGGATTGCTTATACTCAGTATTAGGAGTTTGTTCAAATTGTGCGACTTGGTGTGAAGTGAGCAACTTCTTTTCTAAGTGATAGGAGTTACAGTTTTTTCCAGGTGGTTGATAAAAAATAGACTTATACTGAAGAAGGGACTCATATCTATACACTAGAGACTTGCACCACTCACACATGGCCTTTAAAATATGTAAAGCATCCAGTCTATATGGTTTGTCTTTACTTGTGTTGCATATTAAAAAGATGAAATGCTCCCAGAGTTCATTGCGATATTGCTGTATTTTATGGCTCCATGTATGTTTAACCATATCCAGCTCCTTTTTTATCTTTGTCATAAACAAAGCCTGTGAATAGAACTGGAAAACCAGCCCATAAAACAGACACTTTTCTTTTATGAATTTACGGCTCACTGTTTTCACTCACCATTGTTTTCCTTGAACAGATTCCACTGAGTATAAATGGTTCCTCCACCACTTAACCATTAACAATTTCTGTCTTTGTTTTGTAATTATAAAAATGTTTTATGCAGTGTCAGCAGGGACATGTTTCAACATCCAGGGCTCTTCTTTTTATCTCCTGATTATATGGTAGTGGGAACACGCTTTTTCTTGCATCGAGATGAACGTTTGCCAAATGCGTTGAGTGTTCAACATAAAACTGTGCTGCGGCACAAATATCTGCCAGAATATGTGTGAACGTGCTGCTTTTCATGGTTTCATATGAAAGGTTATGCAGACATTCAGACCTTACGGCATACCGGAAAAGTCATTTCAATTGATTATAGGATTAGTGTAGAAAACTGCTGGTTATTAGCATGATTGTCAGAGGGCATGATTTGGTTTACTAGGTCATGCATTGATGGTTACCCTCGTTCTGTGAAAAGTCTCACAAGATTCACATGCAACATTGAACTTGGGTTGGAAAGATTAGTCAACATTATCAACAACATTGACAATAAAAAATTGTTGAAAAATATTTTTGTTGTTGTACATTCGTTTGATCTCATATGACCTTATATAAGGTCCTGAAATGATGCGGTTTGACCAGTGTGTAAGATTGTACTTCAGCCCTTCCAGATGCAGTTCAATAGAAGAAGACACACTCATGAGACGTGCAAATGAAGCTGAACCAGTGGTGTCTGATAAAGGTTTACAAAATTGCAAAAAAAAAAACATGCTGTCATGCAAAGCCCCCGATATGCTAATGGAAAAGTTATTTTGCATTCTTCCATTAGGGGTAAAAAGAAGTTTGATAAACGCTTTACTGTTAGCTTACTATTGTTTTTACATGAGCAACAAACATGACAGCATTGAGAAAACAGCAGTTAAGAAAGCATGTGATCATAATGATGTGGATATGTTTGCACAAGATCTGCAATTGCCACTCCGCTTTATACAATAGACTGCTTTGAATCAAGCACCACCTGGGGTGGTGATGGCGCAGTGGATAAGACACATGCCTTTGGTGTGAGAGACCCGGGTTCGAATCCACTGTGAGACACCAATGTGTCCCTGAGCAAGACACTTAACCCCTAGTTGCTCCAGAGGCGTGCAACCTCTGACATATATAGCTATTGTAAGTCGCTTTGGATAAAAGCGTCAGCTAAATGAATAAATGTAAATGTAAGCAGATTTTCAGTTTTAAACAGTGTCAGTGTTGCTCTCAGTTAGAATTACAACTTGATTTCCTGCTATGAAGCAGCTTTTATGTATATGTATATGAATATGCATAGAATATGTATAACTCAATATTTTAATGAATTGCAAAAACTAAATAAGCAACCAAAGCCTACTGATTCATTGATAAAATAATCAACAATTAGTCGATTAACGTTTTTTATAATTCTTAGATTATTAGTATGAAAATAATTGTTTGTTGCAGCCCTACATTTAACACTAGGTTCAAACTGGAAATCAAACTTTTCATCCCAACACTTTTGCATGTTATTTCAGTGCAAAAATCTTACTCACTGACCACCTCAATGTAGTTTAATCAGACACTAGTTTAAACCTGAGCTCGTCTACCACTTGCATCATGCATACTGAATAAATTAATTGTCATCTTTTTATGTGCAAACATACCTCCTTTCTGTGTAAAGATTCTGTGTCTTATTCAGAAAAGATCTGCAGGTGCAACTGATGATTTGATATTATTATATTATTGAGATATTTTTTAAGGCTGGTTTGTGATGAACATTTTCGTTAGATCCATAGTATCAGTGATTTATGGAATGATGATCAAATGATGCAAGCGATTCTGGTCTTCGGATCTCTGTAGTGGGACGATGCTGAGTCCTAGTAAAGTATGCCAGATTATAGTAGTCTGCGGTATCCTCCACAACTAAGCATTAAGAAACAGCCTGCAAGAATTGCACTGTGCAAGTTACATTATACTTTTTTTTTTGGCCATTTCCCTAATTTGCGGAATTATTTTTTAAGGCATGGTCAAATAAAAAAATATTCATTAGTGCATTTCCCCATTGTGAATATTTGGAGTCCCACAGCAACTCTGACCCTAACCTTGGTAGCAGTAAATGTGAATCTGATGAGAGATTTAGCAGAGTGTAGTTTATTAGACCATTGAAAACCGACCATGTCACTGTGTATTATGTCAAATTTAAGCATCTGGACAAATCTGAACACTTTTTAGGTCATTTTTTGGACATAAGAGGGTGTCAGTCATTCGTTGTGTCTCACTATGATAATCATGGTTGTTTCAAGGGTTTAACCGCTGCTGGCTATATGGCTGTGACCAAACAGAGAGAGTGTTTTATCAGCGAGTGATTGGAGCCAGGCAGTGGTTGGACTGGAATTGCAGGCTCTTGCAGAGACTTTTGAAGTACGAGGAAATATTGCTCAACCTTATACCCTATAGTACGTGCCGAGATATTTTCTGGTACTCTAATGATTTCAAAAAGGCTGTGTAAACAGTGGATTTATTTTCACTCTGAGCCTCCAAAAACTATTAGAGAGGAGTTTGGGGATCTGAGCGCTGAAAACTGAAGCCTCGACGTGCCTCATGTTCGGAAAGAGCTTCACGGTAGCTAACCAATGGTCTACTTCAGCCGGGAGAATTGTGGTTTGTCTGTGAGTGTAGAAATCTTCCCATCTCATTTGCCTTAGTCTGGTACACATTATGAGTCTCTTTCCGTGCCGCTCTGTTATTCTTGCTCAAGTCCCGTCCGTGGCCCAAAGCTCCCCAGAGCCGTGCATTTTCGCATAGCCTGATCGCCGTTGTTGTGCTTGGCTTCTCTAAACGCACACCTTCTATAATCACTAATGACACCAGCACCAGCACCAGCACCTGCACGACTACGTATCAAGTGCAGCTCTGTGAAATTACGCAGACTACTGAAGACGACTGTTATGTTACAGAGACTTACACTGCAGAAATCCCATTTTGTTTACACAGAGTTGGTATCAAGCCAAACAACGAAGAAGAAAGCCAATGTGGTAGATTCAAACGACTTGGAATATAGTCACACCCTGTAATGAGTTTTGTGGTACTTTACCTCAAAATCTTACATTTCAGCATCTGGCACCTCTAAAGCTGCTGGAAGCTGACCGTATTTCATATTTCATCAAAATATCTCTGGGAGATGCTCTGTGATGTGGTACGTGATATTAGCAAGATAACATTCTGTCCACATGCAACAATAAACAGCGGCCGGCTCTTTGTTGTGGGAAGACAATCATGTAATTTTTAATCTCTCAGAGGCAGTTTGAAAAGAAGGTTAACAAGTGCATGGAGGTGATGCAATACATGTTGTGACGTTGTAATCCAGGCTTTCACTTTTATAGTATTGTGTGCTCATCTTTCTGACCACCTAAATGAACAGTCAGTTGGTTTTGATCTACAATACTGTTCAGCAATTCAAGACATGAACAACTGTTGGGAAAAAACGCCAATAACAACTCATACATGAACGTGAATATAAGGATTAACCCTGAGATTTAACCTTAATTCACCCTGCACTGTTTGTGAACACAAAAAACTATTTATCAATTGTCCAAAGTAGTGGTGAATTCACATGTATTCACCACTTCATTCACATGTATTGTATGAAAAAGTATGATTTTTAGAAACAAACTAAGGGCCAGATTTACTAACAGCATGCACAAGTGCAAACCCTGTTTTGACATTTAAAAAATATATATTGTCAGGATTTACTGAAGACAGTGAAACATAAGCAATGAAACGGTGTAGATGGTCATTTTTGCAGCTGAACTTACTGATTATGCATTTGTAGGAGTTTCACTTTCAAAAGCAACGTTTATCCAACTGTAAGTGAAAATGAAAATTCTTTTAAGGTGATTTACTAAGTTGTGCGGTAATCAGTTCACTGGTATTTGTGCCATTATTAACCATTATTTACAAAGCATGGATTTGTTCGAAATCACACACTCTCTTGAGTTGGTACTTTTTTGAATAAGTAATTACTTTGAGACCTCAAAAAGAGTACGTTCTGTATTGCTTGAATATAATCTGGACGTATATTCGCCATGTTTTCATTGTCATGTGACCAGCGTCAGTTGTGTCACCTCACTGCCATTCATAAATCCTCTCCCATGGCCTCATGGGATAGTAAAGTTTCCATCATATGTACACTTCAGAATCACGCCGGAAGTACTACTCTTTTATGAATAGGGACATACTTCTCTTTTCACATACTGTTGTATATAGTAGGGAAGTATGCTATTTCGGATGCAGCCAATGTCTTAACCCAATTTGTGCATGTGTTGTTTGCGCCTGATTATTATTGGCTCTGCTGGTTTGCGACCCTATACGCTAATTTGCACTGTTCTTAGTAGATTGCGATGAAATTATGAAAATGATCTAACTGCGTCTGTGTTCTTTAATTTGCAAATGTTTGTAAGTAGATCAGCTGCAGAACTTTCCACTCCCATCGTCACTTTTATGGGATTGCGCCCTGTTTAGTAAATCTGGCCCTTAACATAAAGGTTCACCCTTAAACTTATAGCCCTCGGCGGGGTGTAGCATATGAAAACACACCATCAATTGAGTTCTTATGAATTCATACCAATTCGCCACCAATTTACAAACCTAAAAATATTTAAAAATGATTTGTGAAATTTATTAGCAATTTCTGAGTGGATCCTACACCAATTTTTTTTTCAGTGTAGACCACCCTGACAACTATCCACAACATCATGGCAGGAATTTTGCACCGACGAATGATACAGAAAGCAAATTGTTCATTTTAAAGGTTTTCGAGAGGAATAGCTTGGCCTGTTCTCAGCTCTAATTTTTCCCACAGCATACCGACAAGCATCAAAAGCATTTGTACCATTTTTCCGCCTAAGTGCACACAAGTGCTTGAGGCACTAGACAGACACATACACCAGGTCTCAGACTGATGTCACAGCACAGTGATTTATCAAGGAGAAATCCTCCCAATGTACAGTACACACTACAACATTTACACACTCTGTCACCACGATGAATTATGTGATTGCAGTCAATGAGAAAATCTACTGTATTTTGAGCGCCATTTACAGACAGGCACGGCGAGAGAGAGAGGAGGGGGTTTCAATCCGGCGGCGAGTGTTTGCGGCCCGTGTTGAAAGACTGTCAGCGTTTAAAACGAGCATTTTGATTAGGCTCCGATTGAGGAGTCTCTCTCTGCCTTGCCTCGTCCTGGGTGATTAGACTAAAACGGTCGCTCGTCTTGACTGGAGATCGCAGCAGTTCCACATAACACGCTCCGTGATTGAAGGTCGAAATATTTTGAATTCTAATGGAGGCTGGGTGGATGAATTGCCTGAAATAGACTGTAGAATTTGCGAACAGCCTCAACCTCCCTACCTCCTCCCCCCAAACCGCCCCGTGTCCGCTGTGAAAAGAACGGTTGGGAATGGCTGTGCTTGATGATCATAGAATTACTGGATGGTGATTCTAAACCCCTCAAAGAGGAGTTGCTATGGAGATCTCGTTCCAAACTGTGAAATGATTCCCCTCAGAAAGCCTGGAGAGCAGAGGGCTGAACACATCATTGTTCAGGTGGTGGTTGGTTAGGAAATTGCCGGTGGCTGAGCAATCACAGCGGCGGCTATAGTTAAGGATCTAAAACGGTTTGCTCTCGGAATGGTGTGGGACAACACGGATGTGCATATGATGGTTCCTTTCAATCAAGCCGCTCTCAGACGCACCGGGGCAGGGAAATGACAGATAGATAGCTCCCGTGAAGGACGAATGAAAACCATTATTGTCTCTCAAAGCTAATGAAATCTGGGACTGTCCTGCTATATCTATTCTTTGACTGCATGAATCTCAGAGCCGGTTTGAAAGGTTATCTTCCCTGTCAAGTGAAACCTCTCAATGTCTCATCTAGGTGCGCTCTTGGCCTCTATAATATTATGTTAATGAAGTATTTGGGAAAAGATTTGCACTGTCTCTGCGAGTCTTTTTTACTCTCCGTAAACGTGGCGAGTCCATTATATTTGTGTACGTAACTGGATTATTTTGCTGTTGTGTAGACAGAGGCAAATGCTTCTTCTTCTGACAGACTCGTAGAGTAGCTTTTACGGTCTTGAATGCCAGGGCAATTGCAGCGGCACATTCGTGTAGAACATCTTAACAGCGAGCCAAGGAATGCAAGTGATCTAGATGTGCTCTTCCCTTTTTCACGTGTGAGAACACGCACAGGAAGCGGACTGCCGCTGAGTACTGTAATTTGAGTGAATGATGTCGATCACATGATCTCGCAGCCGTCAACAACAAAGGAGACACTTGTGGCATCAGAATCTGTCCTGAGTGCGTCATGTGTTTTTCTGCTTAAAATCGCACTGACTATCTGTGATATTGCAAATCCTCAGTAACCAAAATATCATACTGTGCAGCTTTTACCACAAAAACCACTTAAGATACATCACACTGATGTAATATGAACAGTAAATCACAGATTTTAGACCATACAGTACATATTTGGTGCATCTTGTACAAACTATTTATGCAGCACAGTCAAAAGTTGAATATCTGTTGGGGCAAAATTACTAAAATGATACATATTTATTACAATTGACCATAAATTGCATGTATACTTGTGTATACATGACTTTAAATACGCAGTATGTAAATGACTATAGAAAAGTCCTATGCTTCAATAATTCCTAAAAAGTATACACCCAGTTGTTGAATATTTGTAACTACAATAATTTGCACAATATGTATTGGATTTACCATAAAGTACAGTTTATATGTAAATAAAACACAGATGTATCACATAAATATGGTTTATATATCTAAATGTAGACTATTTTTATTCCTTAGTTCTTTACTGCAAAACATGTCTTTACATTTTTTAATTTTTTAAACATTTTTAATTAAGTTTTTACCACAGTTGTTCTGTGAAAAAAGCTTAAATCTCTTCACAGGCAGTTAAACAATCTCAAATGGGATTTCTTTGTGTGTCTGTGTATATGAACACTTGTATTTGCTGGTGTTGTGGCCCTACAGATCTCTTTTCTCAGTAAGACTTTGGCTGTTCTGTTAAAGATGAAGGCTTTGGTTGGGTCAGACAGCCCAGGCACACCTGCTAATGGCCCCTCCAAACATACAGTAACTAAAGAACAGCAGTAAAATGGTAATTGCCAGATAGACTTGACTTCTGAGGCCTCTCTCCCTCTTTTCCTCCTCCAGAGCTCTTTTTTTTTTTTTTTACGGTTCTTCTTGCGGCTGGCTGCGGCGCCGTGCCCTCATAAGTACAGTCTTCTCAGAGAACTTTACCCAACCTGTTGTTAAAGGACTAATTGTGGAGATTTCCCCTTGGCTTGTCTTCTGCTATCCGTGTTTATTCAAACATCAAACAGATGCTTTCACTCACTGGGAAATGTAAATATTGGAAAAATACGAGAGAGCTCAGAACTAAACCAACTCATGTTTTATACCTATAATATTTTCCCACTGCTTATTAAATACATTCAGCATTAGTTTTGTGTATACTTAACAAAATTATAATTTGATTTTAAAATAAATAAATTGTAATTGTAAAAAATCTATTACAATTTATGATCTTGTAAAATGCAGGTCTGCATGTTTATCATAAAATTCCGCAGATGCTGTGTTCTTTGTGAATATTGTGAACAGGGGCAGATTGGGGCCACAAAGTGGCCCTGGACTTTTTGGCACAGAGCGGCCCACCACACCCAGTCTGCAACACACCGTACCACACCATAAATGAGTGGCATATTCTTGACATTATAATTGGTCTTTTCTGGTGTATATGGCAAATAGTAAAGTATTTTAAAGATTTTTTACGAGGGACAGTTTAATATCACTAAAGTTAAATGCCAATATCATCAGTCCATACGACACAATGCTGTGATATCGTCTAGAAGACCTGAATAGTGCAGAATGTGGACTGTTATGCTGCCTTTCTATTAGTCATCATATACAGTATTTGTCCTTTTGCAGGAGCTTGACATCTATCATTTTAAGGATTAGTGCTCCAATTGTGGAAGAGTATTAATTTGATGATGAAAAATACAGTAAACAGTACTGTGAAATATAATGCTACAATTTAAAACAACCGTCTTCTATTTGATTATATTTTAAAATGTAATTTATTCCTGTGATCGAAGCTGAATTTTCAGCATCATTACTCATGTCACATGATCCTTTAGAAATCATTCTAATATGCTGATTTGCTGCTCAAGAAACATTTCTGATTATTTTGAATGTTGAAAAGTGTTGTGCTGCTTCATATTTTTGTGGAAAATTTGATACCATTCAGTCTTGGGTTGTCACACTCTCTCTGGAACAGGGAAACGTAGAGGCGAGGAACTTCATAAACTTATAATCTTATTGATCAGAACTCTCAGGGATCGCGGGAGACACAGGTGAAGACGATCAGACCGGACACAGAGGCAGGGAGACACAGGGCTTAAGAACACAGGGAAATCAAACGAGGAAGAACAGAAACAGGTGAGGAGTAATTAAACACAGGGCTGGGGACAAATGAACTAATGATGACAAATGAGGACAGGAACAGGAAAACCTGCACGAGAGGAGGGGAAACAAGACACAGGACTGACATGGGTAAGATAATATTTTTCTTCAACAATGTTGCATTAAATCAAAGATTATAGAATACAAAAAGGGACTTTGATTAAATTGATTTAAGTGATAGTAAAGATATTTAAACTTATTACAAAGTAATTATATTTCAAATAAATGCTGTTCTTTAACTGAGAACCATTATACCAGTAATAAAACCATTATTAATAATTAATCACAAATAATAACTGATAATTAAGCAGCAAATTAGGCAGCATTAGAATGATTTCTGAAGGGACACTGAAGACTGGATTAATGATGCTGAAAATTCAGCTTTTACCACAGAAATAAATTACATTTTAAAACATCCTAAATAGAAAGCACTGTTTTAAGTGTAATATTTCATAATATTAGGCTTTTTGTTTACTGTATTTTTGTATTTGTTTATCAAATAAACTCAATCTTCTTTCAAATAAATAAATAAAAATCCTTAATTATTTCAAACTTTTAACCACCAGTGTGTATATAAAATAGGTTAATGCATGTGAATTAATAAGAAAATTATATTTTTATTAGGCCTATAAATCACTTTCCTACTCGAAAGTAAAACTCTTCTGATTTGCAATGTTCTAGAGTAAGATTGAGAACGATTTTTATAGATTTGAAAACATTTTCTTAAACATGTGAAATCACGGATGAAAGCATATTTACATTAACTAACTCTTATCTCATGCCTGCTGAAAACGGCATTATGTAGCCTACATTGTGACGATTCGAATAACGGCATTAAAATCTGAGAAATTTGAAAAGGCCAGTAGTACACCCTTAGAAAAAAAGGTTCTTTGGGGTTCTATATAGAACTCTTTTTGGAATAAAAGGGTTCTTTGGGCTAAACCATGCTTTTTATGTGTGTTTAAACATTATGCTATTTAAAATTATACTACATTATATTTGTTCTTTTATTTCAATTTTACTTTGACACACCTTTATTCCAAAAAAAAAAAACTTAAAATTTACCTTTGCACTGAATCAACCTATTATTCTACCAACAAACTGATCAGGTAGAAATAGGCTACATGTGTTAACAGTGTATATCAATCTGGACAGTCTTCTATTTAATCAGCACACTAACATGATTGCAAGCTATCATATGTCATAAGATGCCCTGCAGCTCTTTTATTGACAAGCAACATCGAGTTTACATTGGTAAGTGAGAAAATTAATTAATTTCAGCTTATTTGAATTACTTTTACCTAAACCTTTGTCATTTTTAGTTAGCCTAACGTTACACGTTTATTTCAAGAAGCTAAAAGAAGAAAGGTTGTCCGGGCCTGCGCAATTCTCCGCCGGGAGGTTTGTCATTTTTAACATGAATCCCTAAAGTATCTTGATAAAAACTGTTGTGAATTGATTAATAATGCCGGCGAGAGTTCATGTTATGTAATATATATATTTTTTTTGCCCTGTAGATTGTATTGGACCTATACATAAAGTTATAGGAAAAGATGAAACAAAGTCTCGGTCATATGACTGTCAGATTGCCTATAAACATTAATTCAAACCAAGAAGAACAACGAGAGAAGCAGCTGATGGAGATTTTTTTCTGTGGATAACTGTGAGTATTTGGTGTTTGCAGTTATAGTATAGTTAAAATATAATTATTTGTTGTGCTGAAGTAATTGTATATTATTCTAAACACGCTGTATTTGGTTGTTGTACATGTTCATCTAACTCAGAGAGCACTTTTAAAGTTTTACCACCAGTTTATCAGAGTGTTGAAAAGTGGAAGTCATGACCAACCTGCTGCAAAACAATAACACAAAAGGTACATTATTTATTTTTCCTCACAGTAACAGTTACCAACTGAAACTCATCAATCAGCTAATCTGAACTTACTGGTATCTTTATCTTTTCTTGTCTTCTATTTTCCACCTTTTATCATGCAGGTTCTTATGATAGATAGATAAATAAATAAATATGTTGCACTGTCACTGCAGGTCTGGACTCTGAGTGCAGCATTACTACTGGTCATCAGCATTCAGATGGAAACATCACACTCCTCTCTAATTCAAGTAAGTTTTAAGATTTGATTTAATTGTGAGAGATTCCTTTCTTTTTCTTGTTGTACTATACTCTCATAGGTCTAATAAATGTTTCTCTGACTTGTATCCCCATCTTAGGATGCCAAGCCTACTCATCGCAAGGAGAGTTAGCATCAAAATGGATGTCACTGTCCAATAACACAGAGATGCCAGAAGTCTCTGTTTGCTGTCTACTTTTTGTTCAGTATGGAGCATCCAAAAGACATCACTCAGTTAATTTCAATCAGCACTCTTTAGCCCTTCCCAGTGCTGAAATTGTCATGGGTCCTTTGGTTTTATTGAATGCAAAATTAATATTTAATCCTTATAAATATAATAACAATACTATAGTTAGTCTTTAAGCTCCCTTTTCAGAAACATGTGGTTCGCCATCTTTCATGGGTTACAGAATTGGGAAAAGTTACAGCATCCAAAAAAAAAAAAAAAAAACCAGTCAGACTACTTGGCTTATAGGAGAATGTGGAGTAAATACTTGACATTTATTTAAGGTAAAGGGTAATGACCTGCTGGTGAGATGCAAAATGAGAGTGTCATTAATATACAATTTGAAGACAAACTTTTCACATTCTAATTGTATTTATTTAATCTTTTTGCATGTTAACTTTATTTATTTGTGCAAGTTAACATTCCATTCAATTGTTGTTGTTTTTTGTGTGTGTGTGTGGTTTCTTAGCAATCACCATATATTTGTGATTGACATGTTGGGTGAGTAAGGTGGAGGGGGTTGAAAAAAACAATATTTCTAAAATGGAGAGTGCTATTTTAGACGGGGAAAAATGAAAAATGCAGTATGAATAAATAAATAAACACTGATTTATGTAAATCTCTGTAACTGTTGCACTATGAATTGTTGTGCTATATATTGCTTGTCATTGTAAATGCTAATAAAAGTGTCTTAAATGATCACCCAAAACCTTGATGTGTTATGCTTATGGATATTTCAGTTTTTCTAGTGATAAATTAGCTATATGAACTGTTTAAGTCTTAAAATTTAATTAAAACACAAATTTTATCCAAAGAATGATCCCATGATGGGAACCCCTAAAATGTTTTATATAGAACCTTTTTTCCTGGCTACAAAGAACCCTAAAGGGTTCTTTTGATTGAACCCTTAAAAAGGGTTCTATATGGAACCTTTTAAGGGTTCCATATAGGAAGTGCCTGATAGAACCTTTTTAGGTTCTATATAGAACCTTTTCTTCTAAGAGTGTAGTTTGCATTCCTGAAAATTAATATCTGCCGTTTAACTAAACGGATGGCAAATACTGCTGAATTGTCTCGTCATGTTTAGCTGCTTACACCTTACCTCAGCTCGCATTCACAGAATTTTAGAATTTTTGAATGAAGTGGGCCTTTCGTCTGGGCCGATGGAACGATATACATTGTACAGCGGCCCACCGGGAAAACTCCCGGTGCTCCAGATGGCTAGTCTGCCACTGATTGTGAATAATACATTTTGAAGGAGTCCCTGTGTGAAATGATAAACAAAATATCAAAAGAGCGATTCCCTTGAGAAATTAAATATAAAAAATACAATGGTGCTTAAATGAGCAGCTATATTTTTATATATTTCTGGCCATCCAGGAACGACTGTCATTTTTTTTTTCTTAAAGTTCAAGCATTAACGCGGAGAACAATAGCACATTTTCTTCCCAATCACTGCAGAACTGGGAGCTGGCAAATTGAAGCAGCAAAACAATAATTCCCTTGATTAGCCCCTTTCTGTGTGGGGTAAGTGAACTGTTTATACAGTGGAGTACCTCAGAGAGAGCAGAGCAACCAAAACAGCCTCATTAGCCGCGCAGTAATTGGATAACTTCATTTCAGCAGGACAACCGGAACATGTCATGACAGCTTTCTGCAAAGTGCAAGACTTTACCTTGCAAATGACACAGGGCAAAGTAGCCTTCATAAAATCTTTTATTAATAATATTAAGACACATTGTTAGATTAAATTCACAATGCGTAATAGATCAGTTTTAATGTCATGAAACGTTCACTCGTATATTTCAATTTGTTCATAAGTGAAATGTACTCCAGATAAACATTATTTTTTGACTTAATACAATAAACAAATAATCTGTTATCAAAATTATTTCCAAGTTATTAAGATGATTATGCTTTTTTTTTGATAACTCATAGAATCTTGAAATATTAAAAAGTGAAGCCTTTTTTTGTTTTGCATATGGATTCATGCAACTGATACAAATTAAAGCTTTTGATAACATAGAGAATCTTACAACTGTTTGAAAAATAACAAAAGTTCCATGTTTCCATTATCTATCAAACAAAACCAAACGAAAGCTTAAATTTGTAGCAGTTCTGTGATTCCATATGCAAAACAAAATCTTCACTTTCTAATATTCCATGACTCTATAGATTGTCAACAAAACAAAACCAATCAAAATAAAAACGTCACTTTCTAATATTCCATTATTCTATAGATCAACAAAACAGAAAACAAAATAAAACAAAAACGTCACTTTCTAATATTCCACAATTCTATTGATTATCAAAAAGAAAAGAAAAAAAACCCTTCATTTTACATGCATTTTATATGCAAAGCTAAACAAATGATTCAGGTTTTATGACTCTATATAAACAAATTAAAGTAAATGATAGCTTACATTTGTAACAGTTCCTTAATTCAGTATGCAAAACAAAACTAAAGCTTCACTTTCTAACATTCTATTATGCTTCTAGATATTAACAAAACAAAACAAACAAAAAAAGCTTCACTTTGTAACAGTTCCACGATTCTATTGTGCAAAACAAAAGATTTTGTTTGATAACAGATAATATTTGATTTTATTTTGAATCATGAAGTCAAGGAACTGGTAGAAAGTGAAGATTTTTTACATTTTCATTTGGGACGGATAGAATGTAAAGCTTTGGTTTTGTTTTACTTTCATATGGAATTGGTAGAGAGTAAAGGGATTTTATGAGCAGGTTGCTAGAATTACTGTGAATTTGAGGGAACTGGGTAATAATTATCTAAGCAAAATCAGTTTTGTGTCATTGTTTAGGTAAGCGAATCATCAATATTTTCTAGCTCAAACTTGTTTGGCATCGTTAGAGCGACATGTAAGATAGATAGGTATGAATAATTGTCATGACGTATTGTATGCGGGGCCTGTGCTGTCATCGGCTGGCTCCAGAGAGGTGTCAGTTAAACGCCTTCAGGCCTATTGCAAAAAAACATACATGCCGATCATAGCCACTCATGTCCCCCGCTCGACGATTGGGCTCCAGACATCTATGATTTATGAACGACAAAGTGTGCTTGCTTAATGAATATAGACTGTCTTCAGCTTGCAAGTACTTATACTTTACCTCATTCTTTGTATGCAAATGCATTGTTTGGACTGTAAAAGCTTAGCATGTGTATGCATGTATACAGCGTGTGTGTGTTTGTGTGGTTGTGTAATGATGAGTCTACTGTTTAGGGTTTCACACAGCATGCAGGCTTTCCATGGAATTACTAAAAACTTCATGGCAGGTCATGTGACCCCTTCCGAGTTCTGTGAGTGGTCAGACCCGTGACTCGTCACCTCTGAGAAGACCTGTAAGGCGATTGGTGATTGGTTCTTGTTCCGCACCAATCACAATTTTGCTTTTTGTCTGTGTGCGGCTAGCAGCCCTACCATATAATGATGGTTGTACTGAATCAGACCTTAAGTGTCTCAGAGATTCATTATCTAATCACTGCCAGGACGACCCTCCACAATACACCCTGATTATGATCAGAGGACCCTACACTCGCTACACTGCCTTCACTTTCACACCAACATACATGCAGCAAACACGCAGCGCCACCGTTTGCCCTGTGTGTAAAGAGACCACCGTGGTATGAAGAGGGACAAAAGCTACAGTGTTTTTTTTTTGTAGTTTTTTTCCTGAATTTGAACTTAATATATTGTTTTCTGACGCTTGTGTATTAATTGCTTTCATTGTATTATAGTTTAAATTGATATTAAATGCAATTAGCTGAATTTTTGAGTGCTTTCTGACCTACTTAAGTAGGAAGTACTTTCATAATTACTTCTAACAAACATTTAAGATGAGCTAAAATATACTTTGTTGTCAAGTCTAAACTTTTCATATATTTAAATATATTTGCAATTACACATTTGGAATGAAGTTGTAATTTAGGACTTTTAAAACATATCAATATTATATGTGATGTTGAATAACAAACTACTGAAAAATTATCAAGTAGTTTACAAAATGATTTAAAAATATACTTAAGTAAAACTTTGTATTTTACATTATTACAAAATGCACATTTTATTTGTGCATAAGTGTGTTAAGAAACATAGTAATGAAATTGTACTCACTTTAAGTACACTTAATTGGCCTTTTATATCATTATTTGGATTAATTTTCATTTCTTTATTTCAATATTATATTATCTACGGAAGTTCTAAGCGGCCATGCATTATTATAATTTTTCTGTCTTGTTTTGTCGTTATCACAACTTAATTTTCTCGTGATCTCGACATAACGAACGTTGTTTTGTCGTTATCACGACTTAATTTTCTCGTGATCTCGACATAACGAAAGTTGTTTTGTCGTTATCACGACTTAATTTTCTCGTGATCTCGACATAACGAACGTTGTTTTGTCGTTATCACGACTTAATTTTCACGTGATCTCGACATAACGAAAGTTGTTTTGTCGTTATCACGACTTAATTTTCTCTGTGTATTCGGCATGAGAAAATGCTATAGAAGCAGCATCATCGCAGCATCATGGATGATCGTATTCGCTTTTACTTTGATCAGGGACTCAATCAAACTGAAATAGCTCTGTGTCTGTCAGTGATTGACGACTTACACATAAGTGTTCGACACTTGAGAAGGAGGCTGTCGGGTCTGCAACTTTATCGTCGAAGACAATATAACGACCCTGATTTTCTCACGATAGCTACAATTACGTCGTGAGAAAACGGTTTTTACGTTGAGATCAACAACTTTCGTTATGTCGAGATCACGAGAAAATTAAGTCGTGATAACGACAAAACAACTTTCGTTATGTCGAGGTCACGAGAAAATTAAGTCGTTATAACGACAAAACAACTTTCGTTATGTCCAGATCACGAGAAAATTAAGTCGTGATAACGACAAAACAACTCGTTATGTCGTGATCACGAGAAAATTAAGTCATGATCACGAGAAAACAAGACAGAAAAATTATAATAATGCATGGCCGCTTAGAACTTTCGTAATTATCTACAAGTACAGTTCTTTTAAAAAGTACACTATAAGTGTACATTAAATGCAGTTAAGCACACTCCTATAGTGAAAAATAAATATACTAAAATCTATTTGAAATATATTTTTTCCCTGCTAAGTATACTACAAATATATTTACATATTTATGCATTTAATAAAAATACCCTGCAATTATACTAAACTGGTATACTTGAAGTTTGCTAAATTGGTTAGTTTTTGCTAAACTAATTTTGTACTTCATGCATTTTAACTGTGGGGAAGTAGTGCTGAAGTAAAGATATACTAAAGTATATTTGACTACTAAAGTGGATCTATTGCAAATACTTCAGATACACTTTAAATATCTTGCATTTAAAGACTGGTATTATTCAAAGAAATACAATCCTCATCAACAGTGATATTAAAACACATTTTAGGCTTAATATTAAGAAATGTTCATTGTGCACAAGTAGTATTCCAAATTATAATTTTTATATTAGTAAGTCTTGAGAGACATGTCAGTAAATATGTGAAGTTTAGATGAACTATACTTGAAATATACTATGAAATAAATATACTAAATATATGAAACTTTACTATTGAACTACCTACTATGAATTAAGTGTATTTTAAATACATGACTTTTTGACTAGGGACTCCTTTTTTAAGGGAGGGTTTGTGTGTTTGTGAATGTTTTGACAGTGTTTGTGTGTGTGTATATCAGCTCTTGCACAGACAGCACTATACTATATCTGACACTGTAGTAATTGTACGCTTGTAAGTGTTTGTTTGCAGGTATGTGTTTCAAGGAAGTGAAGGATGTAATCTATAAATCTGAAGGGTGAGAGGGTTTATTGGAAAGATCATCCACACACACACACACGGTGCACCACTCAAGATGTGTGTCACAGTGCAACTACAACCAGTCAATGCCCCAGCATGCACCACCCTCCCAGCATGCCTCAAATCACTGCTCTCTCATACCGTTCCAATCTGAAAAATATATGTATTCTTTCTTCTGTTTTTTTTATATATATATTTTTTTATCTCGTTCCCCTCTCATCCCTCGTCCCCCTCCCCCTCCTCTCGCTGGCCCATTTCTCTTCTTTTTCTGTGGAAATTGAGAATGTTGGCAGGTCAGGGGTTTTGTGCTGCAGAAATCATTAGCAGAGAGATACTAACACAGCGGCTGAACCCAGGTCAGCGCTCCACGCTAATGAAAGTCTTTCCAGCAGCAGCTTTTCATCTGAAGTAAAACTCAAATCAGAGCTGCTTACATTCACAGACCAAACACTGAGGGTGACCCACAATCCCAAAGCAGGACATTAATCCAGGAAATGTTTAGAATGCATATCTATCTATCTATCTATCTATCTATCTATCTATCTATCTATCTATCTATCTATCTATCTATCTATCTATCTATCTATCTATCTATCTATCTATCTATCTATCTATCTATCTATCTATCTATCTATCTATCTATCTATCAGATAAGGCTGCGTTTTTCAGATCAAACACATGTGTGAGGCTGCAGGAGAGAATGAAAACATTTGCTGGGTAATGAAGCAGCAGTGTGTGTGTGTGTGTGTGTAAGTCTTTTAAACACTGGGATAAAGCGGCCCGCCTCTGTTCTGTCGTGTGCCAGCCATGTTGAGGCCAGCATCTGCCGTGACCCCAGTTTGTAGGGGTTTTGTCGAGTATGTGTGTGTGTGTGTGTGTTGTGGGGGGGCGGGGGCTGGGGCTGGTAATCCTGCTTTTCAACCGGCCTGTTCCAGCCTGGGCACACACAGCCTCTGACCACTCATTATCCTAACAAGAAGGGCCATTTCACCTGCGACTGGAGGCCTTGTACACTCCTTGTTAGTGCAATCCCCCCTCTCTCTCTCTCTCTCTCTCTCTCTCACTCACACACACACACACACACACACACGCACGCACGCACACACTCTGCCAGACCCGCTGCCATTCAGAACAAGCAGGTGGCCACTGACGCACATAATTGCTGACAATTTGAGGCAATGAATAAAAATGATCTACATTACTTCTTGCCGAATGTTGTGTGCACTTGGTGCCAAGTGTAATCTATGGAAGAGCCTATTTAGATAGCACAGAAAAAGGCCCTATCAAAAGCGCTGCAGAGGAAAGGAGGAGGAGCGGTAATTAATTTCTTAAAGAGTGAAAGAGAGATTTGACACATTCAGAAGACTGCCGTCTCTGGGGGTGTCTGAGAGCAACCAAGAACAACATCTTTCAAACTGTTTCCTCCAGATTGGGCCATATAGCTTGTATACAATCTGCCTTTTCTGTTTTCCACTTAACTTTTGCTTCAACTGTACTGGTTTGACATAAATATGCATAATATACACATAAGAAAGAAAAAATGGCAAATTACACATAGTTATTATCTAAGCTGTTTTTCTAGAGAAAAATTCAATCAAAAGCAGACCAAGCTAAAGTGGCCTGTTTCTTAGATCTTACTCCTAAGAAAAAGACCTTAGGATCTCACATATAACTTGTACAATTTTAGCAATGTCTCAAACTATGCTTTAATTTGATGAGATAATATGATTTCATTATAAACTTCCCTCAATTTAAAAACAAATTCTCAATAAAATTTCCCATCAATTTCTTCTGAGACCAAAATGTTCTGAGCTTTAGTGGCATCTATATGGTTCTTTGAAGAACTTCAACATTCATGGAATCTTTCCATTCCACAAAATAATCTTTATACTGGATACAAGTTCTACATATTTCTAAAATCTGAAGAACCTTTAGATTTAAATGTTTTATCACACTAAGAAAATCAAGGTTCTTTTTAGAACTTTTCACTGAAAGGTTATATGGGAAACCAAAAATGGTTCTTTCATGGCATCACTGTGAAAACCGCTTAGTAGAAGAGTATAATAGATGGGCATATTACCGATTGTATGTTCATATTCACAGTATGTCTTTAACTCAACATCAAAGATGAGCTCCATTATGTTTATAAACTATGAGAGTACAATTTCTCAGCGATAACATTTTCCTCTTCCCATATGGGAGAAAATAAATTAAATCTCTTTAAAATCACATTGTTTCTTCGATATGATTAAAGGAAAGAAACTCAAACCTCCTGAGTTTGATGCTGACAAAAAGGCCCTGTTAAATTCACATGTGTCTCCTGTATCAGAAAAGATCTCCAAAAAGTCTTAAACAGTGCTCAGATTTGCCAACATACCAAAGTCTGTGATTTTATCATTTGAATATGGATGCCATTGTTTGTAGTCATTTTATAGCTCTATTATTGTGTATCAGCAACTGGCTCATTTTTATTTCTGCTAAGAAATTGCGAGGGGAAAAAATTTACTTAAATGAAACACAAGAGAGAAAAAGTATGAAAAATCCTCTCTTTAGAGATGTTTTACCCTTGATATAATATTTATATTCATCAGTTCAGTGCATGTTTTAGCAGCAGTTAAGTCTGTTTGAGATGATGGAGAAGTGTGATTCGAGGTTGGAGGATATTATCTCCAGTGAGCCGTGATCAGATGCAGTAATGACTGAATTGAGTGTGATAATACAGCATTCACCAGGCCTAATTTCGGTACCTCCAATTACAGAACAATACATAACCTCTGCATTCACAGTCAAATTACTGGAGATCAGAGTGGGTCACGGCAGCCTGTCTGAGACCGAGAGGAAGAAAGCAAACAAAAAAACCCTGGATCTCCTTCAAACGCCAATCCAACAGGGTTTGCATGTGATCTACCGCGTCAGTGCATGCATGTAAGCATGTTTAACCCCGGCAGACCCGTTAGTCTTTATTAACACCTGCCTAACGGAGCGCTACCGTTCAGTGACGGGCCCAACCTGGCACAAACTCAACCTGTGACATCGGCAGTTAGCAGCCTCCATTTCACACATGATTAATCTGAGCGAGAGAGAGAGAAAGAGAGAGAGGGGAGGAAAGGGTGGCCCGTGTTCGGTCCGCATGGCTAAAAGGTCTTTTGAATTCCTGCGGAGAGAGCCGCGGGCAGAGTGAATGTAACCGGTTGGGGGTCACTGAGTCTTTGTGTAATTGAGGCAGTGGCAGCCTCTCTATCCTCTCCTCCTTTCAAATGGAGCGAGGGATTGTGAAGTGTGGGGAAGAGTGCTTGGAGGAGGGGTATTTTTTTGAATGTTTTTATGAAGGGGAGGTTAAGTTGACAAGAACAGAGTGAATGTGTTCTGCTTATTTCTGCGGCACGGCGTCATAACACTCTCTACATCTTTATCGAAGCAATAAACCATGAGAGGATGTGCGTTACAGCAATTTTGCTTCACGTGGTGTGCTTAGACATGGCGCAATGACTAAAACTCACTTACAATCACATGGTAAAAACATAACTTGATCATTGCTTTTATTAAATGGTGACAAGAGCAATATGGCAAAATATGCAAACATTAATAAACAGTGTTTCGTATTATCAAGATGCTGTTATAGGTTTTATGAATATTTCGAATTAGTTTTTATTTTTATATATTGTTATTAAACTCTCACTATTAATTCTCACTATCAAAGTTGCTTATTAGGATGCATATTACTTACTAGGATGCTGTTTATTAGTACATATAAAGCACATATTAATGCTTTATTCTGCATGATCATATTTTAGATCCTTTAATCCTACCCCATTCATATCAACTACTAACTATTAATAAACATAAAATTAGGAGTTTATTGAGGTAAAAAGGTTGTAGTTAATAGCGAGAATTTGAGAAGTGTGTTCATTTAGTTATTTTAATACATCAAGTTAAACTAAATGAAAATAATAAAAAAATGTCTTGTTAACTAGCTGAAATAATCATGTTTTTTATGGCTTTGGTTTTAGTTAGTATATAATAACCTTGTTAATAAGTAAAATTATATATATAGTATATATATATAATTCAAGGTGAGATCAGAAGTTTTGTAATATTTTAATTCTTTATTTTATTTATATTTTTAAATTTTATTTTTCTTATCTTTTATTTGAATTATTTATTTTTTTTACAAATTGTGTGTGAATTTATTGTGGTAATCAAATTCATTTATTCAAAATAGTTATGAGAGCACCACCCCATCTTCATTTAATTTGAAACAATTTAATTTAAAATGACGAAAACAATTGGAAAGAAATATAGAAATATACAAAACAATTGAAGGCAATTATTAATTAAAATACATAGGAACATAAAATATGTTTTTGTTACTCACTCTTACAATTGTGTCAAATTCCATCTATTCCATTTTGTTCATATTTATGTGTCAGTGTGGTCTAGTCCTCTTACAACCATCCCGGTCAGTCATGATATTTCTAGATTTCCATGTTGATGAAAATCTTGCATGGATGTTTAATATCAAACCAAACAATCTTTTGAGCCAGATGATACCACTTCTGTCATTTAACACCCATTAACTTGATCATAAATCAAATTATATATTAAAATTTTACTTTTTTGAGCTGCAAGTCCTATTTTAGGCATGATCCAGTTACAACTTAGAAATTGAATTTTTTTTATAACACAAATTGTATGACAAACTCTGTCATTCTGCACTTCAACTAATCCTTTTAGCATTAAGGTTTTACCCTACTTTTACTACGTTTACCCCACTGCATAGCTACTGAAGCCTCAGCATTGTAGTTTATCACACTAGTCCTTTAGTGCAACATTGTAGTCTGATAAGTACACATTTAACAAGAATAACAAGGGTATGTGTTGTTTGCACAGGCTGTGTTTCTGCGGTCAAGCATCTGCTTTTCATTTTAAAGAAGTGTGTGTGTATGTTTATGTGTGTGTGTGTGTGTGTGTGTGTGCGAGTATGTGTGTGTGAGAGAGAGAGAGAGAGAGTGTGTGTGCATGCCATCTCTGTCATACCTGTGCCGTGCGCACTGCAAGGGAGCCACATTGTTCAGTGCAACATCAGGATGTCGTGCATTTAGGAAATAATTACCCAGCATCCTGCTGTTTTGAAACTCTTTTTCATCTTCTCTAATGGCTTCTTCTTCATTGGTCTCTAATCCCAAACAGGACGCAACGTGCAGAAGGAAGACGTGGCCGCTGCTGTCCCCACTGGAGCAGAGAGGACGTGAGCCTTTGATGTTCCACTCAAAATTATTAATTTCCCGCATCAGGTTCTGTGTTTCATGTACATTTAAAGTCCAAATCTTGAGTTTGAGCAAAGCTTCTGCTATGCAAATCAGCGCCTAATGTGCATGCTGGGTTTTCTGGGAATGTTTAATGTATTTTTTATTTTTTTATGGGAAAATTAATGACATCTGCGTCAGTTGATATTGATCTAAAATCTAGATAGACGCTCCCCGCTGTGCGTCAGATGAGCTTCATGTCTAAGCGTGGCCTTCACATAGGACAAAAGTTTGAGCACATGAAACTAAATCAAATGTTTGATCTTACAATGAAGATCTATTAAAAGTTAATCAATAATAAATGTGTAGTTCAATGACAATTCTTTTATCATTTACTCATCCTCACATTGTTCAAACCCCCATCACTGACTTTCCTGTGATGATCCCGAATTGAGATGTCCATGCTGCTCTTTTCCATAAACATGAAGTTAATCCTTATATGTCATTTTTTAACTAACAATGTTCCCTTTTGAAGCTCTCAAATCTCATCACTCATCACTGACATTAAAACTGGGCAGATGCATCATGAATCTCCAGGTTTGAATATGAATGAGGTTTGAGCTACAGTGGAGACTTTCAGCAAAGAACAAACTTATGACTATTTTTCATATAAAAAAAAGGTTAACATAAAGAATAAAATACACATAAAGAAACAAATAGTGCGTCTATAAAATATGTAAAATTTTATCGTAGTATAGTTTAAAAGAATATAATTAAGTGTAAACTGCATGTAATGTTGATTAACAACATGTACCTTTTAGGGTTAGTTATTTAATTATCCATAATTTACTGTTATTACTGTAGTAAGTACAATATGTATAACTAATAAAATTAATTATAGTTTAAATGTATTAAACACATTTTAGAGTGTATTCTTGACCCGCAGATGTAGGACTTAAGTACGTCTTCAAATGTAATTTCATAATAATTTTTGTTGTCTTTGAAAATAGATAAGCATATATGGTAAACTAAAATATACTTTAATGCCATTTCTACTGAAACATCTATGTCATGTATTTGAGGCAGTCTTTATTAAGATGAAGCTGCATTTCGTATTTACTTTCATATGTTGAATGTTAATATGTTAACAACTTAAACGCACACACACCCAAATATTAAACATAGTGATTTAAATGTACTTTAAAGTAATGTTTAATTTGACATTATTACAAATTGAACTTTTTAAAGTTGTCTTAAGAAACATTCATGAAAGTGTCTCTCTTTAAATACACTTAAGCTGCCTTTTATTTCATTAATATTGTATTCTCCAAGTGAGGTGTTTTTTTAATATACAATACGTTTTCTTTTTAAATATAGGCCTGCTGTAAGATTTGAAGTAAAAAGTGCACATTCAATACAAATAAGCACATTTCCTTTTCACAAGTGCACTCACATGAAACAGAGACTCCAGTCATATCAGTAAACTAATAAAAGCTGATTTATTTTCATTGAAGAAGCACATTTGCAGCACACCAGACAAACTTTATCAGTAACCCCCCGTGACCAGATAATTCCACTCAAAGAAATTAATACTGAATAAATTAATCATATCTGATTATGTCACATTTCTACAATTGCAGCAGTACAAAATATAAAAATAAAAATACTGTGCGACGTTCACCTTCAGTCTGTTCCTCACACAAAGCCATTGTATGACTTTATAAGAGACTGAATAAAGAGACCAGTCTGATTTAACTACATTTAAATGACTTTAATATTAAGTTTTTGTTTATTATTTGAACTTTTACAGCTAGTGATCACTAAATCATTTCAATTTATGGACATTTTGCTAACTGTGTACTTTTGTGACAAAAAAAAAAAACAAAAAAACCCAAAAAACTATTTTGCTCACTCACTTGTCATGTTTGGTGCATTTTTATTTGTATTAACTTAATGCTGCATCATGAAGTCATTCTGCCTTTCACTTTCTATCAGAACTATCTGCTAACATTAATACTCTTCAACAGCGTCTTGCTCTGAGGCTGCGGACAGCAGCTTAACTGCAAGTTAGCTGGATGCTCACCTAATTAGACTAAAAGCAACACTGTTCCCAGAACAGATTGACTGAGCGTGTTTATTGAGCCGCAGGAAGTGACCTCAGTGGCTGAAGTGCACTCAGTGTTTTACTGCAGACAGACTGATGATGACTGGTGATGTTCAGGGTCTCCTCCTTTGAGTGGCACCAACAAACCCCGCCCCATCCAGACTAAACCCCGCCCTCAACAATCTCATCACAGCTGTGCGCTAACATGGTTTTCATTTCCCATTAAAATGTCTCATTTCCATACAATATCAAAGATCAAAAGAGACTCAAAAACTTGAAAACACTCCAAAAACTCTGAAGGACTGGAAGCCAGCACAGTAATTCAGATCATATGGAAAACGCCAATGAATCACTGCGAATGATCTCGTTTGAGCATGATCGTGTTTTTCTGCAGTCTTTGGTTTTGTCTGGATTCTGATGCCCTTCTGTAGAGATGTTTAAAGTGTTGGGAAAATTTTTGGAACATGTTGTGTTAATTTTATTTGCTTGATTTCAGCCCAGTATTTGAGTTATGACAGACAAAATATATTAGCTAAGCATTTTGTTTGTTATTTCTGATTTTTGTGGGTGAGACATTTGGTCTTTAAGTGATTTTACTGCCAATTACATTGTGAATAGCTGCACTCATTTATTTTACATTAGACAACTGTAGAACAATTATTTTCTCGCTTACAGTCACCAGAGGTTTCTGACCACATAAAATACAGCTTGCAAAATTTGAAAGGTGACATGTAAGAATCACAGTATTTAAATGGAGAGCCACGTTATTTACTGTGTGGTTACACAGTTACTCTTACTGTTATTTGTTTGGTGAAATACTTTGTCATAATTGGAAACACATGAGAGAGACGTTCCAATAAAATCATGTCAGGATATTTAAGAAAGATCATGCTTAACCAACATTACCCATAATGCATTACTGAAAACAGTAGATGGCAAACATGTTGGAGCATTGGATCATGTTTTGAATGACATATTGCACTTTCTGCAGTATGTACGCTATGATTATTTCTGTGCACAGAATAACCAGATAACCATCACAATTGACCAAAATATGCATGTAACTAGAGCTTTACTCTTTATTTGATTAAATTGCCAAAAGTTAACGCATTTTACAAACTCAGAATAAAATGATGATATCCGGATGTCACTTGAAAAACAAAAACCACACACACACACACACACACACACACACACACACACACACACACACACACAGTGTAACAACATTGTAGGAAACAACTTGAAAAAAATTGGTTTACACTTTATTTTCAGGTGTACTTGTTACAATGTCATTATATATTAAATACTGAGTAATATTAATGTACTTACTATATGATTAGGGTTTGTCTTTGGGATACTTGCATGTAATTATGCATATTTTATTGTACGTACATGTAACTTGTAACATGGACACCATAAAATAGTGTTACCAAAAAATGTAAACATTTACACAACCACCATTACCCATAATGCATCATTCAAACCTGAATGGGAAGGCAAATCTGCCTCTGATTGGCTCATCTGTGTCCAATAAGTGGCAATAAACCTGACTTCCTTTAAAGATGACCTAATGCAGAATGACATTCTTCCTTTTACTGTGTCCGTTAATTTAAATGAAGCTGTTTACCCACACCATATATCCACAGGGCCTCGTGAAACCCTGCCCCCCTCACAAGAGCTCCAGAGTATGGACTGGTCTATAGACCAAGACTGACGGTCTGAAATCGAAGGCATGTGCCTCACTCAATGATTAAACAGGCAGCCCTTTCTGTGTGAAGGCTCGTTGTAAGGAAACAAGGCACCACATCACACCATTAAATGATCTAGAAGTTCAGATGAGGTAACAAAGGAACTTTTACTGGCTACAATGTATAGTAGCAGTACAAATAGGTTGGAAAAAGTTTTTGGCATATTTGTTTTCAAATTACTGCTGAACCACATGCACAGGATTGTGGGATGTCGTAGGCAGTGAAGGATCTATGAGGCCTTCAAACTCCAACCAGATGAAGGCAAGTTAGAGAGGATGTTATGCAAACTGTGGACTCGGACGTGGCTTGTTACCTTCCTAGTAGCATTTTTCAGTTTTTAGGCATCGTCTGAGTGTGTCTAAAGCCCAGGGCCGTAACCACCATGGACACTGAGGGGGACAAGTCCTTTCCCCCACTAATTATAAATGACAAATTTCACAAAATGTTACATTTGCAGGCGGGCTTCTCTCAGTGGTCTAACCATGCTAACCATGAATGAAGACTGGCTTTACTATTCACATAAACTTTCAAAAAGCCCTTCCCCCTAATGTTCAAGTCATGGATGCAACCATGCTTTACAGGCCATCTCCAAATCTTTAAAGTGACCCGTCAAAGTAACAAATAATTTTTTAATTTTTTTTTGTAATGGAATAATGCAGTGTTTATTATAAATTTAATATAGGCTTGTCTTAGTATTATGACTTTCTCCATGTACATCATTAGTCAAGTCACCTTTATTTATATAGCACTTTTAACAACAGCACTTTTAACAGTAATGTCGTTGTCCAGCTCAGTTCAGTTTAAATAGTATCTGTGCAATCAAGTTGACGATATCGCTCGAAATTAAGTGTCCCCAACTAAGCAAGCCAGAGGCGACAGCGGCAAGTAACCAAAACTCCATCAGTGACAGAAAAAAACCTTGGGAGAAACAAGGCTCAGTTGGGGGGGCCAGTTCTCATCTGGCCAGACGAACCAGCAGGTTGTTACATGCTGCAGCAAATTTAGATTGTGCAGAGGACTCATCTGGTTCCCGTGGTCTTGTCCTGATGGCCGTTGAGGTCTTCAGAGGGGATCTGTCTCTGGGGCTCATCTAGCTAACATGGTCTCCACTGGCATTCAGGGCTGTAGAGGTCGTCTCTAGGTGCTGATCCACCGTCTGGACTGATGGTGATTATAATCTACTTTTTTTACTATCTATTTTATTGATGTCCTTGCTACCTTTTTGGGTCTGGGAACATTTCAGTTACATTTCAGTCTATGGAGGGTCAGAAAGAGCTTGAATTTCTTAAAAAATATCTCAATTTGTGTTTCAAAAATGAAGGAAGGTCTTACGGGTCGACACTTACAGTAACAATGTGAGGGTGGGCAATTAATGTGTCACGGTGCACACACGAGGAGGACACAGGAACACGCAGATGAGGATGTAGACTCAAATATATGTCTTTAATGAAGACATCAAGACATGGCAGGACAAGGCAAGGCTGAAGCAGACAGGAACACCGGGGAGTAACGAGTAGACCAGACGAAATCTTACTCAACACACAGGACTATAAATACACAGGTAAATCATAGATAACGAGACAAACACAGCTGGACAAGAATTAACTAATGATAACATATAACAAGGACAGGAAACGAACCAAATATGGACACAAGAGGCGGGAACACATGACACACATGACAGAGAACTGACATAACTCCCCCCTCCCGAAAGGCTCGTCCCGAGCCTTAACAGTTCCATCGGGGAGGGGGGGGGGGCGCTCTGGAGGCACCTCAGGACAGACACGGACCGGAACACAGGACGGGGACCTCCAGAGCGGAACAGACAGATCGTAGGCCATGGCGGAGCTGGGAGCTCAGGAAGCCATGGCAGGTGGTCTTCGGGACCTTGGCCTCGGACCCCTCGGCCCGGCCCCCACAGCCGGATCCCTTTTACCCCCCCAAAAAATTTCCCTGGGGAAGTTAGGGGGTATCAGGAGCCCTCCAGGGCTAGACACACAAAACAGTACATGACAGGAACAGGACTGGAACAGGACAACCCACATGGGCTAGACGAACAGGAACAGGACTGGACAGGACAGCCCACATGGGCTAGACGAACAGGAACAGGACTGGACAGGACAACCTCCTGGGCTAGCTCGGAAGCTGAGGCTTCTCCTGGGTATGACAAGGAGTAAGGGGCCCTCACAGGGTCCCTTAGCAACCGCCTCCACTTCCACGACAAGGGGGCAGGCGACTGGAAATGGCCTCCGTGGCCACTACAAGAAGAGCCACCTGCCCCAGACAAGTCTCCGTGGACAAGACCGAACGACAAGATTGATTAAAACTGCTCCTGTGGACACAACACAAAACCGGCACTCCGTGGGCTTTCCCCACGGACCGTGGCATAACTCCCGCGAACGGCGGGCAAAACCAAGAAAAAAAACAAAACACTAGAAACACTGAACAAAACAAAACGAGGTGAATGGATAACGCTTACTGTTGGGTCTGGTCTTCTGTCACGGTGCACACACGAGGAGGACACAGGAACACGCAGACGAGGATGTAAACTCAAATATATGTCTTTAATGAAGACGTCAAGACATGGCAGGACAAGGCAAGGCTGACACAGACAGGAACAACGGGGAGTAACGAGTAGACCAGACGAAATCTTACTCAACAGACAGGACTATAAATACACAGGTAAATCATAGATAACGAGACAAACACAGCTGGACAAGAATTAACTAATGATAACATATAACAAGGACAGGAAACGAACCAAATATATACACAAGAGGCGGGAACACATGACACACATGACAGAGAACTGACATAATGACAGAATTTCACATTTTTGGGTGAACTATCCCTTTGAGTACATATGTCATGATGACATTTTGGTTTTTAACAATCAAGATTCAAAATAAACAAAACAAACCACACCAGAAAAATACCAATGATATTTCATGTAATCCTGACTTAGAAATTATTAATAGATGTCATCAGTTGCGATTTTTCAAATGAAGATTGATTGAGCTGTTTAAGCTTATAATGGTGATGTTGAAGTCATGCAACTACTTTTGTTTATAGCCGTTGGCTTTTTTATTTATTTATTTATTTTTACTTCTGCCATTGTATTTAGGCTTGAAAATTAATAAAAGGGAAGATTATTGTTTAGGAAACCAGTATGACGTGAACTTCCAAACTGGCCTACAAAAAACACATAATCACTGCAGTGCTGTATATCCTACTGATTCACCACATATAGGGAACTAGGGAGGCAGAATGAGACACAGCACATATGCTGTACAAGGAATACTTGTTTTGTTCTCTGGTGTGTCAGCACTACCCTGTCCCTAGTAAATTATATTGTCATATTTGTTTTTCAGTCTGACAGCAGTGTTTATGACTGTTTAAAACGCTCCTTGCAGAAGAGCGCAGTTCTGTCTCCGTCAGATGGAGCAACAAATAAATCACGTGATTCATGACTTCTGGAGCATCCGTCACAGACAGGAAGACGTCTTCATGTGGCGTGTCTGTATCTCTGTATGTGTGTCTCACTGTGTACTACGTGCAATAAATCTCACTGAGCGCTTGTAGCGGAAAGGTGAAGTCTCAGAGCCGGAGAAGCTCCGGGCGTTTCTTGCTCTCAAACAATGTGGAGATCAAAGAGCTCATCTCTGACAGCTGATGACTGGCTTCCCATGGCCAGTTCAGCAAAGGAGGCTCACACCTGCCGCAGGTAATTACAGGTAGATATGCCTGCCTCTAATTGGACAATAAACACCACTCTCCGCCTGCTAATGGCTGCAGTCTGCCTCTCAGACGCCACACTGCCATTTGGCCGTCGCCAGAAGTCTCCCCCGTATGGCCACCATGATGACACGCTTCAGGAGCATTCAAAGCAAACTGCCGTATAACTTGCAATCTCAGCCTTTAAGACTCTAAAAAAATGCTAGGTTAAATACAACACAGCGCTGGGTAAAATATGGACAAACCCAGTGATTGGGTTGTTTCCAACCAACAGATGGGTTAAATGTTTACCCAACTGCTGGGTCAAAACAATCCAATCCCTGGGTTTGTCCATATTTGACCCAGCACTGGGTTGTATTTAACCCAGCATTTTTTAGAGTTTAGAGAGACTGAGAGCATGAGTGAAGTCACGATCATTCATTGTTTTCCTGTCTCTTTTGTGTGTTTTTATAGCTTGAATGCATCCTGAAGCAGTTGGTTAGTTTTGTTAATAGCCTTCCAGCTGTAATGATGTTCTTTTCACATGTTTGTAAGTGTATTGAACATTCTTGAAGTGACTAACACACACAACAACATTCCTGTGATGCTCATGCTGGTTCTTGACGTTATTCCTTTGTTCTGAAATGTCTATGATTATGTTTGGAATAAAATAGTACCCAGTGTTGCTTTGGAAATGTAATAGGTTACAGATTACAAGTTACCCTGTTCAAAATGTAATAAGTATTCTAACTATTAATTACTTTATTGAAGTAATGTTATTGATTAATTTTTGATTACTTTTCTACATTTTTAACAAAAGTTTTCCACTGTTAATCATTTTGAAACACTTAAAGCAGTCAGGGTTAACCTTGCAGTAGTGCTCAACACTGATTACTGGCAGACTTTCAAAATCCTTCATCAATTGAATTAAGATTTAATTTGAAAGCACAGCCACCACAAAATAAGACATTAGCGGCTATTTTTACTTTGAGATCATTCTGATTTTTGAATTCTAAATTTCTAGCACTATAATGCATTTTTATCACTCGCCATGGTGGCAACTCTCAGCAGGGCTGGACTGGGACAAAAAATCGGCCCTGGCATTTTGGCCCAGACCGGCCCACTACATACGATCAAAATACTACCCATCTTTGCATGCCCTTGAATGTGTGTACCAGCTCCTATTCCATAAAAGCACTAAAGCCATATAATAATAGATAGGAAACAGTGAGAGTTGACACATTAAAAACTTCTAAAAAGTGTAATTTATTAATATAATAAAACTATAATCCACACTGATGAATCCTAAAACTATAGGCCTATATAGTTATGACATCCTGTGTATGTGCCTGTGTGTTTGAGGGAGAAAGGGAAGAGACATGATAATGATGATCACTGTTTCCCATAGTATAGCATTAAATAAACTGTAAACTTAGTCAAATTTGTAAACTCCTTGGATGAACCTTTAAAAGCATAAGAAGGCATCCTGTGTGTTTGTGTGTGTGTGTGTGAGAGAGAGAGAGAGAGAGAGAGCCCAAAAGGGGAGTTGTTTAAAGATGTGATTGGGTCAGCCCAATGTCTATTAAGAAAATAACCAATGGGCTGCTGATTAAATGTCTCATGGGCCGGTCTGTCTGGGGGGAAAAAATCCTAAACCGACTTTTTTTGACAAATACATTAAACAGCCGCAAAGACCACAGAGCCGTCAACAATTTAGGTAGAAAAACTATAGGCTGCTAAGAGTTTTATGGGCCGATCAGACAAACATGGTATGAGAAGATGTATAGGCCCGGCCCAAAAAGTACGTCGGCCCAGCAGGAAAATGCCCGGTCTGCCAGATGGCCAGTCCGCCCCTGACTCTCAGATAGGGAGTAATGAGTAGACCAGATGACACGGAACTGAACAGGTAGGAACTTCAGGAATACACAGGCTAATTACACAAACACAGCTGAACAGAATTAACTAATGATCACATTAAACAAGGACAGGAAACAAACCAAATATGGACGCAGGAGGCGGGAACACATGACACACACGACAGAGGACTGACATAACTCCCCCCTCCCAGAAGGCGCGTCCCGCGCCGAAAAAGTTCCACCGGGGAGGGGGGGGGGGGGCGCCCTGGAGGCCCCTCAGGACACACATGGACATGACCTTCAGAGCGGAACAGACAGAACGGAGGCCATGGCGGAGCTGGCAGCTCTGGAGGCCATGGCAGTGCAGGGAGCTCAGGAGGCCATGGCAGGTGGTCCTTGTGGCCGTTGCCTCATCCCTCGGCCAGGCCACTCCAGCTGGAACCCTTCCACCCCCCACCCCCCCAAAAAATGGAGCAGCTAGGGGGTATCAGGAGCCCTCCGGGGCTAAGCAAGCAGGACAGAACAGGACAGCCCTCCGGGGCTAGACACACAGGAACAAGACAGGACAGGACAGCCATCCGGGCCTAGACACACAGGAACAAACAGGACAGCCCACAAGAACAGGAAGCCCTCCTGGGCTGTTCTTGGAAGCTGAGGCTTCTTCTGGGCATGACAAGTCAGGGGCCCTCACAGGGTCCCTCAGCAACCGCCTCCACTTCAGCGACAAGAGGGGCAGGCGGCTGGGAATGGCCTCCGTAGCCACCACAATAGGAGCCGTCCTCGACGAGTCTCCGTGGACAAGACAAGACGAAAACTGTTCCTGGGAGCACAACAAGACTTAAAACAGCACTCCTGGCCGGAACTAAGGAACTGGAGTCAGCGGCGGGCCAGCGGGCTTGAGTCAGCGGTGGGCTTGGAAGAGCCACGGACGGCGCCATTGATCTCCCGCGAACGGCGGACTTGGGAGAGCTGCGGGCTTGGGTGAGCCACAGCCGGCGAACAGAACAAACAGGAACAAATAAAAACTTTCCAAAAACTTAACTGTAACGGTGCACACACACTATCCCCAGTCACCGTAGCCACCCGATCCAGTCACCAGATCCAGTCCGTATCCAGATCAGATGGTGGATCAGCACCCAGAGATGACCTCTACAGCCCTGAACGTCAGCGGAGACCAGGACACCGAGCTGAGTGCCAGAAACAGATCCCCAGTGAGGACCCCGCCACTTAGACAGCCATCGGGGAAGACCACTGGAACCAGTTGAGCCCTTACAATCTGACTTTGCTGCAGTTGGAATTGAACTGCTGGTTCGTTTTGGCCAGAGGAGAACTGGCCCCCCGACTGAGCCTGGTTTCTCCCAAGGTTTTTTTCTCCATTCAGTTTAGGTTCCTTGTCGCTGTCATCTCTGGCTTGCTTAGTTGGGGACACTTCATTTCCAGCGATATCGTTGCAAAGATATTGCAAAGACACTATTTAAACTGAACTGAGCTGGATGATGACATCACTGAATTCAATAATGAAATACCTTTAACTGAATTTGTTGATGAGCAGGAGGAGTTTTGGGACTGTTATTATTGTCACGTCACATTGAGAAGCTCAGGGTGAAATCTGAGGTTTGTTTGCTAAACAGTAGCATGTACCCTGCAGAGCAGGAAGCAGTGATATCAGCTGATTTATCAGCCAAAATTGTATCAGTTCCAAATCATATATACAACACATTTCTGTATTAATAATTTCTAAACCCAATTTTAATGTTTTTGCATGCGAATTGTTTTATAAACAGAAATTAATTCTGCTTGTGTTTAATAAATGAGGCCTATCATCCTTTTACAGATATATTTGAGTGATTTTTCAATAAATATTTTGTGAAATAAGTTTCAGTTTATTTATTTTTTGCAAGTATGTGTATGTCTCATTTGGTATCATTTATTTATTTTATTAATTTTAGCATAATATCTGCCACCATATTCTCTTGATTGCTTGATATCAAGGTCAGAATCAGCTGATGATAAACACTCTCATTTGCCAATGCATACAGGACTATAATACATCATATTTCATTCCAGAGATTTCTCAAAGAGATTTACTTCTATTGCTTAGATAGCAATAGACTAATCCTAACAGAAAACAGGTCTATTCATTAATATTAAGTTAATATTTTTGACTTAACTAACAAACCATTTAATATAGATGTTACTAAATGATGTACATTTTCAGGTTACCTGACTAAACGTGTTCAGAGCATTTCAGTGCTATACACAGCACTTTATAAATGTTGTTTGTGTGTGTGTGAGAATGGGTCCATGTGCATGTTTGAAGTCTGATGCTGGATGCTCGTTTGGATGTGAATGTAATTACGGTAGGAAGATCAAAGACGGCCAGGACGAGTGATGTTTCAGGGGAGACTTTAACCACACAGCTCTCTCTTTCTTCCGCTCTTCTGTTCTTCCCTCCAGCCCTGCTGCTGCGCGCACATCTCCGCTCGTAAAAAATGATGAGGGCCGTATCTGAATCACTGCTGTATTCTTATACCATATTATATATAGCAAGAATACTATGGTTCTGCCATGCTACATGTTCAAAAACAAAGTATTACCAGAATATAAGTCAAAGGTGTGAGCACAATCTCTTTATTATTGCCCCCCCCCCCCACACATTTTAGGTTATAATGCTAGTGAGAAACATGTTGAAACCAAAAAATGTGACACACATCAAAACGCTTTCAGCTCTGCTCAACAAACAAGGTGCACCATGGGATGCTTGTAAACAGTATCAAAGGAACAGTTTTAATTCTCATTTCTTACATAGACCTATTTTTGTTAGTGTACTTCTCAATCCAGTCTGTTGTGTGAAAATGTTTGGCTTTTAAGTGAACAATAAATCATTGTAATACCTTTTTGTATTAGTATTAGTGGTTTATCTCTCTGTCCTATAAAAAGCTTCAAACTCAATTGATTACACAGTGGCATAAAGTAGTAGTTAATCAATTAAAAAGCATTTCTGGAGCTTCATTTATGAGATTTAACCTTCATAAGCAGCTGACATCTTTTCTGTGGGTTATTTCATTTGCAGCAGACGTCTGGCCGGGGTTTTACTGTGTAAATGTGAGCACCTCCAGTGCGGGCAGCTGCTTTCTAATGTACTCAAGAGGTAAATTGGTGTCTCTTGAGTAGGTGTGTTGACCTTTAAGAGACGGGGAAAGGCCATTCAGTCGAACTGAATGCCACAGCACTAATGTCTCGCAGCAACTATCTTAGCAGGATGCTTTACTATAAAATACTAACTTAACTATAGTTTGGGGACAAAATTGTCCCCAGTCATTCTCAGGTGAAAAAAGAATAATAAGAAGAAGATTAATACAATACAAATACAAATACAATACACATTACCATTTTTTAAAGATGCCCAGCAATAATGCATTTTGATCAAAAGTGATAGTAAAGAAATTTACATTATTACAAAAGTTTTCTATTCTGAATACAGGCAGTTTTTGAACGTTCTATTCATCAAAGAATACTGAAAAAAATATTGTTGCACACTTTCCACAATAATATGACATCGATAATAATCAGAAATGTTTCAAATCAGTATATTGGAATGATTTCTGAAGAAACATGTGACCCTGAAGCCTGGAGTATTGATACTGAAAATTCCTGGTTCCTGGTTACAAGAATAAATGACATTTTACAAAATATTGAAATGTTAACAGTTATTTTAAATTGTAATAATACTTTACAATATTACTGTTTTTACTGTCATTTTTGATTACATGCATGCAGTCTTGGTGAGCATAAATGACATCTTTTGCTTTTGAAAAGTAGTTTATTTCTTCTATAATCATTACAAGCATGTCTCACATTACATTACAATTATATAAGAATTGTTCTTTTTAAAAAAAATAAAAGTTCGTCATAAAAAAGTAATAATTAGTGTGTCTAAAAGTAGTAAATATATGACTTTTAGAATTAGAATATAAATAGTATTATTATTCACAGGAATCCATGATTGGAATATATGCCCAATAGAAATAAAAGATTTAGAAAAAAATATTAAAAATAGAAATAAAAGTCACTGTGGTTTCTCTCTCTAAAAAAAAAAAAAGTAAAACATTTGGTTGTTGACAAATCAAAATTGTGAGCATTTATAGGGATATTAGTGTTAAAGTTTTCCTATTTTTCTATTGATGTTTTCATTCATTCATTCATTCATTCATTCATCCTGCCCTGGGACTAAACATGAAAATGAGTCTCTTTGGCTAAATCTGGTTTATGAATTTATATGATTTTATGAATTGTTTATATGCATTGTCCATGATTAAATAAATACATAATAATGAATATGCATTTATTAGGGTAGAACTAGTCTTCAGGTTAAATATGATTTAAATATAATTATTTTATTGAAGTGGCATGCTAACAATATAGATTTTTGTCTGTAGAATAAAGCATAATTCTATACAGATGATTGAATATGCGCTTGATCCACATCTGCCATAAGTCTCTGAAGTGTTTAGAGGCAAAGGACAGAGAACACAAAACTCCTGTCATCCGCAGCTACTAGTCTGGAAGCCCCGGCCAACAAGAGGAGACTTTATAGAGTGCAAAACCACTGGCTCCATGCAAGGATTGAGGAACTGCTGTTTCCTGTGGCGTCAGCCGCTTTCAGCTTATGAGAAAGATGCTGGGAAGATGTCTGAGGGTTCACACACTGTGACACCCCGTGGGTCTGTCTCCTCTGGGAAACTGCGCTATCCTGAAGGAAAAAAGGCCTCTCATTCCCATGAGGAGCGGCGGGTCCCTGCTGAACGCTGGGCTTGTGGCTGGAGATCAAGTAATGAGACGACTGACACGGAGTTTAAACAGAAGCAGATGGCATTAATAAAAATCTGTGGGAGTGTGTGTGTGTGTGTTCACGGCTGTCCTTCTAGCTACAGTCATCTTAAAGACTCTCAGGTGTGTGTGTATGTGTGTGTGTGTGTGTGTGTGCTTAGGGCAATTGCTTATATAAAGAAAAAGTGACACTTTACATGAAAAAGCTGCTTTAAACACAAAGGATGCTCACACCAAATGTTGATTTGGTTTAGTTAATAGAAGTTAACTGATAAAGAAACTCTATTTATGACATGATTTTTGACAGCATCCTTATTTTACAGCACTTTTACACAAGTGCCTAAAACAGTAGGCTACTGTAGCTTTGCAGGGAGGTTTCTTGATGCGTCTTGGAGACGTTGCCACAGTTCTTCTGGATTTAGTCTGTCTCAGTTTGTTCTGTTTCTTCATGTCATTGCAGACAGACTGGATGATGATCAGATCAGATCTCTGTGTGGGGCACTGGCTGTTGTCAGACAAAAATCTCACTGGATTATTACAATTAATGGCAAAATGAATATTTGGAAATGTAAACTGATATTTCCTACTGACAGACTACAGCAAAAGATAGAAACAATTGACTTAAAACCATTTTTTAGCTGGTGAAAATACTAGTGTCCAATATTTTGTTATAACTAAGTGTTAATCTTGTGTTACAGTGCATTACACTTTTAGGTATATCTACATATTCTAATCTATAATAACTATAGTCACAATTGATAATGTAACATACAATCTACAGACAGATGACATTCAAAAGTACTGTGTAAGAATGTTTTGCTCTATATGGGGTGTACATTACTGTGTTATTAATATGTTATAACACATTAAAATTGTCTTTAATAGATTACAAGCTTATGGAAGGCCATACCAAGGTATCTAGACACAAAGGTGTGTGTGCATCAAGATGTTTGTACCTGTGTTATCAGCTGTGATGTTCAATGGAGTGTTTGTGCGTGTTGTTGAGGTAAATACTCTGCCAGTATGATTGATTTCAGCATTGATGAGCGTAGCATTCACCTGCTCACAGGCAGCAGATACTGATCACAGCTTTCAGAGTCTCAAATCCACCCCCATTACTGCAGGATTCACAAAAAAAGCAGTAGTTGTACCTTGGACAGAATCAATCTCAGCTCACATGGAGATTCTGTTGCAGTTGTTCACCTTGCCAAGACTTTGCATTGTGTTTATCCACATGCAGAACTGTGTAATGCCAGAAACACACTCTATACAAGTACAAAAACCTATAAGCAAATGCTTACCCTTACTCAAATTACTCTTGACAATAACAAACCCACAATACTTACAATAGAGTTTCTGGCAAATATTAAGCCGAAGGCATTATGTAATGTTTTAAAATGCTTGCTTACGCGTTCTTTACAATTAAATTAAAATATTTGATAGTTTTTGCAATTATCTGAACGTTAGAGTGCTTGTTTGACACATTAAGTAGGACTTGAGTACATCTTTATATGTCATTTCATAATTACCTCTTCTGAGTTTGCAAAATAGCTTTACGGCTGAATGTACTGACAAGCATTTACGGTAAACTAAAATATACTTTAAAGTAATTTCTACTGAAACTTGTTTGTTATGTATTTAAACATATTTGTAATAACATACTTGTAATGATGGAGTTGTAACTTAGTATGGTAACTTTATAATAAATACACATTGTAGTTGATAGTTCTTTACTATGTTAGTCAACACATCAAAATAAATGTGCTCCTTTTATCTTATTAAAGTTATATTATCTGTTTTTTAAAATATATATTTAATATCTGAAGTAGACTACAAGTGCACTTTCAATACAGCTAAGCTCTTTTTCATAAATGTCAGCTAGCTGTGAATATGTAACAATCTTGAACTGGCTTGCTCAGTAATATTTTCTTTAAACTGCGCCACCATAACAGTGGTTGACCTGAAGAGAAAACTGATTGTTGAAAAGATAGTTTACTCTAATGCCCACTATAGAGGCCATTTTTGGCTACACTGAAAATGCAGACTTGGAATTGCGCTATGAATTGTGTTCTGACACATTTCAGAATTCAACACTAAGAGCACTTACAGTTTGACTGGGCGCTTGATGGATAGCAATGTGAATGATTCGTGAGAGTGTGTGAAGACTTGGGTCAGTGTGAAAACAAGTGAGAAAGCAGCACACTGGAATTATGAGCTTGCATGTCTAAATTCTAATTTTTCAATGGATGCCTTCAACAAAGGCACAAATTTTGCTGGCATGATGGATCATCACACCCTTGGGTTTTTAATTTCTTTGCAATGCACCTTCTCTCTTGAATGGGTTCACGGCGTGCTCTGATACAAACGCTAGTGGAGTGATTCTCAACCGGTGAGTCACGACTCAAAAATAGGTTGCAGGTCTCTTCTGACAGACTCATGAACAGCAGGGGGAAAAAATGCTAAATCTAAATGCCAGCATGGACAGAAACCTTACACAAAACAACACAAAAGACAATATGAGCAACACAGTCTCATGACAAATTGTTTTTGTTTTTTTTCCTCGAAATTGGTATGAATACAATTTTTATTTTTATTTTTGCAAATTGTACAGATTTGTACAAAATATGTCAAATATTTAAGTAAAAAAAATCATAATATAATATTAACATAAAACTTTAAATACAATTTCATGACTTAAGTACACATTTAAAAGTGCACTTTATAATAATGTCAAACTAAATTTGAAATCATTACGTTTTAAAAATATTTTGTCATGCTTTAAATTACACTTATTTTGATGTGTTGACTAACATACTAAAGCACACGTTGAGTACTTGATTATAATTTGAACTGTAGTGCATTATTCAATATTACACTTATTTTATATGTACTCATATGTACTTAAGTGTTTCTAGTGCTGTCAAACGATTAATCACGATTAATCACACACGTGCATGTATACATTTCCGTAAATACATGTAAATGTTTTCAAAATATATACTGTATGTGTGTGTATTATATATACATAATAAATATACACAGAACTCACACATATATTATGCAAACAAAAACTTTTATTTTGAATGCGATTAATCGCGATTAATCGTTTGATAGCACTAGTTTATACTAAATAAATAAATACGTACTTATAAATATATTTTTAATTACACATTTGTAATAATGAAGTTGTAATTTAACAATTATTACAAATGTGTAATTACAAATAGGCTATATTTAAATACATGACAAGTTTCAATAGAAATGACTAACATTGGTACGTACATTTGGCAGCATAACCATATTTCAAAAACTATAGGAAAATTACACTTAAAAATGTCCTTTATTAAATATTACTTATTTAAAAAATCCTACTTAAGTGATTCCAGAAAAAATAAAATAAAAACTAAAGTTACATTGACATTAAATTTCATGTAAAATATTACATTCAGTTTGCACTTCAGTTCTTTTAAAGTATATTATTTCTATGATAAGTGTATACTTCTTTTTCACACTGATTTAGCTGCTATGGAAACACTGAAATTCAATGGATATTTAGACATCAAAATTGTTCATTTTCCCAGTGAGCTAATGTCATGTTGCTAATTTTGCATACTGTTTAAAATATGCAGTTTTTGCAATCAATACATCCCAATATTTGATTTTATATGTATGTACAAAATTGTGGTATTTGTGTCGCCATTTGATGCTTCAAGTAAAAATGAGGGTGCTTTAATGTTTAGGCATCCTCCATCAGCTCTTCATCCCGATTCTCTCCCTCTCTCTCTCTACACATCTTCTTCCTGCTCCCTCTTTCGCTCTGTCGTCAGATAGACTCTTCTAGCTCTGTCTCTGAGCTCCGTCTCACCTCTGCTGACTTGGCTCCGGATGGGGCGATTTTTTCCCAAACTACAGGTGTTTTCATTAGGGCTAATGATAGCATACGACGCCCAGCGCCGTGGTGATCGCTGTTGTTTATTAGTTCTGTGATAAGCATTATAACAAAATGCACATGTCACAGCGAGCGTCCCGCGGCCTGTCGGCACTAATGAGATAAATAAATGAATTTAGTACAGCCACAAATGGCTCCTGAGAGCTACCAGAGCCGGAGAGAAGAGAGAGAGATGAGGTGAGCGCTCTCGCGAGGGCCAGGCGACGGCTGATGTACATATGTCCTTGATTACCGCCGGTTCCCCTGCTTTTATTCTAATAAGTGACATTCTTTGTACTCCTGTGGACAGCTAGACAGTCTGACAGTGGATGGGAATAAATATTGCATGTGGCTCACATTAAGCTGTCAGCTGCGGGCCAAGAGAGAGACGGAGAAATTCACGTGACATTCAGAGCAGCTACACTTTCTCGGTTCTTGTCAGAATTGTCACATCTTGATGATCTCACCCCTCCGTATCCCCCCATCTCTCTCTCTCTCTCCTTCACCCTCCACCCCCATACTCTCTCTCTCTCTCTCAGTGACATCATGGCTATCTCAGTACAGTATTTAGTGCAGCCTCTTGAAGGGTTTGTTCGATTTTATTCCTATTTACCAATCAGTTTTGTTGCAAGCTGTGAGTTGCTCTCTGATGATGTGGATGATGTATCTCATGCTTGAGGCTGAATATTACCTGGTATATTTTATCGCCACTGATTTTAAATTCACACCCTTGGTGTCTTTGTTATAACACTGTTCACTTGTAGTGTAGAGAGAAATCTTGTTCATAAAGGAATCTGGTTTTGTCTTTGCAGTTTTGGTAGCTAATGGCTTTATGTTGTTGTATTGTGTTAGTTTAGCAAAAGCACCTTCTGAAATCTGCTGAAGTTAAAGATATTCATACATGCGTATAACTACAGTTGCAGTGCAGATGCACCAGCAACTTGCTCTCTAGTGTTCACGGATCGGCTTTGACATTGCAATATGGCAGATGGTTTATGTATAGCAGCCCAAAGAAACAACTGATAATAGGGCATCTGGCCATACATATCTATGGTTGGAGGTGTGTTTTGCCTTATCATATGCCCCTTTTTACATACACAAAAGGACACTGATGGAAACCCCAAAATATAACTCCTTTAGTATCCTGTGTCATGCGTGACCAACACAGCTCTCTGCCTCTGTGTTCATCACTGAACTACAGCGACAATAATCACCTCTGAAAGAGAGAGAGAGAGAGAGAGAGAGAGAGAGAGGGGCAGTGAAAGAGAAGGACATTCAGAGTGAAGGAGCACATCTGCAGTTCCTCTCGTGTGTGTGTGTGTGTGTCTGCGGGGTGCAGTCAGTGTCTGCGCTTGTGTCCTTCCAGTTGTTCATTGCTGTGAGGATGAAAAACATCCTGCTGTGATCTCGATCCCACTCTCACTCCTCCATCAGCTCATCCCTCTTTCCTCTTTCACACACACACACACACACACACACACACACACACACACACTCACACACCTACCTTTAGATATCATTTGTGCAAAGACGAATATGATGTACCACCCAAGTACCAAGAGAGACTTCCTGACTCACTCTGCCAGTACAGACAAAGTGCTAAACCTCTTTATCTGTCCGCCTTAATGACTCTCTTTCTCTTCTCCAGCACTAAAAGTCTGATGTACAGTTTAAACTATCTCACGCTCCCATGTTCTTTCCTTTCCTTTCCTTTCCTTTCCTTTCCTTTCCTTTCCTTTCCTTTCCTTTCCTTTCCTTTCCTTTCCTTTCCTTTCCTCATCTCTTCTTCTGAGACATTTAAGGAGATCAAAGCTTAAGCCCAAGGCCATCTCTGGCATATGAAAACACTACACACACATAATTAACATACACCCCGTTTAGATCGTAAATGTGTATCTTTCATCTTGTATTTCTCCATTAATGCCGTGTCTGTCTGTTGGGTGATGGCAGTGACCACACAGCAGAGCTGAACTCATCTGATTTGACAAAGGCTCGACTCTGACACTTGACCTGTTCATATACACTCATCTGTACAGAGAACATACTTCCCAAATTAAATATTAAACGTGCATCACACGTGGATGTAGGTCATGGTTAATTGATTTATTCCATCGACATGTTTATGGTTTCTGTTAATGTCAAACAATTTTACTAAAAGCACATGCAAGCCATGCAGCTGAACACTAACCGGCATGTGATGAAAACCTTCATCGGCGGAACGGCCCGTTAGAGCTCGTCAGCTCTGAGTGATTAGCTGAAATAATGTCTCTGTCAGCCTTAATCACATTAAAACGTGGTTAACATTTAATTTTTCTCTCTTCATATGCAAAAATTTCCACTAAATTTGCAGTGAAGGCCATTGAAATTCCATTATAAAAAGAATAAAAATTTCAGGCATCATTTATTCAGAGAGAAAGAGTGGAAGTGGATGAAGAAAGTGCTGAATCTTTCTATTAGCACAGGGTTGAGAAATGATCTTCAGCTGTATGGGATGTGAGGGCTGAGACCGGACGCCCCGGACACACATTCACCCAAACACTGACCCCCATCATCGATGACCCGCTGACTGTGATTTACACGTGTTTTGCTTTCAATTGGATAGACTGTATAGTAAGATACATAGGGTTACAATGATGCTTTTGCTTTCAGTTACGTGAACCTGTCATGGAAGTGCAGGGACACCAAAAAGTATTTGGAAAAAGCTAACCATGTACTGGTGATTTTTAGTGGATATTTGAAGTCAGGTTCCTTCAATTCACCATAAAACAGTGAATGTTTTTCAAGGATCACAGGATGGCATATCGGTGCCTGTATATTTTACTTAAAACCATTTATTTCATGTAGTTATACAATGCTCATTGACCTGAAGTACCAAAATCTACTTTGTACCTTATAATGTACTGATAACCAAGGTGGCAAAACAGAAAACCACACATAAGTTCATTATAAGTTGCCTGTCTGTAAAAAAATGGCAATGCTATTACATACGGTTCACAGGGACAAACAAGTAAAGACAAAACATCATCATGGTAACACACATGACACTAGTAATGCAATAAACTTTCACTAAATAACAGAATATGCAAAAAAAAAAAACACACACACAAATTTATCTACAATTTAAATAAAATATAATTGCATGCATTATTGATTCTACCTATAGGAGACTTCTGGGTTTGAACTTTAAAGTTTTTACAGTATGGCAATTTATTGTTTTTACTTCCAAAAACCATGAATATGACAATGTTTTACTGTAAAATTACATGTGTTAAACCATTTATCATATATGCTAACTTGCCGTTAAACAAATTAACAGGTTTTTAATGTATCATTTTATAGTACGTGTCTTTCTTAAATAAATAAATAAATGTGTTATTTTCAGTTAAAGAGTGTGCTATTTTAAAAATTATTCACACTTCAATATTTGATATTTTTCTTTTCTAAGTGGCATTCATGCATTGTTGCATATTGTTTAATATGCAGTATTGCGTATTAAACAACATTATTGTTCAAATTGTTTAATAAAGAAAAGGAAGAATTAAATATCCTTACTAACTTCCTGTTTTTCACAATGCATCCCATTCACCAACATTTTGTCCATGTTTTCTGTTTCCTGTCTCGTGCTGTCATTTCCGTAATGTCTTGTCTTATTTGCGTAAATTTTACACCTCTTCAACAGAAATGAACTGACAAGATATGACTTATTCAAGAGCAATTATTCTATGCCGTAACAACACTCCTTTTTCAAAATAAATCTGTAAAATGACTAAAACCAAATTTGTTTGATGTTTCGTCACCATTTGTCAAGCTGTTTGTTCTGGGGCAAATAATTGGGGAGACTCGTGCTATCCCCGTGTCATAAAGTTGCTCAAATTGGAGGTGAAAGTGGTGCTGACAGTGTATCAGATTCTTTAATTGACAGTGGTGTGTGTGTGGCGTCATGGCGAGAGCATGTGTGTTTTGCTCTTCTCTTTCTGTGTGCGTCTGGGCCCGTGTCACTCAGTGCCAGGACCTCGAGACCTCCGCGCTCATTTAGAGCTAACATTATGAAAATCATCCCTCAGCCCTAAAGCGAGAGATCTTTGTTACGACTCGCGGCTCTGTCAAGCCTTCACCAATTACACTCGCAGGTACAATGGTCTATTGAGTGGAGCGCAGCCCTTGACTGGCGCAGCGACAGTGATTTGTGAATCGTTACTGCGTTGCCGGAGGAGAGCTCCGTACCTGAGGAATGCAAATAATGTGCCGCCAAACCAAACAACAGCTACTATTACCACAGATTGGATTTTTCTTCCTTTCTTCGCCTCTCACGAGTGTGAAGTTTTCAACTAAATGTAAATTTCTCTCCATCAGAAGTGGCCACTAGCTCCGAATGATGGCTTTGACTCTCAGCTCGGGCTGAAGTGCCTCTGGTGGAAGTGTGGTATATAAAAAAACAGCAGATTTGGGCCTACTGTAGCATTACTTTAAAATGACAACATGTACTGATTGCATGTTCTCGGAAAGATGTGCGGTCCACCTAGAGGAGACTTCTTTATACGGCAAATGCAACCGAGCTGAATTTTAACGTCTTATTTAATCAATCTGCCACATTCAATCTGACACACACTCGATACACAGATGGAAATCACTCTGGTTCAGTGGCGTGAGCGGATGATGGTCTGCTAAGAGCAGCCTAGTTGATGGGAATAGTTGAGATAAAAATGAAAATTGTGTCATCATTTTCTCACCCTCATGTCTTTTCAAACCACTCCTCTGTGGAATAGAAAAGAAGTAGTTTAGTAAAATGTTTACGCTGCTCTTTTCCATAAAATAAAAACATACAGTACAGACAAGAAAAAAACTCAAATATCATTAAATTATCTCATATGCTAAATTCCAAGCCTTATATACAACTCATTACATGCTGATTTTTGATGCCAAACTGCCAAATATCATTGTTTCTCATGCCTTGTATCTAGTCAAGACAAATCACTTTTGAATATCAATATGTATTATGAGACCGTGCAGAGATTATGAGTGAATAACACCTGAAATGTTGGTCTGTTCCTTGCATAAATCTTATATATACCTTAAGAAGATTTGGGATTAGGCCTACATTAGTGTCCATAAGACTCATATACTTTATCTCAGATCTTCTCACCGCTAAATCTTCTTCTTACTTCGATAACTTTTATGGTGATATGCCTTTAGGAGATTGATAGCTCCTGTGCACTATATACTTTTATAGTATGGAAAAAAGCAGCATGAACATTCTTCCAAATATTTATTTTCTGGTTTTTATGGCTCATATGATATAGAAGAATATGGAGCTCATATTTCACCACCTCTTTTTTCACCCCAGAGACTCAAACTGAGCAAAAAATATTTAATTTGATGCAATTGCTGAGGATTATGATCAAAGCTTTTATTGTTGGGGGTGAAACATAATGCAATACAATACAATGATGATTGAGAGATGAACAAATAAACGTTCCTCAAAAGCCTGATGTATCATATTTGATACATTTGAACAAGATTTAAAAACAAAAATGCTTTAGTTCAGTTGTTTTCAAACCACAACCGAAAAATAAAAAAGTTTGAAGGTTTTAGAATGATACTTACAGGCCTTTTTCTTGCTAAAAAAAAAGATCAACCAGATTACAAGAACGCATGTATGTACAATAGGTTTTGGTCATATTGATAATCTAGAGGCCTTACAAGTTTGTGTATCAGATATGATAGGCGTTATGGGGTTAAAGTAAATTATTCCTTTAACTGGTTCATCTAAGAAGCAGAGAGAAGTCCAAAACTTTTTCTGAAAGCATATGGATGTAATCTTATAATTTCCCCTTAAACACACACACACACACACACACATTGTTGTGACCATTTTCAAAAAGGTGCGCCCGATTTATCCCATTGTGTCAGGTGTCCCACTGCGTGTTAAAAGCAGAGAAATCCATTTAAAAGGGTTGTTGAGTATGTGATTGACAAAGAAGGTCTTGACTGAATGTTCTTCAAGCACTTTCTCTGAGAATGACTGTTTTTCAGTTTATGTTATGTGGGCCAAACATTCATCCTAACCGTTCTATAACAATTTAGTGCCGTTTCCTAAAGGAAACTATATTAAACTTTTTGTGCAAAAGACATAAACAATGGCTCCATTTATTTGGCTTGGAGATCAATGCAATATGTGCGATCTGATCTTTTGCACAGGCAGAAACTGTCACATTTCAGAAGAATCTAGTATAAAAACCCTATTTGTCTTCCAGAGGAAGTAATAGAGTTCAGGTAACTCAATGAACGTGTGAGATATGGTGCGGCGCGACCTTGGAAAACCGCTGTTCCGAAACAGCATGGTAAACAGGCGTAACTGTGATCATGAATATACAAATGCCTGTGAATAATAAACACCCCTATATCTGTCAGTAACTCCATCTGCAGACCGTAGTGGAGATGACCTCGCAGAAGCTTAGACCTGTAGACCGGGTCACGGCACCACCGGACAGAGTGTGGAGGAGCTCGGGAGGACGGCGGCAGACGCGAGGAGCGAGGAGCAGCCATCCCCGAGGTTAATTAGCATTCTCTTTCCCTTCACTTTATTATCAGCTGTGTCCTCCACACACCCGTTTAATTGCGTGAGCTGATCGAATAATAAATGGCAGAGTAATTACCATTCTAAAGGAGAGATCCCTCTCTCTTTCTCTCTCTCTCTCTCTCCACCGCACAACTCAGTCAAAAGAGATTTTTATTCTAAATTAAGTTTTTAACTGTCATCTGTCATCTTAGGTATAATTATAACTTAGACATTTCGGGTTCATTGTTCTCGCACTGTGAAATTCTCGACAGAGAAAAGACATTGTGACAGCAGATTTTTAGGCACATGGAAAATGATTTTTAGGAGGAATTCTCAATGCCTCTAAATGAGAAAGCAAATATGCTAATTAATCAAACTCTCTCACAGGCCAATAACGCAGTTGAAATCCTGCTCTTATTTTAATATATTTAATCAGTCTCTGGATGAGGTAATGCGGGCTGTCTTTGCTGGAGGACTCCATTGTGCTTTTCTTTTCAACTATAAGCACTTCTGGCTCTGTGGACATTTAGGAAATAAATCAAAACACAGTTTTCACATTTTCACTAATTTATCATTTGTAATTTCAACCACATCTAAAATCACCCTTTATTTTGGGGTGGAAATAATATTTTAATCTTTGGAATTTTGGAAAACCTGCTGAGGCTAGTTTCAAAGATAGAATTTTTAAAATTAAATACATACAATTAAATACTATTTTCAAAATCGCATTAATATTGACAAAACTACAGTTTGATTGTAAATGATACAAAATGAGTTTAAATAAATGGTCACACTTCATTTTAAGGTCCAATTCTCACCATTAACTACGACTTTTGCCTCAATAAACACCTAATTTGCTGCTTATTAATAGTTAGTAAGGTAGTAGTTAAGTTTAGTTATTGGGTAGGATTAGGGATGCAGAATATGGTCAAGCAGAATATGTGTTTTATAGGTACTAATATATAGCCTATTATGTTATTAATAGGCATGCTAATTAGCAACTAGTTAATAGTGAGAATTGGTCCCTATACTAAAGTGTTACCAAATAAATTGATATTTAAATACATTTCCTTTGTTTTTAGTCACACCAGGGTTATTATTGTTAACCAAAAACAATCAAATGAAGACGGGATGGAAGAAAGTTTTACCAGTTCCATATAGCCAGTTTTACGCTTTCTGAAATGATCAATGTCCACTTAAATGGACAAGTGGCCTCTCTACCCATAATGCTCCAATGTGCTTGGTTTAACCAGGTGTGTCTGTACAAGAAGCATCCAGGTGAGTCACATTCTCCTCTACCTGCTTCTGCTGTTTCGAGCTGCAGGCACCTGGCCAGATATCAGCGGCCTCCACCCCGGTCAAGCCACCGTCCCACACCACGGAGAACTTCAATTACAGCAGGATTCTTGGAGCAGAGAGCGAGGGGCTCGCATTGATTGAGGAGGGCAACAATTGATTTTGTCCATTACGTGGTGAGAATGTTTCCATCCTGCGCAGATCAGGCTGCCCTCCTCCTGTGGGTGGAGATAAGAGGCCGCTGCATTGTGGCTGCCTAATCTGTGTGACGGCGCTTGTCTGTGCTGAAATTGATGTGGCTTTTCATGCGGCTGCGTGTGGGTCTGCATGGGGGGGGGTCTGTTCCTCCGCACCCCCGTCTCAGATCCACTCGGAGCGCTGAGTGCCGCTCACATCAGCAAACATGAGGGGATTTGCATTGATACAGATATTTGCCTTGCATTTGTTCCACAGGATGTTTCTAAAGAGAATAAAGGCGTTTGTAATGATGTCCGCGACTTGTTGAATTCTTGAGCCTTTTATTGTCCTTACAGTGGGATGGAAGAGGGTCAGAAGTATTAACACAAAGGATTTAAACCATGTTAATCTGGAGAGTTTTGTAAGGAATTTTTATTGAGCTTTTTAACCATAATGCATTCAAATCCTGCCACATAAATGCACAAACAAAAACAAAACCCTTAAAAGTCAACATGAAATTAAAATTTAGCTCTCTAAAATAAATTATGTTGCTGTTTTAGTGAACAATTTAATGTTGTCTTTCCTTTTCTGTTGATGTCCCTTATGTGTGAAATATTTTTTTAGACATTATTTTGTAACATCACTTTTAGGATTGATTCACAATCGTTTCCCAATGAAAAAAAAATAAAAATCCCCTCTAAATTTTAAATATAATTTGTAGAAAAACAGTTGGGTCCTAAGATCTGAGACAAATAATAATAATAACAAAAAAGATCAAAACTTTTGCTTTTAATTTGAACATAAGACACATTATTGGTAGATATAGAGTGGAAACATGCATCTTATTGTAAGTAGTCTGGTATACTGCTATAAAGATCTCACTGATTTACATTACAAGCTATCAGAATGTCATCTTAATTTTTGAAAATATAAATATCAGCAAGTTCATCAAATTACATATTGTTTGCTCAGTTTGGACCTTTTTCACCCTTGACTATGAGCTATCAAAGCCTGATGTACAAAAAAAAAAAAAAAAAAAAAAAAAAAAAATATATATATATATATATATATATATATATATATATATATATATATATATATATATATATATATATATATATATATATATATATATATTATTGGTCTATTTCGTCTAAGGTTCCATAAACTGTTTTGGGAAAAATATATATTTTTTTGTTTAATAGTATTTCATATGTCAGGCTTTAAAGACTTAATAATTTTTTTAATGAATTCATTATACTTTTACATTTTCAAACTCCTAAATCATTCTGTTATTTCAAGGTTCAAATTAGATTTTGAATCCCAGAATTTGAATGTGGTCTCAGACTTTTGGAATCCTCTGTGCATCACATTTCCTAAGTAAAATGGTCTGTGAATGGCATTTCATGTTCACTTTAAAGCTGAACAACAGCAACAAGAAAGTCAGCTCATTAGGCAAAGCCGGGCCGGGCACATAACTGATTACAAGCAGCCTTGCTTCTGAACGAAAGGCACTTAGTCAGGTAAGCACCAGTGAGTAGCTATATTAACCCAATACATCTTACACTGTAAAAACTGCAGTCTGTAACGCTGCCCTGCTAAGCCCTGTAACATGCTTTATTAGGCACCCTTGAGGTGAATGTTATCTATCAGCCTGCTCTGCATCAAGACCCCTCACCCCTTCCCAGAATGCCCCACACAGAGAACATTGCACGCTCATCTGTTCCTCTCTAACCAGACAAACCCTGATGCTGATTAATGGTAGCTAAACTTACAGGCACTCTGTCAGAGATGTTACACAGGGAAGGTAATATATGGGAGCCATTAAATACACATCATTTTCCTGGCATGAAATATGTTGACCCCGATCTTATTACACACATAATTAAAAGTGCTCAACAGTTCTGTGGCTGTGCGCGGTAGAGCAGGGTTTCTCACCGACAGCCGCAAGTCAAATTGATGCTTCTCCGGAACATCATTTGTTTTATTCATCTGTCAGAGATTCTTTCCCTCGGCTGTGCATATAAATTGTTTTTTATTAGAGAGTCTGATTCACAAAACTTGATTTCATTGAGACAGATGTATCTTGTAATTGCTGCTTTTGCATGTGGGTATTTCATAAAGTGTATCAATATGTTGAGATTTTGTAAACAAAAACTTTGTACAGACAAAGTACAAAACTTTGTACTGAACGGCAGTTCACTACCGTCAGAACATCTGCGTAACAGTCAAAAGCTCTTAAAATACAGACTGATGTCATAAGAGACCTTTTTAATTTCCACAACCAACTTTTTATTACCTCGTTCTTTAGAAAACCTGCTATGCCCTTAAAGATCCCTGAAACCAATTTACATTTGTGAAGAGCCTATAAAATATGATTAAGAACCTTTTAACCTAAAAAAAAACAAACAAAAAAAAACAATATATCAACTCAAGAACCAAATACAAACAACAATGGTTCTGGATAATGAAAATGTGCTACAAATAACTATTTAATGTAAGAACCTTTTTATTTGGATTTCTATGCAGATTTTGGCTATACGCTCTGGCTGGATGGATGCAAAACAAACCTCTTTATTTTGATATTCTGAAAGTCAGTGGGGTCCATTGTTGTGTCATTTTATGTTCCACAGAAGGAAAAGGTTTTGGAACAACATGAGAGGGGGTGAATTTGGACAATTTTCATTTTCAGGTGAACCATCTCTTTTATTAAGCATACAGAATTCATTATAAAACCACTGATGGTGGTCCGACTAGTGCAGACAATGCGGAACACACCTCAAAATATCAGTGAATGTCAGACATTTATTTGGTGTGTCACAGCCTTAAAATACATGCTCAGACTGCAGCAGCAGTCGCTAATGTGCCTCTTGTGGCAAGAAGAGTGAAGTTCACCAGCACAACAATCTCTTACCAGCTGGCCCCCGCTACACTCACCCAGGGGCGGCGCTATGGTTTCTGGGCCCTCCGAACAGCATACTGACTCAGGTCCCCCTCGGTAGAATCACGTTACAGGGTTTGTATAGGTCCCCCCTCTCTGATCAAGGCCCTTGGAATCGTCCTGTTATGGTGCTCCTGCACTCACCCCTCAGTTCTGACACAAACACATAGCATATCCATACAGTTGACTTGAATGCATAGGCTTTCAAAGTATACTTCATTTGATAGAGTGCGAGAAGATGTCTGAGTAAAGCCCAAGAATGATAACTATAAATATAACAACATTAGCGTCCACACCAGCGGACAATATTGTCTGTTTTTTCTAAGCGCATGCTCATCTGCCACTTTAAATTCTCGAGCTCGTTATAGCGGGATGGTTTCTGATTGGTGTCATTTGAGCATATCATTCATCAGCTGGAAAAAAAAAATGTTCTGAAAGTGATTCCAACATTTTAGTTTCTCTGTGCTTTTATCGTTATAGCTGTGGTGTGGACTCTGCTATTCTTAAATATGGTCCTTGGTGTGAACGGGCCTAAACTCTATCACACAAACACACCTTAATGTGGGTATCTATTGTTGTTGTCATCTACATGTTTCATCACATTTTTTCAGCTGTGGAATAATGGTCCAAGTCATTGTGCCACCTTGTGGACCAACTGATTAGTGGCAAAACCTCAAGGTGCGCATGCGACCTGAGCGCACATTGCATGCGTAGTTAGACAGATCTGACAATGTGCATACTATGCTGATGATTACATTTGTGTTAAATGCAATGTGCCATGGTATACTATCGGCACATTGCATTTAAACATCGGAAGTATACTTTGGTCTTAAAAATGATTCACATCCAGGTCACGGCACCACTCCAACCAATTCTGCTCGGCTCACTCCAAGTAGGGCTTAAACTAATGGTGGTCACAGTCCACAGCCTCTAGCACAGGAGTGTTCAATCCTGCTCCTGAAAGGTCACTTTTCCTGCAGAGTTCAGCTCAGGGGTGTCCAGACCCAGTCCTAGTGCAGAGTTTAGCTTTATTGTGTCCAAATTTACCTGCCTGGACACTTCTAGTAATTCACATTGAGTACCTTAGTTCAGGTGTGTTTAATTGGGGTTGGATCTAAACCAGGGGTCTACAACCCTGCTCCAGAGGAGCTACTGTCCTGCAGATTTAATATCCAAGCCCCAAAAAACACATCTTAACCAGCTAATCAAGGTCTTAACAATTACAGACCGTTTTTACATACCTTACTGCACATTTCGGCGCAGTTTCAAAGAGAAATGTCCACTGAGTGGCGCTAAAACATGGGTTCAATATTCAATATTCAATATTACGTTGCTTCAGGTACGTATTGCAGCAGTTCAGAATTCAAATATCCGGGGACCGTCGCTAAAAAATGCTCTATTGTGTTGGAGATATGCCCTACACCAAACCCAACCCTAAACCTACCTGATAGTGTTGACAAATGCAAAACTGATATAGAAACATACTGTATTTGTTGATGCAACCATGCTATTTGAACTTCCTTATATGCAGATTTGAACTGTTTTGTCGAACCGTAGTTACACGGGTTTCAAACCCGAACTCCTCACCTCTCAAGTACATCTCTGTACTCTGTGAGCTACTGAACAAACCTACCATCTATGAAAACCCATAGATATGAAGCTGGATATGTGTGATGCTAAAGTTCAGAAGCACCAGTTTTCAAATTTCCCAGCATATTAATATAGTTTTGAAGTCATAACATGATATTCTTCAAGTAATTGTGCGAAAATTACGCTTTATTAATCAAAACTCTGTACATTTGTGTGAAAAGGAATAAAAGGCGTCAGAATTTTACTGGCTCCAGTGTTCATTTCTATTGGAAACTGCAGTGATATGTACTTATTGGTACGTATTCGCGTCTCACTAAAAAGTGCGCCCAGGTACATTTATGCCACGAGAACAGGTAGATTATTTTTATAGAACAGGGGTGGCCAACTTCAGTCCTGGAGAGCCACAGTCCAGTACAATTTTGCTCCAACTTCGATAAAAAATCCACCTGTGGCTTTCTAATACCCCTTAGACCTTGATTAGCTTGTTCAGGTGCAGTGCTGGGGAAAGTAACTTATAAAAGTAATATTGGGTTACTCAATAAAAATGTTACTAATAGCATTACTTAGTAACATTTTTGGAAAGTAATGCATTATGTTACTTTTGTATTACTTTTTGTCATCTGGGCTGGTCTTGATTTGTTTTTCTCCAACAACTAAAAAAGTTATATTTTTGCCAACTGTAAAGACCCTTTCATACCAAAATTGAAATGAATAAGCCTCAGGCTGAAATAGAAAGTTTATCCTTGCCCAGTGTCTGCACTATTTCTCTCCAGAAGTTATGATGCATAAAAATGTCTTTGTGTTCATTAAAATGCAAAAATGTAACTAAACACATTACTTAGTTACTTTTTTGGAAAGTAATGCATTACATTACTTTTTGTCATCTGGGCTGGGCTTGCTTATTTGTTTATCAATAACAACAATTTTTATTTTTATTTTTGGCAACTGTAAAGGCCCTTTCACACCAAAAGAGAAATTAATAAGCCTCGGGCTGAAGGAAGTGTCCCTGCACATCAATCCCAATTCCTCTCAACATGGGGACAGGAGAGGCGTCAGTAAATAAATGGGGAACCAAAGAAACTTGCTTTACTTATTTGAACAAGCAACTCAGGTATTTCACTGTAAATTTAAAAGTAATGTGTTATTTTACTAGTTACTTAAAAAAGTAATCTGATTACGTAACTCACGTTAGGCCCCAACACTGTTCAGGTGTGTTCGATTAGGGTTGGAGCAAACTCTGCAGGACTGTGGCTCTCCAGGACCAAAGTTGGCCACCCTTGTTATAGAGGTTTGCCAAACCAGTCCTGTAAACCTGATTATAAAGTCTGTTTTATCATAAATGTGTACCTTTAGCCACTCTCCCTCTCAATCAATTAATCAATAAAAAGTGTTTCATACTGAACGCTGTCCGTGTTGATAGCAGGCCTGAAGCTTTGTGTTTACGAGGGAAGAATTTCCAAGAAATCACCTGCCAGACCCTCGCTTCACCTGTAGCCACATGTTCCTTATACCAATAAATCCTCACTACGCGCACAGAGCAGCTAACGCACACATCTAAGTCTTCCTTTTTCTATCTCTAGCCCCATTCTCCCTTCCACGAGCCGAGCTCTCTGCAGGTATGCAGGAGTAATCCGTGTGGACATGGAGGCGGGCTTTATTACATCTGATGTGATGAAACTGGGTCGTTATAAAGAGGCCGGCGGAGGGAAGGATGTCAGGGCCCAGATGAGCACGGCCTCCTGTGATCAGACAGCTCAGACGTCTACACATATCTTCACTTTTACACAGGGGGAGAAATTACTGCCCTCAGCTGACAAAACGTCCAAATCCAGTTTGAAATCCACTCTACATAGACTCATATCCACATCGCTGACTGGATCCTCAAAGCCGTCTCTCATAGAACAGACCCTGCAACTGATTTCCTCTTGCTTTCTTTTTATCAGGAGAATACGTGCTTCATCCCCTCATCTCATGCGCTGCACTGACACTGATACCAACAGGCAAGTTAAATAAAGTGTGAAATTCCTAACATAAGGACTGTTACACGGATGAAGGGAGCATGGATAAGGGTTGCATATCTTTTTTGTGACTGCTGATGTGTTATGACCTTTTAACAGAACCGCTGTGTTTTCACACAGACAGATTGGCCACATGTAAGTGAATTTTATGGTGGATTTGTAATGACAAAAGCATCAACTTAAAGCATGTTGACGCTGTGTTAAAAGAGTTCAGACCCGGTCTTAAAATCGGACTCATGCAGCTTAAGGTTGACTCCAGCTGTAAACCTGCTCAATCTGTCATTTCTTGTGTGTATAATTTACATTGTGTAAGTGATTCATGTTCTTTTATGCATAGTACCGATTTACAGCTGTATTATGTAGTCAGGCATCAAACAGGATTGCAATAATCTACTAGCTTTTCTGGAGAAATGTGAATGGCCCTTGCTTATGCAAACCCACCACCACAATACTAAGGTGTTTTGAGTGTTGTTTTTTTATTTTTTTAGCCTTGCTAGGTGTCAGTCCTCTGTCGTGTGTGCCATGCTCTTGTGTCCATATTTGGTTGGTTTCCTGTCCTTGTTTAGTGTGATTATTAGTTAATTCTGCTCAGCTGTGTTTGTGTAATTAACCTGTGTATTTAAGTTCCTGCCTGTTCAGTTTCGTGTCGTCTGGTCTACTCGTTACTCCCCGGTGTTCCTGTCTGTGTCAGCCTTGCCTTGTCTTGTCTTGCCCTGCCTTGTTTGGATTTGATTAAAGACTGTTATTTTGAGTTTACACCCTCGTCTCGTGTTCCTGTTTCATCCTTGCTGTGTGCACTGTGACACTAGGGCAGTTGACAAGACATCACAATGCAGTTTCAAGTTGTTTTGGGTGGTTGCTCACTTTCCCAATTCAAAAAATACAATTTTCCCTATATTTAATATTCCACAACAGCTGAAAATGGTAAGTTTGGCCATTTATTAATATATATATATATATATATATATATATATATATATATATATATATATATATATATAATATGCTGGCATCATTCTTGTCTGCAGCACAGCCGGTTTGGGCTAGTTACAAAAGCTTTAAACTTTAAATATTTAGTTCACTTAAGAATTAAAATTCTGTCATCATTTGCTCACCCTCATGTTATTCCAAAAGTTTGACACTTCAAAAAGTTCATAGAGACATCATTAAGGTAATCCATATGACTTGATTCCTCTTTGCCTTCTGAATGATCTTTATATGACAGATAAACAGATTAAATTTAGACTATTTACATATAAACATTAATAAATGAACATATATACGGCACATCAAATATGGTAGACACTTGGATTACTTTTACAATGTCTTTATGAACTTTGTGAAGCTTCAACGTTTTGATCATGTGGAATTTCAATAGAAGAACCTCTCAGGTTCCACTAATAATTGTGTTTCCAAGATGAACAAAAGGTTTATGGATTTGAAAGGAAATGAGGGAGAATAAATTATGAGAGAATTTGAACACTTTAGTTTAGGACCAATTCTCAGTTTTAACTAGTTGCTTATTAGCATGTAAATTACTAGCATAATTTAGGGTTTACTGTGGGAATAACTATCTAATAGTGAGTTAATAATGAGAATTGGACCTTAAAATAAAGTGTGACTGAGAATTTCCACAGTGAACTGTGATAGGAGGAAGCACTGCACTTTAAGTCATAAAGTGAAGCAGTCGATCTCCGAGTCAGATGTGTGTGTGTGTGTCTTTGATTGGTATAGTGAGACATTTGTTTTAACTGGCTGAGGTAATGCCATTGTGACACATCTCAGTGTTTGCAGGAAATGCCCAAGGCTGGGAAAAGCATTCCTGAGCCCATCACGTCACAGACAGCACAGGGGCTGGAGGGGGTCTGGGAAGATTGTTGGGTGCGGAGGTGCTCTGCTGGGATTTCAGGGATATTGCATCAGGGGACGGAGGAAGTGAAGATGTTTTGGTCAAGAGACAGACTTTTTAGATCTAACCACATGCAACCTAATATGCACTCCTAAAATATAAAGACGGGTGTATCATATGATTTAAACATTTACAATTGCATAATGTGTACAGTTTCACATCCTTTTATTTTTTTTATAGTAGAAAATATACTTAACATACTGTGGAGTATTCACAAAGCACTAAACACTCCAAACACCCTAATACTAATAAACAACCCATAACGTAACTTATTTCATCTCCAAAAAGCCACATAAGGATCCACTGACATCTGCAGACCACAGATGAAAACAGAAGGTTTCCCGCTTGTGGAAATTCTCCCTAATGCCTCTGGATTTGCATTCTTACACACAACATTGTTATGAGTGAGTGGTTGTTTAATGCCATCCCTGAGGGAACGTGAGCCCTGCAGGTATGTAGCTTACTGCACAACACCTGTTTAAACTAATGAGCTCTTAAGAAGAGAACAGAAGCAGGGTGTGAGAACAAACCCTGACACAAAGATCTCAGCTCTCTGCGGTAATACCTCAGATTACACCTGAGATAAGCACACAGTTTACCATTTACAGTGATGCTGACTTAACTTTAAAAAAAAATTGAGGAAACACGTGGCCTTAAAATTATTAGTAAATAATAACTGAAAAAGTGAAGTGACAATTGACATTTCACTTAACTTATACTTTTTTAAAAATTATTAATTACTTAATAATTTTAAGGCAATGGGTTTCCTGAATTTTTTTTAAGTTAAGTCAACTTATCAGTTTTTACAGTGTATTTAAGTCACACATAAAATATCTGAATGCCATTGCTTTGGATATCAAAGTCTATGCATTCAAATGCTGCATGAGCTTTTCTCAGAACTAATTTCACTTGTGTTACATGTCTTTTAAATAAATTATATTTGTATCTATTGCAATGCCAACCAGACGTTTGAAGTGTAACGTAAGTTTCCAAATACATTATGACCACTGTATCATTAAAATTCTTATGAGAGTATGCATGTTATAAACAGAAACATGTGAAGGCATAAATAATAGTCATTCTGTTTGAATTCTTTATAACCATATAATTATGATGAACTAATTATGCAAGGAGTCATTTCATAAAACGAGCTAATCACATTAAATAAACAACTGAATAAATTGTTCAAGATAGGAATAATCCAATAAATGTTGTCATGTCTTAAATATTACACTATTTTATGATACAACTGGTTAGTAAAATGGGAAAGTCATAACACAAACTGCTTTGCATTTAAATCAGTTTAAAGAGTGCAAAAATTCAGTCAATGTGTACACTGAGAGATGTTAAGTGATATTTTATCAGGATGGCTCAGATTAATCAGTAGCCTGAAGGAAATTGAGTTAAAGCGTTTTAGGCAGTAATCCCTGTGTGTATGTGTGTGTAATTGAGATGGCCCTTTAACCCTTATTAGCAGTAGCCCAAGGGATCTGACACATACGGTTTGTTGTCCTCGTTGTAATCTCTAAATATACTCTAGTTGTCTCCATTCATCCTGTATATCCCTCGTAAATCCAGGATGTTGTGTGTTAAATAAAACATAATTTAATATAGAAAATATTTTGATGATTTTTTTTTTGTTTTGGTGATTTAAACAGTTTGAGTACTGACAGAAATGTGCTTACAATGGAAGTCTAGGGGGCCACTAGCTAACTAAATTATGTGAAAATATGTGTATTTATGAAAAACATATTTCTAAATGTTCTCTGAATGCTAGAAACATCCTTTTTAACTGCAAACTTTAATTGCGAATTGCAAGTTAATTGCGATTAGAGTTATTTTGTTTGATCATTTTTGCAAACATTATGAGAACAATTTAAATCTCTGAATGTTCTGAAATCAGAAAGTAATATTGTTTAGATACATGAACTAAAATGTTTCAGAAAAATTCTCCATAAATGATGAATAAATCTGATTTGGATACATATATTTAGAAAAATTATTTATACTCTATTCTCTCTGCCTCACACACAGACATGTTTAGATATTGTAGCAAATTACATACAATACTGCACATCCTCTCTATACATATTCCGTATTAAATATATATATAAAATATAACAGTCCTTAAATTGTTGTTGTTCTTTTGTTGCACTGTGGGACAAGAAACTAAGGATAAACATTTCACTACATTACATCATTCACAAGTATGTAATATTTGACAAATAAAGAACCTTGAACCTAAATAATATTTTGAGAATATTATTTAAGATCAGATTTGAATGTTTGATTAATGTTACTGAAAGAAACTGAGAGAACCTTGCAAGAACGCCGTGCCATAGACTTTCACTATAAGCATGTAACATACAACAGAAGCATGTCAACTCACTTTTGTTTGTTGAAATTTACTGATGAAAATAATATGAAAACATTTTATTTTTGTATGTACAATGATCCATAGCATGGCAAGGTGCTGTAAGGATATAGAGTCATATGCTTATCTAAACTTAGATTTCCATTGATTTTATATAAAGCTAACTTCAGAGAAGACCAAACCAAATGTAAGAAAAATCTTATTTGCTATATTTATGAATCCACTGAGAACCCCAAAGGGGGGTTTTGTCAGATTCAGCTATCTAAAGCGTAGCTGAGTAAACACGTGCATTCATGCAGGGAAGTTCAGAGACTGTCAGAGATGCTAAACCGATGGAGGCCCCTCGGTGCGTCTCTTTATCCCCCACTCCAGTTCGACGCTCGCAGGCTGTTTATATGTATGCATACGTGCGTGCTTGTGTCTGCATGTGTGCGTCCCTGACTTCTCCCAAGGCAGAAAGCCTTGCTTTTTCATTTCAGCAGTGGGAATAGGGCGTTTGAATAGGCCAGTGTACGGCTATATCACATTATTAGTAATCATATTTGCTTAAGCCAAGCCTGCTGCTCCAGATGGCTGCTTTCAAGTGCAAATGAAGCAGTGAGACGAGGCCGCCTTTAATACATACTCACGATTCACAAATAGCCATTGATTTTTTCTGTGTCCCCCTCCATCCAGCCAGTCTGCCGGCATTGAGCTCGGATTAAATGGTCTCCTGGGTTTTTAAAAGGAACATTGATTCTTCTAATTAATTGTGCGCCGTTCAGAAGCAAAATGCATAAACTCGTTCGTATTTGCACTTCAAGTCAATTATTTTGAGTTTGGCCGAACAGGGAACAAACAGGCCCGAGATATACGAGGAGCTGATGGGAGTCATTTTGTTTCCTCGGGAAGTGTGAATACTCAAATGAAAGAGAGTTATTTCAATTTTAGCTGTACGTCTGAATGGGAATTGACTGAGGAAGAGGTACAGTCGCCCACTGGGATTTCAGACGCCATATGAATAACACATGGACGTTTTTATGAGCGCGCTTGTTTTAATGTATTGACAAATGCCTACTTTTCATATCTCATCATTATCTTAAATAAAATACTTTTAACGCTGCTCTCAGAAGCATGTCATGGACCCTTTTCACGAGACTGTGATGATGCAACGTAAATCCTCTAAAGTTTTTTATGTTTTGATTTTTTTTTTTAAATGTACAATTATAACACTTTGTATTATATCAACTTTGCATCAAATTACAAAAATACTAGTTAACGCTAAATTCCTATTCACACTACAAGGGACATGTAACGACAATGGAGAGCTGGTGCTTTCCGGCGTCATGAGCGAAAGCGACCGGATGGGGCGAGATCAGCGATGCGACAAAATTCAGAATCCTTCAACTTTATGCAAATAAAGAGCAACAGCCAATAGGAAAGAAGATGGTAGAGCACCTTGTTCTTTCTCTTCTCAGCCGTAGATAAACATATGCAATGGAAAAAGTTTACTATGTACGGATTTAATTATATTAGATTATTTACTATGTACGGATTTAATTATATAAGATTTAAGGCCCATTCACACCAACGACAAAAAAGATAGCGATAAAGACATAGCTGTAAAAATCGTTCTTAATATTAAAAATAGTCCAATCCACAGCTATAACGATAAAGGCACAAATAAATGATATTACTGGAATCACTTTCAAAAAGTTTTTTTTTTTTTCAGCTGATGAACCATACAAATATTGACACCCAATCAGAATCCGTCCTGCTAGTAAGAGCTCTAGAATTTAAAGCGGCAGAGAGCGTGCACTTAGAATAAACAGATGATATCGTCTGCTGGTGTGAACGCTAATATTGTTATCTTTATAGTTATCGTTCTTGGTGTGAACGGGGCTTTAGTCTTTTGCCTCCAAAATGTTTGCATTTAGCGCCAAGAAACCCTGACGACATGCTGCGACAAGTTGGTAGTAGTGTGAACACACAACAATGCAGCTTCTAAGAGAAAGAAGGTAAATTTGACATCCCTTCTGACTGCCATTATCAGCCGCTCTCAATTTTTTTTCTCCTGTTTTTGAAAGTCACACTATCGTGGAGTTTTTCTTTTGCTATTAGAGCAAATTACAATGCGAAAAATATATATTTGTGGTACTCTCCCATTCCCTGCTCTTGAAATTAATCCAACTATGACGACTTCCGCTGCTGAGAAACCCGTAAATGTGAAAAAGGTCCATTGTTTGACAGATTCAAACCAGGGTACGTAGTGGGAATTAGCTTTTGATGGCGAGCTGCTGAGGGGCCAGTGGCGTTATCTGTGTCCGTTCTTCTTGTGAGCCTTGTACACCTCTGCGCTGGAGCGAAAGGTCCTCTCAGCGCTGACAGCTTTGCTATTTAAGACGGGGACGGTCCGTTTCTCCAGATTGTAAGAGTGCTCGAAGAAGCGTATTACTCTCCTGATACTTCATTAATCTCCATCAAACGCAGCGACACTGCCACGGCTGACAGCGGGGACAAAGCAGGGTGCTGCTCTCCTCCCAGCTCAGATAATGCATGTTTTACAGTAGCCCAGATGTCCACACTCAATAAAACATTTGAGGGAATCAGGCGAGGTGTGTTTGGGGATGTCTGTATTGACTGGCTGCTGTGTGGAGACAGCGATACGGGGGCTGCTCGTCTCTGATTACAGAATTAAAAGAGTGGGCTGACAGAGCGACTGGCAGGCCGAGGGACGGGGATAATTGTATCTGTGGAGGGATTTGGATTTGACCAAAGTGTGCCATCCTGATTATCTCATGCAGGAAGAGCTGCATGACTGAAATGAGACTTGGATTAATCTTTATTTCCTTTTACTGTTTGTTTTTCTTGAATGAGGAAAAAGGAATGCCCACCGTTGAGATGCTGTTATTGTGAATACAACAAGGAATGTTCAGCTTTATAGGAAAACAGTGACAGCCGATCTAATTAAATCATTACTTAGTAGTATTACAATGTAATATAACTACTTTTTAGATTACTTTCATATTATGTTTTTAACAGAGGCGGACAAAGTACACAACTCCATTACTTGAGCGAAAGTACAGATACTGCTGGTCAAATATTACTCCATTACAATTAAAAGTTGTAAAGACAGATTTTTACTTAAGTAAAAGTATAGAAGTATTTGCTTTTAAAAGTACTTAAGTACCAAAAGTAAATTTCCTTTTTTATGTCAATGCACTGTTTTATTATTGTTGCACGTAATACTTGCAATACCTCTGAAGCAATTTACAATACATTACACATTACATACTGAATACACTGACTAGCTTGGAATCTTTGGAATAAAGAGCTTTTAGAATGTTAAAAACCTATGGGGAAAAACCAAAAAACAAAACAAAGTATTTAACACTCCTTCCCACCCCCACAAAAGCAGGATGGCAGTGATCTCACACAGCTCTGACAGTGTGTGCACACATCTATGTGTAGCCATTCATCCACATTTGAACAGAGTGGACAGTGAAATCCTGTAAATACAGAGTGATAAAGAAGGGGGAAAAAATCAAACCTGCTTTAAAACCCAGCAACACAACTGTAGCTGTATAACTTTACAATAGCAACACTGCTTTAACAAAAAAGCAAAACAGCAGGTCTTATTTGACATCAAAACAAAAATTTTAAAAATGCTGTCTAATCACTCTCGCGGTGCTTTGATGTCACACACAGAACGGTCTGTGCAGTCCAACACCTACAGTGTTTTATTAGGAGACACACAACAGTTCTTCTGTGGCTTTATAGGTAATATTTTCACTTACACAATTTAGCAAAATCAGACAATATTGTGTCTAATATACAGTATATCACAATATCAACTTCTTATTATTGAATTGTTGTAAGTAAATATCACATTTGCAACTGGTCAGTGTTCAAAAAATGTTGGGAAATCACTTCATATAGCCCTACAAGAGTGATTACTGATAAAACGTCTAAAAACTGACACCCACTGACTTTCAAAGCTGCAACGTAGTAACGACTAACAACTGCTACATAGTAACAGCTTCCTGGGCCATAGACTGGAAAATACCCTGGATGGATGGCCAGTCCATCACAGGTCTCACACACAGACATACACACATTCACACTTTTACAATTTAGTGTCTGTAATTTACAACCAGAAACAGGAGCACCAGGAGGAAATTCCACTCAGAAAGACCTCCAGCCAGGACTCAAACTGGGGCCCTCAAATTTCCTTTTTATTGTTTGTGCTTAAAACCATTAAAACATGAATATTACACCTCATCTTTTAGTTGATTTATAGAAAAAAAGAAAGCACTGCAGATAATGTGAATAGCCTCAATATGTTTTTATTTATGGATTTCTTCACCTTTTTACATTAGATCATATGCTCAGTGAGTAAAAGTGCATTTGAACAAGCCACAGGATTTGAGGTTTCATCAATCATGTCTGTAACACAAATGGTGCAGGACAAGTAGAAGTTCAAACTACCGGTAACCCAAAGTACTTTGGAATAGAACAATATATTATTAAATTATGTTTTAGCATTTAACTGTAATAACATATGTGTTTAATTTACTCTGCATGGCGCAGGAAGTTAAGCCACTTGACCACATTTATTTTTTATAAGGTATAGTTAAAATGTCTTATAATTTCAACTGATAAAACAATCATGAAATAGCCTATAGATGTACCTCTGTATAATTTTGAATTACCCAGAGAAAACTTAAGCATACACCGGCACATCTTACCCCACGCACTCTCCTCTACAGTACGTGTTTGTAATGGAATGGTAATGACTCGACGGTGTGATCACATTCTCTGCAGGACCTGGAAAAAAAAACCACACAATCGTCCCTGAGCTCAGAGCACTCTCTTCCACACATGCTCTGCAGAGAGACTGCATAAATTGTCATCTTTCTCATATTTACGAGACAAAGTCTGAGCTGCTGATGGAGTGTAGTATAGTATTGCTGGCTGAAATTGCACTCTCAGATATGGGAAAACAAAACCGTTTCTGTATTACTGTGTCTGTACTTCAGGGCGAGATTGAATAGAAGATGTGTATGATAAAAAAAGAGAGAGAGAGATGACAGAATATTTTAAATTGTAGTACTTTACATGTTTTGATTGTAGGTCATAGAGAGGGATATTTTGGCTCGCTCCACGGGAACACTGGGAAACCATGCATACTGATTTCTGTGCCTGATTTTCATCCCGTGAAAACATACACACATATTCCTTTGTGATTTCAGCAATTTATTGTAAAATCCCTATTTTCTTTTCTTAGTGAAAGAGGATTTTAGGTATATGATTGATGGGTCCGGACTGACTTTTATTTTTTAATCTTTGTTCAGGTCTTGTCGCTGCAGTGCCTAAAGTTCTGTGCCATCACATTTTAGAGTTAGCTCTTGAAAAAATGGGTCAGCTGAGTAGGAACATTTTCCTTCTTTTGGATCGGTCTCTTTGCAGCATTTTTTCAGCGGCCACTGAGGTTTCTCCCATTAAGAAGTTCACTGGGAGATAAGTAGAGGTTGGGTTTCTTCTCTCACTCCCAGGGCTGAGTTCTGTTTGTGCTAGCCAAAGCTGAAACCCATTATTGAGGCCTGTTTGTCAGACCTAAATGAGCTAGGAACGACAAGTTGTTTTCTGTGGCTTGGCTACAAAGTTTTGTTTTGCATACAGTGACACTAACATTTCTGGAACAATAATAAAGTTATTTAGAACAGCGCATATGTAGTTCATAAGACAGAACATCATAAACTGCTCTCACATGTCTACACGTCATTGCGGAAAGATGTCTGGAATGTAAGGGCAACAAGCAGAACTCAATTGACTTTGGTGGATAAAATGCACATCAGAGAGACTCCAGTTGTGTTCTCCACTCTGGGCTGCTTTCATTTGATTTAATTGTAACAGATTTGTGAAATGAAGAGGAAGGATTAGAAGATATCAAAGAGCGATTAGTGGCTGGTTTTTTGGTGTCTGCGCTACAAATGTTGTAACAGTCATCCATCAGCTGGTGCCACTCCGCCCGGAGGCAGAAACCACAATGGCACCACACCAAGCAAGACAGACAGAATTAAGGACTGCACCCATGAAAGGCCAAATCCTGATGCTATAAATCATACCAGTGCAGAACTAACCCCAAAATATTTAGAAAAATACAAACAATCTCCAACTTTAAATATTGTGGGTCGGAGAGAAATAAACACATAAATAAACATGACAATTCTAAGTGCAAACAGTGCAATACATTTTTAAATGTAAAACCTAAGAACAACGCCAATCTGGACAAGGCATTTAATTAAATGTGCATTTTTACTTTAATTTGACCGAACAGCATGAGAGAGGGAATAGTAATGGGAAAAGGATTCAAAGGCGGGTTGCAGTTGTGCAGTATGTTGAAGCACAAGCCTACAAGGTGAATAGCACTTTAAAAAAAAAAATAATTATATGATGTCCACTCATCAAAAAAATTTGTTATTTTATATGGAGTGGGTTGTCTGACATATTGAGATCACATGACTAGCCCAGTAATTCTTCTATGATATAGCGCTGAAGTATTTTTTAGGCCAGCCCAGGTGTTAGCATCAGCCTGGTTCCTTCCACAAAACCCAATAGGATTTTTCCATTTGCTTTTGAATTATTGCAGAAATAAGCTTTTTTTTTTTGAGACCCTAAGACCTGAAATGGATGTGTCCAACATGCAAAAAGTGCTGTGTTGAATGTGGTTGGGAACTACTTTGGGCAAGATTCTGAAGTATTCATCTGATGTACACATTTACTCTGTTTAAGGCCACAGGAGAGGGTTTGTGAATAAAACGATGCAACGGACACTGTTAAGTAACAAGACAATGATAACATGACAGATCTAGTACATCCAGATTACATTAATACTACACACATTTAAACTACATAGAAAAATAGCTTTTCAGTAGTCATGAAATAGTTACTAAAGAATTAAAAAACTAACTACTCAGAATGCAATTTCAAATGCAGCTAAAATATTTTTTACAGAAAATCCTGAATGGAATTTTGAGAAAAGTTAAGTAAAACATTAGATGTAATTACAAATATCACCAAAATGTGTTCAACCTTTGAATCGATCAAAATTGTTCCTCTTTATACACTGCCCTCCTAAAGTTTGGAAATGCCCTAGAAAAGTAGGGGTTTGGACAATATTGGCATGAATCCTTTTTAATTTGTGATAATTTTGCACTGATAAGGGACAACACAAACTACGAAAACATATTTTATTATATAAACAGTTTATACATAGAAAAAACCCTCAAATGTTCTATTCCTCAAAATATCCACCATTAGCAGCTATTACAGCTCTGCATAATCTGGGCATCCGAGCTGTCAGTTTATTCAAACATTGACTTTGAATTGGCAATCAATTGTTGAAGCTATTAAGGTGTGTGTTGAAGCTATTAAGGCCCAAAAATCTTTTAAAAACCTGGGCCAAGTTTAAACCAGTAACCAGGCATTGCCGCTGGCAAAGGGGCATGTCTTTGACATGTATATATTGCCATTATTATGTTTTATTGCTGGTCTTCAATGATAATGTCAAGTTACATCAATGTATTTGTACCAAAAAATGATAAGGATTTATGCTGATATCGTCCAAAACCACACTTTGCCAGGGGTGTTTCCAAATGTTTGGAGGGCAGTGTACATGTTCCTAGTCTTATCATTGGTGCAAATAATTCCAAATATTAGGCCTACATTTCAAGTCACATGCATTAATAAAACACTTTTCCTTTCTGAATGAATTCCCAAAGCCATCTTAGTTAACACTTTAGAATACTGTTCCTTCGTTAATGAATAACTACACAGGAACAAGAGACTAATGCACTATTAACACTGTAGTAACTACTAAGAAACTCTGATTAATGATTTAGTAAGTAATAGCGCTCAGTTGAAACTGGTAGATTACTATTAGCTAATCAATAACTACAATTTCTTTATATATATATATCCTGGAGAACTACTAAGAACTACTGTATACAGGTTCATAATTAATGTGAATTATGCATAATGTATAATTAATTCTCAAATGAAGATCATGGTAACCCACTAGTAATGACTCAAGAATGACCAAATCCTTCTAAAGGAACTACTAATTACTTGGATCAGTATTCTAAAGTGAAAAGCATCATAACTCCCTAATATTGACTGACGTCATTGTAAGCTTTTGAATATATGTAAGGTTTTGGATAGTAAGGACTCATCTGTTACTGCATCCTTCTGAAGAAATTACAAATTATTTGGATCAGTATTCTAAAGTGAAGATCACGGTAGCCCACTAGTAATTATTTAAGTGTTACCAAATCTAGCTAAATTAATTGCCAACCAAAACCTTACAAAAACCTCAAAGGTTTACAATGATCTTCACTTTAGAATACCAAAAAATTTGTAATTCCCTCTGATGAATTTGGTAATACTTGAGTCATTACTAGTGAGTTACCATGACCTTTACTTTAGAATTAATTATACATTACGTATTATTCATATTAATTATGAACCTGTATACAGTAGTTCTTAACAATGTGAAAAAATAATAGTTACTGATTAGCTAATAGTGAACTAACACATTCCACTAAGCACTATAACTTACTAATTCATTAATCAGAGTTTCTTGTTAGTTACTAGTAGTTACTAGAGTGCTAATATTGCATTACTCATGTGTTCTTGTGTTATTCATTAATGATGGAACAGTATTCTAAAGTGTTACCCTATCTTATTCTTCAACTCCTCCCATTCAAACCACGTTGTCAGAACCCTCTCGGGACACAAGGAGCGAGGAGACACGGATATTCTCAATTCAATCCTTTATTGAATTTCACATCAAAATACGAGGAGATTGGGGAGAGACGGACATAGACGAAGGTCAGACCGGACACAGAGGTAGGGAAACACAGAGCTTATAAACATGGGGAAATCAACAAGGAACAGGTGAGGACTAATCAAACGGGGCTCGGGACTAATTAACTAATGATCACAGGAACGAGGAAGGTCAAATAGAGACACGAGAGGAGGGGAAAACAAGACACAGGACATACACACGTAGACTCATATAGAGAGACCACAATCCAAATCTAAGAGGACAAAATTCCACCACCCACATTGTTATATTAATGTTATAAAATTGGCTGTGAATGGTGTTGATTTCATGCTTGAGTCATGCAAAAGCAGTTTTCACTTTCCACGTTTCAAATTTATACATTTCTACATTATACCCTGCATACATCCAAATTCAACTCATCAGTTACATGATGATGAATCAAATCAGCATGTATGCTTCACTTTATCCAAAAGAAACCAACAGCTCAGTTCACTGATGTATTGTACAGAAGTTAGAGCATAATGAATGCAGGGTAATTCACATAAATGCTTCCTCCTCCATCATAACTACATCTATGAGTGTTTTTTTTCCTGCACACGCAAACGTTTAGAGGAAAGACTTGAAAAGAGCAACATTTTCCCCTAATGGACACATTTTTCTTTAAACATGAGCCTAAGCTGCTAACGCAGTAAACCCCTCTCCCCTGAGCCTCTGTCTCCACCTCAGTGGTGTCCGAATGGAAGTCCCTTCTCTCATGTGTCATTGAGACACATTTGATATTCTGGCCGCAGTCTTTCCTGTGGTGCCATTTTGAAGCTTCCCCATTGAGGTTCCATTTACCCAGGCCACCGGGAGCCTCCAGCCGGGCGGACTCTCTCCATGCGGTCCCTTCCACTGTAGATCGGCCCCAGCAAGCCGCTCTGACAAAATGTTAATACGACGCTTTCAGAAACAACTCATATTCACGCGGTAAGCAGGCCCAGCTATTTTCACCCCAGTAGACGAAGCACACGTCTCACCTCTGCGCTTTACAAAACACCAGAAAATTACAGATTTTTTCTTTCCGAACTAAACATGCAGATTTCTGAAAGGTCATAAATAACAGGATTTATAGCTCTCTGCTTTGAAGTTTTGAAATGCATTAATGCATGTACAACAGAAACATTCAAATTCAACTTTGTTAACATATTTTGGTGCATTTTCTTCTATCACTTGGTAGAAGCTAGCCAGATGTGTTCCTTGACATGTCCTCATCCTCAAAAACTGAACTAAACCAAAAATAAAACTTACGAAAAGGGTTTTTTCGCAGCGATGTCTTAGAAGAACCATTTCTGGTTCCCCAAAGAAATGTATACATTCTTAAAAATAAAAGTTCTTTATTGGCATTGAAGGTTCCTTGAAGAACCTCCAAAAAAAATCCATGGAACCTTTCCATTGCACAAAATGGTTAAACGAAAATGGTTCTTTAGAGTATTAAAATGTTATTTACACTAAGAAAAAAAAACCAGTTCTTTTAAGAACTGTTCACAGAAAGGTTTTTTATGGAACCAAAAATGGTTCCTCAATGGCATCACTGCAAAAACCTTTAGTGAAAAAAGGTTCTGTAGCTTTTAAAAATGTATAAAAATTGTGCTTTTAAGAACCGCTCTTTTAAGAAAGCTACTTTGGGGAACTAAAAATGGTTCTCCTATGGCAGTGATACTCACATCTGGCTCACGAGATCCACTTTCCTGCAGAGTTTAGCTCCAACCCTGATCAAACTCACCTACCTGTGATTTTCTAATGATCCTGAAGACATTGATTAGCATGCTCAGGTGTGTTTGATTAGGTTTAGAGCTAAACTCTGCAGGAAAGTGGATCTTGCGAGCCAGATTTGAGTATCCCTGTCCTATGGTATCACTTTTGGAACTTTGTTTTGGAACCTTTATTTTCATGAATGTATGCAGTTTGAAGATAATCGAAAGAAGCGTTTTCCACTATAAACAAGTTTTTGTGGAATTAAAAAGGTTGCATTGATTTTTAAAGGTGACATCATGAAAATCTGACTTTTGTGTGCTATAATCGGGTCCCAGAGCATCTCAGCCCAGAAAACATGAAAAAAAAACAACCCAGTAAAAATAAGCCTTTTTCTGCAAGCTTGTGAAAAAACGAGCCACTCAGGTTTCTCTCTCCCTGTGAGGTAGAAAGGGGATCTTATAATATTACCGCCCCTTGATCTGCTCGTTTCCACCCACGGCGCAAGCAACAGTGGTGTACCAGTTCTAATGCCATGGGGAAAGTTCGAGCAAAGCATGCTAACTGTTCTGTCTTTGGCTGCACTCATGAGAACAGAACATTGTTTAGAATCCCAGCCTCAGAGGAGGCAAGTGGATTTAGTGATTTATTTACTGTATATTACGCTGCTGCCATAGATCTAATATAAACATGCAATTTATTTTCCAGCTGTTTACCTTCACAGACATAACCCACTGTTTTTTGTCAACTCATGTGTGTTGTTGTTAACATGAATGTGTGTGTATTTGACAGTTTAAGTGCAATATGACATGAAAGAGAACTTAGTTTAGTACTTGCATGCCGTGTGACAGCCGCTTTCTGTGCACATGCTTTGGATGTGTGCGCTCAGAAAACTGGACATCAGAAGTTTTAACTAATATGGTTTAAAACGCATGATTTCAGGCACAGCCCTGTTCTGGAAAAGAACTCATTTGCATTTAAAGATCCATGTACGAAAACAGCGTGTTTCTGCTTCCACTTAAAATAGCCGTTTTCAAAGTGAAAATATGTTCACAGACACATTTTTGGGACAACTGAGACTTATATTACATATTGTAAACAGGTGCACAATGGGTCTCCTTTAATGGAACCAGAGATGCTAATAAAGAAAGTCAAGTCAAGTCAAGTCACCTTCATTTATATAGAGCTTTTTAAAATGCAAATTGTGTCTGCACAATATCACTGCACAATATCAAAAAAGGAAAATAATGTGTCAATAAGTTAAATAGTGTCTTTGCAATCAGGTCGACGATATCGCTGGAAATGAAGCGTCCCCAACTAAGCAAGCCAGAGGCGACAGCGGCAAGGAACCAAAACTCCATCGGTGACAGAATGGAGAAAAAACCTTGGGAGAAACCAGGCTCAGTGGGGGGCCAATTCTCCTCTGGCCAAACAAACCAGCAGTTCAGTTCCAAACTGCAGCAAGTCAGATTGAATGGGCTCAGCTGGTTCCAGTGGTCTTTTCCGATGGCTGTCTAAGTGGCGGGGGCCTCAATGGGGATCTGTCTCTGGCGTTCCTCCAGGTGTCTGGCCTCTGCCTACGATCAGGGACACATACATCATCTCCCGGCGCTTATCCTCCATCTCAGGTGTTCGGTCATCTCAGATCATGTAATGGTTGGATCCAGACTGAAGTTCTGTAATTCCTAGCTACCACGGGATGTTAATCCCGTGGCAGAAACGGAGAGACAAGCAGAGACATGATTAGCGTAGCTGCTGTTCCATCTAAGCAAAAATAAATTGTTCAACCCAAGCTAAAGAATAATAATAATGTACGTCTGATCAGATATAACTGCAGTACAAGATTATAAGATGCATTATGTGAATGCTTGGCTAAAGAGATGTGTCTTTAATCTAGATTTAAACAGAGAGAGTGTATCTGAACCCCGAATGTTATCAGGAAGGCTATTCCAGAGTTTGGGAGCCAAATGTGAAAAGGCTCTACCTCCTTTAGTGGACTTTGCTATCCTAGGTACTACCAAAAGTCCAGAGTTTTGCGACCTTAGAGAGCAGGTTGGATTATAGCGTGGTAGAAGACAAGTTAGGTACGCAGGTGCTAAACCATTTAGGGCCTTATAGGCAAGTAATAATAATTTTTAAATGATACGGAACTTAATAGGTAGCCAGTGCAGAGACTGTAAAATTGGAGTAATATGATCATATTTTCTTGATCTGGTAAGAACTCTAGCCGCTGCATTTTGGACTATCTGTAGCTTGTTTATTGAAGATGCAGGACAACCACCTAGCAGTGCATTACAATAGTCCAGTCTAGAGGTCATGAATGCATGAACTAGCTTTTCTGCATCAGAAACAGGTAGCATGTTTCGAAGCTTGGCAATGTTTCTAAGATGGAAGAATGCTGTTTTTGTAACATGGGAAATATGATTTTCAAAGGACAAGTTGCTGTCTAAAATAACACCCAGATTTTTGACTTTAGAGGACGTGACGGTGCATCCGTCTAGTTGCAAATTATAATCCACGAGATTCTGTGTACTGTTTTTTGGTCCAATAAGTAATATCTCTGTCTTATCTGAATTTAGTAGGAGGAAATGATTGGTCATCCAATCTTTTACACTTTTTACACAATCTATTAGCTTAGATAGTTGAGAAGTTTCATCTGGTCTTGTTGAGATATATAATTGAGTATCATCAGCATAGCAATGAAAACTTATCCCGTGTTTTCTAATAATATTTCCAAGGGGCAACATGTAAATTGAAAATAGCAGAGGACCTAGGACAGATCCTTGTGGTACTCCATACTTTACTGGTGATAATTGAGATGACTCCCCATTTAAATGAACAAAGTGGTAGCGATCGGACAGGTAGGATCTAAACCATCTTAAAGCCTGTCCTTGAATACCAATATAGTTTTGTTATCGATCTATGAGTATATTAAGGTCTATAGTGTCAAACGCAGCACTAAGATCAAGTAATACTAGCAATGAGGTGCAGCCTTGATCTGAAGCAAGTAGTAAGTCATTCGTAATTTTAACAAGTGCAGTTTCTGTACTATGATTGGGCCTGAAACCTGATTGAAATTCTTCATAGAGATCATTTTTTTGCAAAAAGGAGCATAATTGAGTAGGCACAACTTTTTCTAAAATGTTTGACATAAACGGAAGATTTGAAATGGGTCTGTAATTTGCCAGTTCATTTGAATCTAGTTGTGGTTGCTTAATAAGAGGCTTAATAACCGCCACCTTGAATGGTTTTGGGACGTGACCTAAATATAACGATGAGTTAATAATATTGAGAAGTGGTTTTTCTGCTACGGGTAACAACTCTTTCAGTAATTTAGTAGGTACAGGATCTAATAAACATGTTGTTGGTTTAGATGCACTGATAAGTTTATTTAGCTCTTCCTGTCCTATAGTTATAAAGCACTGCAGTTTTTCTTTGGGTGCAATGAGTGAAGCTGAAATACTAGACGCAGTAGAATCTACATTTGATATTGTATTTCTGATGTTATCTATTTTATCAGTAAAGAAATTCATAAAATCATTACTATTGAACTGTGGGGGAATATTTAGATTGGGTGGCGTCTGTTTATTTGTTAATCTAGCCCCTGTGCTAAATAAGAACCTTGGATTGTTTTGGTTATTATCTATGAGTTTGCGGATATGCTCTACCCTGGCAGCTTTTAGAGCCTGTCTATAGCTGGACATACTGTTTTTCCACGCAATTCTAAAAACTTCTAATTTAGTTTTTCTCCATTTGCGCTCAAGAATACGAGTTTCTTTCTTGAGAGAATGGGTATAACTGTTGTACCATGGCGCAGTACGTTTTTCTCTAACCTTTTTCAATTTGAGGGGGGCAACAGCTTCTAATGTATTAGAGAAGATAGTGCCCATGTTGCTAGTCATTTCGTCTAGTTCATGTGTATTTATGGGTACACAGAGCAGTTGAGATAAATTAGGCAGGTTATTTGGGAATCTGTCTTTGGTGGCTGGAACAATAGTTCTGCCCGGACGATAACGCGGAGCCATATAACTAATATCAGTAATAGGCAGCATGCACGATACAAGGAAATGATCAGTAACATCGTCACTTTGAGGTACGATATCTATATCGGTAAGATCAAGTCCATGCGATATAATTAAATCTAGCATATGATTAAAACGATGAGTGGGCCCGGTGACGTTTTGCTTGACTCCAAAAGAGTTTATTAGGTCAGTAAACGCAAGTCCTAACGCATCATTTGTATTATCAACGTGAATGTTAAAATCTCCGACAATTAGCAGTTTATCGACATTAACTAGTAGATCTGAGAGGAAATCTGCAAATTCTTTTAGGAAATCTGTATATGGCCCTGGCGGTCTATACACAGTAGCCAGAGCAAGAGATTTCTTTTGCATATCTAACAGTGTAACATTAAGCAGAAGTAGTTTGAATGAGTTAAACCTCCTGTATCCTGTTTTCTGAGTAACATTGAGAATATCATTATATATTGTTGCCACACCGCCGCCACGACCAGTCTGACGGGGCTCATGTTTATAACAGTAGCTTGGTGGAATAGACTCATTTAGACCAAAATATTCATTTGGTTTAAGCCAGGTTTCAGTCAGGCAGAGTACATCAAAATTATTATCTGTGATCATTTCATTTACAATAACTGGGTGCGAGTGATCTAATATTTAGGAGCCCAAGTTTTAAAAAACATTTTTTGTTCATTTATTTTCAGAAACATGATTAAGAGTGATAAGAGTGTATGCAAGGTCAAAGTATGAGTCAAGAGTACAGTGAGTACAGTGATTGGTCACCACTTGATTTGCCATGAAGTGAAACTAAACCAGCTCCCACAGATCCCGTCATTCCTGTGCCGTCTGGGACCAAATCAATCAATAACTCCGATACAACTCTGTGTTCTGTGTTCCAGCTCGTCTTGTTCGACGATCAAGACTGCGTTCCTGGTTTGCAAGCCAATTTGTCAACTTGCCTGAAATCACATCCTCTCGCACATCAGATGAAATCTCAAAGCAATTAACTTATTGTGTAGTACTTCAATCTAAAGATATGAGATAAGATACCCATGCCATTGTACAACAGCTGCGTTTTGCCTTTCCATTTGAGTGTGGGCGTCTTTGTGCGTTAGATTGTGGATAAGCCAGTGCAAGGTAAGCTATAGGAGAGCAAGAGCCACAGATGTGGGCCTTTCTAAAGGCTCTGTGTGCCAGCCTGTGTTTACCTGACACTCAGATTGACAGCGGAGTGATTGGAAATATCCCCCACTCACTGGTGCGAGCCCCTGAGTGCAAGGAAAGTGCTTTTGTAGTCTGGCTGTAATGGCCCAAGTTTGAATTGAAGGTTGAAGGAAAACGCTGCTCTCTGGTCACTCTCAGGGAGGAGCTGACACAGTGGAAACGATGCAGCGAACAGAGTCTTAGATCAGAAACGCAGCTGAGAGTGCAGAATGTCTCTGGACTGTTATCTCAATGCAATCGTGCTAATCTTTTAGCGTTTATAAAAGCAACACTACTGCCGCGAACAAACTCCAGAGACTCTTTTCTCCTTCTAGACTTGTAGGACGATACAAAGTGATTTTTTTTTTCTATATGATCTCGGTGAGATCAACTTCCACCCAATTTTTTCCTGCTCATGCTCTCTGGTGAATAACAAAACAATCTGCCGAATTTGCCCCCCAGACAGTCTAATTTCCTAAGTTAATTTTCTCATTCTGTGCTGTTGAACTCCCTTGACGCACTATGAATCAGGGAGGCATAGGTACATCGGTTGTCTATCTTAGGGAAAATTAGAAATGGTATTATCCTTTTTTTTGTGAGATGCTAACAAGAATAGTAGAACACAAACTTTCATGTTCTCTTCATTCCAAATCCTATCGTTAAGAACAAGCAATATGAGTGTGATTTTATTCCTCCAAACCAGGGAAATCTAATTTCACTGGTCAACTCAATCATGCCGTCACCTGTTAAGGAAAGTTCAGACTTTATGGCTTCAGTTCAGAATTGAAAAAAATCATGGAGATGAGTTTGTTTTTTCATCAGATTTGGAGAAATGTAGCATTACATCACTTGCTCAGCAATGGATCCTCTGCAGTGAATGGGTGCCGTCAGAATGAGAGTCCAAACAGCTGATAAAAACATCACAATATTCCACAAGTAATCCACACGACTCCAGTACATCAATTAATGTCTTGTGAAGTGAAGAGCTGCGTGTATGTAGGAAACAAATCCATTATTCATCAAGGTAAACTTTAAACTGTTGCTTCTGGCCAAAATGAATTCTATATTCATAACATTGCTTTCGCTAGTGAAAAATTTGTCTCTGCTGAATTAGGAGAGAGAAATGCACAGATTAAGTACTGTTTATTAGAAAATCAGTCCAAAACAGTTCTAAACAAATATGTGGGTTTATTTTTATGTGAGAGGACAACTGGGGATGGACTTTTTCCCACTGCAGGAAGTGTTATTATGGAATGATATATGCTTGTTACAAACACGCAGCTCTTCACTTCACAAGACATTAATTGATGTACTGTAGTGGTGTGGATTATTGTGTTGTTTTTATCAGCTGTTTGGACTCTCATTCTGACGGCACCCATTCACTGCAGAGGATCCATTGCTGAGCAAGTGATGTAATGCTACATTTCTACAAATCTGTTCATATGAAGAAAAAACTCATCTAGATCTTGAATGGCCTGAGAATGAGTACATTTTCATTAAATTCTCATTTCTGGGTGAACTATACCTTTAAGGTTATGGTTTAAATTAGGGTTGGGGATAGCTAGTATTGGTTTCAGTGTTATATAGGCAATGAATACCATCTTTGACATGAGCAGTGAAATCTTTAGAATCGGTTTTGCAATTAACTGATATTCCCATTCATATTATATTCCCATTCATATTTAAATTTTTACACACCAGGGTGACTATGAAAATAAAATTGTCCAGCCATGACTTCCTGTTTCACAGGATTCTAAATATGAGGAACACAAAGGCCAAATTCCTTAATCATCCATCACAATGAGAAAAACTAAAAAATATAGTTCTGATGTGCAGAACAAGTTTGTTGAGCTTTAAATAGAAAGTGGCAGTAAGAAAATATCTAAAGCATTGAGAATTCCCATTTCCACCATTAGGGCAATAATCAAGAATTTTCAATCAACAGAAAATGTTACAAATCTGCCTGGAAGAGGACGTGTGTTTATCACCCTACATGGTGAGGAGGAGAGTCTAGCAAAAGACTCCCCAAGGATCACAGCTGAAGAACTGCAGAAAATAGTTGAGTCTAAAAAATATATCAGACAAAACCTACATCACCACATGTTGTTTGGGAGGGTTTCAAGAAAAAAAAAGAAATAAAATCAAGAAACGAAAACATCCAAAAACAAACTCCAGCATATTCATTTGCCAGACTATACTGGAACTTCAAACGGGACCGGCTTCTATGGGCAGATGGAACTAAAACAGCTTTTTGGCAGCAAACACTCAAGATGGGTTTGGTGTACACAGTGATAAAAAAGTACCCCATGCATACAATGCGTACTGCTGCATCTTTTTATGTTGTGGGCCTATTTTTCTGACGCAGGTTCAGATGCATAGCTTCATGGATTCTATCAAATAGCAGCAGATAAAAAATCTAAACCTGACTGCCCCTGCTAGAAATCTTATAATGGGCAGTGGTTGGATCTTCCATCAGGACTACAATCCAAAAAATAAATAAAATAAAAAACTAAAGATGAGAGTGCATGAACACGGACTTCATAATTTGAAAGATCAGGGGAAATTCTGTATAGAAATATGGTCTCTGATCTCTTATCAGATGTTCTCTAAACTCATCAGGCATTATACGAGAGCATCACAGCTGTTTTCTTGGCAAATGGAGGTTTCATAATAGTATTTAATAAAAAGAGTGTCAATAATTGTGGCCAACTTGTAATTTCTGATGTTGGTGTGGTGCATTTCATCTAATTTAGTCTACAGCTGTAAACTGTTATTAAGCTATTATGATATACATTTCAAGAAAAGTGTGGGTGATTGACAGAATAACACGACAGCTTTACTCCTGTACAAAGCCTTCATCAGCTATATGCAATTTTAATGTTCTAGTTCATTTGAAGGTCAGTGGTTTTTAAATATAATTCATTTTATTAAGTCCAAACTAAGTCAGCTCTTTGCATATCAATATTTGTAATAACTGTTGTTTCCAAAAAATGTAGTGATTATTGATCAACCTTTTAGATGCCAAATTATGACCGTGATTGCTGCATTTGGTGTCCCTGCTGTGCTGGCTTTTTCTTTTTTTTTAAAGCCGATATTAACATCTTTGTTTCACTTATACATATTACACAATTTACATATTATGTTGCACTGGAAATCCCCTGCAAAGATTTTATTTGCTTTCTACATTATTACAAAATATCTATACGTCTATGATTTCTATAGCCTGTATGTTTCTATGCATGAATGCATTTTCTTTTAGCACCTTGCATTTTTTCTCTTTACAGAGTGGGCGAGGTTCTTAATTCTTTTAAATTATTTTGTGTACTGTGGAAAGATTAAAAAAAAAAAAAACGTATAAATATTTTAATAACAGAAGAGCATGGATCCATGTATCTCATCCCATCTGACACATTTTTGTAAAAGATGCTGCTGCCTTCTCTATTCAGACTGATCTTCAGAAATTACTGCATATCATTAATCATTCCTGTTACTTCAGAAACACTTGACAGAGCTCAAGTGGCCTCTTACATTAAACCATAAACCTCTTAATTGCTGATTACAAGACCATGAAAAAATGATGTATCATCAGTTTCCCAGCTTGTCTGAATGAGCAGAGTGAACTAGTGTTTTTCTTGCAAAATATATGTTAGATAAGAAAAAAATAAGATTAAGGCTTTCTTGCTAATAAACTAAACGGGTAATGAGGTAAATTAATCAAAACCAGTAACAAAACAAACCCTGTAGTTCACTACACTGACGGAAACTGTACATCTTCACGGACAAAACTTGAGGGACAACGAAACATAGGAAGCAACCCGGTCAAAATGACAGACATCCCGTCCATCCAATCAAAAGGCGAGTTCTCCAACCTGCTCTCCAATGAGAGGAGAGACGAAGGGCGGGACTTCCGGTCGGTGACGCAGTTGGCGAAGTGGATGCCCCGCCGTCAATCAAATTAGGAAAAAAAACAAACTGGACTAAAGCGAACGCAGGCACTGATTAAAATAACCATGCTCGGAGTGTAATGAAACGCAAATATCCGTCTTCTTGAAAGAACTCACGTAATGACCGGTACGTAGCATCTGAAGAGCGTGGGAATGGTCGCTTTGAATCATTGTGCAGGCTATGTTTATGCTAAGCTAGGCTAATGTTAGCAGGCGGGTGAAACTGAGAGACTAAGATCCGCGGAGGAAAGAAATACAGAGCTCAAATCACCCATAAAGCTACACAACGCTTCTGTTATAACCGATGAAGCCACCTATGTAGCGAGCGCGCCGACTGACGGGCTCTAACGGCTGTTTTGTGTTGTTTTGTGTGTGTTTAAGCGCCTGAAGGGCCAGTGAAAGCGGGAGTCATGGCGGACAGCGGCAGCGCTCAGGACGGCGGCGCGGAGCAGGTAAACCGGATCGAATCCACTCTTCTCTTATTCTCTAATGGTTGTGCTTTAGTGAAGTTTTCACTTTGTTCTGTTAAAACACTTGTACTTCCTGTGTGGCCACCCCCTTTCATTTATTAAACCCGCCCATCGTCAGGACGGACAGCCCTCGCCGCTCGCCCTACTCGCCGCCACTTGCACCGGCCTCGGTTCGCCCGCCCCCGGAGCAGAGAACGGGGCTAACTCCAATAATAATGCTGCTGCTGGAGGGGTAAGTCAGCAACTACAGATCTCACCTTTATTAGACCGTGGATCGAGTGTGAGCCCGGCCGTGTTTACTCTGAACGGGTGTATGTTTATACTCGAGTCCGAACCTAAAGGGTCAGATCTGGCTTAGTCTAAATAAATTCTGTAAATTATGCACCTGATTCATAGTACAGTTTATTCTTAACAGGAACCATTCAAACAGATTGGAAGACACGTTTGTGTTTTAGTTGCTTATTTGTTGACTTGGACCTGCATGGAAAAAGTCAAAGAATGGATCATGATATGCTTAATTTTATAGATGAGATGTACAAACTTTTCAGGGAATAGGTTGTAATATTGTCAGTCATTCAGATGGCTGGACATGGAGCATATGCACATACATGTAAGATTAAAAAGTTTTGGGATCAGTAAGATTTACTTTTATTCAGCAAGATGCATTTAAAAATAGTTTTTTATAAAAATAAAATGTATTAAATAAAAAGTGACAAATTTTGTATGTTGTAAGAAATTCAAAATAAATGTCAATTTTAAATGTCAAAATTTTACAATTATCAAGAATGTTGAAAAACATCAGTCTCTACAAAAATATTAAGCAGCACAACTATTTTCAACTTTAATAAGAAATGTTTTTGACAAGCAAATCAGCATATTAGAATGATTTCTGAAGGATCATGTGACATTGAAGACTGGTGTAATGATGCTGAAAATTCAACTTTAATATCACATGGTTAAATTATATTACAAAGTAAAATCAAATAGAAAAGTTATTTTAAATTGCGATAATATTTTACATTTAATATTATTTAATATGCTAATATTTATTTAAATAAATTTCATTCAGAAACAAAAAATTGGAAATTTATTTAAATGTAGGGGCCTATTTTTCCAGTTTTTTAATTTCTGAAAAAATAAAATAAATAAATATAGCCCTTGGGGATGCACCGAATGTTCGGCAACCGAAATTGTTTGGCCGAATATAGCAAAGAAAAACCTCTTTCGTGGTTCGGATGAATAAGCGAAAAGACGGAATAAATTAAACTGAACAATGATGTGACGCGATCAAATAGAGGCACGCACTAATGCAGCAAACATGTCTGCAGTGTGAAAGTATTTAAAACAGTCGGAGAAAGATGCAAAAATCATTACAAGCACCGACAGCGCGAGACAGCTTAATATTGTATCGCAATGTCTTTGATGAGAAGAGGAAGGGTGGTTGTTGCTTTTTACTGTATGATGATTGAATTTGTGAAATGGCCGTAAACAATTAGTAAATAAATTAGAAAATGTTATGTTTCTTAATACACCCATGAGTTGCGTGTATTTATTCTGACAGTGCTGCGTGAGCTTGTGGCTCTATCTTCTTAATAATAATTCTCTATCTCCCAGAGGAAGTTGTGGCCTAATGGTTAGAGAGTTGGACTCGTAATCAAAATGTTTCGGGTTCGAGTCTCAGGCCGGCAGGGATTGTAGGTGGGGGAGTGAATGTACAGCGGTCTCTCCACTCTCAATACCACGACTGAGGTGCCCTTGAGCAAGGCCGATATTTGGCATTTTTCAAATATCGGCATCTGCCGATAAGTTTTCCTGTTTGGCCGATGTGTTTGAGTCGGGACTTTTATTATATAGTGCTCACATTCTCCCTCTAGTTTGCTGTTGTTGTTCACAGTTCTAACACGGATAGAAGTCTGTCTAATAATCAGATAGAACTGTTAAATAAAGGAATTAAATGCATACAAAAATTATTATAACGATTGCTTTTATATTATTAGTAATAGAAAGGCAAATATTATAATACTTTCTTGTTTGCTGTCAGCATTCAGCAAATACGCATTTATATAATTTAAATAAATCTTTGAATGACTAATGCACATTTAATTTCACAAACCTTGCAAACTTAGTCGGATCCAGTTGTGAGATCTTGTGAAGTGTGCATTTGTATCCTGCATGATCGCGTGTTCTCTGTGTGACGGTCAGTCCATGTGAATTGAATGTGGACAGGAGGAGAGTTCAGCTTCACTGGAGACTCGCGATCAATAAACATTAAACTCATGATTTCAAATGATGTTTTATGCTTTTGCCCACTGCCATATTCATGTAATTTCCACTGAGAGCTGTATGTAAAATTAGTGTTACCTTGGCTTTATTTGAAAAAATAGGATTCCCAATGCACACAAACTTCCCAGAATAGTGAGTGCCCTGTTGGTTACAGCGTTTACTTCCTTTTTAATTATATTTTTATTAAATATTTATTTTTATGAAAAATACTTTGTCATCTAAAGTATAAGTGTGTTTAACATTTATTTTTTAATTTAATTATTAATTTTCAAATGATTTCAAATTTCTTAAATATAAATAAAAAATCAATGAAATTATATCGGCTTTATATCGGCCACCCTGCTTTCCAAGATATCGACATCGGCTGTCAAAAAAACAATATCGGTTTACCACTAGGTGCATCCCTAGTTTGTATATATGGTAAGCAGTTAAAATTTGTAATCTTTTACTCCCAAAAGGTCATTTAAAGTCATTGTTGTGTAAAGCATCAAACAGCCATTACAAAAAGCAGCTTCAGCAAGAAAGATTCTTTTTTTATTCAACATTTAATTTATTACATATATTCTTTTGGACCATGAGGGTGAGTAAATGATGGCAACATTTTTGGGTGGGTGAACATTTTTATGATGATTATTATTATTACTATGGAAATATGAAATTATTTCTTTAATTAAATGATGCTCTAAATAATAAACTAAAACTGCCAGTAGGTGGTGGTAATTGTCTTAATGATTAAGTCAGAGGCATTTATTAATTCATTTGATTCGTTCAAATGGCTGATTCTTTCAGGAGTGAAGTAAATGGTTCTTTATGAATGGTCCATTGGTTCATTAGGCTTGTTCGACTTCAAGCGGATCATCACCATCAGACCAATCGGTGTATATTACATCAGAGAGAGCAGACGCCTCTGCATGCTTTTGAATTGCTCTCGTAGTACTTTGATGTCATACACCGACCGGTCTGTGCAGCGCCGCTTCAGATCCAACGAGCCTAATGGTTCACACAATTCGTTCAAAATGTGGACCAAGAAATGCCCAAATATACAGTATCTCACAGAAGTGAGTACACCCCTCACAGTTTTGTAAATATTTTATATCTTTTCATGTGACAACACTGAAGAAATTACACTTTGCTACAATGTAAAGTAGTGAGTGTGCAGCTTGTATAAGTATAAATTTGCTGTCCCCTCAAAATAACTCAACACACAGCCAGTAATGTCTAAACCGCTGACCACAAAAGTGACTACACCCCTAAGTTAAAATGTCCAAATTGGGCGCAATTAGACATTTTCTCTCCCTGGTGTCATGTGACTCGTTAGTGTTACAAGGTCTCAGGTGTGAATGGGGAGCAGGTGTGTTAAATTTGGTGTTATCGCTCTCACTCTCTCATACTGGTCACTGGAAGTTCAACATGGTACCTCATGGCAAAGAACTCTCTGAGGATCTGAAAAAAAGAATTGTTGCTCTACATAAAGTGGTGTAGGCTATAAGAAGATTCCCAAGACCCTCAAACTAAGCTGCAGCATGGTGGCCAAGATCATAGGTTCCACTCAGAACAGGCCTCGCCATGGTCGACCAAAGAAGTTGAGTGCACGTGCTCAGCGTCATATCCAGAGGTTGTGTTTGGGAAATAGACGTATGAGTGCTGCCAGCATTGCTGCAGAGGTTGAAGGGGTGGGGGGGGGGGTCAGCCTGTCAGTGCTCAGACCATATGCTGCACACTGCATCAAATTGGTCTGCATGGCTGTCGTCCCAGAAGGAAGCCTCTTCTAAAGACGATGCACAAGAAAGCCCGCAGACAGTTTGCAACCTGTGAAGCTCTGGTGAACTCCATGCCCAAGAGGGTTAAGGCAGTGCTGGAAAACAGTGGTGGCCACACAAAATATTGACACTTTGGGCCCAATTTGGACATTTTCACTTAGGAGTGTACTAACTTTTGTGGCCAGTGGTTTAGACATTAATGGCTGTGTGTTTAATTATTTTGAGGGGACAGCAAATGTACACTTAAACAAGCTGCACACTCACTACTTTACATTGTAGCAAAGTGTAATTTCTTCAGTGTTGTCAAATGAAAAGATATAATAAAATCTTTACAAAAATGTGAGGGGTGTACTCACTTCTGTGAGGTGTATATATATATAGCTTCTCATTCAAACCAATAAGTTCTACTTTGGTTTCATCCATCCATTAAACCTTTCTCCAATAGTCCTCTGGCTTGTCCACATGATCTTTAGCAAGCAATTTTCTTTTTGGAGCACAGTGGTTTTCTTCTTGCAACTCTGCCATGCTCTCCGTGGTTGCTCAGTGTTCTCCTGATGGTGGGCTCATGAACGTTAACATTAGCCAATGTGAGAAAGACCTTTAGTTGCTTAGAAGTTACCCTGGGAACTTTTGCAACCTCGCAGACTATTACACGTTCTGCTTGGGAGTGATCTTTGTTGGTTGACCACTTCTCGGGAAGGTAACAGTGGTGTTGAATTTGCTCTATTTGAACACAATCTGTCTGACTGGATTTGTGGAGTCCAAACTCTTTAGAGATGGTTTTGTAACCTTTTCTAGCCTGATGAGCAACATGAACTCTTTTTCCGAGGTACTCCGTAATCTCCTTTGTTCGTGACATGATTCACTTCCACAAACATGATCAGACTTTGATAGATCCCTGTTCTTTGAATAAAACAGGTCACGTACTGACATTTAATTTTGCCACTCACAGATATGCAATATTGGATCATTTTCCTGAATAAATAAATGACAAAGAAAATAGTTTTGTCCCATTTGTTTGATTGGGTTCTCTTTGTCTACTTTCAGGACTTGTGCGAAAATCTGATTATGTTTTGGGTCATATTTATGCAGAATTATGAATATAATATGAAATCATAGAATGATTTATTTTGCAATTTTGTTGTTTGCTAAAAGGTAGATATCAGTGGAAAACTGGATTGTTTTGAGGGTCACATGTTCAGTAGTATTTCAGACCAAATTTAAATTTTCATACACGGGGTGGGTTTATCTGTAATCCATGGGGTCTATGTTTTGCATCTGTCACCATAGTAACAGCAAGAGATGAGGACGTGTTCTTTGTAACTGGATCTTCCTGTGTACAAGCACCGTTGTGGCATCACTTTGAATATCTTGTTCTTTTGTGAACCTGTTTCCTTCCTAGAACGCAGACTTCTCAGTGCAGTTAACAGGGTCATCTGAAAGGTGGGAGGCGGTGAAGGACGACTCTGGTGTCCTGCATCTTCCCGGCACGGGTATAGTCACGTCCAACGGACAGTATGTTCTTCCTCTCCAGAGCCTGCAGGGTCTCCAGAACCAGCCCATATTACTCACGTCAGGGACTGACGTGTCCGCCGGTGCAGTGCCTAACATCCAATACCAAGTCATCCCTCAGGTGCATACGGCCGAAGGGCAGCTGGGTTTCTCTGCCGTCGAGGGGGCCTCAATGGCGCAGGACGCCGCAGGGCAGATCCATATCCTCCCGGACGGCACCCAGACCATCAGCGTCACAGGCACAGACGTTCTCAGCAACAGTCAGAACCTCATGACCCAATCTGTGCACCAGATCCCACAGGTGTCTCTGGGAAGCTCTGCCTTCAGCACTCAGGGTCAGGTGGTCACTAATGTGCCTCTGGGTTTGCCTGGTAACATTACCTTTGTGCCCATTAACAGCGTGGATCTGGACTCTCTCGGGCTCTCGGGAGCCCAGCCGATCGCCACCGGCATCACAGCTGACGGACAGCTGATCATGACCAATCAGAGCATGGAGAACTCTGAGGGCTCAGCCAAAGCAGGGGAACAGCAACAGACACTCAACTCCAGTGCAGCCGCAGACATGTTTGTGCCTACCACGTCTACAGCGTCCTCGCAGCAGCACACCAGCACGATAGACGGCACCGGCGTGTTGACACAGTCTGCAGCGGGAGAGCAGGGAGACGGGTCAGGCTACCTCAGTCAGGGCACGGTGCAGGTGTCTGGAGGCCAGCAGGTGATCCAGTTACAGCAGTTACCCTTGCAGACTGCTGACGGTCAGGTGTCTGCTCAGGCCCAGCAGTCTCTGCAAAACGTCCAGCTCATCAACCCAGGAACATTCCTCATCCAGGCCCAAACCGTCACTCCGTCAGGACAGATACAGTGGCAGACCTTCCAGGTATGAGGTTATAAATCAGATTGTTTTAAATTACATTTTTAGATTTGAGAATTTACTTTTTTTTTTTAACTATACTGAATTTGTAAATATTGCACTGCTGATACAGACACACTGCACTAATAAAACATAACTTTCTGCACCACTGTTCATAAGTGGCCATGAAAACCATAGCAAACATACAGCTTGACCAGTGACCACCATTCGAGTAGCAAATAGACAATGAATCATCACAAAAACTGATTAGTCTTTATCATGTTTTGTTACTGATGTTGAAATTCAGTAAAAAGTCACAACTTGCATAAATATGTCGAAAACATTACTTTTGTGATTTGGTTACGGTGTGATTTTTGGTGATACCTTTTTATAGCTTTTTGCTCAAACATGGCACTCAGTGACTTAATGCCTGTCCACACCAATAACGAGGAATTTATTAGCATCCACACCCAACAGCTTTGTTATCTGCTGCTTTAAATGGGCAAGCTCTTTAAACTCGTTTGGAGTCTCATTGGCTGTCAATGTTTTTATTGTTCATCAGTAGAAAAAAAAATAGTTTTTAGAGTGATTCCTACAATATAATTTCTTTGTGATGTTATCATTGTAGTTATAGTGTATGAACGTCCTTACTCTCAAAGAATTAGAACAATTAATTAAAACTGAATAGTTATCATCTTTCGTGTGAAGAACTTTAACAGTGTGGATGAATTGCAGGAATGCAGACAGACTCTTTAAAGTAACTATTTTTGAATTAAATTAAGATGACAAGCCTGCTGTGCTTTAAAAATGTTATGAAAAATAGTTAATTATTTTTACATTCCACTAATCTGTCTGTGCAGGTCCAAGGAGTTCAGAACCTCCAGAACCTTCAGCTCCAGACGGCTCCAACTCAGCAGATTACTCTGGCCCCGGTGCAAACGCTGTCTCTGGGTCAGGGCGGTACACCTGTCAGCCTGACCTCCGGACAGATGCCTAACCTGCAGTCAGTTACTGTGAACACCATGGGCCAGGCAGGCATTCAGTTCCAGCAGTCTGAGGACACAGACAGCACTGGAGGTACTGCAGCTGGTGTTTTAAGAAGACTGATTAAAATGTCTGTAGTAACCTTTTCAATAGGGGAGAAAAAACATGTAGATAGTTGTAGGGCCCTATGAAGTCGGTTTCACTTTTTTTTTTTTTTTCGTAAAAATTCATTTTATTTTTTTAGTCATAGTGTTTTCCATTTTAATTTGTCTAGAGCCCATTTTTATGGTTTAATTGTTAAAATTAAAATAAATAAAAAGAATGTCTAATCAGTTGGATTCATATAAAATTTTAATAATTTCTTAATTTTAACACTATTAGTGTCCTGTGGGATGTTTTATTTATTATTATTATTATTACTTTTTATTATTTATTTATTTCGGAAATTGTTGCGTTTTTTAAATTCAGTGCATACAAATCCAACTAAATTTTTGAACTAATCAAATTTAAGCAGTTCCTTTATTTTATGGCAAACAAATTGCTGCACAACAGAGATTTACTGATTAGATTAAAATTGGGTGGTATTCCTTAAATGTTTTCATTCTACTGTACAACAGTTATATTTCTGTCACAATTTCTTTTATTTCTTTTTCAAATAGAGCGGCATTTAATACACAGCCGTAGTTCACTGACAAGCTCACTGTTCACAGTTCACTGAACGCGATATTGTGTAGCTTGTCAGTGAACTACGGAACATGGAACCGGCTTTACTGACGAGATGCGCACAACAATCGTGTTCGATATATCGCCCAGCCCTAATTCCATTCATGTTTTCCACATCATGGAAATCATAGAGCCCTATAAAGGTGACCATCTAAAGTAAACCAGATGAAGCAGTCCAGAAGAATCATTTAGAATGACATTGCAGAGGGTAGATGTGTTTAGCGGTAATGATGCAGTGCTGTTAGTGTAACGCTGATCATACTATACTCTATAGATATTCAGATTAAGGAGGAGCCTGATTCGGAGGAGTGGCCTCTGGACAGTAGCTCTACGCTGAATGCCAATGACCTCTCTCACCTTCGTGTTCGTTTAGTGGAGGAGGAGATGGAGGGATTGAGCCAGGAGGGCAAACGTCTGCGCAGGGTCGCATGTACCTGCCCCAACTGCAAAGAGGGAGGCGGGAGGTGAGATCACACTGCTGAGAGCACATTTCCTTTAGCACGTTTCCTCACATAGTTTTGAGACACAGTACAATTTCTGTGTTTATATTCATATGTAACACAGACACCCCATGGTGTGTGTTTGACTACATGTCTTCATCACTGGATGTGTGTAATATATTTCCATTCTGACTGTACATTTCTAATTATATGTTGTAGGGGATCTAACATGGGCAAGAAGAAACAGCACGTGTGCCATATAACCGGCTGCGGAAAGGTATATGGGAAGACGTCTCACTTGAGAGCTCACCTGCGCTGGCACTCAGGAGAGAGACCCTTTGTCTGCACCTGGATGTTTTGTGGGAAAAGGTTCACGCGCAGTGATGAATTGCAGCGACACAGAAGAACACACACTGGTACTCCTTCTCTCTCTCTCTCACACACACACACACACACACACGTAGTGACTCCTTCTGTTCTAAAACCTAGCCAACTGCTTACATAGGCAGCTAGTGTCTAAGGCAACATCATGACCCATATAGAGTCTGAATTGAAACACTCAGTTTGACGTTAACAGGTTGCTAAGGTAACAGTGCAGCTTAAAAATAAAACAATATTGGGTATGAATTTATAATATTGAACATTGTAATTGATGCTTTAAGCTTTCCTCCAATGTCAGCTATATATAATATATTACTGAAAATGTCTGTAAATAATGTATCTTCCAGCATAGGATGATGTCAGTATCTACATTAACAATGATTTGGGTCAAACAAAAATGATAATTTATCTGAAAATTGTGTGTGTAAACTGGGTTCTGTCAACAAACATACACTACCTTTCAAACATTTATAGTCGGTAAGAGTTTGGAGATTTTGTCTTTGAAAGAAATAAATATTTTTTTATTTAGCAAAGTTGCATTAAATTGGTCAAAAGTGACTGCAAAGTTTTCATTTTGTTGCAAAAAATTATTTCAAAGGCTGTTCTTTTGAACTTTGTTCATCAAATAATCCTGAAATAATAAATATATTATGGTTTCCACAAATATATTAAGCAGCACAAACGTTTAACATTGATAACAATAAAAAAAGAAATGTTTCTTGAGCAGCAGATCATCATATTAAAAATTGGTTTCTGAAGGATCATGTGACACTGAAGACTGGAGTAATGATGCTGAAAATGCATCTTTGATCACAGGAATAAATTACATTTGATAATATATTAAAATTGAAAAAAAAAATTTAATAACATTTCACAATATTACTGTTTTTACTGCATTGATCAAATTAATAAAGCCTTGCCGAGCCTTTATTATATTAAAATAAGAGACTTTATTTAAAAAAAAAAAAATCTTACTGACATTTGACTTTTTATTTTTTTTTAGAAAATGCATATCTTTAATTGAGCTTTTGGAGCAGACTTTGTGCAGAGGGTTTTGTAACAGCTTTTCTCTGTTCTTTTTCTCATTTCTGTATCATTCCTCATTTGACCATTACCAGGAGAGAAGAAGTTTGTGTGTTCAGAGTGTTCGAAGCGGTTCATGCGCAGCGATCACCTGGCCAAGCACATAAAGACGCATCAGAACAAGAAGGGAGGGGGCGGAGCCATGGTGGCCAGCGTGGGTGGAGCTATGTCCTCGGACAGCATCATCACGACCGGCGGCACCACACTCATCCTCACCAACATCCAGGCCGGCACCATGCAGGGCCTGGCCACCGTCAATGCTACCGTCAACACGTCTAGCTCACAGGACCAGCTGAGCACAGCCGAGATTCCTCTGCAGTTAGTCTCTGTATCCGCCGGGGACACGGCCGAGTGACAAACCGCTGCTCTGAGATGCAGCTGAACTCTTTGTTAGACTGCCAAGGTTTCCGCCTCTTCCTGTATGACATCACATCCTTTTCTCCCGCAACCTGAGACTTCATACGTCGATTCCATGCTCACGCATTTACCTTGCTTTTATACCTTTACATATTTACCCTCCTTTACGTAAATATGTACATTTACGTGAATGCATATATATACACACACATATACATATATATATATTTTACAAATATAGAATTATTGGGGGTTTTGTTCATCTTTTTATGGGGAAGCATTATTTCTTGTTTTCACATAAAAACACTGAAATGCCTTATATTGTATTATAAGCTGCCGTGTACAAAGCTCGAGTTCTTCATGGGTGTCTAGCATCTGTTTCAGTGTGTACTTGTTGGAATGAGAATAATCGTGTTGTGTAAGGAATGCAGCGGTGGTGACAGACTGGTGGCTGATGTTAAAGGAGCAGCTTAGCCAAAAGTGAAAATTCTCACATTATTTATTCCCCCTCCGTTACAGCATTACAAACTTGTGCGGTTTTGAGTGAGAATTGTTTTCTTTCCATGCAACAACACTTCCATGTCTGTCAAGCTCCAGAATGGACAAAAACTAGTCCATGTGATTAGAATCAGGTTGTGTGAAAAACAGATCCAAAATGCAAGCTTTAATTCAGTGAGTCATCCCCATCAGCTGTATGACTTTTTCAGACTCTGCATTTTATGTCACCGGCTTTGGTTGGATGGGAAGTTAAGCATCTGTTCCTCACACAAAGCTTCAGAAGAATGTAGCGTCTTGGGTCTGAACTAGTTCTTTTGGAGCGGGGGAGTAAGTAATAGCAGAATTTCTTATTTGTGGGTGAGCTGCTTCTCATTTTAATTATAGGTCGTAAGTGATATTCGTGGTGCAAGTTCCCTATATAAGGAGGAAGATGTAAAACTTTGGAGAGAAGTCTGCCATTGTGCTGTTGGGAGTCATGAAGGTGTCCAATAGTGTCTTTACATGTCTTTGATGCTCCTCATGAAAATGCATTTGATTTATTTTATGTAGTTTTATTTTGTGTACGTAAACCCAGGCCTGGCAAAGGGGAAAAATATGAAACAATCATGTAATTAAAAGCATTTTATGTATCATAATTCTCAAAAGTTGATCAGATCTTTCAATATAAATTTGTTGCGAATGAAGTCTTTTTTGAGCAAAGTGATATTTATATACATTGTAACCTGGATTTGTGGTGTCCACAACTGCTTTTCTAAGGAAAAAAACTCCCTTTGGCTTTACTTTTTTAAAGAACTGGACTGTAATCAGCGCCAAGAATCATTTGTATGAAATTAAGCGGTTTGTAGATTGCCAAATTTGATAAATAGAGAGAATAACTCTTGATTTATGTCTGATGGTTTGCAGCATTAATATGCAGTTACATGTACTGTGTGTTTCAGGACCAAACGAGCAGCTCTGAGTGTCTGGTGTCAATCTAGCGTGTGCTGTGTCAAAATACTTCAGTAACAGCCTATTGGGATGTGTTAAACAAGCAAAAGCGTGGCAGGACCTTTGTGGTCACCTCACAGCCTTAACCGTGTGGTGATGTAGGCGACGTTCACGGTGGTCAATATGTAGGTTTTGAACCCCCTCCTTTGTTCGCTTACTGTAGCTGTGAGTCTGACGCCTTCAATCACAGAGAGCGATTGTCCTCAGGAGTCAGGTAATGAACGTTTTTTAAGGAGTTCTCAAGGTTTTATTTGAATACACTGCAGGTCATCAGGGAGGACGCACCCATTTGCTGTTAGTTCATGTACAAGTATGGCTTTGTTTCCATGTACTGTACAATTATTCTCCTCTGATCTGTTTTTATTCCTTCAGCTAATCATGTCTCTTTATCTACCGATTTTGAGTACCGTTGCCAATTTTTGTGTTGGGGATTTTATATCTCCCGTAGCCAAGTTTGTAACGATCAGGAGTTTGATTGAAAAGGTCCAGCGGGGTTAATGGCAGATAATGAAACACTATTTTGTTTTCTGATTTGATAAGGGGTATTCTGTCACAGTGATCCAGAATTGCATTTTTTTTTTTTTTTTTTGTCTTTTCCTAGTCTAATTTGATTTTGTTCATTATACATAGCATCTTAACATGTCACTTTTATATTTTTATTTGCTCATTTTTCCAAAAAAGCTTCGGACTATTGTACAATGCCCACTTTTGAGGGCAGCTGTTTATTTCACACTAAAATGACTAAACATAATCCTGTGCTTGTCAGTTGTCTTATTTTAACAGAACACTGATGCTTATACTTGCACACAACAGTAAAAATAGATAGTTGACAAATAAGAACCATACATTTTAATCACCCCCATCATAAAAAAAATAAACAATTTAAATTAAAACTATTTCTTCAGCAGGGATGAAAAAATGTGAATAGGAAAAAGCATATGTGCAATACATCTATTTGCACTAATACTACAAAATGTATTATTGAAATGTTCAAATTTTCATGTTTGAAAACCAATCACTTCAAATTCCTGTGTGTGTGTGTGTGTGTGTGTGTGTGACCTTTGTGTGTCAAGTCCAGTAGATGTCACTGCAGCAACAAGACCAGAGCAGGATATCCAGTCTCTGACCGCTTCCTGCTCTCTAAATCCTGACATATTCCTCATCTCATGTGCATTTAGAAGCTTCTCTGACATATTCAATGTTAAAATATGTATTAAAAAGAGCAGGCACGAAGAGCATCCTCCCAACCCACCGTTTTACCCCCTTAAATTGCATATGAAATATGTTGTTTATTTTTGAACTTGCTCAAGTGTGAACAAAATTCCCCTCCATGCCTTTTTCATTTCAATTTAGAAATACACTTACAGCAATTTCCTCTTAGAGGGGCTTATAGATCAGAGTCTGTTTTAACTGTTGTCAACATTAAATCCAGCTGTGTGGAAAATTGATTTGGATAGTTGACAATGTATTTTAAATGTTTTTATAACATATATAATAATGTAATGTTATTTTGAAGAATGTTAGTAACTTAAACTGTTTCGGTTCCCATTGACTTGGACAAAAAATGCAGTGCAAATCAATGGGAACTGAAACTGTGGTTACCCAAACTGGTCAAAATAGCTTTTATTGTGTTCAACAGAAGAAACTCGTACAGGTTGGGAATGACATGAAGGTGAGGAATTTTGACAATTTTCATTTTTGAGTTAAATATCCCTTTAAATAGCACATACTCCATATACTAGGCCCATCTCAATTCATATAAAATCATAAAAACTGCACTTAAGATAATTATAAAGAAAACATGCTTAAAATATTCACCATTGGAGGAAGACATTTCATGTTTTAAATTGCAAACTGCTTTTGTCTCGTCACTTATATGTTTGCGGCCACACATAATCAAAAGTGTCCACTGAAATCTTTTATCTGTCAAATCAAAGCGAAAAAAAGCACTCCTGAATGATGCTCCTGAATTCGACGCGAGTTGTTGCAGAGATTCAGAGAAAACGGTCTATTAATGTTCACATGGAGCCGTCCGTTGCTTGCCACCTTTCATTTGCATAATTTAATGAATTCAATTCATTGTAATGCAATACAGAGAGCACGGTGAACATGAAATGACAGTTTGAGTTAATGAAATGTGTTAACGGTATCATCATTTACTTGTATGTTAATTAGTCCAATTAATTTCCAGTGCACGGTAATCTGAATATTGTAATAGCGCCGTGCGTGTCTGAAGTCAGGTGGGTAGCGGGGCATATTGAAACAAGGCCTATGAATCATCACATCCTCACCTTTCCAAGCCACTGCCGAAGGTTACCCAGAATCCTCCAGTCGCCAAACTGGCCTTCCTCATATTGGAGCCACTCGTCTGGCCCCTCGCCTTTATAGCGCCAGATAAAAGCATCAGCAGTGCAGCTGATAGCTGAGTTTTGTTTGGATGACTTCTTTCTGACCTTGTGCGATGTCCGGTTCCTCTGATAGAAGGAAAGTGATATATTCCTGTAAAAGCAGCAGCCGCGGTGCGAAGAGATCGATGGGAGGCCCTCCGTGGACCTACACGCTACAGCTCTGATAAGTGAAATCGCTCTGGTGTGGATGGGCCACTTTCTGCTGGACCGCACAGATAAAAGCATCCGTGTTTTCCTGCAGGATCTGGATGAGGAGGGCTCAAAAGAGTAGCTGCCATTGTTTTTCAGAATTGCCTTTTGTTATCGTCATGTTAAAACTAGTTCCCAAACATGTTTCTGGATGTTTTGCATGTTTCCTTTGTCTGACACACATTTCAGCTCTTGGAGTCTCTAGTAATGGGCTGATGAGTTGAATCAGGTGTGTTTGATTAAGGAGACGAGAAATGTGCAGTTTTGAAGGGACTCCAGGAACCACTGATCTAAAACATACACTGTAAAAAAAAAAAAAAAAAATGTTGGGTCAACTTAAAATAATTTGTTACCCGGCTGCTTTAAAATTTTAAGTTTAGTCAACTCAAACAAGTTTAGTCAACTTGAAATGTTAAGTTGTACTAAATGACTACTTTTTTGTCAATTTGTGTTGACTAAAATTTTAAGGCAGTGGGGTAACAAATTATTTTAATTTGAAACCACTTTTATTTTTTACAGTGTGGTTTCAAACTGGAGACTCTCGGCCAAGCCAGAGAGGCCCTTGAATAAATCAATTAAAATGCCAGACTACATTGACAACATAAGAAGTTTTATTAATAACAACATCAAACCGTAAACTACAAATAAAAAAACAACAACAAGAATGCAACATTACATTTTCAAAAATATACAGTACTTTTATAAAACTCCTGTCAAATTCTGTGAATATATATACACTATATTGACAAAAGTATTGGGTCACCCCCTTCTAATGAACATGTTTGACTACTTTAGTAAGTTCTGAGTACAAATCTTAATGTTTAAGCATATAATGATATTCTGGGGAATTGTGTGGTTCTGTTTTTATAGCAACAGTTTGGACAGGACCCTTTTCTAGTCTAACATGACAGTGCTTCTGTGTACAAGGCACGGTTCAAAAAGACATGATTGATTCAGTCAGTGTGGAAGAACTTGACTGGTCTGCAGAAAGCTAAGTCCTGATCCCAGCTGAACACCTCTGGTGTGACTTTATATGCAGACCTTGAGCCAAAAACGCATCACCAAGCACCAATGACTTGTATATGGGTACTGTCCAGTTAGACTCTGTTGCAACAGAGATGGAAATACAATTTTTAAATACATGAACTATGTTTCCATCTTTGTTGCCACAGTTTTGTTAGTGCCTTTTTCTGTTCTAAAGAAGGGGGTGTCCCAACACTTTTGTCCTTATAGTCTCTATACAAGTCATTGGTGTTTGGTGATGGGTTTTTGGCTCAATGTATATAAAATTACAAACACACAATTCCCTAGAATATCATTATATGCTTTAACATTAAGATTCGTACTCATAGAAATTACTAAAGTAGTCAAACCTGTTCATTAGAAGGGGGTGACCCAGTACTTTTGGCAATATAGTTTTTATATATATATTTGCCTGTGTGAACTGTGTGGGTATTATTGAAATTCTATTTATTTATGTATTTGTTTATTTATTATTTACATAAAGATGAGGGAGAAAGGAAAAAAAAGAAGAACAGGATTATTCCAAAAACCAAGTCCTTTATACAGAGCTTTCAAAGCAGCTTTGCACTAATAATCATGAAAATAATAGTGGTAAAGTTGTAAACTCCATCAGTTATGAAACACATCTCTTAATATTTTCAGTTAAAGGCAACTTTGCAGAAGACAATAGTGGCATATTCAGATTAAGTCAGTTCAGTGTTGATTCAGTTCAGTTTAATGTGTAAAATTCATCAATCATTAACGAGTGTAATTCAGCTATAAGCAGCTCTACAGAAGCCAATAGAGTCATTTTTCAGCACAGTTCAATATTGATTCAGTTCAGTTCAATAACAGTGTTAAAGGGACAGTTCACCCAAAAAGGAAAATTCTGTCATCATTTACCCTCAAATAGTTCTAAACCTGTATGAATTTCTTTGTTCTGCCAAACACAAAGGAAGATATTTTGAAGAACGTTTGTAACCAGGCTGTTTTGGGGCACCACTGACTTCCATAGTAGGGAAAAAATACTATGGAAGTCAATGGTGCCCCAGAACTGCTCTGTTTCCCACATTCTTCAGAATATCTTCCTTTGTGTTCAGAAGAACAAAGACATTCACAGGTTTAGAACTATTTGAGGGTGAGTAAATGATGACAGAATTTTCATTTTTGGGTGAACTATCCCTTTAATGGATAGTTAACTGCAGAGTTAGTATCATTATACAGCTCAGTCCAGTTCAAACCTATTCTCATCTGATAGTGTCAGTGCAGTCAAATCAATAATATTAGTGAATATTTATTGTCTTTATACCACAGCTGAGCAAACCCAGTGACAGAAATGCCAGAAACATCTATAGAAAACAGATTGAAAGAAGGGAGAAAATAACACAAAAGAAAAATGTTAAGGATATTACAATCAATCAGTCAATCAATACAAAAGTGTTCCCATTAAATAAAGAAACAGTATTAATTATGAATTATAGGTTCTTTTTAAAATTATTTATTTTTATGTAGCAGCAAAAATAACAGTACTTATTTCAAAACAAATGTAGAAGAATTACATTCTTCTCTGCCATTCTTTTTTTTTTCACATAATACAAAAATTAAATCAAATATAATAACAGTAACCATATTTACAATTCGGGGAGTGATTAGATGTTTACTTAATAATCAAACTCCATATTAAATGTTTGTTCTTGGTCTATGGTGGAGACTGTGGGAGAAAGTCTACTAGTTTCTGATGTGTGGTAGTGAAGAGGTCTGCAAGGGAGATTCCAATGACATTTTTCATTCAGGAGGGAAGGGTCATTTGTTTAATACCTCCACAACTTCTGGCCGTAATGGCCATATTTCACCCACATGGACCAGAGTTTACTGAACACATTTTTCTGAAGACGAAGGGAAAAAGTAATCTTTTTCATGATATACATATCATTTACTATAATCCACTCTTGAGTAATAGGTTCTGTTGATGACAAAGCAGATTTTCAAATTTACCCCAAATATGCTACTATAAATGGATCTCTATTATAAGTTATACTGAAAACTGTTCTGAAGCAATCTGCATTTCATGTACAGTATATATAAAATATGTTTGAACCTTGTGGTTTTGAAGTGCGTACAAGCTTTGCTGAAGTATAGCTGCTGCTGTTATTATACTTTGTTTGGGTAAAACAAGGGGGATCAACGGTAGCCAAATACAGTAGGTTTAAAAGTAAAAAGCAATGGAGAATTTTTAGCGGTCGCAATTTATCGCGCAATGCGTGAGGGTGAGTGTAATTTGAGGTATTCTCTTTCATCTGTGGAGCTGTTTGTGGTTTGAGATGCCAAATGGCTGTCTGTGAAGTGCTAGTCCTGGACCGGCCCTCTCACTTCGAATTAGATTAATTGGACCCAGTCTTCCACTTTTTTTTATTTCAATTCATGTGCAAAATATATAAATAAGATAACTGAAGATTTAGCAGGCTGACAGAAAGCCCACACAGAAATAACAAAGGCATTTTCAGCCGCATTTGTGACACAATTTGATATTCCTGAGGGAAAGGGCTCCTGTGAAACAGGACCATAATGAGAACAGTTGGTAGAAATGGTTTATTTTATTATATTTACCTCAGGATATAGCACATTTCAAAAAGCCTGAGGTTTCATCTCGGTCTCTCCCATTTAGTCTAACTGCTTCTCTCGAGCGCTCTCTCTTCCTTTCTGTCGCTTTTGAGGTGGTTAAATATGAGGCAGTAATTTCCCAAAATGGCCACTATTCAATGAGATTGAAAGAGCAACAACTTTGCGAGGAGGGTCTTAAGAATCGTTCTGAGAGCTGCATTCATGTGCCATGTGCTCTGTGTTTCATTCAACCACTTTGTGCTATTCACGTATGTTTTTACCCATGGTGTCTCTCAGCTCTGGTAAATGTGTTGATACGCGGGCCTAATGTATATTCAAACATATGCCACGAGAATCCCTGCGGCACGCACAGATACCAACATCCTGTGTGATATCTAAAACCTGTCGTTGAAATCTATATTACACCACACAATGTTATATATGAATACATATAGGGAAGTAAACTTAAACAGCACTAGCACACTGTAATGCATATGCAGAGTTGGGTAGATTGCTTACAAATTGTAATCCATTACAGATTCCAAATTACATGACAAAATTGTGTTAGTAACGCAATCTATTACATTATTCATTTTAGAGCCTGGTCTCATGAAAATGAGTATAAATAGTACGCCAAATAAAAATGAAAACTCATGGTACGCAAAAATTGTGTGCATATGATAAGCATCTACTGCACAAACCATTGCGTAGTATAAACATGCCAAAGTCCATTGTTGCATATCAGTACCACGAGTTTTTGTTTTTATTTGGCGTACTATTTATACGCACTTTCATGAGATCAGGTTGTCATTTTTGTGCCTACTTTTTGATTACTTTTAGAGTACTTTTGACTTAACCTCATTTATCACATTGATTTAAATAGGATAATCTTGTATCATATTGATATAAAAACACAAAGGCCCGGTTTCACAAACAGGGCTTAGACTAAGCTAGGATTAGGCTATTGTTCAATTAGGACATTTAAGTAATTTTTATAAATGTACTTAGTAAAAAACATTACTGGTGTGCATCTTGAGACAAACCAAAGGCACTGATATATTTTAGGATCAGTCAGTGCAAGCTTCTTTCAGTTGAAACAGCTCAGACTTACATTTTAAGCTTAAGGCTTGTCTGTGAAACTGGGGGAAAGAGTAAGAAAATATATTCCTTTCATTGTAATTAACAACATAAAGTGCATTAAAGATTACATTACGTTAAGGTTTTCCAAACTGGGGTTCAGAAGGGTATTTGTGAGTTTAATGAAAAGCTAATCATTAATTAAATCATTAAAATGTCAAATTAAAATAAATCATTTTAAAATACATGAATTGAACTACAATGTTTCCTAAAAAATGATTTATTTGATTTGTTTACCACCAGTGCCAGAGAACCGTGAACATGCAAATGTGATATTTAATTATTAAATATTATTTTTTTTAAGTCTGAGGGGTACTTCAAGTAAATATATAAGGTGAAAAGAGTTTGGGAATGCCTGCATTACATGTAAATAAATTGAATGTGTGCATTTTAATGTGTTTGAAAGACAAAAGCCTTCCAAAGACATTATAATAGATGGTTAAATAAGTGATAATGAATGAATGAATGATGCATTTATATAGCGCTTTATTGTGTATTGCTGTACACCCAAAGCGCTTTACAATCATGTGGGGGGGGGGTCTCTCCTCAACCACCTCCAGTGTGCAGCATCCACTTGGATGATGCGACGGCAGCCACACTACAACGGCGCCAGTGCGCTCACCACACACCAGCTACAGGTGGAGAGGAGAGAGAGTCATAGAGCCAATCAAGTGTATGGGGATTATTAGGAGGCCATGATAGACAAGGGCCAGTAGAGGGAATTTGGCCAGGACACCGGGGTTACACCCCTACTCTTTACGAGAAGTGCCATGGGATTTTTAATGACCACAACGAGTCAGGACCTCAGTTTAACGTCATCCGAAAGACGGTGCTTTTTTGACAGTATAGTGTCCCCGTCACTATACCGGGGCGTTAGGACCCACACAGACCACAGGATGAGTACCCATGCTGGCCTCACTAACACCTCTTCCAACAGCAACCTAGTTTTTCACCGGAGGTCTCCCATCCAGGTACTGACCAGGCTCAACCCTGCTTAGCTTCAGTGGGCAACCGGTCTTGGGCTGCAGGGTGATATGGCTGTTATATAATTCAAATCAATATTAATGTGTTCATCAGTAGTTGATACAATGTTGAAACACCTGAATCAAATGTTGTGTAGCCATCTGACTAATGACTGAACTCTGTGTGAATGTTCACAAAACTGGAAGTCTTTCTGACTGTATATAAGAGGAGGAATTAGGGAGAATCAATCAATTATTAATAATTTATTGCTATTGTGTGAATATATTGTATTCCTGTATTGTATTCCTGTAATCAATAAAAAAGTAACTGTAGTCGAGTATTTTAAAATGTAGGCCAATTTAATCAAATTACAAGTACTTCATTTTTGGAATCTGATTACTTAATCCAGATTACATGTAATAAATTACTACCCTCTGTACATATGTGTGTGAGACTTTGACCTAAAAATACAATGAATTTTGTTAGCTATTTTATGGCTTTTAGTCTAGCTCTGTTTATAAGCCATGAACTTCTCCTAAATGTTTATCAAACTAACCTTTTAGTGGATACAGTCTTATTATTCTGGGGAAAAGGAATGCAAATCTCATTCAAGAAAGTAGCAAACTGGAACGGAAACTAATTAGGGCAAAAAATGCCCTAACAATCAAAAATGTCCTCCAAATTCATGATAAGGGGACAAAAACTGCCCCCACACAATTAAGTCAGATCTATTACGGCTGTCACGATTAAGGTGAAATGTGAAATGAAATGTCGATTGCGGCATTATACATTTAGGCTACAGTAGATTTGCTCGCACTGAATTAGATTTTATTTTACTCACGGTTTTACTCAACAATCACACACGTTTCTGTCAAGCTTATAAATGCAACGTCCAATCAGAGGTGCCTTGATTCGTCACCGCGGAGAGCGCGCACTTACTGACTGACTGACTCTCATCATAAACAACAAAGTGACTTATTTTGCAGTGTTCTTTGCTCACTTTCTTTATATAATTTATTCCAAGTATGAATAACTTTTATTTTTCATACTACTGAAATAACCAATTTTGTTATGCGTAAAAAGCAACATAAACAGTTCTGTTAATCAACATTAATAATCATTATTACAATATCAAGAGCAATAATCAACGATAACGATTCCTGTTTTTATGTGTAGGCTCTTTACATAATGGAGTTTTTGTGTAGGCTACTGCCTACACATGAGCTGCATTAAACAGTCTGTGTCAGTCAACATAAATGCAGTGTAGTTAGCTTTTATTGATGTTGAAAATCATTTGATTGGTCACAGTCTTGTTGTGAGTGATTAAAGTAACTGGTTAAATTTGTAGTATTTGACATACAGTAAAAACCATACAGTACAAATTGCCTTAACAAAGGTAAAACATGCCCCTGGAAATCAATTCCAGGGGGAAAAGTTTATTTCTGACCCTTGTAGCAAATCATGGTTTGTTGGTGTGTCTTCCATTTACACTTTATACCCTTTCTATTGATTGGTTACAATAAAAACCAGTCATGAGGACTTCGTTCTGTAGATGAAGGGATTACAAAATCTGGGGGATTGCAAATTTACCTCAAAGATGCTAAATGAAAGTTTAAAGATCTTGTAGTGGATGAACCTGAAAGTGATCAAAAATTATTTGGATTTCATTTGGATTTTTATTCAAAAGCTCTTTTATTCACCTTGTACTGTATACACTTTTTTGTTCAATACAATAATCTATATAAATAATTATTTTGATTATCCCATACACTTTGTGATTACCAATACTATAGCTATTTGTAACACTTTATTTCATGAAGTAAAGCTTTAATCCATGTTACAAGTTGTTAAATGAGGTTTTGTCAAATCGGTCAAAGTTTGTCTGGTTAGTACGAGTACCGGTAGTTAGTGAACAGATAAGTAGCAAAAGTAGCTTTTTCTATTATTTTCACAATCATTCACAAAACATTATAATTAAAATAAAATAAGTACATTTTCTGCATGCTGTAAAACGTTCCATTGTGAAAAAGAAGTGCACTTAATTGTACTGAATGTGCACTTGTAGTGTTCTACAAATCTTAACGTATGTTTTTTTAGAAAATTGGATTAGCAGATACTATATTAATGAAGAATTAAACGCCACTTAAGTGCACTTAAAGTGAGTTCATTTTCATGACTGTTGTTAACACAATTAAGTACGCATTTAAAAATTATTAAAAGATTGTATTGAAAGTACATTTAAATATTTCATTATCGCGCTTTAGTACATTTATTTTAGTTACATTTATTATATGTACTGACTAACATCCTATATAGCATGTTAAATATCATTTTAACTGTTTTGTGTTATTTAATATTAAATTTAAAATTGAAATGTTTTAAATGTACTAAATTGCAATTTCATCACGTAGATATATATTTAAATACAAGAAATTACTTATAAATACCAGAAATATTTGTCAGTACACTTCAACCAAATATTGAAGACAATAGTGATTTTTGATGAAGATGTACTACTAAAGAAGTCCTACTTAAGTGGGACAAAAAAAATCATTAAGTATATTATTTATGTAACAAATACTCTTTTTAACAGTATGCCAAAGTGTACTTTTTTTCACAATGGTTGTCGTAAATCTATCAACACAGTTTTATGATTGTCTTATCTGAATGTATAGTGCTCTGTTACTTTGTAGTCAAGCCTCTTCTATAGCAGAGTTTGAGAGTTGCTTTCTCCTCTAAGTGTCTTTAGGGAGTGAGAGCTCTCTGCATTCACTGCACACGCGTGTCCTTGATCAACTGCAGAACTGGCGTATGCTGAAGCTGATCGTTTTCCGCAGGCTAGTAGACTCAGCATGGACCAACTCAATAACCTGATATTCCCCCACAGCTGAATATGGCCAATTTTGCAGTAGGTCAGTGATTTTTTTTCCTTCTTTTTTCCAAGCAGAGACAATTGTGTGACCTCCCTCTATGGTGCCAGCAGGGCTCAAGGGTGTGTGAGAGTGTGTGTGTGAAAGAATAGCTCATTGAATCTCTATGGGAGTGGTCCGAGTTACTGTGTGTGTTAAGGGCGGGAGTCTGAAGGTGGTGGGGAACCTCTGGAAGCTGAAGCAAGGTGGGTATTATGCAAACGATGCCCCTGCAGTCCCAGAATGCTTTGCTCTGGATTGTCTCTGCCTGGAAGTTTCCTGCCATTATTTGTAATCTGCATTAAACTGAGGTGTTTGGGTGGACGCGAGATTGAGAGATGCGGAATTTTAAATGGAAGTAGGGGGGAAAGAACACAAACACCCCGGGCTGCAATTGCTTGATGTGTTTTGCTCTGGTCGAGAGGTGTGTTCTATTCACAGGGTCTAATTAGGTGCTTTCTTGTTTCAGAGGAAATTACAGGTTTTGTATGTCTCAACTCTTCCAGGGAGGAAAATTTAAATAGTTTATTATTTGTCATCATTGTTTGTTTAAGAGTTGTTTAAGCGATACTTTGCCACCATCTTGGGTCTTTATTTTTAAGAGTGTGTACTGTTTGTACTGTTTGCATATACATTCGGACACATACCATCAGAATCAGATTTTTTTCTTTTGCTATATTCTTGTATTCATTAAGGCAAGACTCAGTATTACTCTTGCTCATACTGAAGCGCTTAGAACAAACCGTCTAAACCTACACTGTAAAAAAATTCCATAAAATTTACAATAAAAAAGTGGCAGCTGTGGTTGCCAGAATTTTACTGTATTAAAATACGGTAGCAACGTTTTAGGTTTCATGGTTATAACTTAAATTTATTGTTAAATACTGTAATTTCATTAACTGATATAATGTTAATACACCAACCTATTGAGGTACTGAAATCTGTTTTGTAGCCTACCTTTTTTAATACACTGATAACCACCAAAAGCAGGTGGTGATGAGAAAGTCACATGATGAAGCAAAGCCTATCACAAGCAGCTTTTAAATATTAACATATATAGAAGGTGCATAGTGTCATTCACACAAACACTAAACACCATCATGGTAACACACATGAAACTGAAATAATGCAATAAACATTAATTTAACAGAATTAGGTATACAACCCTAATGTACAAAACTGATAAGAAAAAACTAAGAAGAATCATAATTATTTCAGCAAAAAAACATCAAATTTGAAATGTAACGTAGGAAATTCTGTGAATGTCAATTTACGGATATTCACTGTAAATTATACATTCTTTTTCACTTCCAAAAACTACCGTAAAATTACATGTAATGTCCAATACAGTTTTTCACTGTATACAGTAGAGGAACTTACATATAACAAATCTTTACTGTAGCATTTTTACAGTTTTTTTTGTTTTGTTTTGGGTTTTTTTACCGTTAAATTCACAGTCATTTTTTACAGTGTAAGTATTAAACATTGTTGTGTAACTGCACTAGGATATTCATACCTGTCTCAAATTGTCTGACGTGACAAGGAAAGGTGTGCTACTACTTTTATAACTGATTAGACGTTTGGTCTGTCTGGCAAATCAAAAAATGAAGCTAAAAAATGTTAGAGACTAACATTGCAACTACCAAAAAACACCCAACCAACCACCACTCAAAACATTCTAGCAACACCCTAGTAGCTTTCTAAAAACACTCACATTAGGCCTAAGCAACTGAATGGCCATGCTCTGAAGACTACTAAAAAGTCATTGGTAACTTTCTAGCAACCCTCAAGAACACAATAGCAACACTCTAGTAGCTTGCTAAAAGAACACTCAGGGCTGTTTCATGTACAGTGACATAACTTGCTGATTAACCGCCATAATAAGATGCATCATTGTGGAAATGAACTAGCTAGTAACTAGTAGTGCTGGGTGATTTGACCGAAAGTCTATATCACCTTTTTTTTCTTATTCTTTTTTTTTAGGATTCTGGCAGTTTCACAATTTATCACGTTTTTTTCCTGACTGTGCCTTTATAAGTCTTAATATAACTTAATTTTAATCACGATCCAAACAAACATGTATAGTAAGAGCAGTTTTTGATGTAAATGTTATGCATTTATACATTGTTATACATTTGATTGTAATTTCAAAGTTTAAAGCAAAAACAGAATGGTATAACCTGAGCTCTTTGAAATTATGCTAAATAAAGCATATTTGCAAGAAACAGAAACAGCAGATGGGCTCCATGAGAATGCAGATTCACTCTCTGACAGCAGGTGGTGCTTGTGGAACAGCAGCAATAGATCACTGTAAACAAAGCAGTGCTGTACTTTTAAATACTACATTAATGTGCATTATATAAAGGTAGGTAAAAAGAAAATACCATCTAAACTTTTCTAAAGACAGTCAGTTTTGAGATACATTCATATAAACTGCCACCCCAATTCAGTATTTAGGAATTTGTTCCAATATTTTGCGCATCGTAAACAATGATCTTGCTCTGCTTACTACAGTATTTTCTCCTCTTTGTGTCCATCTTCAACGTCTCTGGCTTTGGTTAATGGCCATTTACAGATGGTTTATTTGCACATTTAAGAATTAGTTATGTGTTATTAATAGTTCTTTAACCATTAGTCAGAAGTGTATGCAGTTAAAAGGGATCACCTCTCAATTCAAGAGGCTGTTTACATTGCTTAGTCACTTGTCCTGGTATGCTGTTTTTTCTTTATTCATACTGTGTGAGTAATTTAAACCGGTTTACCATTCGAACCAGTATATCGCCTAGCACTAGTAACTAGCTAGTTTCCAGTGCAAGGCTGCATCGCCGTTGTTTGAGCCACATTGTTTCAACAAAATAGGGCTGTCGTTAATGAAGTCATGCACATGTGGTGGAGTAATACCTTATGTTAATAACTGATTTGAAAATCTACTGTATTGTTCCAGCCATGTAGGTTTGCAAAGCTGTTTGAGAATCTTGACTTGAACTATGGTTTCAGAAAACACTGAATCATTGAACTATGTTGGTACCAACAGTACTTGCAATCATAGTTGGCTAACAATGCTTTTGGGAAATGCTCTCCATAAAAGGTTATCAATTGCATAACTTTGAAAACCAACAAGAACACCCTAGTAACTTTCTAGGAACCCCAGAATACACAAGTAATATTCTGAGCTAACAACCACTCTGAACAGCTTAGCAAATACCTAGAAAACCCATAGAAAACCCCAGAACACACTAGCAACCTTGTAGCAATATGTTAGAAACATTCAGAACAGTTTATCAACTGTATAGCAAACAACAAGAACAACCTAGCAATGGCCTACGAACCACAACACTCTAGCATCACCTTAACAGCATGCTGAAAACACACAGAACCCCCCGAAAACCAAGAACACTCTAATAATATGCTAAAAATCACACAAAACAGTTTAGCAACCTACATTCAAAATCTAGTTCTGCACTGTCAAGTAGGCATTTGCTTTCACAAAATCTACTTTTTGCTTCTGACATTGAGACAATGAGGCATGAATATGATTATATGTGTTTTTAATGGCTAAAACAGTCAAGGATGCATTCTGATTTCTTCAAGACACAACATCAGTATGTATCCAAACATGCACCAGTCATGTATGTAGTTATTTTCCATATTTCCATTTAGTCCCTCTGAAAGCTCAATTTTTGCTTTGCCCTCTCACAGAGAAATTGTCAGCGTAGCCATTCACTGAAAAAGAGCGAGTGAGCGAGCTTCTTTCAGTGAAGAGACAACCGAGAATCGTCGTTTTGTGGAAATGTACATTAAATGGTGTCAGCGCCTGAATCGACGGAGGTCAGGACAGGGTCCCCATGGTGACAGTTGCAGGGAGAACTCATTGAGAGAAGTGAAAACTAACCCCTTCCCTTTCGAATGGCAGGTAGCTGATGGTTCTCCATATCTCCCATCATGTCTTTGGCAAGGTTGACACAGGTAATGTGCGAGAGGCAGTACTATCCGTACGGAGAATGATGTACATATCATTTCCCAGGCTGACTGATTGAAGACTGTAATCTGGACAGACGTCTTTCTTGCTTTGATTACAGTTGTCCATCCACTGGGAGGAAAACAAGGTGGCCTCCTCAGCGCTCCTGCAACGCCATCAGCTGCTACGCCGCTGCCCTGTGGGCCAGAACAATCTCCATGCCATTTGCGCTCGTGGTACAGCTGGGTGGCGCAACGACAGTAACTGACAGACACAAACTGATTCATTCAACTCCCAAGGTCACTGTATTTCATCCGTCAGGACGCACAAAGAGCAAGGAAACTTCAAAAAACAGCTCTTTCTTTTGAGACGCTTGTCTCGAGAGTACCTGTGATTACTGAATAGGCCTCTTTAAGGGACTGACCCCAAACGAAGGTCTGCACACGCTCGCTAGCCGCAGAAAATGCCAACGAGTAAGTGGATGGTAGAATGGGTGTTTTACATGAAGGAACACTTTTCTTCTGAAAGCTCGTCTCGCTCACAATTCCCTCGTCTCAAGCACACGACGCAACCACCGAAAACGGCCGAATCTATTTTCTCAGAGATGTTCTCCCGTCGACTCCCTCCTGCTGTTGTCGGCTTATCTCTCACATTAGGCCGGGCTCTAAATGGGCGAGATTTCACTGTTGACAGTCGCTTGCCTCTCAGCAGACAGACTATAGCGCATTAGCACACGTTCCTTAGCACATTAGCGTGTTCCCGTGGGAGAAGTGGGATCAAGATGATTGCCCTCTCTTACACGCGTTACTGCTCTTATGCCGCGTTAGACCTGCCATCATTACCGCTCTCCGCCGGTTCCCACAGCAACTAGCAGCCGAGCAGAGCGGCATTAGCAGGTGTCGCTTTGGGGTGAGGTGAAGCTGTCAGGCAATGCTTGGGCCCCGCGTTCTGTCCCTTTCGAGCGTAGATTCGAATATGGAAGTCGAGAGTGGAGGTGAGCCTTTTTTTATTTAAAGTTTATGAATGCTTGTTTTTCCAAGCATTTAAAGAAAAAATAGATCGAAATAGAAAGCATTGTTGTCTAGCAAGTTTGAAAAGTGTAGCCCTTACAGAAGTACTGCTGTTCTGTTGTACACAGTTTGTGTCCAATGGTATTACCATGGTATCTATCTATCCATCTATCCATCTATCTATCTATCTATCTATCTATATAAAATGGTCCTTATAACGTGATATTTTATTTGTATAATAATGGTAATATATATTGTTTTAATTGTTATACTAGTTAATTTATAGGGACCTTTAATTTAAGGTTGATGACCATAGCAGCTGGTACAACAACTCACTTAAAAGTAAAGGTGCTTAAAAGGTTCTTCACAGCGATGCCATAGAAGGACCATTTTTTGTTCCACAAAGAACCATTTAGTCAAAGGTTCTTTAAAGAACCATCTCTTTCTTACCTTATAATCTGAAGAACAATGAATCTTTTGTGAAACAGAAAGGTTCTTCAGGTGAGCAAGTGATGTAATGCAAAATTTCTCCAAATATGTTCTGATAAAGAAACAAACTCTTCCACATCTTGGATGTCGAAGGGTGAATATACTTTCTTCTTCAGATGTTAAAGGTTCTTTGAGGAACCATTTAGACAAAAAAGTTTTTTTTATTATTTTAAGAGTGAATTACAAATTAACTAAACAAGAAAAATACACAGTAAATCCTTTCTGACAGTACTGTTGTACTGACTATCACTCTGAGGTGTTTAAATACCATCAAGGTACAAATAAAGTAAAAAGGGAATGACAGAATGCTTCCTCACCTATGATCAACAAAAAGCAAAGAAAATCAATTTTAACGCGACATTTTAAATTCAAATTGGCCCAAAGAAATCAGAGCGGCAATGTCATTGTTTTATCTGATACACATCAGTCATGTTATCATTCAGATATCCTCCACATATATTTGATAAAGCGTCTTCCGAAACTCTTTATTCTTGTAAAGTAAGCATCAAATTAGTTTTTGACTCATCTTGTTTTTTTCCCCCTCCCTCAGTTTATCTCGTCAAGTCTTCTCCTCCACCCACTCTCGTCTCTCTCCTTGTTTTTCTCATCCAAATGAACAGCTTGAGAAATAAAGCAGAGGAACTTTACATTGTGCTAGAGAGGGGGGTGAAAATTACGGGCAGTGTCAGATAATTGAGCTTGTCTTAAGAGACGGGCTAATAACAGACACAGATGCGGAAGCCGTGTCAGTCTGTGAGCGCGCTGACAGACTCTCTCTGTCGCTGATGAGCTGCGTAGGGGAAATCGTTCCATGCAAACAGCTTCGTTATTACGATTTGGCAAGCGCCGTGCATGTGTGTACCCAATTCAGCCTGAAATGACAGAATCCGATTGACCGGGACACATTCATGCCCTTTATTCTCTTTATACTCGCCAACAATGCAGATAATTACTGCGGCAAGAAAAACTGAAAATAGAATTTCGCAGCATGCAGTTGGGGGGAAAACAATGCAGGCGCTGTCAACGGGAGCATTTCTGTGTCTGATGAAATTGGCCCAGTCACTATTTACTCACAGTGGGAGAATGTCTCAATCTTAGACATCCTCCTACATTTCTGCCTAACTCATGAGCAAATCTCCGCCGTGCGCTCGAACCTTCTGCAGCTGCGGCATCTTCAGCCGGTGACACCAGCAGACCCTTCCTGATGTGGGATGGGCATGGAGTTATTGGGAATTGCTCGTCCCCATTACAGCATGATTTATCAAATGCCCCTCGAGTGATATTGCTGTTTTCGTGTCTCCTTTCTGTTCATCTTCTGTTGATTTAACACCAGTACGACCTTTGACCCGACCTTTTCAGGTAGGCTTTTAAGTCTGGCGAGAGGGTCACCTGTCTGACACATGAGCACAAGAAAGGAAAAGTGTGTTTAAATTTGATGTCTTTATGTTGCAATCAAAGGATTTAGCTCATTGGTCTCAAACTCAATTCCTGGAGGGCCACAGCTCTGCAGAGTTTAGCTCCAACCCTAATCAAACACACCTGTTCCAGATAATCAAGGTCTTAAACTTCCAAGCAGGTGTAATTTGGAGCTGGTTGCAGAGCTGTGGCCCTCCAGGAATTGAGGTTGAGACCACTGATTTAGCTGGTTAGCATGGTCCAGTTAGCCCCTGCTGGTCAATGTTGTAACTGCAACTTATGAGGCCAAAAATTGTATTTATCCATTGAGGGCCATTCATGTGTCAGTCCTCTGTGGTGTGTGCCATGTGTTGCTGCCTCTTGTGTCCATATTTGGTTTGTTTCCTGTCCTTGTTTAATGTGATCATTAGTTAATTCTGTTCAGCTGTGTTTGTGTAATTAGCCTGTGTATTTAAGTTCCTGCCTGTTCAGTTTCGTGTCATCTGGTCTACTCGTTACTCCCCGGTGTTCCTGTCTGTGTCAGCCTTGCCTTGCCTTGCCTTGCCTTGCCCTGCCTTGTCTTGCCCTGCCTTGGAGTCATTAAAGACTGTATTTTGAGTTTACTCCTCGTCTGTGTGTTCTTGTATCCTCCTCGTGTGTACGCATGAGTAGTTCTGTATTCTGTCTTAAGTTGTAGGAATGATCTGAAAAGTTGGGGGATATATTATAGATCAATCATGCTCATGAATATTAATTAGTATTAACTGATTTGCTGATTAAACAGGTATTGGTGTTCGTCATATATATCACTGAATCTGTTCGTTTGGCTGCTGAAGCAAACAGGTTAAAAAGTAACAGCAGTCTAACAGCGCATGTCATTGTAAAAATTATTGAGAATAAATAAAAAAAAGATGGACTTTTCTGTTCACACAAGCCGAGTATGGATTCAGTTTCAGTTTTTATTCGTGAAAAAGTGTGAGGTAAGATGTAATGAGTGTGAGTGTGTATGAGTGTGTCATCTTAGTATATCTAACGTCTTACCTTTATATCCCACAATTCAGACTTTGTTCTAAGAACTGCAAGATATAAACTCAGAACTGTGAGATCTTGCGATATATAAATGCAAAATTATGAGAAAAAAGCCAGAATTGCAAGTTTCTAACGCTGGTTTTACATCACACAATTCTGCGAGATATAAATATAGAACTGTGTGGAAAGTCAAAATTGCATGAAAAAAATACTCAGCTTTGTTTTAAATATTTAAAAAAAAAAAGATATATAATTTGATAATTTATAATAAATTTTAGTTCCTTGACTTTCCCTTAAAATAATTTAATTAGTTGATTCCTTTAAATTAAAAAAGACCATTAAACCCCCAGCAATAATGGTTTTCTTTGCACTGGAGCCAAGCAATACTAAACATCATGATATAATGGAATTTAAAATATAATTATTTTTGTAATTACTGCCTAAACAGTATGGGGGACATTTGTAAAAGTGGGAGGGTCTGGGACTGTGCGCTTTCATGGCCATCAGACAGTCAGTGTTGTCATGATGTCATTTCCTTCAGCTCAAGAGTGATTAGTCACATGGCATTTACAGCTTAGGAGACTGACTCAAAAAATAAAAAATAAAAGAAATGTCGAGAGCAAAGATGGTATATATTAAATCTCATATTTCCAGGAAACTGCCATTGACATGAATGGGCATGCCAGCAGATAGCTTTCTCCAGGCGTTATGGAGCAGCTCGGTGGCTATCATTAGCTAGCGGGTCAGTTTAGTCCGTGAGATCTGTCAGTATTTCGGCGTATTCCGCCGCTACGCAAGCTCGCCGTTATCAGGAACGGAAACGCTCTGTCCAGAGAGATGAGTGCCGCTTTGTGCTCACCATAGACCTCTTTCTCTCCCTCTCTCTCTTTGTTGCTCTAACAAGCCCTGCTCAAGCTCCAGTGAAGCGATAAATTGTAAACTCTGAGAGTGTGGGTAAAGATAAGGCCACAGTGTGTGCCTCTCCCAGAGAGAGATCAGATAAAGTGCAGAGCCGCAGCAGGACACTGGCGTACAGGCCTCCTCCTCTAATCCACACACCTTTGTATTCACTTGCAAATCCTCTTGGCCCCATAAATATGCATGAGCACCTCCTCAGACACTTCTCAATAACGGCTCTCAATAGATGCGATCAGATTTGGGCCTCGCTCTCGTTTTGTTACATTGTGTCCTTTCGCGTGAGCGCAGAAAGCATTTAAAGTCTTTCTGTGGTAATACACAGATATGGGAGTGGATGATGTGCTACAGGTATTGAGGCACAAGGCATGTTTTATGACTCTCGCCATACTTTCGTTTGTGTATATAAACTGCAGAGTGGTGAGAAAAGTGCACAATGCTGGGTTATCTTCAAGCAGACAGGGGCAGAGCAACAGGGGCAGTTTGTTTACTCATGCTGCAGTTTACTTTTTGTATATAGCAGGACTTTGCTTAGGCTGTTTGTGGGTGATACGGTACATTGTAATGCAGGTTTCATGTGGTCTCATATTTGGTCATATGTTGGATTCATATGGTTCTGAAAAACTTTTCAATAAACAAAGTTCTCAACAAAGCAGCATTTATTTGATCAAAAATGCATGGAAAAAAATAAATATTGTAAATTATTAATACAATTTTAAATAACATGACCTTATTTTACATCCCTAATCTTAACAACTACCTTACTAACTATTAATAAGTAGCAAATGAAGAATTTATTGAGGGAAAAGTCGTAGTTAATAGTGAATAAGTGTTCCCTATTCTAGTGTTACCGAAATCTTTTGTAAGATTAGAAATGTCTTTTTTGTCACTTTTGTACAGTTTAATGCAACCTGGCTAAATAAAAGCATTAATTTCTTTAATAAATCATACTGACCCTAAACTTTTGAATTTTTTAACAGTAGTGTAATATATAAAATCAAGATTTATTAATTTATAAATATCATGACATTTTAAGAAGTCACACCACATGACATTTTATATCATTACCTGACCGTGTCATAAAAAGGTCAAATTATCTGTTTGTTTGTTTGTTTGTTTTTATTATTATTATTATTATTATTATGCTTGTTCACTTCACATGACTGATTTGCTGGATAAAAGTTTTGACAAAAGTGAAGCATTTTCCTTCATCCTCAATTTTAATTTCTAGTTTTTAATTAGGCATTTTACTTTTGTATGATACTGTATGAAGACTGTTGTCTCTCTCTGATATCTAGCATTATGTCCTCCAAATAATTATCGAATAAGTTTTTATTCAGAAATGAAAGCATGATTATTAATGAAGAGGTCTATTCAAGTCATTGTACTGCGTGTGAATTGCATTTTTAATGTTTTTAGTTTTTTAATGAATTAATAGATGCAGACAAAAAGTGCATCATGCTATTGAATCAATCAGTAGCACTCAGATTCAATGTGCTTGTAATAAATATCACTAAAAAAAATTATAATAATTGCATTTTCAACAGCCATTCAACCCTGTTATGTTAAATGTTATGAAGTTGAAGGTCAGTGGCAAAATGGCTAATTACACCCTTGTGTAGGTGTCATTTTTCGTCATTAAAGGTTTTTTGTAGAAAGAAACAAATGGTACTTTGGAGAAATAATGTACACTGAGATGAAGACTTTGTGAAAGATGCATTTTGTGCGTGTGGTGTCCCCATCTGACAGTATGTTTGCATTAGTGTCTCTCTTGTGCAGCTATGCTGATGTTGGAAGAGCTCACACTGCTTGAAATCTTCATTGCGTACATGTGAGAATGCATTGCTCAGTTGGTGACAGAGCCTGTGTGTGTGTGTGTTTATATGGAAAAATAAGCGCAGCTCTAAGATGAAGCTGTTTCCCGGAGGAGCAGCATCACCTGTCAAAGATGATCACAATACCCAGGAGAGCAGAGAACACACAGACACACTGTCATCATACAATTACACCACCTATTACAACACCACAGCCCCCCCCCACACACACACACACACATACACACTTTTGCTATTCAGATCACTGTTCGTTTAACACTTAAATGTGGCTGCTGCAATTTTGTTCTCATGTTCTTCTGTCTCTCTCCTCCTCTGTCCTTTTATGAATAGAACAATATTTGAAGGATCTTCACAGGCATTCAGGTGTCATCATCTGTCTGAAGGTGTCAATCATTACGTGATTTATTTTTGTCTTTTCATCCTTTTGCCATTGAGACATTGAGCATGTTTGGAATGGGATTCCACTTACTATTTATCATTTATTAAACCAGTATGTATACTGAGTATGTATACTGTGCATATTCATAGTTTTCATTACCGTTGTGAAAAAGAAGTACACTTTAGTATAATTTTACAAATATAGGGCTAGTTAATCACATAAATAATTTTTATACTTAAGTGCAAACTGAATGTAATTTTTTCAGACTTGTTAAATGCAATTTATTGAAAATGTATAATAGTTTAAATTTATATTAGTGCGATGTGCTGAATTTTTGAGTGATTTTGATCCACTTTGATAGGACTTAATTACATCTAACAACTTACATATGCCATTTCATTACTATTATTTAGTATTTTCATAGCTATTACTATTTTTAAAAAATAAATAATAGCATATTATACAATTCCACAAATTCATTGTCTATGGCAGGGGTAGGCAACGTCGGTCCTGGAGTGCCGCTGTCCTGTAGAGTTTAGCTCCAAACCTAATCAAACACACCTGAACAAGCTAATCAAGGTTTTCAGAATTACTAGGACTACAGGCAGGTGAGTATTTTTTTTCAGTGTTGGAGCTAAACTCTGCAGGACATCGGCACTCCAGGACCGACGTTGCCTACCCCTAGTGTATGGTGTTACATAATTCATGTCTCAACTCATTATTTGATTGGACTGTGAAAAGTTAACACATAATTTGATTAAACCATAATTGTTTGATAATGTTAACAGGACACCACGCACTGAACAAAGTTAATGTGGCAAGTTTAATACCTTTAATGTTGCATGCTGTGTCCTGCTAATTATTTATATAGAAGGTTATATAATATGTGGTCTACGTAAAGTATGCAGTACACTAGAGAAAGTGTATTTGAAATGAAGATATAATGTGTATTTGCCAAAATCTCTGTAATGGTTAAAACCGAAGGCAGTTTTACCGAGCCATCAGTTCATTGCTTTCACCTATAGCTGTGTATTTATATTCATTTCACATGTGGTAAACAAGTATAATTAATGTTGTCATGATTAGCCTGATTGGCTCAGAACTGGACAATCAGTATGTACTTCAGATCTGAGTCACCACAGTATGTTGTGGTCTGATGCATTAAATATTATTATTTACATGAACCTAAACATTAATAATGAGTGTAAATCCATTATATTTCATAACAAATAACTAAACTGACCATTTGTTCACATATTCCCAATGCAGTCAACAAAAAGAATCAGTATTTGTTGTTCTCTCTTACAGTTTTTCCTATCTGTCCTTTTCCAACCTGTGTGTGTGTGTGTGTGTGTGTGTGCGTGTGTGTGTGCGTGTGTGTGTGTGTGTGTGTGTGTGTGTGTGTGTGTGTATGTGTGTTGGCACACCCCATTCACATCCTCACTCACCTGTGTGTAGTTGTTCCCCAGATGCAGAGATGTCTTGCGTCAGTAACTGCAGATTGAGCTGGTGTGAAGACTTGGCCAGCAGATTGGGTTTAACAAGCCAGATGGTTTGTAATTGTCTGATCAATTCAGTGTTTGTGAGATTTTATGCCTTTCGTTATTATTTGTTTTGCCACTTACAATTTACCATGCAAATTCCACCATCCTTCACTGGGAAAACACTGCATAGTGTCCATATGTCCACACACACACACACAGCGACATACAAGTGTAGTCGTCCATATGTAGGTATTTGTGTGTGGGATATGGCTGATTTTAGTGCCATCCCTGAGGACTGTATCTACTACACCAGTGGCTCCTGCTTCTCAAGTGTTTAATACTGTGTTCAAACACTTCTAATACTTTTACATAATTAGTGAAATGTAAATTATTATGTCATTGGGGGTGTTTTAATCCCTTCTATTTAGATTAGGAAATTTAATAAATAAATTAATTGTTACAGTGTAATTACACCAAAAATATTGTAGAGTAATATTGATTAGCTACATGTACTTACTATAGGGTAAAGGTTATGGTTTGGTTAGATTATGAATGAATACTGTAGGGTTATATAAGTAGGGTTATATTAGTGAACACGTAATTGCTTATTAGCATGCATATTACTTGCATATTGGCTGTTTATTAGTTCTGTGCATTATGAGAGAATTAAGATTTGTTTGATGAGAAGTGTGATCTTATGTATGCAGGAAAAATATTTTTCTGTTAAAGTCGTTGATGCACAATTACCCATGTCTTGGCATTCTTACCTTTTCTTCCACTTTCAGTGATGATTTACTAAGTCGCCATTTTCTCTATTTTCTTTTTCACTTTGCATCTGTGTGTTTCCTGCAGTAATAACATCGCCGGCAGCACTCGTGCTCTTCTATGAATTGTACTTCTTGGACTTCCGGGAACAGTTGACAAGTTAATGTGAACTCCATACACAGGTATTCATTTACAGTGACACTGTCATATGATTGCTTTGCATTTTATGTTAAAATAGTCCTCGTCTGTCTCTGAACAGACTGAAATGCAATTTTGCTAGCATAACATGCATGACATTTGATGGACCTTTACATTGAGAGCATGCTGGATCTTTATTAGTTGCTCTAAAAGCACTTCAGTGAAGTCATTTGACCTGTGCATAAATTACTTAACCCATATATATATTCTAGATAGGCATTATCAAAAACATTTGTTTCCCAATAAACACTCCACTGAATAAAAAATTTAAAAGGTAATTTCAACATTTTATCTCACAATTATGATTTTTTTTTTTTATAACATGCAAGTTATGAAGTCAGAATTGCAAGATATGTTGCAAGATATATAATTCATAGTTATCATAGTTGTCATAGTTATTGGTTCATTGATTATGTTCACCTGTCCCTTGTTTAATTCCTCAATTACTTGCATGTATATATGCCTCATTTCCCTCAGTTTGATGTTCGGTATAGTCTTTGCAGTTTTTTTTTTTTTTGTTTTTGTTTTTTTTTACCATTTGTGGAAACCTTGTAATTACAAGAAAAGTCAGAACTGCAAGAAAAAAAGTCAGAATTGCAAGTTTATATCAATTCTGAGAAAAGAAGTCACAATTCTGAGAAAAATTCTGAATTGTGAGAAAAAGTCAGAATTGTGAGTTTATATCACACAAGTCTGAAAAAAACCCCATAAAAACTGCAAGAAAAAAGTCAGAATTGAGAGATATAAACTTGTAATCGCAAGAAAAGTCAGAACTGCGAGAAAAAGTCTGATTTGCAAGTTTATATCACATTTCTGAGAAAAAAGTCAGAATTGTGAGTTTATGTCATGCAATTATGAGAAAAGAAGTCACAATTACAAGAAAAACAGAATTACAGGTTTATGGGGTTAACAGTATCAAATTGGAGGTTAGAGTGTCAGTAATGTATTATGATAAGATTAAACACTCAATTTTCATTTAAGGCATTTCATTATTGAATTCAGTGATGTCATTGTCTAGCTCAGTTTAGTTTAAATAGTATCTGTGAAATCAAATCGACGATAATCGCTAGAAATTAAGTGTCCCCAACTGAGCAAGCCAGAGGCGACAGCGGTAAGGAACCAAAACTCCATCGGTGACAGAATGGAGAAAAAAAACATGGGAGAAACCAGGCTCAGTCGGGGGGCCAGTTCTCCTCTGGCCAGACGAACCAGCAGTTCAATTCCAACCGCAGCCATGTCAGATTGTGTAGATTTGTTTATATCACAGTTCAGAGAAAAAAGTCAGAATTGCAAGATATAAACTTGCAATTGAAAGACAGAAATTGCGAAATTATAAGAGCAATTCTGAGAAAAGAAGTCACGGTTGCAAGAAAAAATTCAGAATTGTGAGATAAAATTGTAATTGCAAGAAAAAGTCATAACTGGGTCATAACTGAATTGCTAGATATAAACTATAAACACATTGTTGGGTTAATTGTGCTGCATGGGTCATAATTCTGGGTTGTTTGAGGTACTGTAAACACACAGTTGGGTTGTTCATGCTGGGTCAAATGGACTGCAAGGGGTTCTTTCACCTGGGTTGGGTTATTTTGATCCAACCGGTTTGTATATTTCTTCATCGAATTTTCTAGATGTTTCACTCGTCTCGTCGTCAGACGGTTAAGCAACTCACAGCAAGCAGGATTATAAGGTAAATTAATGATGATATGATTATTTACCTCTATTTTTAATAAGCTGTGCTGTGGTAAGAGCACACTGATTTCACGGTTAATGTGATATTTGATCTGTCGCCGTGCGGGTTAACGTTAGCGTTATTCTGTGAATGAAGTAGCCGCCTACATTTTTTGTTGACAAAAAAGGCTTCAACAATCTCTTTATCGTTATAAAAGTTATATATATTGTGTGTGTGTGCGCGTGCAAAGTTTTATACACTTATTTTAATGCCTCATGGAAACGGTACGAACTATAGTTAGGTCAGAAATACAGGGGTAAGTTCAGTTAATTTACTGTCTGTGTAACGTTTCTGTATGGCTTTGTAATGTTTTGTCAGAATTATATAATTTCATTCATACTAAAATTCATCTTTTAAGATCTTTTTTTTTCAAGTAAATGTCTGCTACGTGCCGAATCCAACAATAACTTCCATTTTCGCGCTCTTTTTTCCTCAGGTAACGTTAGCTGCATTAGCGTTAAACCACAATATTACTGGTATGTAATATAATTCTTAAATATTGTTACTTAAATGTAATGTTGTCATAGCTACAGTATGTAAAGTTAGACTTAATCTCTCATGGTGTATGAGGTCCTTTTACTCTGTTTTAGTGAATGCTTGTGTTTTTTTTTTTAATCAGGACAAGGGAGGTTTATCCAGGTTAACAGTAAGCTAGAGAGGCCATGTAAAGTGTTCTTTATATGTTACTGTTACAAATAATAATTTGTATTTGAGATTGATGAATAATAGGCAGATCACTGGATTTCCAGGCTAGCATACTGTATGGTTGTGCTAGCTTTTAACCCAGATTTTCATCCTTATTTTACAGGATCTGTTTTTCCTCCCCAAAAAATTAAAGAAATGGTGGATTCGCAGCAATGGGTCTACAAGCATCCCAGAAATCCTGAAGGAGTTCCCCAGGCTTCTAAGAAAACTTGGCATGGTAAGAAATAATTTAGATTTTATGGTTTCGTTTACAGAAATTTGAAATGGTTAAATTGTTAGTGGGGTTGTGCAGATAGACGAGATAGTGTAATGACGATAGTCAGAGATATCGCTGAGAACTGATGTCTTTGTCGATAGTCAAGGCGATATTACAGGAGCTGCCCCACATCTTTCAAATTTGAGCACATTGTTTTCTGTGAGTGTTCACAGCAGCAGCACCTCTGCCAGAACGTCACTAACATCTACATATTCCTAATAAATGACATTGTTTGTCTCAGGAAGTCATTAATGTAGGCTGACTAAATCACACTTCAGCCATGCCATTGTCGCATGGTCTGCCTGTGTCATTTGTATCTGATCCAATCTATTTAAATCCAATCCAAGCTATTTAAAGGAATGAAGACATTTTCACAGGAAATGTGTCAATGTGTCGTTTCAGTGTGTCATTTCTTATGGTGTAGATGCTAAAAGGGAGAGTGCTTTTAAAGTCCTGCCCACTCTGCTTCCCCAATCAATATTCAAGAACAGAGGAAAAGTCTTCAGACCCGCAACCATAGAATCCTGGAAGTCATTAATTTGACGTACAACCTGTACGTTTATTTATTTTTTATTTTTTTACTTTTTCTACTCCATACACAGTACTGTGCAAAAGTTTTAGGCCACTAGTATTTTCATCAGCTAAAAAATAGTTTTAAGTCAGTTATTTCTATCTTTTGCTGTAGTCTGTCGGTAGGAAATATAAGTTTACATTTCCAAACATTCATTTTGCCATTAATTGTAATAATCCAGTGAATGTCTGACAACTGCTAGAGCTCCACACAGAGATCTGATCTGATCATCATCCAGTCTGTCTGGAATGACATGAAGAAACTGAGACAGACTAAATCCAGAAGAACTGTGGCAACATCTCCAAAATACTTCATGAAAGCTACCTGCAAAGCTACAGTACTGTTAAAAGTTTTTAGACACTTGTGAAAAAATGCTGTTAAATGATGATGCCGTCAAAAATAATGTCATAAATAGATTTCCTTTATCAATTAAATAATCATTTAGTGTGAGCATCCTTTGCATTTAAAGCAGCTTTTGCCCTCGGTGCAATTGAGCAGAGTTTTTTTAGTTACCTTTGCAGGGAGGTGTCTTGAAGCATTTTAGAGACGTTGGCACAGGATTTAGTCTGTCTCAGTTTGTTCTGTTTCTTCATGTCATTCCAGACAGACTGGATGATGATCAGATCAGATCTCTGTGTGGAGCACAAAAATTTCACTGGATTATTACAATTAATGGCAAAATTAATGTTTGGAAATGAAAACTGATATTTCCTACAGACACATTACAGCAAGAGATCGAAATAACTGATTTAAAACCATTTGTTTTAGCTGGCTAAAATACTAATGGCCTAAAACTTTTGCACGGTACTGTATATATATATTGGGGGCTTTAAATTATGCCATGTTGGTTGGATGAAATTTAGGTAGACAACCAAGAAGTGCCAGTAAGCAGAAAAAAACCTAAATCAGTAACACAGCAACCTTAGTTTGAGCAACCTTTACCAGACCCAGTTCACAGGAAAACCCAGATGGTTTGGCTGATTTCCATAAAATACACTTAAATGTTATTTATTTAAGTCAACTTAAATGTAACAGCTTGTAAAAATTTTATTTATGTTGCAAGACTAAGTGTTGTGTAATTAACAGGTGGGGACCAACATGGTGATGCATTCCTGCACATTTTGTGCCTTGGTGACGAGACAACGACATCCCACACCTTCGCCATTGTTTCGGGCCATGCCATTGGAACGGACTTGTTGCTTGAGGCTGTTTATGTTTATTTAGCTACACTAACATCTTCCTTCCTGGGAGTTTCTCCAGCATGCAGTATATCATATTGATGGACATGAGTCTTCGTGTGTGAGGTATTTGAGGGCAACAGTTTTTTCTGGCCACTTGTAACGTTTTCATTTTTTGTCACATGTATTGTCTGTTGTAGGTCTCTTTGTTTGGCTTAGTTTTAATGGCACAATGTTTGGACTGATTCTCATGTGGCAATAATCAATTTCATAGTGTTATGATGCTGCAATGTTGACAAAAAATAGGAATCTACAGTACCTAGTTTACACAGTTTTGTGTTTTAAAGAAACTGATCTACAAATACCGTTGTTTTATTTGTGCTGTAGGGGTTGGATGTAATGTGAATGTAATGTTTAAAAAATGTAATGTTTAAAAAGAAATGTGAAAACTCATTAAATTGATATTTACAGTTGCATTTTTTGTGTTGTGTAATTGTATTAAAGAAAAATAATAATTTTACATTCCTTTGTGATTGTTATTTATTATTATTGGTAATATTGGTAAATATAAAGGTAGCAAGGCAATGAGACAACAAATAACCCAATGTTTAGGTAATGTTTAACCCAGCAACAGAGTTAACCTGACCCACTGGTTGGGTTAAATAAACAACCCAGCATTCTGGGTCAAATGGCTCAACCCAGCACTTGGGTCAAAACAACCCAGCACATGTTCTGTCCCATAGTTACCCAGCGGCTGGGTTAAGGTTGGGTTATTTTTTAACCCAGCATTTTTAGAGTGTAATTGCAAGAAAAGTCAGAATTGGGAGAAAAAGTCAAAATTGTGAGATATAAACTTGTAACTGCGAGAAAAAGTCAGAATTGTGAGCTCATATCTCACGATTCTGAGAAAAGAAGTCACAATTGCAAGATATAAACTTATATATTTATATCTTGCAAGAACAAAAGTCAGAACTGTACGTTTCTATCACGCAATTCTGAGAAAAAAAAATCAGAATTGCAAGATAAAAAGTCACAACTTTTTTTAATAGAGTGGCAGAAACGGGCTTTCACAGTGACTTTTATAGTCACAACGACTGTTATAGTCAACACTTCTTACCTGTAGTTTGTGCATGTTAACTTGCAGATAAGTCTGTGCAAATGTTCTCTAACTGCTCAGTTTCCGCTCTCACATATTATAGACCGCCACTCTTGTAGCAATCAGCTGCGTACGGATTTGCTCATACCCATGCTCGACTCCCTGCAGTCGCTTGGCTTGATTCCTGCGCCGTGAAGTGGGCTAAAGAGTTTTGCATTGAGTGAAAGGGTTAACCCTTCACTTGAAGCCCAGCTACTGGCTTTGTCACTCTGTTCTTTATGTGGATAATTAAGTCACTTTAAAGCGATCTTTTGTTTCTTTTCTTAGGTGTGTAATGAGGGAGATCGCTACAACACGCACCCAATCAGAAACAGCTAATCTGACCATATTGTTTGACAAGTGTGTTCCTTACTGCTCTCTGCCACAGGAGATGTAATCTGAAACAATTATGCCAATTCCTCAGAACAGTATGGTGCGGGTAAGTAGCTTGTTTTCCACCTTCGTCAGGTTACATTCAATGGCCTCTCGAACGCCATCATCTAGAATGGGAATCTCAAGAGTTAGAAGGTAGTTAGCTGAACTTTATGAGCTGAGAAGCAACATCTTGGCTGCTTTGGTTCATGCAGGAGCTAAGGTAAATCGCCATTTGTTCAGATTTTGTTTTAGTAGCAGTGATTTATTAATTTATTTTGATATTGATATCTTCATATCTTCTACTCAACTGAATTTCTCTTTTCCCCCAATATTGGCGTTTCCTAGATGGTTTAGACCCAGGGCAAGTTTCTGTGTTTCTTAATGTTTGTGTGTGTGCGCAGAGCGAGCGCCGATCTCTGTCTGTCTGTAGTTGTGTGCTCTTTAGGTTGCGCATTAATATAGAACGATGATGCACACCTTCCAGCCAATCAGTGTTTTCAAACAGACTTCAGAAACCTGCGCTCACACACACACTGTGGCATGTTGATGCCAGATCATTTAAAAACAATTACCGAAATACAAAAATCCCAAATCTGACATTTTCCGGGACAGAATCTGGTGCAAATTAAGCACCGACTTATCCAACTTGGGCATTACGATTTTCTCCATCAACAAATTTGTCCACCTTGTGTATGTATGCCATACTGATGCTAATGTTTTGTCTTTGTCACTTTTCGCTTTATCAAACAACAATATGTGCTGTAACATGCAAAATAATATGCAATTAAGTGTCTGAAAATATTACATTAAGTTTCACATTTTGGTATATTCTTTTTAAAGTGTGTTATTTTTGTAATAAAAACGGTCATGTTTATGTTCTGTTTTGTGGACTGTTTTGGTTTATTTATTACATTCACCTGTCCCTTGTTTAGTCCCTCATTTACTTGTGTGTATATATAGACTGTAAAAATTATTTTAAAATTTTGCCATTTCAACTTTTATTAGTAGACATAACAAATTTTTTATAAATTGTCCAGACAACAAGAAAATATAAGTTTATTGGCCCTTAACTAAGCTGAAAGTTTTATGAACTAGTATAACTGTTGTTTCAAGAACGCTGAGAAGATTGCTTAGAAACGCTGAGATGTTGAAACAACTGGATCACACCGCCAAAAAAAAAAAAACTAAGATAACAACAACTTTTAAGGTAGGGTAACATAGTTTATTAAGTTGACTCAACAAATTGTTTTTTTACAGTGAATATACCCTCATTTCCCTCAGTTTGACGTCCGGTATTATCTTTACAGTTGTTGCTTCTCACCATTTATGGATACCTTTTCTTTGTTTTATTTTGTTAAAGTGTTATCTGAAACTAGATCAACATCTCCTTGTCATTGCCTTACTGGCAGTGAGAATGCCTTTCCGATATCAGAAAAAAAAAAGTTTGGCAAAAAGGGGATTCGAGCCCGGGTCGATCGCTTTAAAAAGACTATGACACACATTTTACCATCTATTCTACACCATTGGAACTGTTGTTTAATGAGTGTTGACTAGCCTAGTCACACATTGGTGGGCAGAGTTAGTGCAAATAGCCTCTGCCAATAAGGAGTGCTATTTGCACTTATTGTAAATAGACACTGGTTTTTTCCCCCCTGTCTACTGCCTATGATACAACAGCTTAGGATAGTCACGAGTGATAAGCCAATCGGTGTAATCAAAACATCATTTCCCTGAGCCTCTATAGGCATTTACAACTCTCATGATTGGCTGACAAAAATTCTGTCAGCATCTGTACAATCACACCTTATTAATGTTTTTCTCTGTTGTCCATGACCCTATCAGAGTAAAACTGCTCATCTACATCCTCTGCTTTCTTATCATGCGTCATGAAAAGTCCCTCACATTAGAGAATGTGTGGCCCGCTCTTGTGAAGCAGACATTTCTGTTAGTGTAGATGAGTCTTTCCTCAGATTAAACTCAAACCTTGTGTCAAATCTGACACATGGCATCTAACAAGACCTGAAACATCACAGACAGGAAGTAGACCCAAGGTTGTGGAGAACTGCTGCCTACCAGGACTAAATTTAGCTCCCTGTTGAGCTCTTAAACTTTATCACTCCTGGTATTTGTCCTCAATGGCAAATTAACAGCCTTCGCCCTACGCTTGGGTTTCCTTTCAGGAGACAGAGCTTAAATTATTTCTAACTACCCTGAATTTACTACTATTCTGCTGTTCACAGGACAGAATGAATGCCAGGACTAAAGTAGAGGAGATAAAAATTTATGGTATCTTGCAATTTAATGGTTGAAAAGATGCAATTTGAAAGATCATAAATTGTGAAGGAGTGCATGCTCCATTGAGCTTGATTCAGTGCTTGCTGTTAGAAGTTGATTTGCGAGTGTCTGCAGAGTGTGATTAACGACCCGATGAGCCCGAGCACCGCTAACCACGTTACCACTAATGCTGCTCATTAGAATAAATAAAATAAATTGACTGCAGCTCTATGAAAACTCTGTAATGGTTAAAAATCAAAGAACATCACCCACCGGCCCGGATTTAGCTCCTGGGTGCCCGTCGTATGCGGTGACAGGGCCAAGGGAGAGCCTGCCGGACCCAGCCGCTTGGGGAAATACGACCGACGGGGAGGAGAGAGGATTGTTTCCTTGACTGGTAACCACATGCCAGGGGCCTTTTTACTCTGAAAACCATTTGAGGAGAAGTGAGTTATAACGCATAAAATTGCATTTCAAGCTGATAATCGCTTGGTCACTTGAAGATTACGCTCGTTGCTGTTGTTTTTTTCCTGCTCGTGGCCCGGAGTGGCAGTAATAGTGCGTGCGCTCAGAGTTTTAGCTTTCTCTGCTGTCACTCATTTGCGCAGGCCTCTGGAGCCGGATCCCTTCAGACAGGGCTGTTCAGGCTGATAGAGTCATCGCTCACAGAAAACATGGAAATTATGGGAAGAGAAGTGGAAATAGACTGTGGATCCAATCTGATTTAGCGTGAAACGTTTTCTTAAAGGGATAGTTCACCCAAAAATGAAAATTCTGTCATTAATTACTCACCTTCATGTCGTTCCAATCCCATAAGACCTTCGTTTATGTTCACAACACAAATTAAGATATTTTTGATGGAATCTGAGAGCTTTCTGACCCTGCATAGACAGCAATGTAACTACCATGATCAAGACCCAGAAAGATAATCAGGGCTTCATTAAAATAGTCCATGTGACATCAGGGGTTCAATCATAATTTTATGAAGCTGCCAGAATACTTTTTGTGCACAAAAAAACCTTAAAAACTTTATTCAACAATTTTTCTCCTCTGCGTCACCCTGTAGCACCATTTTGGAGGCATGCGTGTGCTTTTCCTGCAGGTAAACAGCGTGATGCTGCTGTCGTAGAACAGAAACTCTCTACAGGGAGACGCGGAGGAGAAGAACTGTTGAATAAAATCTTTCTTTTTGTTTTTTCTTTATGCACAAAAAGTATTCTCACAGATTCATAAAATTACGGTTGAACCTCAGATGTCACATTGACTGTTTTATAGCTCTCGAATTTCATCAAAAATGTCTTAATGTGTGTTCTGAAGATGAACGAAGGTCTTTGTTTGGAACGACATGAGGGTGAGAAATTAATGACAGAAGTTTTTGGGTGAACTATCCCTTTAAAGGAGCAGATGAAAGGTTGTGAGCCTTGGCCTAACCCTTTTCTTTCTTTTTTAATCTAAGATATAAAGATCAAACACAAACTTATATACAAAAACAAACTTTTAAAAATGAAGTAGAATTGAAACAATGGATTTTCTGTTTCTGTCTTTCTCCAGGTTTTTTTAATAAAAGTGCCTGTTCCTTTGTGGTAGATAATTGATTTCTTGGATGAATTGTCCAACACATTATTAAAATCAATGCCCAATAAGTCATTTAATGCTGTACACTTATTTGAACCAGTCAAAATGGCTTTTTGATTTTTCGTCATTGGATCAGTTTCAATGACAGTGAGGTCAAAGTTCATGTAGATCCTGATAGCTAATCATAGATTCATATTGTGGATCATGATGGCGTGCTCTGGAAATATGGTGTGATTCCACACAGACTAAGGACTATGGACATAGTTGACTGATTGCTTTATTTATTTATTTATTCATTCATCAAAGTTAAGGTGAACCTTCTTAACTGTCATTAAAAAAATCCTTAATGCACTGCTTCTCATGGCAGGAACAGCAGTGTGATACATTGTTGGTAATGTTCAATTTTACTAATGAATATTTTCACCTCCAATATGCTGTAGTTCTGTTGTCGGCTGTTTGTGCTTACTGCAGTAATCACTCATATGTGATCACAGACTTTAAATGTGACTCATCCATTTAGTTATTTGCAAACTGAATATGTCAACACTGCAGAGAAAGTAAAACCAGACAACCTAATTCCAGAATGAAAGTAAATTATTTAAAAGTATTTAAAGATTTGGATATTATTTTTTTTCAACTGGGAGAAATGAAGTGTGTTTAACTGTGTGCAATGTGCATTTGTATTGCACTTCAAATGTTCAAAATATTTTTTTTTTAAACTGTACTTGCAGATAATTAAATAAAAGGCCACTTAAGTGTATTTTAAAGAGACACTTTATGACTGTTTCTTAACATGCTTAAGTACACATTTTAAAAGTGCACTTTGTAATAATGTCAAATTAACAGTTTAACTGTAAAGCATATTTTAAATCATGTTTTACATAAATGCACATAAAGCACATGTGAAGTATTTGCTTATAATTGAATGAATTACATATGAAGTTAATACATTTTAAATGCAAATTGGAATTTCTTCATTACTAATGTGTAATTACAAAATATATTTAAATACACAACATATGAGTTTCAATAGAAATTACATTAAGTATATTTTAGTTTGCCGTAAATGCTTGTCAGTATATTCAGCAGCCCACGTTAGCCATATTTCAAAGACAATAAAATTAATTATGTCATTATAAAGAAATGATATAAAGATATGAATGCTTAAGTCATACTTAAATGGGCCAAAAAGCACTCATAAGTTTAACTAATTGCATAATTGCATTAAACTAACACAATACAAGTGTCTGAAGGATTTAAGAGGTAAACTAATTATTAAATAAATTTGACAGCGGCTGTCACTCAAAAACATTGCAGCACATAGACCATTGCTAATAAATAAATACTGGCATCTTTGACAACAGCAGGCTCACGGGAAACTGAAGACCCTTTAGAGCTCCAGCTAAATGTAAATGTGCTGGTTGGTTTTCAGAAATATTTTAAAAACATTTCTGTAATGGAGGAAGTGGTGAGAGCCCTAGCGGTGAGTGTGTGGGCACACTGTCAGCCTGTGTGTGTGTGTGTGTGTGTGTGTGTGGTGGGCTCCCTGAGGTGTCGATCCTCCCTGTTGTTTCTTTTTTCTTTCTTTAAAATAATCCTGTGGTTGTACCACAACATTTATGGCACATTCCATGAGAGAATTTCAGGATACCCTGAAGTAATTAAAGAGGAATTCATTTCAAATTTATGTTTTGTCCCTTTGACGATTTCCCAAGATATTTCCTTTCAGACAGAGAACAATGTTCTCAATGACTCGATTATGTTTGTTTGTATTTATTATGTTGGGAACGCTGTAAATAAGCCATGTTCATCTATTGCCAGCCTAAAACTTCATATCTGAGGGTTGCCAAATGACAGGGTCAGACAGACGCTGACACACACTGCAGTATTTGTCATACTGCGCTAAATTCTGTGGCATTTGCACACGAGGAAACAATGGCACATGAAAACAAGGGGAGAGTTAATTCAGAGTTTTTCAGAGCTCATTCACACACATTTGTTGGCCAGTTATCAGAGGAGAGCTTCAGGTTTACCGTGTGTGTAAATAACAATCATGCAGTGCAGTGCATCTGAATGCTGTTTTGTTTTACAGAACAATCCAAATCCAAAAGGACCATGACACAATGTAATCATTTACTGTATTGATTTTGTTTTGTTTTGCTTTTGATTTTTTTTATTTGGGGGGGGGGGGGGGCATAGTAGAATGTGTATTATGATGCTGGTCCACAATTGTAATTTACGTTACTATTAGGGCCGGGACTTTAACGCGTTAATTTAGATTAATTAATTACACAAAAATAACGCGTTAATTTTTTTAACGCATTTTAATCGCACTTATTTTTGCACCGCGGAACGTTTCTCACTGGATGAGTTTCGGCGGACCGATTATACTGGAGCACCAACTAGCGTCAGAACGGACTTGCGTTCGTGGAGACCGGTCTTGGCTAGGGCTGGGTATCGAGTTCGATACTTTTTAGGCACCGACCGAATTGCCTCGATACCACCGAGTATCGAAAAACGTCTTGTCGTTCGGTACCAAATTTCGATACCTAAGGGGTTAATCTCATCACATCAGTGAGCCAATAAGCCTGCATCACTAGCTGTGTTTGACTAGAAACGGCGACGTGCAGATTGATCAGTATTTGACCTCCGCAAGAGCGTTTCGAAAGCGCACGGAGCAGTCTGCTCTTTAAATCGCGCTGTTTGTTTATTATACACAGACTGAAGCGCGCGTGACGCTCGCGGTCATTTCAGCGTCTGCCGCCTCTCTAAATGAGGACATGAACAACATCTCCAGACCTGCTCTGAAAGTCACTTCATGAGCATTTTACCGTTTGATTCGAGTAAAACTAACTCATCTCATATACACACAGAACTGTAAAGGTATTCCAGGCAACCCGTCAAAATAAAAGTTCGGTTTTAATATTAACGGTATTAGTATTGTTCAGCAGACAGTACATACTGCTACTACTAGGCTACTATTAAAATTATTAAAACTTTTTTTTTTTTTTAGTAATGATCACACAACAGTTATTCCATGTTTTAATTGTAATAGTAACCTCCCTTTGTTTGCCAAAATAAATAAACTTTGATTTTCAATAATTTAAAGAGAAATTAAATTAATGTTTTATGTCTTCATTTGAAAACCAGATACAGAACACAGAATTTCTGAGGAAAAATAAAACATTTCATTAGGCTATTTTAAGAATAAATTTAAATAAACTAAGTTGTTTTTATGCATTCAAATAATTAGACATACTACACCAGAATTTAATAACAATAAAACATATGGTGAAAGAAAATAAAACACCCACTTATGAAAGTGGATGAAGGTTTTACATTTCTTGAAGTCTTTAACAACCTAGAAATGATGATTCTGTCTGAGCTATGTGTTTTAAAATGAACACGCACTAATGTAAACGTAGCCTAACAGATATGCAAACTGAAAACAATTTGAACTTTATTAAAATTATTTATTTATTTATTGTGTTGGATATATTTTGTTCCTTTGTGCAGTGGCTCAGGAGATGAGGCTTTGAGTCTGTATAAATATCAACAAGCTAAAAAAAAAATAGTTTTTTGAGATAATGTAATCTTATTAAAAGTGATTTTATAAAACTGGTATCGAAAAAAGTACCGTTCAGGAACCGGTATCGAACTCAAGGTATCGGTATCGATATCGAAATTTTTTGAACGATACCCAGCCCTAGTCTTGGCAAGCTTCCTTGGAAGAACGAACTCGGAAGGACACGAGAACACAGAACGCACACTTATGAGAACTGAGATGTACTGCATTCCTGCTTAACTGACCGCATAGTCTCAGCATAAGAAACGGCCAATGAACAATAAATATTACAAAATGTCATATCATAACTTTATTAAAACATTTCATACTATTATAGATATTACTTTCATATAATTGTATTGTTTTATTTTACAGCGTTATATGTTTTACTGTTAAGATTCATTTTAATATGCCAATAAAAATGCAGACATTCTCCGGGTCTTATAACTTTATTAAAATTAACCAAAACAAAACGATAAATGTTTACTTTCAACTTGAAGAGCCGTTAAGTATTTGTGAGAGCGACTTTAAAGCTTACAGGCTTCCGTACACCGGCCGCCCACAGCGTTTTCTGGGATTTCTAACGGCTCGATTCTCTTAAGTCTGCACTCGATGCATCCTCAGTTTCAAGAACATATCCGGGCACTTTCATGCATCCTCTGTACTTGCGTTCTTGAGAATTGGAACTGAACTTCGACGGTTAACGAGAACACAAGGACGTAAGATCGCTGAAGAGCGCATATTGAGAAACAGACAAAAACAAACCACAGTGAACATGGACAAAGAAGCTGATGAGACCGCTTTGGTTGGCCCTGTGGATGGGAAATTTAAAAATCCATATAAAAAAAACTTACTTCTCACTGTTCTCAGGTCAAATATTTATATGCGATTAAAATGCGATTAATTTCGATTAATTAATTACAAAGCCTCTAATTAATTAGATTAATTTTTTTAATCGAGTCCCGGCCCTAGTTACTATATAACTAAACTGTTTATGCTGTGTCTGAGCTGTTAAATGTTTCTGGAAAGAATAAACTAAAATATACGGCAGTTGTTAAGTATAGGTATGGAGTAGGATTAAGGCATCTAGAATATGGTCATGCATTAATATGTGGGGTTACACATTATTTTAAGGTGTCCTTGTTAGTGAATATCTAATTAATATTCACTGACAAGAGCTGATAAAATGTAGAAACTGTAACTTGAATTGTAAGTCGCTTTGTATAAAAGCGTCTGCTAAATGCATAAATGTAAATGTAATTAATAAAATAATATACATTTACAGTAAGTACTGAGTAATATTACATGTACTTACTATTTGGTTAGGGTTATGATTAGGGTTTGGCTTAGGGTTACTTGTATGTCATTTTGAATATCTTATTGTTATTATAATAGTGAGTACATGTAACATGTAACAGGAACACCATAAAATAAAGTGTTACCTTTGAAGTTCAACTAACTGCATTTAACAGAAATAACATGCAGTTTAGTCAGAAAACATTACATTCAGTTTGCACTGAAGTATATTCTTTTAAAGTGTATTGTTTCCGTAGTAGATACTCTTAAAACATGCTAAAGCGTACTTGTTTTCTCCATGGCAGTGATGCCATTTAATTTTTTTCTCAGTATTTATTTGCAGAATATTCTGAATCACTAAGTTGAAGGCGGCTTTTTTAACTTTGTTTTCAAATGGCCGCTCTTCATTCCCAGTACCAGGATCATCAGGATACGTCAAAGGTATGCATGTGCATGCTCAATTAGGCCACACAGGCCTTTTTTAATGCAGATCGGTTTTACACTGTTTTATTAATGAAGTCACATTTAGCAGCATTTGCATGGTCTATCACTGTATCACAGGTTAACCTGCGCCGCGTTTGTTTGAGCAGGCAAATGAGCACTGTTTTGTCTCCTGTGTGCATCTCAGCAGCGGACTCGGTTTCGCTCCGAGGTCAGAGAGAAACGCAAGCAGGTACGGCGCAGGGAAGCGCGGGGGCGACGGGTTGAGAGGGGCTTCTGTTCTAATCGCACCTCGCTCCAAACTTTAACCAACACGCTCCTCATCATAGTGAAGTGGCAGGTCAGCGCTGCTGTGAATAGACCTCATCAGCGAGGGCCAGAGATCAAATCCTCACATTACTCGAGGCACAGCCACCTCTACGACACCGCCAATATTACACGCCTAACGCAATTATTTGCAATCAGCAAATGTGTGATTCATTATAAAAGATTTCTTACCCCGATATAATTTGCTATTGTTCGCAGGGGGAAAAAGCCACACAAAGGGCCTTTTTAAGTGTTATTGTAGAGAGCAGAGTCCTTTGTTTAAGATACTTTCATATTGCGGCAGTTAAAGTCTGATTAAAGTCTGAAATGGAGAGATGAAAATGAGCTCGTGTAATGTAGCGAGTCTTGCTGGGAAGGAAATGGCTGGTGTTCTCATACACACTCTCTATTGAACTGATTTTTTGACAAAAATCCTACAATTTCTGTGTCACTTTTCCTGCCGGTATATTTTTCTCCTGATTGTAGGCGAGAGAACCGCTGGGATATAATCAGACGCCGTGTTTACCGGAAAGTTTGTCTCGCTAAACTGTGTTGAAGAGACTTGGAAACACGCTGGATTGTATTTAAGCACATAAATATCAAACTCTGAGACTGTTGTTTCCAAACCTGTAATATTAAGTTTTCAGGGGAACCCTTTTATTTAAGTGTTTTCTTAAAATGTTTCTGGAATGACTTGGTATTTGTCTTTTGCATTTGAGTGTTGGAGTCACATGCTATTTGTCCTCAGCATTTGCTTTGGCATTTGAAATCAGTACAAAGTAACAAACGGTTCAAAGAAACACAAACGTCCTGCGTGACTAAACGTGTAAATTTTATGACGCGCGGACAGATTAATGGTGGATTTATGTCTGTCTAGGATGTGTAAGATTAGCAGGGGTTAAACATGTCTGTTGTTGTGCATTTGAGTTTGAAACTCTGTCGTTCTAGTTTTGCTTGTGTGCCTCATTAATGACCGACAAATATCTTTCTCATTTGCATATTTCTCAACATCTATCCATAGGGTTTCTTTCTTTTTTTCGAAACTGCAGAGACTATCTTCTGCATTTCTCCACCTTCCAGACTGTAATGCAATTATGCACACTTTTCAAGAAACTGCTCAATGCTATGCAATTAAGACTGTTTAAAAAAATGAAAACCTGTTCATTTCAGGTTTTAAGGGAACTGCTATTTAACAGTCTATATCATATATGGTTATCATTTGATGGAAAGCTAAATTTAACGCTCTGATTTTCTGCAAAAGAGGGAAATTGCTTCTAACTTTTGATTTGTTCCAACATAATAAGGGGAAAATGTGCCTTTACATACATTTCTGCAAAAATCCAGAAATGTACCTGTATGCATACAGTTCACTGCAGTTTCCAGCTGAAATGAACACTAGTGGCAGTAAAACAATACCTTTCATTCCATTTAACACAGATTATTAATCATTAAGCGCAATTTATTAATTAATAAAGACTTATTTTGGAGTTTTTTCTTTGAGCAATACTATGTTATGACTTCAAAGCACATTTATGATGATTTGTAAATGAATACATTTTGATGTTTTCTTAACAAAATCGGCTATGAATTGCTTTTGTGATGTAGTAAACTTGCCCAGTAGCTCACCTGGTAATATCAGTGTAATATGTTGTCCGGGTTCCAATGAGCCAAGGTTGTTTAGAATCTAAATATGCTAAATTGATCTCATATGTGTTTTTTTTAACATTTAATCTCATTGTTGTGTTGGAGAAACAGCTGAGATATTGGGATGTTATCTCACATTTACACTACAGTTAGATAGTTTGGGGTTGGTAATTAGTTGGGATTTTTTGGTAACACTTATAGGGAACACATTCACTATTAACTGCTTATTTATACTTAGTAAAGTAGTTGCTAAATTTAGGTATGGAGTAGGATTAAGGGATGTAGAATATGGTCAAGTAGAATAAGGCATTAATATGTGCTTTATAAGTTCTAATAAACAGCCAATATGTAAGGCATGCTAACAAGCAATTAGTTAATAGTGAGAATTGGTCCTTAAAATGAAGTGTTACCATTTTAAAATTAATACTTTTATTCAGCAATGACACTACATTGATCAAAAGTAACAGTAAATGCATTTTGTTACTTTTTTTCAACTGTTCTTTAGAACGGCCTATTCATCAAAGAATCCTGAAAAAAAATATTAAGCAGCACAACTAAAGCATAAGACACTTCTTTCAAAATCATTTTAAATCATACACTAACTCCAAACCTTTGAACAGCAGTGTAGATTTTAGCAGTAGAGTTTTATTTCAAGATCTTATAATATACAGATTTTAGGATCATGTGGATCTTTATGCAGTATCTTAATTTTAAATCAAAATAAAGTGCTTTTTTTCACACTCTCACATGCACTCTGTGTAACTCTGGGAACTTGGCTTGGTAGATGTTAGTAGTGTCAGCAATAATCAGTCACACTAAATAGCTCACAACAGTAGAGATGACTCTAATTAGCAGGCTGTTCAGGGCTCTGGATGAGCGTGTGTGTGGGAGAGAGAGAGGAAGGAAGCTGTCATCTGTCACAAAGAAGAATCCACAATCCTTGATAGCATGTTTATACAGTAAACTAACTTCACCAACATCTCTGTGGGAAGTCGTGGCCTAATGGTTAGAGTCGGACTCATAATCCAAAGCATAAATGGCTGCCCACTGCTCCGGGTGTGTGTTCACGGTGTGTGTGTGTTCACTGCTGTGTGTGTGCACGTTGGATGGGTTAAATGCAGAGCACGAATTCCGAGTATGGGTCACCATACTTAGCAGTATGTCACTTCACTTCACATCTCTGTAATTCTGGTTACTTGCTGGAAGCCAGAAAATAAATTTCCAGAAAGAAAATCACAATTAAATGTTTATCCTAGACAGCAAAGAAATCAAATAGAAAACCAACTGAGAATGAGATTTTTGTTCTGGAATAAAAGTAATCTCATGTGTCTGCTCTATAATTTCAAAAGAGATTTCAACACTATTTCAAACTATTCTCTGATTTACCAAGATACCACTGTCTGCAATGAAGTTCTTCAATATGAGCCCAAACATTTCTATGACAAAATGTTCTGAGCTATATTATCTGTCTGTTTTATTTCTTCTAAAGATTTTTTGGGAGAAACATGAAACTGAGAACTCCTTTAGGAGACCTAAACCTTGAAAGAGCAACAATAAAACATGGGTCTGATTCCCAAGGAATTAATTATCGAAACTATTGCAGTGTAAGTTTGTTGGTCCTTGTAAAACAAATTACACTTTAGCATACTTTTAAAAAAGATTACTTATAGAATATAAAAAATAATATAGAATAAAGAAATAATGTTAGTCAAAACACATCAAAATCAAAACCCATAACATCAAAAATGAGCAAGTCAGGGATGAACACAAACATTTCCCATCGAATTCATTCAAGACTAAAAGATCTGAGGATTTTTAGGAAAGACATTATAGTCAAAATTGATTCTTGGCTAATGCATTCTTGTAGTTCAAACAGTAGAGCATGGTGCTAGCAATGGCAATGTTGATTCACAGTAAATGCATTGCTTTGGATAAAAGCGCCTGCCAAATGCATGACTAAGAACACCATTAAAGGAATAACTGACCCGAAAATGAACATTCTGTCATCATTTATTCATCCTCATGTTGTTCCAGACCTGTATGAGTTTCTCTTCTGTTGAACACAGAAGAAGATATTTTGAAGAATGTGGGGAACCAAACAGTTGACAGTACCATTGACTTACATAGTACACTCTAAAAACAATGGTGCTATATAGCACTAAAAGTGGTTATTGGCTCGTAATCATAGAGGAACCACTTTTGGTGCTATATAGCACCATATCTTTAAAGGTGCTATACAGCACCTTTGTCAAATGGTGCTATGTAGAACCATAAGTGGTGCCATATTGCATTGTATTTCTTCAACATAAATGGTGCTAAACAGCACCAACAGTGGTTCTTTGGCGCGTAAAGAACCTTTAAAGGGGCTTAACAGGTTCTTTGTACAGCAGTGGTACAGCACCTTAATCACCCAAAAGAACCACTGAAGATCTGCTCATAAAGAACCATACAGGAGCTTAACAGGTTCTGTATATGGTAGCGGTGCTATATAGCCCCTCAGTCATGCCAAAGAACCAGTGAAGAACCACCGAAGCACCAAGAATATACAGCACCAAAAGTGGTTCCCATATGATTACAAGCCAAAGAACCACTTTTAGTGCTATATAGCACCATTTATTTTTTTGAGTGTATGGAACAAAATACTATGGAAGTCAATGCCTACCATCATCTTCATTTGTGTTACGCAGAGAAAAGAAAATTCATACATGTTTGAACAACATGAGGGTGAGTAAATGATGACAGAACTTTCTTTTTTTGGTGAACTACCCCTTTAATCGTGTTCTTAGTCATGCATTTGGCAATAAAGTTTTATTTTATCATATTATTGATATTTTCATCATGTCTGTGTGCATGACATGAAGTTAAATTCATGCAGCTTTCTAAATGGCTGTGTGTATTTTGGCGCAAGACAAAGAAGACGAGAGTGTTTGTGTGTGTGTGTGTGTGTGTGTGTGTGTGTGTGTGTGTGTGTGTGTGTGTGTGTGTGTGTGTGTGTGTGTGTGTGTGTGTGTGTGTCGGGGCCCAGTGGTGCCCGCAGTGTTGCGGGGACGTGTGTGGGAGGGGACCGCCTGTCAAGAGAGCTCATGGAAAGATAACAATAAATGTCTAATAATGACAGTTAATGAGCTTGATTAAGTTATGGAAAAAAATGTGAGGGCAGAGGAGAGGCATGTAGGCACCGTAATAAGAGATTCATTTTAATAGATACAAATTCAGTGGGGTTTTGAAACACAATGGGGCTGCATGGAAAATTAGCTGGAAGTACAAAGGGACACTAGATTAATTCTGTCACAGACATATTTCTCATAATTGCACCAGCCATCTCATGTCTGAGCTTACCTGCCGCTTATGACTGTAAGATTTATATTATTTTATCCGCTTTTCCAAGAGACTGACATTGGGGGGCCAGAAACATTGCCGTGAAGTTTATACGTTTGTCTTTTATCTTTTATCCCATCCTCCAGCGAAGTTGTAGTTCGGTGACATTTGAAGCAATGTCACAATCCAGCTGTGTAATTATGTTTTTTTTTCTCATGCACAGGGACTATTGTATACCTGTTCTTTTATACGCGTTACCTGCCTGCCTTCCAACCAGATGAATGAAACCTCCACAAGACCGCCACAATGTCTTTGTAAACAGCTTTCTATCATTCCGCTCCCTGCCATTTCCTCAAACTTTCATTGAATTTGATATTTTTCCGTCTGCGTGAGAGTGCATCACCTTTTGGGAGGGTTAATTAGGAGAAACCTGTTGAGAGAAATTTCCAATGAGGGTTTATGATGGAGTGTATTGAGAGCATTCAGATCCTCATCATATTCCCCCACAGCCGTGTGCGTGTTTTTGTGTGTGTGTGTGTGTGTGTGTGCGTGCCCGCGTGTGTGTTTCTTGTCTCCAGAGGGACTGGTTTAATTGAATACATTAAAGGGCAGGAGAGCTGCAGGCCTTATTTATTTGCTTGCTGTCTCAGGCTTGTTTAAATGAGACCCACTGTTGCTTGGGCTCTGAGCTCTGCTCCTCTGGGTGATGCTCTCTGGGTAAACACTCGCTGTTTAGCTGCCATCAGTGTCGTGTTCCTGTTATCCAAAATGTTATTTATAAATGTTGCACCCTTGAGTGGAAAAGACACTCTGTCAGCCAGTAAAATGATCAAAGCCGCCCTAACCGATTGGAGACGTGTGCTGCTTTAAGCTGTGAGAGTGAGTTATCATGATAGTGTGAAAAGTCAGTTTTATTCATATTCACCATTGAAATATTGTCTAGTTTGAAAAAATTTAATAATTTACTGATTGTAATGTTATCCCCCTAACTTTATGGTTAAATATAAATGAATCCTTACAAAGTATCTGGATGTCTCATGTTGTGCGATTGGGATCTGAGAAATGCATCAGAGAGGAAGATTTTCAGCAAATGACAACATAAATGTTGGGTTTTTCCTAAAACAAATTTATCATATGGCTTCAGGAGGGATATGAGCTGCTTTTACGGTGCTTTCATGGTATTGTTTTGTCATTTTTTAGCTTGGCAGCTCCAGTCACTGTTTACATTCTTATGTATTCTTGTTATGTATTCTTCCTTTTGTATTTCAATAACATTTCAATAATCACATGAGGGTCAGTACATCTCTTGTGAAAAAGAAGTACAGTCCAGGATACTTTTAAAAACAGTACTTACTACAGAAATAAAATACTTATATGAATAGAACATATAAAATAGAAATAAACATTATATGTAAATAATACTTAAAAACAGAACATGTCATGTTTTTGTACAATTCATTGCATGTGGATTGATTATACAATTAATTGAAAATGTATTATAGTTTTTTTACATTAAATGCAATTAGTTGAACTTTAGAGTTTTTTATCTTATTTAAGAACTTAAGTACATATTTAAATGTAATTTCATAATTACTTCTATTGTTTTTAAAATATAAAGTGTACTGCTTAATGTACTAAAATATACTTTAATGTCTGTTCATTTGAAACGTCTTTTTTTTCATAGTTATTATACATTTTTACGATTAAATTACAGTTTAGTACATTTAAAACATATCATATCACACAACAGTTAAAATTATAATGAAGCACTTTACATGTGCTTTAGTATGTGAGTCAACATATCAAAATAAGTGTACTTTAAAACATTATTAAATATGATTTAAAATGTATTTTAAAGTTATTACAAAGAGCACTTTTTAAAAGTGTACTTAAGTGCATTAAGAAACATAGTTCACTATAAGTACACTTAATGGCTTATTTAATTAATATTATATTTTATTATAAAGTGCTTTTAAGATTTTGACTACACAAGGGTACATTCAATAGAATTAAGCAAACTTCTTTATTTACAAGGAAAATTGTTCTTGTTTGGTCTTATTTTCTAGCCCATAAAGTGTCAGTGATTACTGATTTATCTGTTTATTCAGTTATTGTAGATGACAAAAATATAATCTTCAAGAGCTAATTAAAAGTGCTAAATTATAAAGTTTGAAGGAAAGTGTTGTGGTGTGGACTGGCTGATTTGTGTTTTATCATGAGGTCATAATTCACCGCTGTCCTCCTGGAGTCTGTCGCATTTATCACCCCTCAACACAAAACATATCCCCCACACGCACGCATCTGAACACCCCCCGCCACAATCTATCTTAGCACAGCAAATTAATGCACGTCACAGCACGCTATGCCTCATTTTTGTCATTTTCTAGTCCACTGAATGTTTTGTACTTTTGTGAAACTCCCAGACTCTTTGACAGGTAATCCACACACTGGATTCTAAGGGTTTGTGTGGGCTGCTGAAATGAAGCTAATCATGCCTTTATTTCTAGAGAAGGTGAGTGAGGGCTCTTCTCTTCCGTTCTTTACCTTTTCAGGGATTTCAGTGCATCCCAAATATCAACAAGATCTCTAATCACAGACATAATATTGCATTTACAATAATAATGTGACGTATTCAAGAGTGAATAATTTAAATGTAAAGCAGGACTTGATTTGATCCATCAGGAATTGATTGACTAGCGAATAGTGGGCGCTCCAAACCATAAGACCTGTGCGTCTCTGTGGCTTTGCAGTTGATTGTGGAGTGGAAAATGTGTCCCAGGTGTCTGATCGTGTTCCTGTGGTAATGTGTTTTTTCTTATTTAATCTTATTTGTTGTTATTGCCGTAACCTTTATAATATTAACGCTAGCTGGCATTATTGTTTTGACGTGCACTTGTAGTGTGCTTCAAATCCTAAAAGTATATATTTTTTAAAAATCTACTCTCTGATAATATTTAAAATGTTTCTTAACTACACTTTTTAAAAAAGTACACTTTGTAATGCTGTCAAATTAAAAGTTTTACTTTAAAGGGGTCATCGGATGCAAAATTGACTTCACATGTTGTTAGAACATAAATGTGTGTTGGAAGTGTGTGTACACATCGACCCTATAGTGATAAAAATCCACCCAGTGATTTTCTAAAATCAGACTGTTCTGAGATTCCTGTCAGAATGATGTAGTTCTGCACAGACTGCTCCCACGATAGTTGATTGACAAGGCCGTCTTACCTTAGACCTGCCCTGAGTGAGCTGAGAGCTGTCCGCCATTGTGTCGACTCCAGTGCAGGGGAAGACAAAAAAGTCTCTGATTAAGCGATTGAGGTGTTTTGTTGTTGGATGTAATAATGAACCTAGTAATCGTCAGTTAATCCCAACATCTGAGCCGCTGAAGATGCAGAGCATTAATGTTACTTTCATCTTTGAAGGGAATGCGCTGATCCCCAATCTACCTAAATGTGTTTAAGTTTGCGCAAATCATTCGTGATCCAGCTTCATCTAGAAGAAGTGAGTATAAGGGTTTTTTATGAATCTTTGAAAATTGCCTTTCCTAATAATGTGCTAGTTAGCAAGTTTCGCGGCTGAATACGGCTAAAGTTTACAGTCTGCTCATCACCGCACAGAAGAGAGGGGCGGGGTCAGCAGAGCTCATTAGCATTTAAAGCAACATGCAAGGAAACGGTTGCTATGAACAGAGCTAATTTTGACAAGGTAAAAAGGTTTTTTACACTTCCATTGAGAAATTTTAACCAATTAAGACCCTAAAGAATCATATCAACTTGTGGAAAATGGGCATCCGATGACTCCTTTAAAACATTGTTTTAATAATCTTTTAACATACCCTTATTTTGACGTGTAGACTAACATACTAAGACACAAAGTATTGGATTCTAATTTTAACTGTAGTGTTATTCTGTATTACATTTAAATGCAATATATTTCAAATTAACTAAACTTAAGCTACATCATTACAAATATATAATTACAGATATATTTGAAAACATGACACAAGTTTAATTATATTAGAAGATATTCTAGTTTACCATTAGGTGGTACATTTTAAACATATACAACAGAATTATGAAATTAAATATAAGGATGTACTTAAGTCCTACTGAAGTAGGTCGATAAAAGCACTTTTAGGTAACTAACTGTATTTAATATCAATTTTATTTATAATACATTTCATTTTACTGTAAATAACATAGTTTAGTGTCCAAAAACATTACATTCAGTTTGCACTTAAGTATATTCTTTTGATTTTAAATCTTCTGTATATATTGTATGTTATTTCTATACTATTTTCAAAAGTAGAGTTATTCTGTTAACTTTTTAGCAAGGCTGCATTATTTAGCCTTTAGTAGGCCAAAACAATGCAAAAAATAAATAAAAAAATTCAGAGACATTCAGTGACATTCAAAGACATTTCAGTGGTTCAGTGTTTTTTATATATAATAACATGCACCAATGTATCATGCACATGAAAACGTCTCGGTTACGTACGTAACCCTCGTTCCCTGATGGAGGGAACGGAGACGTTATGTCGTGACGACATAGGGGGATTTACTTGGAAGCCCCAATCATCTCTGACTTAAGAGAAAACGCCAATGAAATTGGCTAGTGGATTTTGCATACCTGAGCCACTCCCCGTGCATACGGGTATAAAAGGGCGACAGGTGCATCCACTCATCCGGTTTTACCCGCTGAGGAGCCGAGAACGTGTCCCTGGCAACCAGCGATGGTTCAAGATTGTGGCATGGGGACATAACGTCTCCGTTCCCTCCATCAGGGAACGAGGGTTACGTACGTAACCGAGACGTTCCCTATCTGTCGGTCACTACGAGTTATGTCGTGACGACATAGGGGTCATATGGAAAGCGCCACAACCTGAACCCCGTCACGACCTTGTGCATGCAAATGTTGACAAGCTAGTGCGTGACAGACAAATGCCATGCGAAGGTCGCAACCTTCCCATCGCCCCAGCGCAAATTCGCTAACCTTGGTGCCCGCAGGGACCACTGAGTACATTGCTGCTGGAGATAGCCAAGCCGCTGTTCCTTTCCCCAAGAAATCGGAAGGGATTTCGACCTTCTATGAAAGACTGCTTCAAGTCTTTCCTATTTGTTGTTACAGCTTGGCGGTAACGACGGGGAAGCGAGCCTTCCGGAGAAGGGCGCTACGGAGGCCACATCCTGCCCGAAGGGAGGTAACATGTGGAGACACTGATATGGACTGACCCAGGCCTGGGGCAGTACTACATACGACTGGACCCTGGGGCAGATCCTACCTAGGAGTAGGGAGGAGGGCTGCCAGCAGGGCCTGACAGAGCTCTGCCAAAGGGAAGACACGGGTTTACCGTGAGGGAAACCGTACCGTGGATGAATACACGTGTGGGATTACCCGAAGGGAATCAGGCCATACGGACACCTAGCCGAGTACAGGGGCTGACCGGAGACCCGGGCGAGCTAGCACCAGTACTGGGCCTGGCGTCAGACTGCTCCGCCCAGTCTGACTGCCGGGGGTGCTGGAGGTCTCCACCAGGGTTCGCCGTCCGGGGAACTGAACTGGAGGAGGAAAACAGGCGCTCGTATCCCCGGGTGAGGGGGAATGGCGCAGCAAGCGTGACACCGGCCAACTCTTCCCGCCACTTACCTGTTACCCAACACACGGGAAGAGACTGGCTCCACGCGGAGACTGTAAAATCTCGCGAAGGTGTTCGGTGTCGCCCAGCCCGCAGCTCTACAGCTGTCTGCCAAAGAGGCGCCGTGCGACCACGCATAGGAGGAGGCAACACTCCGTGTGGAGTGAGCCCTCACCCCAAGGGGGCACGGCTCGCCTTGGGATTGGTACGCCAAGGCGATGGCCTCCACTATCCAGTGGGCCAACCTCTGCTTGGAGACAGCCTTCCCTTTCTGCTGACCTCCGTGGCAGACAAAGAGCTGCTCAGAGCTTCTGAAGCTCCGGGTGCGGTCCACGTATATGCGCAATGCTCTTACGGGACACAGCAACGCCAAGACTGGATCTGCCTCCTCCGAAGGCAGTGCTTGCAGGTTCACCACCTGATCACGGAAGGGCGTGGTGGGAACCTTGGGCACGTATCCCGGCCGGGGTCTCAGGACAACGTGAAAGTAGTCCGGCCCGAACACAAGGCACTCTTCGCTCACCGAAAATGCTTGGAGGTCCCCGACCCTCTTGATGGAAGTGAGCGCGGTCAGGAGCGCTGTCTTAGCCGACAGGAATTTCAGCTCGACTGAGTCCAGCGGCTCAAAGGGACCCCTCTGAAGTCCCGCCAGGACGATAGAGAGGTCCCAGGAGGGCATCAGGGGTGGCCTAGGCGGATTCAACCTCCTGGCACCCCTCAGGAACCTCACGATGAGATCATGCTTTCCCACGGACCGGCCGTCCACTGCATCGTGATGGGCCGCGATAGCAGCCACATACACCTTCAAGGTGGAGGGTGACAGCCTACGCTCCAACCTTTCTTGCAGGAAAGAAAGCACTACTCCAATCGTGCATCTTCGGGGGTCTTCCCGGCGAGAAGAACACCAGTTCGCGAACAGACTCCACTTCAGAGCATAGGCTTGCCTTGTTGAAGGAGCTCTAGCCTGAGTGATGGTGTCTACCACGGCCTGTGGTAGACCACTTAAGTCTGCCGCGTCCCGTCCAGGAGCCACACCTGGAGGTTCCACAGATCTGGACGCGGGTGCCATATGGTGCCGAGCCCCTGAGAAAGGAGTTCCTTCCTCAGAGGGATACGCCAGGGAGGGGCTGTCGCGAGGAGAATGAGTTCCGGAAACCAGGTCCGGGTGGGCCAATACGGCGCGACCAGCAGGACCTGCTCCTCGTCCTCCCTGACCTTGCACAGTGTCTGTGCGAGAAGGCTCACTGGGGGAAATGCATACTTGCGTAAAGCCCGAGGCCAGCTGTGTGCCAGTGCGTCCGTGCCGCGGGGCCCCTCGGTCAGGGAGAATATAGCTGGCAGTGGGAGGACTCGCGGGAAGCAAACAGGTCTACCTGAGCTTCCCCGAATCGACTCCAGATCAGCCGGATCGTCTCGGGATGGAGTCGCCACTCTCCGAGAAAGTGAGCTGTCGTGAGAGCGCATCGGCCGCACGATTGAGCTCCCCCGGAATGTGGACAGCGCGCAGCGACCTGAGCTGCGTGTGACTCCAGAGGAGGAGATGGCGGGCGAGCTGTGACATGCGGCGTGATCGTACACCTCCCGGCCGGTTGATGTACGACACAGCCGCAGTGTTGTCCATGCGGACCAACACATGCTTGCCCAGCAGCAGTGGCCGAAACTGCCGCAAGGCCAGATGCACTGCCAACAGCTCCAGGCAGTTGATATGCCAAAGCAGTCGAGGCCCTGTCCAGAGCCCCGAGGCTGCCTGCCCGTTGCATGTAGCGCCCTAGCCCGTACTGGAGGCATCTGTTGTGACAACAACATGCCAGGACACTTGTTCTAAGGGCACCCCGGCCCGTAGAAAAGCACGGTCCGTCCAGGGGCTGAAGGAGCGGCAACACTCGCGCGTGATACTCACCCGAAGTGAACCGCGGCGCCATGCCCACCTCAGGACTCGGGAGTGCAACCAGTGCTGAAGTGGTCTCATATGAAGCAATCCGAGCGGCGTGACCGCAGCTGCGGATGCCATATGCCCCAGGAGCCTCTGAAACTGCTTCAGTGGCACCACAGTCCTGCCTCTGAAGGAACTCAGGCAGTTCAGCACTGATTGGGCGCGCTCGTCCATGAGGCGCGCCGTCCTACTCACCGAGTCTAACTCCACACCGAGAAAACAGATTCTCTGCCCAGGGGAGAGCTTGCTCCTTTCCCAGTTGACCCGAAGCCCCAACTGGCTGAGGTGCCGTAACACCAGCTCCCTGTGATCGCACAACTGCTCTCGGGACTGGGCCAGAATGAGCCAGTCGTCGAGGTAGTTGAGGACCCTGACGCCCACTTCCCGTAGCGGGGCAAGGGCGCCTTCAACGCCCTTCGTGAAGACACGGGGAGACAGGGAGAGCCCGAAGGGGAGGACCTTGTACTGCCATGCCCGACCTTCGGACGCAAACCGTAGGAACGGTCTGTGTCGCGGAAGGATCGAAACATGAAAGTAAGCATCCTTCAGGTCAATCGCTGCAAACCAATCCTGGGGATTGCACCCCAGGATTGGTCGAAGACCACCGCCTTTCTTGGGTACGATGAAGTAAGGGCTGTAAAACCCCTGCCTCATCTCGGCTGGAGGGACCGGCTCGATTGCATCCTTTGCCAGGAGGACAGCAATCTCCTCGCGCAAGACAGGAACGTTCCGAGCTACCACTGAGGTCTCGAGAACGCAGCTGAACTTGGGAGGTCGCCTGGCGAACTGAATCGCATAGCCGAGTCGAATTGTGCGCGTGAGCCACCGAGACGGGCTGGGCAGCGCAAGCCACGCTTCCAGACGCCGTGCAAGGGGCTCCAACGGCACAATCGACGTACCTGCGGTGGTGCAGCGCAGAGGAGTAGGGCTGGATAGTACAGAAGGCAGCGCGTTCTGAAGCATCCTTACCGAACTCCCTAGGTCCCAAAGGGGACTGGCTAGAGGTGCGTGGGGAGGCACCGCGTCCCCGAACCGCACTCTCTTGGCCGCTGGCAAGATGGGTCGCGGGCGAGAGTGAGGAGGCAGTGCGTCGCGCACTGTCAACCCGCGAACCTGATAACCCGGGGAAAAAGGAAATTGCTCTTCTTTTGACAAAGTGGGTACCGCTGGCTTTCTTGAGCCAGCGGCGGAACAGAATGAATGATTCTCCCCCCAACCCTCCTTCGGGGGGAAGGAGCGGCGCTGATCCCGCCATCTCCTGAGATAGAGCAGCTTCCCACACCTCCGGGTTGCCCGTGTCAGGGCCGTTTTATCGCCTCCTTGGACGATATCGGGGCCAGTTGGAACACGGGGGGGGGGGCGCCACGCTCCTGCAAGAGGCTCGACGCCCCAGCACAAGGCGGAGCAGCTCAAAGGGACACAGGAGGGCGCCCACGGTGACCAGCAGACTGGGGCTTGCCCTGTGGCGGAGCGGTGCATCACGCCGGGCAAGATGTGCTGGACGGCCTCGGTCTGCTGCAGTACTGCCGAGAACTGCTGGGCACAGTCCTCGACAGTGTCGCCGAACAGTCCAGCCTGGGAGACAAGAGCGTTCGAGAAAGTGTACTTTGTCGACTTCGCCCCTCTCCACAGGCTGAGCCACAGACGGCACTCTTGGACCACAAGTGTGTGCACATCGCCTTCCCGAGGCACTGCGCTGTGACTTCCGTTGCCCGTAGGGCAAGGCCAGTCGCTGAGCGCAGCTCCTGCGTCAACCTCGGGTTGGTACTACCCTCGTGCATTTAATGCCTTGGCCTGTGTACTCGCAGGATAGCCGTGGCATGCAGGGCAGGGGCGGCCTGGCCCGCAGCACTATAAGCTTTGGCCGAGAACGGCCATCAGCCTATAGGCTTTGGACGGGAGGCGCGAACGACTCCCCTAAGTGGCGGCGTTTCGCGGGCACAAGTGCACCGCGACCGCTCTCTCCACCTGGGGAATGTCAGCGTCACCCTTAGCCGCCCCGCCATCGAGGGTAGCGAGGATGGAGGAGGCAGACGCGCCGCTTCTGGCCGTAAAAAGGGGCCGTCCACGACTTCATCAGCTCCTCGTGCACTTCCGGGAAGAAAGGAACCAGGGCAGGGCGTGGTCGCGAGCCACAGCCTCTGCCGAGGAGCCAATCATCTCACCGCGAGGGCTCAGGACTGAGAGGTGTGCACGCCTCCAGCCCGATCTCGCGGCGGCCCGGGAAAGCACGGCCGTCAACTCTGGGTCCGATTCGGCGGCGGCCGCGAACCCCGCAGCTGCGCCGAACCTTCATCCTCAGAGGACGATTGCCCATCCCCCGATGCCGCGATCGACATCTAATCCTCTATCGGCGCGCCGAATGAAACTGCTGGGCACGCCGTGAGACGGCACAGCAGAATCACCGGGGAGCCGCACAGAACAGCTGCTGCAGGAGGAGTGAAAGGTCCGTGGGGACTGGCCCGGCGGAAGGCTCTCACTGTAACCCTCAGATCGCCCAGAGCACTAGCCGATGGTTCTCTGCTCGTGGCAGAGAAGCCAGCGCGGGTAGTGACAGAGGGGGCCCCTCCCATCCCCGTGAGGAGAGAGAGGCGCGATCGCAGCGCTGCTATGGTTACACGCTCAATGAACGCATAAACCATCCACGAACGCAGCTTCAGCGTGCTGGAGCCCCAGACACTGAAGACAACGATCGTGGCTGTTTACGGAGGACAGGAAACGACCGCAACCAAGAGGACACGGCCGGAACAGCGTCTTTAAAAAGACGTGAACCGACCATGATTTGCTCTTTTAGGAAATTTGCTCTTTCAGTTGAAGTGCCCAGGGGAATCGCTGCAGACAGGACACCGCTGTTCGCACCGTAACGCCAACCAGAACAGCTTCCAGACAGATGATGAATGGCTTTGTGGAGATCAACACGTTCATCCACTCGGCTCCGAAGCAAAAATCGGATGAGTGGATGCACCTGTCGCCCTTTTATACCCGTATGCACGGGGAGTGGCTCAGGTATGCAAAATCCACTAGCCAATTTCATTGGCGTTTTCTCTTAAGTCAGAGATGATTGGGGCTTCCAAGTAAATCCCCCTATGTCGTCACGACATAACTCGTAGTGACCGACAGATAGGGAACCAAAAGCGTGAATTAAATAGGGTCAATTTTAGTCTCAAACTGCTGTTGTTGTTTTTTTTTCTTTCCTTTTCTTTTTTTTCTTAAATCAACCTTGATTTTCTTACATTTATATGCATTTGGCAGAGGCTTTTATGCAAAGAGACTTGCGTTTCATTCAAGGTGCACATTATATCAGTTTGTATATTCCCTGGGTATTGAACCCATGGCCTTAGCATTGCTAGCCCCATTCTTTACTGTTTGAGTTTTCTCAACAATCACAATTATTGTTTTAATTATCTTAGTGAAATAATCGTGAGAGCGCAGACATGGACATGTTTACCACAACACTTCATAAAAATTTGACATTCTTCCTAATTCAAAGTTTCCTTTCAGATGTGCAGGGGTTTGATCTGAGCTGGTGCGACAAACTTGCCTTATCTTCTCCATGACGGGCCTTTGAACATTCAGGCTAGTGTCCACACATCCCTGTGTGTGTGTGTGTGTAAAGTAGTGCAATTTAAAGATCACATCCTTTTCAGTGTGGAAACAGTGGGCAGTTTCAGAATGAACTTGGTGATTATGAGGAAAAGTGTGATGCATTTATACTGCGAGTGAGTTTGATAATGAATAAAGATTCGAGCTTTAGATCCAAATTTGAATTTTTTGTGCCGACTGTGGCTAATGTAGGCAGCGTTTAATCACCCTCAGTGACAGCAGCGAGTGCCTTCATTTAACCTTGAGTGAAGATCATGAATTCTAAAGCTTTTAATTGGATACATCATTTAACTGAAGGAATGGAGCAAATTTTGTGAAATTCAAAGCGCTATGATTGACAGGCAGGGCCAGTAAGGCCTGCCACAATTAAAGAATATCGGTACGCACTGCCCTTGTCACCACACACACGTGATAGCGCTCTGTTTGATCATCCAAACGCAGCAACAGTACTAACCTCACCTTGTTTTGAAAGGTGCCGAGAGCTGAATGAGAACACAGGTGGAGGAGGGGTAACACACACACACACACACACACACACACTTGACATCTAAAAAGTCCACAATAGAAGTCTTAGACCACTGGTTCTTAACTGGTTTTGCTTCAGTACCAAGATTTTATATTGACATCATGTGACGACTCGACACAATACCAAAACTGCTTGTCATAAATTATATATTATAATTAATATTATATATTACCAGAAACTGCACAGGAATGGAAATCTATTTCCACCTCAGTATGAATAAAAAAATAAGGAAGGATTTGTAACTTTATGCCTCACATTTGCAAATGTATCATGATTGCAACAATAAATATCGATCTTGCAATGTGACTTCATGTCCCACAATTTAGATTTAGTTTCTCGTAATTGCAGCTTTATATGTCACAATATGAAATCATATTTTGCATTTGATTTATTTACTTTTTTCTCAGTTTGCATAGAGATGGAAGCATATTTCTGCCGCAGTTTATTCTAATTTATCACAATTGCAAAGAGAAATATCAATATTGCAATGTGACTTTATATTCCACAATTTAGTTTTTCATAATTGTGACTTACATATCGAAATGTGATTATATGTCACAATGTAACTTTCTCGCATTTTAATTTTTTAAATAAAGAAAGAAACTAACTTTATATCTCACCATTGTAAAATGTATTACAATGATAAATATTGATCTTGCAATGTTACTTCCGCAATTGTGATTTGTGATTTTCTTTCTTGTAATATTTGGGGGGGGTTTTCTGCAGTTTGCAAACTGCACAGGGATGGAAGCCTGTTTCTGCCTCTATGTGTTGCAATTCCAAAATTTATCATAATTGCAACAATAAATATCGGTCTTGCAATGTCACTTGATATCCCACAATTGTGATTTTATCGTAATTGCAGTTTTAAATATCACAATGTGACTTCATATCTTGTATTTGAAACCATTTCTTTTTTCTGCAATTTGTGAACTACATAGGGGTAGAGACCTGTTATCATGTCAGTAAAAAAAGATTTATTGTAATTTCAATGATAAATGTTGATCTTGTAATGTGATTTCATATCCCGCAATTGCAATTTAGTTTGGATTTGGATTATATTTTTATGTATAATTTTATTAATGGTTTTCAAAGATGAGTGTATCTGCTTAATTTGTCTAGTGTCTAACATGTGACAGATACATTTGTACCAAAATACTGCAGATTGCACACATGGCCTTTGATGTCAAATGTAAAATATACTGGAATTTTTAAAAAAATTAAGTTCAATTATTTAGCTATCCTATGTATCAATGAATGATTACGTGGTTTGTTTGCATTCAGTTATTTGCAGACCTGGGTCACGACACGCTGGTTGAAAATCACTGCATTAGGCTATTTAGCGTCACTCCTAATTGAAATGTTTTTAAATCCTGAGCTTTTCCTAGAAGTCTGACTGTAATGACTTTGTCTCTCGCCCTTCCGCAGACAGTTGCCCCTGTGATAAGTCCAAAACTGTGTCAATTGGCTGATGGTGAAATGCGTTTCCAGACACCTAATTGTTTTCTTGCCTCTGAGAGAGGAGAAATTAATGTGTGTGTGGCAGCCTGGTCCTCTGTGACAGAACCTAACCAGCCAGAGCATGTTTGGTTAAAGAATCAAGCTCCAGGGTGTAATTTGATATTTTGCAATTACATTTTTTTCCTGTGACAATTTTTAATGTATTATTTAAATTATTTTAGCTCTGGGATATATTAGGGGTTTTTAAACAATGCATTACTTCTGGGATTTTGGGAGAATTCAGTCAACACGCTGCGGCCCTGTTTTCCAGAAATCAACTTGTGTTCTCAAAGCAGAGGCACTGGTTACATTCAATTAGAATCCTTATTATATAAGACTTACAGAAAACTTTGAAGTATATTTGATTGCTAAACCAACCTCTATACATCAGTTTATTCCAATAAAACTTATTTTTATGTCTTAAACCAGTTAGAAATAACTCTATAAGGTAACAATTTACCACTTTTTACATTGTAGATAGATAGATAGATAGATAGATAGATAGATAGATAGATAGATAGATAGATAGATAGATAGATAGATAGATTGGACATCACCTCCTTTCTGTACACTCGGACAGAATCTTATTTACAAAAAATTATAATAATTTGGGAAGAAAAAATATTTCTGTATTATTCTGTCTGAGTATGTGATGCAAAAAGAAAGATAAAAAAAATCGATCACCCATAAGTGACTATATTGGGTAAATAAATTGTGCAAATAATTGTAATATTTAATTAAATGAATAAATAAATAATATATGTATGTATGTGTGTGTATATATATATATATATATTCTATTAACTTCTTTTAACAGAAAACTTAGCATTTTATATTATGTTAATGTATATTATATTTTTTATCTTTTATAAAAGTGCATGTCTTGTGTGTTTTAATTGAGAGAGTGGAGAGTGCATAAGAATGTTGCCAAAACTTCATTTCATTATTAGATCAATTTTAAATATTTAAAATTAGTCAAATGTTTACAATATCTCATTAAACACTCATAACAATTGAGTAACTGAGGTAAAATAAAGTGAATGAAATGTTTACTTGTTTGTTTTCGAACAATTCTTATCATATAGTATATATTTATATGAATGGAGGCCTCTGGTGCTGTTTAATGAACTGAGGTGAATTGTGTGTTACAGGTTATGAGAGAGTAGATTAATGAGGTAAAAACTAATGAAGCTTACGAGTGCCTCACATCACAGCTGAGAGAGTAACAGATGAGCTCAATAAAACCCGGCCATTGCTCTCGCTCTCTCTTACGGTCAGATATTACATTCCTGCATAACTCCACACAGCCCAGCACAGCCACCGCATTCATGCACAAACAAAACATAAGAAATATTACTTATCATTTGCAAGAATTGTTGTTCAGGTCCCACTTTATATAAGGTGGCCTTAACTACTATGAACTTACATCAAAAAATAAGTACAGTGTACTTACTGTGTTCATATTATATTACAAAACACTTCTGCTACTATTGAGGTGGGATATGGCTAAGGTTAGAGACAGGTTTGGGTATGGGTTAGTTTAAGGGTGGGTTAAGGTGTAAGGGATGGGTCAACAGTGTAATTATTTAAGTAATTACAGAAATTAAATACAGATGTAATTGCATGCTGGTATTTTCATGTAAATTGAAGTGCAATGTGAAGACATGTACACAATAAGTGCATTGTATCAAACGACTCATTTAAATGTAAATACATAGTAGTTAAGACCACCTAATATAAAGTGGGACAGGTTAACTTAACTATTTTACTCTTGTTTCATTCAGAATCTAAAAAGCTTATGACATAGATCTGCAGTAGCGCATCAGATTGATTAATAATAATTATCATCCTTAGGTTTAATTACTGTGAAACTGATTTTATGTAATTGAGAATCTCACAACTCCATAAGATGTGCTTTGTCTTGTTTATATATATTATATTCTTGTTTGCAAACAAAAAATAATAATACTTTTGAGTGATCTGCATTTTAGTGCATTAAAATACTCTGAATTATTGTATATGTATGACCAAGTAAAGAACGTTCAGGGGGTAAATTCAAGGGAACAACACCTTCGCAAAATATGATGAAGCACACAATGAGCTGTATTAGTGATACTTCAAAGTATAAAAATACAATTTCTAACCAATCTCCAATACTTTTTAATTCAGCCTACAAAAATAGCCTAAGGCTTGAACACCTTGGTTCCCAACCAATAGAATATGGAAATATATGGAAATAACCATAACTTTTACTGTACCTGCAAAATAAGTGATTTACTTGTTCTTAAATCAAGATCTATTTATCTCAACATACTGCTTTTTTTCAGTTTCTCACAAAACAAGTTATCAAGTAAATGTATATGAAGAGTTCAGATGCAAAAGCCTCTGGCCGTCTGAAATTTTCTATAATTTTCTATTTTCTTCATCTGGCTCCTATATTCGTGTTCAGTTATTTCACTTTATTTGCATAGAAAAGGACCTATACATTGCAATTAGAGTAAAATTACTGAACCTAAACCATTTCAGATGGCACTTATAGCAACTGAACAACTGGAAACATGTTCTTTAAATATAACAGCCTTTTTAAACATTTCTTATTTGATATTACTTTTAATTTATTTATTTGGATCCAACTAAAGGGTCACCATTATGAGTTTTCATTGACCAGCAATCTGTCTAACCTAAAATATCATTTCCCTTTTGGTGGCTGAAACCCTCCTGGTTGCTGATGTCATTTTAGACTACAAATATGAGGTTTATATGCACTCACACAATTCAGACCATAATATAAGGGTTTAATGTCCAGCCAGTCCAGCTCTATGTGACACAGGTGTGAGGACTGCTCTTCAGAAAGTGTCCTGTATCAGAGCTCCCCCTTCAGGAGCAACACTGCACCTCCTCACACAGACACCTCAGGAATGAATCAAACCTCAGCTCAAACTTAAATGCTCTCTCTATATATTTATTTCTATTGAGTTGTAAGCTGAAAACAATCATATTTTAGTACGGAGTAATGCTCCATATATAATTGTGTTTAATATTTTAGCATTGTGGCTGTAAAAGAGAATATGCCCTAAATGTACTCACTTTTAAAAAAATCTTATTTCTAAATCTATATATTATCACATACATCCCCCTGTGATATTATTCAAGATGTGAGGTACTTTTTCAAACTGCTCCCAAATAGCCTTAATGTCAGTAGAGAGAGAAGCAGAGAGAGAGAGTGAGAGAATTGAGAAGTTCAGCCCCCCCACCACCCCCGTCTCTAGAAATTCACTATTTATAATGTCATCTTATCTGGCTTGCTCTGAGGACTGCACTGTGAGTGCACTTGTGCTTTCTTTTGTTGGGGTGAGTTGGCAATTTCCTGTGAGATGGAACCACTGCAGTCGGCCGTCTCTCTCTGATAACGTCTCTGACATGAGCTGGTGTTAGCATCAGCACGCAGAGCTGGACTAGTGCTGATGGGGACTTGTCATACAATCCCAGCATCCTCAGACGATCCAGTCCAGAGAGCTCTGCTTCCACAGCGCTCTACTGTTACTGCAGCGCCCATTACGCACATTGTGCATAGTATGCAAATAATATGTATGCATGTCAAATGATTTAATGCATTTGCTAAATCATGAAAACAGTGCACCTGACCTTCCATTTCCAGTGTGACAGATGAACCAGAAGTAATATCAGTCATGATTTTTTTCTTTTTTTTCTGGATTGAGAATAGACTAATACTTCAGAATGCACTACTTGCTTGCTCTTTACTGAATACAGTACATGCTGCCTACTAGTTAAAATAATAATAATAATAATATTTATCTATAATTAATATTATATAATTATTATCATTATTGTTGTTATTGTGAAAAAAAATATACTATTAAAATAAATGTTAAAATTGTGACTGTAATTACCTTTGTTCATAGTCCCATTGCAAATGGAAAGTGGAACTCTTTTTTTTTTACCATTTTATGCATCTATACAGAAAATGTGCAAACTGCACAGTAAACATACTGCATAAACTGCAATAATATGCTTGCTATTCTTAAGAATTTTTTACATTTATCAGTGAAAAAACATAATTATTTTTGATTATCTTATTATTTTTGATGATAGTGTTGATGGTTATTATTATTATTGTTGACAGTAATAGTTGAGTTTTTAAGGCAGTGTTCCATGAATAGAAGGTATTTGTCACTCTCAATGTGAGACCTAAAGGAGCATAAGATGCATCCTAGTATATTTTAGTGCATTAAAATTCTGTAATTCCTGTCAAATATATATCTTATTATACTCTGTGTTCTCCTATAAACTAGCTAGAAATCTAATTTCACCCCTTCTCTTCCTCCTGCTCTTTCAATCAATGTTTAACTGCGGGAGATTGTGTGAGCAATTTGCTCTTCTGGTCTCTCTTCTCAAGAGGCAAACAGAAGCACACGTCTGAACAATGCGCAATGAAAAGGGCCCATAATAAATACTCAATATTCCACATAATTATTAATCACGGATACAGCAGCAGTCAGGGCCACTGCGGTCTCTGCCAGACTGTGCTGCATTGCTGCAGTGTTTATGGGGCCCTCGCATATAATCACGCAGGTGCCCAACACTGACCCCGCAGCGCGGGAAACAGGTAAGAAAAGCGCGTGCGCGCTCGCGCTCCCTCGCACGCGCCGTCTCTCTCGCGCTCATTTAGCGCTACGCTGCTTTTCATAATTAGCGCCGCGAGGCCTCATTAAGTTCGCTCTAATGAATAAATATTGTATTTCATAGCCTGATTACCAGATCAGCTCGACGCTCGAGCGTCGTAAACAATTATTTCCCTAAATATTCATCACCCTAAAGTGGATGATCATTGGTATTTAATACCAGTATTTTCGAGTGCATCTTTATTATGCAAATAAATACTTTTGAAGCGTTTGTTTCCTGCAGATTCACTCTCAGAATTAAAAACTGCATTCTGGGGAAAATGGGCATGAAACATGACATTAGACCAGACCAGACGTGTCATGTTACTCCCATTATACAAATCACCACAGTACCAGTAATCCCTGACTAAATACCATTCAACTAGGCTACTATATAAAACTGTGATAGTTTCAATAAAGTCTACTATTTGATTTTCTGACGAAGCTATGTCTCCGAAACTGACCTGAGAAACGCTATCATCTGTGTCCCGTGTTTCTGTTTACTGAACCGATGCCAGTCGTTGAATCAGTCACACTTTTGATTCAGTGAGTCGGTCAATCATTCTGAATCGATTCGGACTGATTCGAATCATTCATCAATCATTTCTCAGTCAGTAAAACAAACAGACAGTTTTGAGCAGTGTTGGGAAGGTTGCTTTGGAAATGTTTAGGTTACAGGTTAAGTTACACTATTTGTAATGTAATAAGTAGTGTAACTATTTCAATTCCTTTATTAAAGTAATGTAACTGATTACATTTGATTAGCCTACTTTTACTTTTCTTAATCTCTCATTATTCATTTTGAAACATTTAAAGCAGGCAGGGTTAACCTTAGAGTAGGACTCAACACTGATTACTATCAGACTTTCAAAATCTTTCATCACTTGAATTAAGATAAATAATTCATTTTAAAACACAGTCACCACAAAATCAGACTTTAGCACCTTGTTTTACTTTGAGTCGGTTCTGATGTTAAATAGCCTATTGATTTAAAATCCTAATAAGATATATAGTTTAATAGCTATGAGAATTTTTTTTTTTTTTTTTTTTTTTTAAATCAAATATTTGCATAGCTATGACAGGAAACATTGGCATAACAATGCCTCGGAGAAAAAAAACTGTTAATCTTCAAATATAATACATAAACCCAAATTATCGAATAAACATGCAATTTGGGAAATAAATCAATGCACGTGCCTGTGTGTGTGAAAATATTCAGATTAACCCCCTTTATAATTTTCATAAGCATCTAATTTAACACATTTTTTGCTAGTATTACATTTCTTTTGTAATTAAATTACGTAACTCCGTTACATGCAAGTAGTTAGTCCCCAACACTGGTTTTGCGATACTTAAGAACACATAACAAACAACGCTGGATGAAGTGGATACTGAAACAAAGCTAATTTTCAAGAGATAACGTTATTGGCCTATTGGTTCATGTGAATATGTGGCCATTCACAGCGAAAGTGTGTGTATACGCGCTGTGTTTTTCAGTTGTTCTCCTATGTGAACATACTAGATGGAGGTCTTTGTCCATTTCATTGCTTTTTGCAGTTTTTGTTTGAAAACGTTTTAAACTTGTAGAGACACTGCTTATGTGGACTGATACCTCAGTGGTCGTTTGGTAAGTCTTACAGAAGTGCAACAGTTACATGATTGCTAAAACTAATAATCAAGAAAATGAACAGTTCTCTCAGAGTTCAATTTGTAAAATTAGCTTATATCTAACTTTTTAGTGTTTAAATCTGAATTTTTTCCCCATACCCTCAGATTAATTCCTGCAGGCGCCCCTTTATCTACCTGCACCACTGATCAAGATCTCGTGATGTTCAACAAGACTAAAAATGCATGTGTACTGTGGACATTTTGGGTAAGAAAGCATCTATCACAGTTCATAGCTTCACACAGCACCCTCCCACAAACTTAATTGGTGGTACAATGATGGTAATACCATGGTACTTGCATACAACAGCATGCTATGACTGCCCAAAAGCTGCATAAGCAGGGTTTTAAGTCAGAAAATCGTTAAGTCTGAATGAGAGAAAAAAGCAAAGAACATGTGAGCTGATGGTCATGAAAGAGCTTTAACAGGGAAAAATGATTCACAGGTATAAGATTTCCCATTAGAGTCTGCTAATTATTTCCACACCATTAGTGGCAGCTCTCTAATGAGGGATACGAGCAGACTGCAGTATATCACAGTGCTCTGCTAGGGGGTCGTGGTAATAGCCCCCCCACCATCCCCCTCCTTATGCCCTCTTAACCCACAGGGGCACAGAGGGGCAAGAGCGAAGGGCATGCTCAAATCACAACAATATTAATTTCTGATTGAATTTCTGCTGAAATAGATGTCGAGGCGGGCTCGCTGCTGTAATATGAAATGCTTGGCAGGGGTTGTTCTGATAAGAGGAGGTTTCCATTAATTTGGTAAATATGGGAACTCAAACTCCTGATGCTCTTTTTTTTGTGGGCGTCACAGTCTATAAACACACCTCTTTTATTATGTTTTCATGAAATGAAAACTATCAAATTAGTACAACTGTCTTGAGGATTTAACTGCAAAAAAGTGTCTTGACGAAGCCAATTAAAAAAAAAAAAACTCCGTAAAATAAAGACTGTCAGTGTTGTTTAACAGACATGTTGGTAGCTTAAAAAAAAAAAAAGAAAAAAGACCAAGGACCACTCTTTCCCCAAAATCAGGCCCAATAGCTTTGCCAGTTGTTTGTGACTTAACTAGATGAAGATTAGGATATTCTACCCCCCAAAATATTAAGAGTTTAACATTTATATATAACAAAAATATAATTTAGTTACATAACTACACTAGTTTAGATGGTACATCTCATCAGTAGTGCTGTTAAACGATTAATTGCAACAAAGATAAGTTTGTTTATACGTGTACTGTGTGTATTAATTATGCGGCTGCCTATATAAACACGTTACATATTTTGAAAATATTTACATGTACAGTATATATTTTTATTCATACAATTTATAACTATATTTAATATCTGAACATAACATATGCATGCGTGTATTTATATATATCAAAATAAACAGCACACATTATGTAAACAAACTTATTTTGGATGCAATTAATCATTTGACAGCACTAATATTTATTAATAATTAAATACATCTATTGAAGATGTAAGGGACAACATTAACATTACACCACAACTTGTTAAAATTGATATAAAAAGGTTTTCAAAGAACAAAACCAAGATGAACAAATATTTTCCCCTCCATTGATGCATAAAGACAACAGAACTTAGAAAGCACACATTTTATTCAAGTATGACAGCAGTACATTGTGCAGTTTTAACAGCATCTAAAGAACCTACAGATTGGAAAAATCAGGGTAAAAACAGCAAAGAGAACAAGTATTGCAGCCAATACAGTACAGAGATAAAAACACTCCCTTTGAAAAAGACTACATTTAAAACAATGCAAACTTAAGGATTTCATGTAGACAACTCATAACTGTCTACTCAAACTGAACCTGCAGCAGGTTTAAGGGGTTTAGGAAGCTCTGAGAATCATACATCAATTAAGACACTTGAGGACGACGTTGGATTCTGGTTGGATTCTGCCGAACATGGCAACCATTTTATTCACTTTCCTCCAGTTCCTTCTTTAAACTGTGGAGAAATGTCAGAGGTCACGGTTACATTTTCATAGATTCACCCGAAAGCCAAGTGACTGACAAAACATGGAAAAAAGTCCCAGAATTTAGTGAGTGTACATAAAACAGCTTTGATGCTTTAAAATGCAGTCTAGACACATACACTGAAAGTTTTTGAACAGTAAGATTTTTTATGTTTTTTAAAGAAGTCTCTTCTGCTCACCAAGCCTGCATTTATTTGATCCAAAACACAGCAAAAGCAGTAATATTGTGAAATATTTCATTTTAAATTTACTTCATTTGAATACATTTTAAAATTGTTATTCCTGTGATCAAAGCTAAATTTTCAGCATCATTACTGCAGTCTTTAGTGTCCCATTATTCTTCAGAAATCATTCTAATATGTTGATTTACTGTTAAATAAACATTTTCATTATTATTCAGTACATTTTTTTTCAAGACTCTTTGAATAGAAAGATCAGCATTTATCTGAAATAAAAAGCTTTTGTAACATTATACACTATACCTTTCAAAAGCTTGAAGTCAGTATAATTGTTTTGGGAAAGAAATTATGGAAATTAATACTTTTACTTGGCAAAGATGCTTTAAATGGATCAAAAGTGAAAGATATTTATAATGTTACAAAGGATTTTTCAGATAAATGCTTTTCTTCTGAACTTTCCATTCAAAGAAACCGAAAAAAAAAAAAAAAAAAAAATTAGAATGATTTCTGAAGGATCATGCGACACTAAAGACTGCAGTAATGATGCTAAAAATTCAATTTTCAAATCACAGGAACAAATTAATTTTAAAATATATTAAAAAAGAAATCAGTTATTTTAAATGAAAAAAATTAAATATAAATATATATATATTTAATATACAAATTAAGTTACTACAAAATCCCATTACCTTTTCAGATACGAGTGGACATTGTCATAGCCGTGGTACTTGGCCAGGTACACGAGCACACCTGTAGCGCAGCGGCCCTCTCTGGCACGGCAGAAACTGCAGTTACAGATGCCCCTGCACGGGGGGCAAAGCCACTCCTAGAAGAAAACACATCTCAGCAACACCATCCAACCATCATACGATGCATTGTTGTGTAAACTAACTAGCTAGTCACAACTGTTTCCCGAACACTGTTGCATCTCCATCGTTTGAACCACATTAGTTCAACATCATAGGGCCATTGTTAAATGACGTCACACACATGTGGTGGAGAAATAACTTCTGCTATTTAACCAATTAATTGTATTGAACAGGGCACCTGATGACTAATTTACAATTTTTTGTTCCCCATCATTTTGCTTTATTTGATGTTTGATTCATCGCAGGTTCCCTCTTACGTCATACTCTGGGGTTCCCATATTTATGCACGTTCAATCTTCAAAAACAGAGCTTATTGAAAATACATAGATTCAAATGCATTTATATTTAGATAGAAATTAATATATAGATTGTACTGCATGTTAGCTTGCTTAGTGTGCCCAAGAACATATTTAAGCCCATAGGACTTACTAACAAAAAAAAAAAAAAACTATGCTTCTAACCACCATGCAAGTTTGCGACGCTGTTTGCGAATGTCCGTTTGAACTATTGTTTCGGTAAAAACCAAATCGTTGAACCATGTTGGTAACGACAGAACTTGTGACCATAGTTGGCTAACGATGCATTTGGGAAACGCACCCCAGCGCTAATGCTTTCACAATGTGCATAAGACTGATTGGAAACGTCACTAACCGAGTTCAGGAGAGCATCACGGACATCTTCTCCATATCGGTTCTTGAGACAAGGCCCGCAGAACTGCCCGCGAACTCCCACGCATTCTGGGTTGCGGCAGTTGGTCTTGGTGTCGGTTGTTTTTTGTCGACACTGATGGCAGGTGGATCCCTGATGGACAAAAGCACAGCCCACACAGTCATGAAGAGTCTACAGCACTTCAAACGAGCTGAGAAATGAAGGCTTGGGTATGGAACAGCTGTTGTGATGGTAAAAGCATCATGCTGAAGGAGACTTACAGTGGCCCGGTTGTAAATCTTCTCTCTGACGTTCACACAGATGTTGTCCAGTTCAGACTCAGTGATTTCCTCCACAGGCCTCACGACATGAGGAATTGTCAGACTGCTGTTATAGCTGCGCCGACGTGGCTCTTTCTGCTCACACACGGGCAGGAAAATAAAAAGTAAAAATCAATACAGTGGCACTCACCTTAATTTTACAAGACAAAATAAATATGAAAACTTGAGACTGCATGTGCACTGCTGTTCACTGCTCAGATTGGGGACAGTGAGATTTTTTTCCTTTTCAAAGAAATTAACTAACGCATTCTTGCTGAAAAGAGACAGTAAAGACATTGTTTTCAACATTGATAAAACAATGCAAATCAGCATATTATAATGATTTCTGAAGGACCATGTGACACTGAAGCGACCAGTGTTGGGGAAAGTTGCTTTTAAAAGTAATGCATTACAATATTGCATTACTATTTGGGTAATTTACCAAATTATTTTATAGAAAGTAATGCATTGTTACTTTTTTTGCTACTTTGTCACCCGAGTTGGGCTTGCTTATATTTAACAAAAACAAAGTTATATTTCTGACAACTGTAAAGTCACACCAAAAGTGAACTGAATAAGCGTCAGGCTGAAGGAAGTGCCTCTGCACCTCAATCCCAATTTCTCTCAACACTCCAACAGGAGAGGTGTCAGTGAATAAATGGAAAAACAAAGTAACTTATAACTCATATTTTCTTCAAATTTTAAAGTAATGCGTTACTTTAATAGTTACTTGAAAAAAAAAAAAAAAAAAAAAACCGGTTACATAACTCTGTTACTGTTGAAACCTGGAGACATTTAAAATACATAAATTGTAATATTTCACTCTCACCAACCCAAACTTTTGAACAGTAGTTTATAATTTTAGCACACAGGAAACAAATGTCTCGATCTTAACTAAAGGCCAAAACGCACCTCTTCTTCATAGTCATCATCGTCGTCATTTCTGTTTCTGCGGACCAGGCTGTACTTGTCCTCGGACTCATCTTCTGGAAGAGGGGAGGGTGGTCCATCCACCAGTGACCGTGAGCGTGTGTGAGGACGGGACGTTCGCTCTGGGTTTCTCCGGCGAGTGGTGCTGGGGTCCAGAGAGCGCCGAGGAACACGGCGAGGCTGTACAGAGAGAAGGGGAACATTCAAACAAATCAAGGTAAAACAAACTAATAATAATCCAAATTAGTAGCATTGTATTGCTCAATGATAAAATAAGTATTATTTAATTAATTTGTTTTCTTCAATTTTATTAATGCTAATAAATTCAAACTAATAAGTAATTTATAGTAATTGTTATAAATAAATTGTTAGTATACATTTTATCATCAGTAGTTGTATTAAAAAAAAAAGAAAAAAAAAAGAAGATATTAATAACAGTACTCTGAAGTCTTACCGTATTGCTCTGTGACAAAGCAGCCTTCCTGGGAATGAGTCCAGGAACCTTATCCAGCTCTGCCATTAGCTTAGCAAGCTACAAGGAAGAGATCGCAATTCTGTTAAAACTGGATTCATACTCAAACTAATCATAACTCACTTCAAAATAATGAAGATTATCATCATAAGAATTACATTCAAACAGCAAATAGATAAATGCATACTAATATCCAGGGTTGGATACATACGGAGTTACCTTTAAACAAAAAAACATTAAGGCGAAAGAAGGTTCTCCAAATTACAAATAGGTAAGAAAGAGACGGTTCTTTAAAAAACCTTTGACTGAATGGTTCTTTGTGGTACTAAAAATGGTTCTTCTATAGCATCCCTGTGAAGAACCTTCTGAAGCACCTTTATTTTTAAGAGTGCATGCGTGTAGAAGTTGACTTCCTCACCATAGCTTTGTTCTCTTTGATGTTCAGCGCTCTCTTCAGCATGAAATTCTCTCCCTCAGGGTCAGACTCAGGGACTTTGGGTTTAGGGCCGGGTTTGGACCCAGGCGACACTGGTTTTGATGGACTGGCCCGTTTGTTTGGGAACTTCATTGCTACTCTGAGTGTGAATGATTTGCGAGTTTTTCTGGGAGGCGAACAGGCCTCAGAATCGGAGTCCATTTTCTGTGAGGAAAAACCACTTGATTAATTTAACATATTCATCCTTTCAAAAACCAGCATATGATAAAGCAACAAGCAGAGACTGAAGTGTTTCCTGTGGTTTACAAACCATTTCAGTCATGTTGTTGTTCAGGTCGTTCTCAAAACCGCTGCACGCATCCTCTTCCTCCGTCACAGGTAAAACGTTAAACACTTTCTCACTCGGAGCAGATCTTCTCGTTTGTCTCAGCGGTCTCTTCTATAAAAAGCAATCCAAAACATTATCATCAAATGACTTTAAGAGGGAGGTATAAAGAACGGTCTTTGATCTTTTGGGCATCTGTAAGGTCATACCGAGGTCCCAAAACCATCAGATCCAAAACTGTCACAGCTGTCATCTGAGGAGGAAGAGGAGGAGGAGGTTTCCATGGGAAGCGCAGCAGTGCTCCTGTAACTGCGCAGATTCATTCTGGTGGAGGGGGGAGACGCCTGCTGCCTCTGCACACAACAACAGACAAAACATTGACAAAGAGTCCAGCAAATACACCATATAAACCTGCTCAGCTCAGTCTGGGGTTTCCATAGAGAGCAATTTCAGACATGCAGCTTAGAAAAACTACTAGGCCTGTTTTTGTTTCCAATTTTCCTTAGAACAGAAAAAAATGACAATTTAAAGTGGGTAAACACTGGAAACCATAAAATATAAAATAAAGGAGTGCAGATGGGTGAGAAGTAAAAGTGAAGCCAACTCTGTTACTAGAATGCTAGGCATAAGTTACACATTTAACCACTTAAAAAGTGCATCATTGCATTCAAAACATTTTTTTTTTTTTTTTTTTCTTGTAAGAACAAGTTATTTGTATAACGTTAATAAATTTTATTTAAACTTCAGTCGGTCAACAAACAGTAAAAAAGTTTTCATAATATTGATGAATATTACTTTACAGAAAAGTACTGATTAACTGTTGCTTTGTGAAGATTGGGGCGACCCCTGCCCCCACTAAACACATGCCTACAAGTTCACTAAACCAGCAAACACTTGAAAAACAAACATACGGTCTAATAAATGTATATCCCCGACAAAGAAATAACACGATCAATCGTTCAGAATAGTTTGAACTGTTAATTCCACTGTTTTATAGAGTTGAAACAAACTTTACACACGCCACGAGAGCATTCATTCATTCATTCATAAACACAAACCCACACACACAACAGCAACTGTTCTTGCAAGTCGATAGAAAACAAAAGCTGATAGGTTTTACTGTACCTTGGAGCGCATCGTGTTGAGTTCAAGTGATTTGAGGGGGTGTGAGTTTATACCGTGCCTGAGTCCGCTGTGAATGTGTGTTTCTCAGTCCCGTGGCGCTGAGTTTAGACTGGAGGTTGGCGGGTAATTCTTGAAGAGGCGTGACTCTCTTCCGCGCCACACGCGAGTCCTGGAAGCTCCGTAAAATTTATAAAGTAACGCAATCGAATAGGCTGAAGATTCAAGAACTGCATCATCCATTTCATTATGAGTTGAGTATACACCTGTTAATATAATTGTCTTACAAATCCTAGGTTATATGAATAAAGGTGAAACAAACCATGTCTATTTAGCTTTACATGCACTTACAGGATCTTTAGCTGTGGCGCCAAACCTCAGAGCTCATTTGCATAAGGACACATAAATCGCGCGAAATACTGATGAGATCAAACAAGCAGTTCATTTCAAGTTTATATTTTATTAATATCTTATAAATTGACAAAAGTTCAAAATTCCACCAATATAATAAATAAATCTTTAATATCATATAAATGAAATAGTCCTCATAATAAAATATAACAATATCACCATGTTTGCCTGAAACAGTTTAATAGAAAAAAATCCTCTGTTATGATCATCACTTAAGTGTTTAGCATAGTTCAAATGCATAAGAAACTCTTTAAAAAGAAACAAAAGTTAAAACCTGGAAAGGCAATGTCAACTATGAAAAAGCTTTTTTTCAGAAAATGCATAATTTATGATATTTAAGATAAGTATATCCATTTCATGGTGAACTTTTACCCTTTATCAGTGTCAATTTAGAAGATGCTTTTATTGAATCCCTAGGAACAACTGGGGTTAAGTGCTTTGGATATAAACCAACTCTCCAGCCCTTACAGTGGATCAAATGTGATTAAATATCAACCCCTTCTAACACGGTGTCCTAACTACATGCAACGCGACAAGATTCCAGCGTCAAGCAATTTGGGTGTACACACTACATGCAATGCGACAACGCGACGTGACAAAATCAATCAAATATCACAACCAAATGCTTGTGTGGGCGGGCTCTCTCTGGAAGCACACTGCCCTCGCAACTAAAGTTTATAATCTAATTGAGGGGTCACCAGACCGTCCTGGAGGGCCGGTGTCCTGCAGAGTTTAGCTCTAACCCTAATCAAACACACCTAAAGAAGCTAATCAATGTCTTACTACTTGAAACTTCCAGGGAGGTGTGTTGAGGCAAGTTGGAGCTAAACTCCAAGAATCAAGGCTCTCCAGGATCAAGTTTGGTGACCTCTGTTCGAATTCATAAACATCAAACATTTTTAACATAATTAAATGTACATACTGAGTAACTGATACCATCTTTGTCATGGAAAATGCTTGTTGGTTCGCATTGTGTTGGTAGTTTTAATGTACATGTTTGGTTTAATTTAAAAATCTGAGGTAAACTATCTGTTGTTGCTTTCGGTACGGCTATAAGGTAAAAAAAATCACATTAGACACATTCAACTTTTAATAAAGAGCATAATCACCTAAGATTATCTACTGTCATTTAGTTTGTATGTTGTTGTTCCAGCTGCGACGTCATGGAAATAGAAACCGCTTGTAAAATAGAAATTTAGTAGTTAGGCTAGTTAGGACAAAAACACAGATTGACATGGAAAAGATACCTTTTATTGTGACGTCCTGGAACAACAACATACAAATTAAATTATAAAACTGCAAACCAACAAGCATATTCCATAACAAAGATGGTATCAGTTACTCAGTATGTACATTTAAAAATCTTTAAAAGATTTAATATTTATGAATTAGATTATAAACGTATTTCGTTGGGAGGGCAGTGAGCTTCCAGAGAGAACCCGCCCACACACGGTTTCGATTGGCTGTGATATCTGCAGTGTTGGGCTAGTTACTCAAAGAATATAATATATTAGTCATTACTAGTTGGGTCATTCCTGGGATTCTGTAATATTTCAGTCCCTCAAAATTTCTAAAGTGGTGGTTCACCGAAATTAATTGTTAGAAGCTTTTCACAAGACTTTGGGATGCCCATTATAATGAATACAAATAATTACTGTATTTTTATATTTTTTTGCATAAAATAATGTCTTATATCTATCTTAAACCAAGCATTTTGTCATGTCCCTGAGGCACTTCACTGAGTTTGTACTTTTTAACAAAATGTGCATAGTGTCTGTGATTTTTGGCAACAATGTAAGCATTTATTTATGTTCCTTTCTTGTAAAAAATATTTGATAAAAAATAGACTTTAAAGTTATGTTCCTCAGTCTGAACTCAACCCCGTCACACTAACAATTCTACGCCCATAATTATTTAGACTCCACCCATATGTGACATAATTGACCTGAAATGGCATCATTCAGGTCTCTTTAATAGTAGTGCAGAAAATAGTTAGTAGTATCATACTTTTTGAGGCATGTTTTAGTCAGGGAGGGTACTGTCAAGTTTAACCACTCAACCCCATCACATATAATTAAGCATTTTATTTTAATCCATAAGTATATACAATGTACTTATTTTATTGCTGCCATATATGGTCTACTCTCCTACGCTACATGAGCAGCAGAGGCCATTTTGAGTGAAAAATCACAACCCCGTCACACTCAACCCTGTCACAAATATATGTATTTCTCATTTGCTTCATTTATTCATAATTTTAATGAAAAAATATAAAATAGTCATGGTTTCAGTAAATATATATATATACTCCAAAAACATGACAACTCATATTTTTGTTTTAAACAGAATATTTGGTGTAATATATCCACTTAAACGTTGACAAGCATCATACATCAGAAATTGCACCCAGATTTTCAGCAGAAAGACAATGTTGGGCATGCAGATATGTTGACTCAGAAACAAGGGGACACTATGAGAGCAAAACAAAGGCAAAAATTTAAATTTCAGGCAATGTATCTCTTCAAATGTGTTACAGTCTTCAACCCCATCACATTAATATTTTTAGAAAAATATAGGGAAGACAATTAAGAACAAAATTATTTATTGCTGATTACTATCTTACATGATAAGAATTGTGGTTTTAGTTAAAATTTTAAATTAAAAATATTTTTTAGAAAATTAAAGAGACCGTAGACACACAATTTGTGTATTTTCAGCTTCAGTCCTATAAAAATGTGAAAATTATGATAGATTGTTTTATAACAATTTCTTTGTAAAATCCTTTTGAAACCAATCCCATTTGGTCCATTACGGGGTTGAGAAAAAAAGGTGTCTAAAGCTGAAAAAAACCTTTAATGCCTGAGGTGGGAAAATATGATTTTTTGGAGGTTTGGTATGTGCCTAATAATGTGGGGTATTTAGAATTTGAATCAGATGTAGTTGAAAAACATGTATATTCCAAGTTGAAATGTTACCGAATCCTAGGAATGACCCAGTTACTCCTTTCAAAAGTAATATTGTTACTTTACTTATTACTTTCTGGTAACAGTAATTAGATACACCACTAGTTTTTCTTACTTTTTCTTCACACCCCACAGAAGTTGTAACTGTGTATCTTCCACATAAAATTCTTCTAGAATGTTATTAACAACATAATTCTGCCTCATCATTTGACCAAAATCCACATTGGATTGCAATCAGAAGTTATTACAAACACTCAATAGTGATCGATAGTGACATTCAAGTAGAAGTGTTGTATTAATCTCATCAATTGTCATGTGTAGCTTGAAGCTAACTGTACTTTATCCGTTACCCATATACAATTATATTTCATTTATATTCATGATATTTCATTATGTATTTTATCAAATCACATAAGTTTCTAAGAAACTGTTTAATTTTCCAAAAAAAAAAAAAAATTAATTATAGTAATATAATGTACCACATACTGATCAGGGGGATGTGAGTGGGATGTAATGCCAGAGTAAAGTAAAGCCACAACTTACACAACAGTGTTCATATCATCTTTTTTCCTGACAAAATCAATATAATGCAATATTTCTATCTGCTGAATGTATGCTTTTCCATATTCCAAGCTTGCCTGCTGCACTGGGGACATCACGTGCATGTGCGAGTCGTGAAAATTATGAAAATAAATCTAGGAATTATTTGATTGTTAGATTATAAATCAGCGAGGTTGAGGCATCAAAAGTAACTAAGCTGTTTTCTGGATGGTAACTGTAATATTATTACTGAAATCTAATTAGTAATTAGTTACACTACTAGTTACTGCAAAAAGTAATATTATTACAGTAACTAAGTAACTAGTAACTAGTTGCTGCCCAACACTGGATATCTGATTGATTCTGTCATGTCGCATTACGTCTGGTGTGGACAGACAAATTGCTTGCTGCTGGAATCTTGTCTTGTCGCGTGTAGTTAGGACACGGTGTAATGCTTTATAAGCGCTCAACTTCGGCCACGCCCACCGCCTCTCCCTCCTCTGCGCAGCCGGCCTCTGCCCTGCCTCACTTCCTGATGCTTATGTTCCTGTTTATTAGATTTCTTTCTTTCTACTTTAATCCAGTCCCCATCACCAGACCCGGCCTCTTCAGATGCCGATTTCTGCTTCACCCCTTCGCTGACAACTGACATCCCCGGTATTGGGCGTTGGTGGTTAGATGGTGTTATATAGGAGTTGTTGTTTCGGGGCCGTCCAGCATGTTGGAAGCCTCTGGATCCTCTCTGTGACATCTGATTAAACCTTCTGGCTTCCGCTTCTCCTCTTCCTCCTCCATTGATTTTAAACGTGTGGTCGTAGTATGCTTTTCTGTGGTAGTTGTGTTTATCTCCAGCACTAGGGGGCCGCTCTCGCTCCAGGGTGCTCTCAGATGTCGTGCTGGATGGGCTGCTGCCCTTTGACCCCAGATGGATGGTGGAGAGTTTGACAGAAAGAGTGGGAGAGGAACTCCGCGAGTCTGTCCATGGAGTGAGAGGGCTGCGATTGGGCGATCTCCTTACCGCAGCGGCGTATGATGATTGGTTAGCGATGATGGACAGGAACTGAGGGAGGGTCATCTTGCCTGTGGACTCCTGGGCAGCTTGCTCTCTCCACTGCTTCATTCTCAGACTGTAAATCCATCTAGGATCAACACCTGATTGAGGAACAGAATAATAGAATGAGAAACCGAGACATTTGCCATGGATATGCAAAATAGGGCTGAAAGGACATTTAATCTCAGAGGGTCAAACTAAATATCAATTCAACTGGTTTATTTATTGTTCATTTCATGTGGGGTTTGCAATTTTTGCAACACTGATATCCAAATGTTTGTAATTGCTATTAGTATTTTTATTTCCAAATACAACAGCCGGAAAATTGTAAAATTAAATAAATAACATTAAATAAAATTACATAAATAAAAACATACAAAATAAATTTAAAAAGATTGCAAATATTGCCTACATTAAGCTATTACTCAGTAGGAACTAGTTAGTTTACCTATGAATTAACGCTAATTTATTATTTTTCATTCAAACACTTGATAGTAGGGTTGAATGATATCTGCATACAATGTACAATTTTCTGTAAAAATTGTTAAATTTATGTTTATAGTTGTTATATATGTTATATATTATGTACACACAGACACACACACACATATGTATGTATATTTAAAATACAATTTTACAATTTATATATATACAGAACTGGTAGTTTGCTTGAAAATTGTAGTCCGGTACTGATTCCAAATTGCATGAAAAAATCTTAATATGTAATTGTAATATGTAATCATATTATTAATAAAAAGTCTAATTTGAGATTACATGTAATCAATTACTACCCAGTTCTCAATTATAATGTTATATTGCCTTTCAAAAGAAAGTTCAAAATAATTAATTTGAATATGGCACCAAACAAGATCTCTACTAATCAGTATTGTATTACCTGAGTTGGACCTGCTTCTGTTGTGACCTTCCCTGTTGCTTGGGGCTGTCTCAATGACCAGCTCTACAGGTCTGATCACATCCCTCCCGCTGTCTGGACTCCACTGCACTTTGTGCTCGTGTCTCGTGCACTTAGGAGATCTCACATTACCCTGGCAGGAAACAAGGCACCAGGTTAAACATGTCCCCTTATAACCTTAATGGCACATTAGAAAATTTAACATACAGATGGCAGATTCTACACTGTTTAGAAAGTTGCACTTAAAGAGTTTATTAAAAGCATACTGCTTATGTACTAAATGGCAACATTTATATAGATGTAAATTGTAATGTACTTTGAAACTTAAAATTATATATTTCAAAAGTGTTCATACTAATTTTAATTAAAAAGGCCACTCAAGCTTACTTAAAGAGACAATTTCACGACTGTTTCTTCATTTTAAATCATTATGATTTAATCATTTTTTGTCATGTTTTAAAGAAATACACTTATTTTGATGTGTTGACTAACATACTAAATATATACATGTAAAGAACTTGAATATAATTTTTAACTGCAGTGTGATATTCAGTATTGCATTTAAATGTAATATAGTTTAAATGCACTAAATTGCAGCATCATTACCATATATTAGCTTTGATCACAGGAATAATTTGCATATTAAAATATATTCAAATAGAAAACAGTCATTTAAAATAGTGAAAATATTCCACAATATTACTGATTTTGCTGTATTTTGGATCAAATAAATGCAGGCTTAGAGAGATCATCAAGAAATCTTACTGTATGTAGTAAGTACATTCAGAACGCTATTTCATGTAGACTCTACTGTGGTTCTAGTCTTTTTTTAGGTACTTACCTCATAGTTTACTGTGCAGTCAACGGTTTGTGTGCCAGAAATTCCCACGATCCACTTATCCATCACAAACGGAGGCTGGAAAGTAATTTAGATTTTACCACAAACAGTAAAGCACATCAACCTACGGCTGAAAGGCATGACAGCATCATAACAAGCATCAGGTCTTCTTTCTACTCACAACACATTTGTTGATGGTTATAAGGTAGCATTATGACACAATCATCTCTGCTATACGACCTCAGTCTCCTGCATTCCTCAGAACACAGTACAAACATAATGGAGACGTAATTTACAGTGTTATATGACATTTCTCACCTTGGTCATCTTTAATACATCTACATCTGGTCTGTTGGCATTAAAGGTCACGTCTTTGATATATGCGATTGCCATCTCATCCCCATCAAGCTCCATGTACATTTTCCATTTGCAGTCCTGCAGAGATCAGAAACACAGAAATACAGATGAGACAACAGTCAGTAGAATGAGGTTAAACTGTAGCATCTTGAGTAGGTAAATGTGGCCATAAACATGATGCATGTTTTCAACAAACAGAAATGTAGACCTGTATGATTTTAGCTGTTTGAGGGCGATATAACCCAACAGCACAACCTAGAGGACGATAATGTGTATTCAAATCACACTTGAGCTTTAATGGCTCTTTTTGCAAAAGCACAAACCTGGGTGAAACCACCCTGTACACTTTAATCTAAATAGATTTTCACATTTCCAGGTCAAAAAATTTTAATCTAATTGCTTAGAAAAGTAATATCTCAATTTTCAAATTTTCTGAAGTAACACTTCTTTCCCATACAAAACTTGTGAGTGGTTGCCAGGGTGCTGCTAAGATATTCTGAGTGTTTTTTTAGTGCATTGCTATTTGTTTCTAGAGTGTTTTGGCTACTCTCAATTTGTCTCTAAGATATTCTGATCTTGAAACTCCATCTTTCAGTGTAAGTCTATAGGAATTTTTCAGGAATTTCTGAAAAAATAAAAGCCTCTACTAGGTGTTAAGCATGCTGCTATACAGCTCCTAAAGAATTCTGGGTAGTTGTCAATGTATACTTTTTTAGTATTTTTACCTTTTTTTTTTAGTATTTTTAGTATTTGTACAGTATTTGTGATGGAAATTTCAACATCTGCATCGTAAAAGTTCTGACAGATCAGTCCACAAGATGACAACACTGACCTGTACCATTGTCTTAACAGTTGAAAATGAAAAGGGAGGCAGAACAACAACAATTAAAGCTGCAAGCAGCGATGAAAGGGCCTCATAAAACGTGTGAAGTTTGAGGCAGATTGGCCATTGAATGCATGAGTAACAACAACTGCCTGTTTGATGGCGTTAATAGCATGCTTTAGCACTTAGTAAGTGTTGCTAGCATGTTTGAGCATGTTTCTAACATGTTTAGCACACAATGTCATATTTTACTGTTTTGCTAATAGTAGCCTACATCACAGTGTTAAACATGTCACTTCCTATTGACAGTAGGTGGCGCTATCATTATAACTGAATCTTGGCATGTAGAAGTGTTCAGGACAGGACTCTCATCAAACATGTTATGTTTCGGGCAGATTGGACACTGTATGTCTGAGTTACATCAACTTCCTGTTTCACTGCATTAGTGCTTTAGCACTTAGCCAATTGTTACTAAAATGTTTTAGGAAGTTTGTAACATGTTCCTAGCCTGTTTAACACTTGCTCACTTTTTAATATAAACCTAGGAGTCCATTACAGTGTTAAACATGCCACTTCCTGTTGCCAGCAGGTGGCGCTATGACTATAACCAAATATGGGTATGTAGATGTGTTCAGGACAGGACTCTCATCAAACTTGTTAAATTTGGGGCAGATTGAACACTGCATGCCTGAGTTACAGCAACTTCCTGTTTCACTGCATTAATAGCATGCTTTAGCACTTAGCTAAGTGTTGCTAGCATGTTTTAGTATGTTTGTAGCATGTTGCCAGCCTATTTAACACTTGTTGGCACTTTTTAATATGCTCCTAGGAGTCCATAACAGTGTTAAACGTGTCACTTCCTGTTGCCAGCAGATGGCGCTATTACTATAACGGAATATGGGCATGAGAATGTGTTCAGGACTGAACTCCTATCAAACGTGTGAAGTTTGGGGCAGATCGGACATTGCTTGCCTGAGTTACAGCAACTTCCTGTTTCATGGCGAAACATCAAACGTTGACACACCCCTTGACGAAAACTCAAGATCTTCGCAATTTAGCATCGCAAAGGCCTTATGATTACACGCAGCAAAATTGAAGATGTTCCGATTAAAACTGTAGGAGGAGTTAATCAAAGTACGAGGCCTGGAAATTGCAAAAACTGCTCAAAAATTGTACAGGGAATTCAAAATAACGTAATTCCTGTTGGGTTCTGGATTTTGTTCCAAGAGACTTTTTTGTAGGTAATGGTGTGTTACACGTGTGTACCGAGTTTCGTGCATGTATGCAAAATTCTAGTTTAAATGAGTACAAATATATTTTTATCGGTGATAACCTCTGGAAAGAAATAGCGGGGACACTGGACAAGGATGAAATTTTCTAGCACATGTTGAGCATTGAGCATGTTGAATTGGCGACGGAGAGACGGAGAGAGACCTGATTGGCTGTTCAGCTTAACAAACCAGAACGAGCAGGAAAATGAAATGTCGAAAGCAAGCAAACAACGAGTTCTCGTCAAGATAGACCACACACAAAAAAATCTTCAAATTTTACAGCTCATCAGGGCATTGCAAACAGAGCTGGGGACAGAGTTTAAATTGGATTTGGATGGACTTGGATTCAAAGTTGACACAGACTCTGAATACAGACAAATCCACGTCATGCAGGGCATCATGCACTTATTATTTTTGAGGGGACACGAGTGAAGGGAGGTGGGGGTTGGGCTTGTCATGTGACACACAGCAGCCAAGATAGCGCTGTGTAACTGATGTAGGCTTACATTTTATAAATTTTTTTCCTTTTTATTGAAAATATTCCCAAGCGTGTTAACTATCTCAGGAAATATCTTGATTTTCAAATATGTGTAAATAAATGCATTTTGCACCTTTATAGATCATATTCGTTGACCTATAATGGGCGATGGGCAAAGAAGCCTTATGTTAGTGTAAACTATTAACTACACTTTAAATCTGTCTTTTTACTTAATACCAGATGGGTGTCGAACCATAAAATATTTTTAATAGGGCTGACTTTGTATTTAACGTGAATTTAATAAAAACATTGTAAGTTCCTAATTATAACACTATCATTGTACATAAAAAGAGCAAAGAACGTTAACATTATACATTATCACCCTCTTTTGTTAACACAAAGAACATTTTCACTGTCAGTCTAGCCAGTTCAAGCACGCACGCACATCTGCACTTTGTTGTTTCTGATGAAAGAATTCGCCAGAGAGCAGAAATCAGTTAGCAAGCGTGTACTGAACAAAACACCGGCGTTTCAGCAATAACTCATCTGAACGCCTCTGATTGGCAACTGCATTTATAAGCTCAACAGAATTGTGTGTGATCGTGTATATTATAATTGTGTGTGTTATAATGCACAGCACTGTAAAAATGTGTGTTTCTGGCTCAGGTGATGTGCCACATTGAACGTTCTAATCACAACAGTGTGACTGTATCAAATACAGGTCCTTTTCAAAAAATTAGCATATTGTGATAAAGTTAATTATTTTCTGTAATGTACTGATAAACATTAGACTTTCATATATTTTAGATTCATTACAACACAACTGAAGTAGTTCAAGCCTTTTATTGTTTTAATATTGATGATTTTGGCATACAGCTCATGAAAACCCAAAATTCCTATCTCAAAAAATTAGCATATCATGAAAAGGTTCTCTAAACGAGCTATTAACCTAATCATCTGAATCAACTAATTAACTCTAAACACCTGCAAAAGATTCCTGAGGCTTTTAAAAACTCCCAGCCTGGTTCATTACTCAAAACCGCAATCATGGGTAAGACTGCCGACCTGACTGCTGTCCAGAAGGCCATCATTGACACCCTCAAGCAAGAGGGTAAGACACAGAAAGAAATTTCTGAACGAATAGGCTGTTCCCAGAGTGCTGTATCAAGGCACCTCAGTGGGAAGTCTGTGGGAAGGAAAAAGTGTGGCAGAAAACGCAGCACAACGAGAAGAGGTGACCGGACCCTGAGGAAGATTGTGGAGAAGGACCGATTCCAGACCTTGGGGGACCTGCGGAAGCAGTGGACTGAGTCTGGAGTAGAAACATCCAGAGCCACCGTGTACAGGCGTGTGCAGGAAATGGGCTACAGGTGCCGCATTCCCCAGGTCAAGCCACTTTTGAACCAGAAACAGTGGCAGAAGCGCCTGACCTGGGCTACAGAGAAGCAGCACTGGACTGTTGCTCAGTGGTCCAAAGTACTTTTTTCGGATGAAAGCAAATTTTGCATGTCATTCGGAAATCAAGGTGCCAGAGTCTGGAGGAAGACTGGGGAGAGGGAAATGCCAAAATGCCTGAAGTCCAGTGTCAAGTACCCACAGTCAGTGATGCTGGTGTTGGTCCACTGTGTTTTATCAAGGGCAGGGTCAATGCAGCTAGCTATCAGGAGATTTTGGAGCACTTCATGCTTCCATCTGCTGAAAAGCTTTATGGAGATGAAGATTTCATTTTTCAGCACGACCTGGCACCTGCTCACAGTGCCAAAACCACTGGTAAATGGTTTACTGACCATGGTATTACTGTGCTCAATTGGCCTGCCAACTCTCCTGACCTGAACCCCATAGAGAATCTGTGGGATATTGTGAAGAGAAAGTTGAGAGACGCAAGACCCAACACTCTGGATGAGCTTAAGGCCGCTATCGAAGCATCCTGGGCCTCCATAACACCTCAGCAGTGCCACAGGCTGATTGCCTCCATGCCACGCCGCATTGAAGCAGTCATTTCTGCAAAAGGATTCCCGACCAAGTATTGAGTGCATAACTGAACATAATTGTTTGAAGGTTGACTTTTTTTTGTATTAAAAACACTTTTCTTTTATTGGTCGGATGAAATATGCTAATTTTCTGAGATAGGAATTTTGGGTTTTCATGAGCTGTATGCCAAAATCATCAATATTAAAACAATAAAAGGCTTGAACTACTTCAGTTGTGTTGTAATGAATCTAAAATATATGAAAGTCTAATGTTTATCAGTACATTACAGAAAATAATTAACTTTATCACAATATGCTAATTTTTTGAAAAGGACCTGTATAAAAAATTATTATATGGCTATTTTTTTTTGTCTTTTGGAAGCTGCATTCAAGCTGCATGTGCCCCCTCAGTTTGAATGGGCATCATGCCTGTAATGTCATGTGTAACATGAAAGATAAGTAACAACATAAAAATAAGTAACAACATAAAATTAAGATAAAAACGTTAACAAACATCTCACACTCAGTTGTTTAGGACTAATACTCTATTTGGAGTATATAAGAGCTGCACACTTAATCGTTAAAAGATCGCAATCTCGATTCAAATACCCGCACAATCTAATTTCTAAATATTTATATATTTTAAAATGTTTAATAATTCATTTAAATTAATTAAACACTTTTAAATAGACTGCAGCAATTCATATTTGGTCACATTATTTAGTTTAGTTCAGAATCGTGGGAGAACCGTGATCCTCTATTTATCCAGAATCTACTGTAGCTCTACTACTACAAGATGCACTCAGACTCGACTGTAATTCCAAATATGCAGATAATGGCCCTGTCCCAAATCGCACCCTAAACCCTCGCAGTCTTCCTCTTAGTCCGCACTTTTGTGACGCAATGACTGTCGGGTAGAACTCTGCTAAGGGGGCGCTCGCGAGCACCCTTCTGAACGCTAAAATGATGAATGGGACACCCTACGGTCTTGTAAACCTAACGGACACGCGCACACGGCGGCCATTGTAAGTCCGTAAGACCGCAAGTGCACATGAAGTGTTCCATTTGGGACAGGGCCATTGTCTGTGGTGAGAGAGATTAGTGTGATAATGGCAAACAAGCACTTCTTTGTTTATAGCTTGAATATCCGCAGTCCTACCCTGCTTTCCATTCAGTAGGGTTCGTCCCTATGCCCTAATCCCTTCAAAGGGTTTACCCTCCGGAGTGAGAGCTTTGAAGGGTTGAAGGGTGTAGACTAAACAACTGTTTCTTCTGCATCAACATCCGGTGCTGGAGGCGCTGTCATCATGGAAAGAATCAGCGCAAAGGATCATGGGGGCCCGAAGTCCTTCCGAAGAGCCCTTTGAAGTGGCCAGTTTTGAGCACTTTGGTTTTGAACGACCCTTCAATATGGCGGCCATGATTGTTTTCACTCCGAAGTGCCCTTCGGAGGGCGATATATCCTGTTTGGAACGCACCGCTAGTTCTGGTTTCCCATTTTGATTGACAGATGCAGACTACTGCCACCTGCTGGTGTGGAGAGTTACATGCTAGTTGGCCACTGGCTGTAGTATTTGTGGTGTGTTCAAGCACAAATTTTTGGAGAAGACTCAGGCGATATGATACACTTTCCATTGCTTCTAGTTCATTTATGTTAGATTGGTGCGTCTGGGCCTTGAATAAGTACAATAGGACAACAGAAGAAAGCTTAAAAATTGACACATTTAACACTAGCTTTTCAAGTGTTACAGATAATGTTGAACTTTGCTCTGTTGTAAAGCCATGTGGCATTGAGGTGTGGAGTGTAAATGCAAAAACATCCTGGAGGAAGCCAAACATGAGAATGAATGTCAACTCGGTCAATGTCGGTGTTCATTCACATACACGTGTTTCTGAGATAGAATGATGTGAACACTGAAGCTAAGAGATCAGAGTGCAGAGAAGCGACCGTGTTCGTTTCTCAGGCATAACAAGAGCGGGAGACCTTAACATTCATTCTCATTCACATTAGCAATGGAGATGAGGCCCCTTACCGAGAGGCCATGCAAGAAACGGCTGAGCCACACATGCTGGGCAGAGTGGTAATGATCCGTCCAATCTGCCATCACGGTGCCGAGGTCAAAGTTTACTGCTTAAAGCACGTGGCCGTTCACACTTACACAACATCTCGACAGAGAACGAGCCCTCTTCCTCGCGCGAGAGGCAAGGGAGCGAGAAAAGGCAATCGTGAACGTTTGCCTGTTTGTTTTGGATGGGCTTAAAGGCGTCCAGTAACACGTTGGCCGAGCACTGACCAAGCGTTTGCCAAACATTAGCCCTGCCTAATAGCAGCGGCAGAAACAATGTGCGGTAATGACGGCCAGCGTGGTAAGCGTCTAATGACACCTCATACATAATTCAGCACCTTTCTGGCGACTAAGCCCTGATATCCTCATTAACAGAAACACTCTGTGCTGTCAGATGGGCAAAGCACAATCGCAGGGTCTCATTTAGGCTTTGAGAAGTGCAGCTGGTACCACGACACCGCCAGGAAAGAGAGAGAGAGAGAGAGGGAGATGCAGAGCGAGCGAGCGAAAACGGCAGAAAAAAAACCTCGAGCAGATCGGGTTTGTTTTATTTAGTGCAAAAAACCTTGCAGTTTGTAAAAACAAGGCTGACACGGAGGCTGACACCAGGCAGGGGAAAATAATTAGCTCTCATTTTCTCAGACTCCTGTTTCCTTCTTCCCGCTGAGCTTCCTCCCAACCAAACCACCACATGTCAGGAGAAATAGGAGGCAATTAGCGGCCCCGCTTCAGCCCCGCCGCACGCGTTGAAAGGGGACTATTTATGATGGGACAAAGAACAGCTGAAAGATTAAATAACATTTGCCTTTTAAAAAGAAAATGACTTCTGGCTAAATTTTTGATTAAATTCAAACGGCAAGTGAAGACGCAGTCGCTCTCCTGTGTCAGGGGCCCAAACAAAGGCTCACCGGCAAGAGGGGGTGGATGCTACGCATCGTCTTGGATGAAAAATTATTTATCTTTCGTGGCCCTTTTTAAGTGAATGAAAAAGAGGAACAAAAACAAGAGGCTTGGGAACTGAAAATGCGTTTAGCGAGACGGTGGTCAGTCTTCAGAGGAGGCCGATAACAGGCATCTTTTACTTGAGGAAGACAACTTCAAATCAAGGAGCACTGCAATTGTGACAAAACATCTCAGTTATCACATCTCCAACAAAAGCCCCCTGTAAACATGGCAGATGATACACAGACCGAGATGCAAAAAATTATGATGGCAAATAACAAAGAAAACTTAGGGTTTACGTACATTAAAGAGAACCACAAAAAATGCAATTACTTTTTTAAGTGATCGGACATTGGACATTGGAGTCAATGACAAGGAAAAATCTTTTATTTCTTGGAAATTTAATCATCTTGGTGCTATTTTCAATTTAAAATAGGGTGTAAACATTAATTTTCTTGAATGAATGTGATTGTCCACATCTGACAACATGTCATTAATTTCCAAAAAGTTTTTAAATGTATTTTTCAAGTTATTCATTTATTTTATATCAAATATCAAATTATTTTTTAATTCAAAGTTTTTGGGGAGTCGCACCACATGACATTAGACTTACTGACCTTGACATACAGTCATGAGGGTCTACATGAGGGTCCTCTCTATGATATTATTCCCCTGCATACCTCTGCATGTTAGTTTGACCGCATTGAAATTTTGTAGTTTTTTAAGTATAAGTTATAAAATAAATTGAATTAAAATATAAAGCATTATTTATTTTCTATATTGTTTTTTATGCCTTAGCATTTAATAAGGTTTTCTTAATAATTAAACAGCAAGATGTATTTTTGAATAAATGAATAGATATGACCAAAACTAAGCATTACGTCATTGGTAACCACCCACGAAACCCTGGCAACCACTCAAAACAGTAACAGCATAACAGCATCCCAGCATCTTGTGAGCAACAGAATAAAATGACGCCAAAACCAAAGATCGCATTGATTCAGTTTTGTTTCATATATTAATCAGAAACTATGATACACATGATATGCAGTAGTGTGATTTACCGTTTGTCCTGTGCCTGCTTTCCAGTGATATCCAAACACCAACTCCAGATTTACAGTCTTCCTCCAGTCCTCCTCTGCTTCCTCCGTGGCCAAACCATCCTAAGAGAGGATGTACAGGTAAATACATTAGCTGCGACCTTGACAGATGAGGTAGAATTCAGCTAAAGCAGCGTACAGATTATTTAAATGCAAATTCATGTCAATTCTGATGTAAAAGAAGATCTAGAAAGCGATGAAACCACAAAGACCACATGCCTTGATCAACGGCGGAAAGTGGAACAGGTTCAGGTAGTCGTGGGTAAGTTTCTCAATTTCGGTCTGAAAAAGAAAGATTTGACAATGTTTAAAACATCATGAGGGATTTATGCAGCGCACTGGCAATCAGCCAATGACCAGCTGTGTGTGAATGTAACGTAATTATTACCTGTTAATGGACTTTAAGCTGCAAAACAACAATTAATACCATTGTGTATCACTTATGAACATATAATTCGTGCTCTGGCATATGTCATATACATCTAGAGTAATTCATTCAACAAATCAGGCTCTCTGCGGAGCACGCAGACGAATGCCTTACACGATCAGACATACGATGTCAGTTTCCAGCGTATGCCAGTGGAGGAAAAATAATTTCTCAGATGTTGCTCTTTCAAAGCTTAGCAATATGACATAATGGAGTTTAATTTAAATACAAACGCTGTCATGGATATTTCTAGAATTCCTTGGTGGAAATAAAAAAATTCCAATAAGCAGATCAGTCAATTGTTTAAATACATTATCAAGCTCCGAAATGAATGTAGCATCTTCATTTGAGTTCATTTTGAGATCTTGACCTTTCTGAGCACAGTTTGAGCTTTGTTGAGAAACTAGACGAAATATATGTCAGATGTTTGGGTCTGGGTTTCTTAGGAGGACAATCTGATGCTGGAGACCTCAAAAGTCTCTGTGTTCTCTCCATTCAATCTCATTGCTGTCTAGCAGAAGTAAATGAGCTAATAAGATGTCATTAATGGTTTTGCTGTCCTGTGGATTAGCTGGCTCAACGATCTTACTCGTGAGAGCTATGAATGTATTTTGAAACGCTGTTGCACTGATGGATTTAACCATGCACTTTGAATCTGAGAAGCATGTGCCATTCAAAATACACATTTCTGGCATTTGGAAAATCTACAAACATGTAGAAACCTGCTAAGATTCTTTCCTATTAACTCGAACTTCAGAGTGTTCAAGAACTTCATGTTTTCAGTGACAATACAGTGGTGGCCAAAATTATTAGAACACTTGGCATATTTAAGAGGTTTAAGTTGTTTTTGTCAAATTGGCCATTACAATATCCATAAAACTAACTATTGCCAGAACTGCCTGTGACGGAAGGAATCTGCTGGAACATTAATGGAAAATTATGGACTGGCCCCTTCAAAGCCTGGACCTCAACACCATCAAGCAAATTTGGGGCGAGTTGGAAATTAACTGGACAGATCTATTGCCTAAAAAAGATCTAAAGTCTTTGGCTTGAGTTGCAGAAGGTATGGGATAACAAAAGTGTTGAAGTTCTCAGGAAATATACTGACACTATTCCAGAGAGATGTGCTGCTGTAATTCCTGCAAAAAGTGGACATACCAAATATTAAAGTTAAAAGTGGATAAAAACAGTTTGACTCTCTTCATATGATATTTGTTGTGCTCAGAGCAACCATCTGCATGTTTCATGAACATTATGAAATTAAATCATGTTTTGGAGACAAAAAAACCTGTCAGGTGGCCACCACTAATGTTCGAAATAATCATCAATGGCACAATAAATAACAAAAGTAACATAATTATTTAAAACTAATAACACAACCATTTAAAATATCATTCTTCAGTGTGCCAGTGCATTTAAATGTGTGCCAATAAGCTGTTTAGTGCACTAGCACCAGTGTTAGCACGATGTGTCCTGGAGGAAGCAGCCTGGTACCTTGAGATGTATGATGTGTCCTTTAGACATCACACCCAGATCTCTCATGTCCGTCTCGGACAGCAGCAGCAGTCTCTGTCCTGTGATGTGATTCTGCTTGAAGATTTCGGCATACTGCTGCAGCTCTCCATCACCTACACAGCACACACACACACACATGCTTATGTTTCTGTCATAGCAGGGACTCTTTCAGTTAACTGCATCAATTTTTATTGTTTTTATACTGACCTAATGATATTTTCTATCCTCTAACCCTTTACCGAAAAAGCTAACCATCAAAGAAATCATTCTGGATTTGTATTTGAATATAAACTACTGTTTGAATGTTTAGTGCCAGAAAGATTTTTTTTTATGTTTTGAAACGAGTCTCATGCTCACCAAGGCTGCATTTATCAAAAATACAGTAAAACAGTAATATTGTGAAATATTATTACTATTTAAAATAATTTTATATTTAAAAATATAATGTATTCCTGTGATACAAAGCTAAATTTTCAGAATCATTACTCCAGTCGTTACTGCATGATCCTTCAGAAATCATTCTGATATGTTAATTTGCTTCTCAAGAAACATTTCTTCTAATTACATTGAAAACAGGTTTCGCCAGGATTCTTTGATATGTAAAAAGTTAAAAAACAGCATTTATTTTGAATAGAAATCTTTTGTAACACTGTGAAAGTCTTTACTGTCACTTATGATCAATTTAATGTGCCCTTGTGGAATAAAAGTATTAATGTCTTTAAAAAAAGAATCTCACTGGCCCCAAATTTCAATTTTGTATAAATATAAATATGATAAAGAATCTCACCCTGAAAAATCTGCTCCATCCAGAAATGCTGTAAAGACAAACTATGTTACAAAAGAACAAAACTCTAAAAGTGAACTCTGATCAGATCATCTCTGTTGAGAAATATTCTACCCACCACATGTTCTTCTGTCCAGGAGTGGATGGCCAGGTTTGGGAGAAGCTGTCAAACACAGACAGAAGAACAGAAAGACTCACATGTGCACACAGCCTACTGTCATCACCAAAACATTCAGCCAGTGTTAATATTAGTACAGATAAGTGCAGATTTATCAGTATTATCAACAAGAACGATTGAAAACCCACACTCAATTCATCAATTTTTGATTCTGTCATAATACAGAATATGATGCTCAATTGTAATGCATTGTGTGATCTCATGAATAACTGTAACACGGTTATAATGCAATATAATACTTATCTATTCACTGTTACACCATTATAAAGCATAATGCTTTAAAACACGTGACAATCAAACCTTAAAATATTATAATTATATGCATTTTAACTTTGGTTACAAGTACTTATAAATAGATAAAATGCATTACAATGTACAATATCTTTATATTGCATTATACATAAAGGATTGAAGTAAAGTGTTACCAAAATGATGTTAACAACAACTGTTGTTAGATGCCGTGAGGATAGTATTTTTGACATGTTCTCAGCCTGTGTTTCCAACATTATTAGCAAATACTTTGTTTTTGAATTACATAAACTATTATTAAACGAATGTGAAATCGCATCCTATGTGTTTAAAGTAATGAATTATTCCATAAAATGTCAATTTCTCTAAATTATTCTCAAAATTATAAGAGCATAATCCATCAGATGGACAGACAGACAGTTGCACAATATATCTCAGTCAATATTAATCATTGTATCACACGTTAAAACCAGTCACAGTTCTTTCAGTGATTTCAGCACAAGACCTCTGCATCTTTAGACATCAGTACAGAAAGATATTAGTCTCACTTACATCATTGATATGAGAGAGATTTCTTAAAGGTATTTTTGCAGAGATAAAAATAAAAACAGCATATCTGACACACCAATGAACAATGAAGAGTGAAGGGAATAATATCAATATTGTTAATGGTGTCAGAACTAATGCTAAAGTTTTACCAAATATCAAAAGGATTTTTTATTTGGATTAGGGATGTCAATATGACCAGGTCATACAAAAATGCACTATGATGAGCTCAGTGAAAAAAACTAAACAAAACAAAATTAAGATGGCGGATACAACGACTGAAATGTGGCTTATAAATACATTTTAATAAGAACCAATACAAACAGGCACAAAAACAAATTCAGTCAGTATGAATAATTATAAGAACCCTCATGTATCATTATTTAGATGACAAAGAGTCAAACTAGTTTAAAGCTTTCACCTGCTCAACATTTCCATCATTGTACAACTTGTTTTTACCATCCCTTGTGAAAAAAAGGCCACACATTAACAAACTTTTACAAAGAGTACTTATTAAATAATATACTTCACAAGAATATACTTACGTGCAAACTGAATGTAATGTTTTTGGACATTGATAATTTCAATGAAATTAATATGTATTAATATTTAAATTGATATAAAATATAGTTAGTTGAACTTCTGAGTGATTTTGACCCACTTAAGTAGGACTTAAGTACATCTTTACATGTAATTTCATAATTCTGTTGTCATTGAAATATGGTTAAAGTAGTGCTGAATGTACTGGCAAGCATTTATGATAAACTAAATATAGTTTTATACAGTAATTTCTCTTGAAACTTGTATGTCATGTATTTAAATATATTTGCAGTTATACATTGTAATGACGAAGCTGTGTTTTAGTATATTTAAAATACATTAAATGTAATATCAAACAACATGCTACAGTTAAGCGCTTTACATGTCAACATCAAAATAAGTGCACTTATTAAAAATGTCATGAAGGTGCACTCTCATTAAATACGCTTAAGTGGCCTTTTATTTCATTATTAGTATTGTACTAAGCACAGTTTTTTAAAATACTTTAATAACTCTTCTTTTTCACAAGGGGTACCAATCTTTAACTGGATTCAGTGATAGATCGAGTGAACAGTGAAGAGGAAAGTCTGATTAGATGAACAGATGTAATGCATTTCAGTTCTGCTGGAAGAAATATTGAAATACTCTTTCTTGCTCATGTTTTTCATTCTCTCTCTCGCTCTCTTTCTTGATAGTGTGCGAGTTCCTCACAGTCTTCACACTGCTCAAATTGGCCAATCTTAATGTCAGTGAAATGTCAGTTGTTCGTAAGTGTGCGCTGTCCTCGCCACGTTGACATGCTGTTCTCTCTCGCTCTCCTCAGCATGTGGCTATACATCCACTTAATTTGCCATAAATAACATCCATAAGGACCCGGTGGGCGTCAAGCAGCCTCACCTAATACAGCCTTTATAGGAAATCAGGGAAAGTGACTGCTCTAACCTCCACAGCACATGACAGACCACTTACTTACACTTAAAACTATTCTAAAATACAGCATATTTCATCCAGCAAACAAATACTGTTCCCAATAGAACAGAAAGGATTTAAAAAGCACAAAAACACTCAATCTAAAAGAGTGCAGTTACCTAAAAACAAGCTTAAGTAAAACCAATTCATTTTGATAAGACCACGAGTTTTCACTACCAGTGTTTGCTTAAATGGTCAAATTAGTTTTGTAGACAAAAGTAAACTATGCCTTTCTTTACAAAACCTAAAATGTTCTTTTATATGATGGAATAAATTTGTTGAAATGGATACCGAATAGAAGAGAGTGAGCAATTGATCTGAATATTGTTTATAAGCATTTTTTTATTTAATTTGTTACATCAGTTTGTGTTTTGATGAATTCACTTATAGCAAAAGAAATTGCAAATGTGTCCAAAATGTTAAATGTTAGTGTATATTTTTACACTTAAGTATATTTAATTGTGCTAAAGTGGAACTATTGCAAGTAAACTTACACTTTCAATATCTTGCATTTACAGACTGATATTATTCAAAGATCATACAATCCTCATCAACAGTGAAATTAAAACACATTTTAGGCTTAATATTAAGAAATGTGCATTGTGCACATGAAGTAGTCCAAATAAAGTTGAATTATAATTTTTATATCAGTAAGTCTCGAGCGATATATCAGTAAATATGTTAATAGATTTTAACGATACTTAGTATTAAATATGAGTATTTTAAATATATTACTTTTTTTTACTAGGGCTACCATGTCACAACAATCCTGGAAAGAAAAGTGAGGATTTGGAGAGAAAAATAAGAGATTCTTAGTGCATTCCAGTTCATTATTCACAGTTTATATGGAAAACTACAGTGGTGGCCAAAATTGTTAGAACACTTGTCATATTTAAGAGGTTTCAGTTGTTTTTGTTGAATTGGTTGATATTAAAATATCCATAAAACTACCTATTGCTGGAACTACCTGCGACGGAAGGAATCTGCTGGAACATTGAAAATGATGGACTAGCCCCATCAAAGTCCGCACCTCAACCCCATCAAGCAAATTTGGGGCGAGTTAGAAAATAAACTGGACAGTACATTCAAAGGAAAGCCTTTGGCTTGAGTTTCAGAAGGTATGGGATAACAATAGTGTTGAAGTTCTCAGGAAATATACTGACACTATTCCAGAGAGATGTGCTGCTGTAATTGCTGTGAAAGGTGGATATACCAAATATTAAAGTTAAAAGTAGATAAAAACAGTGCGACTCACTTCATATAATATTTGTTGTGCTCAGAGCAACCATCTGCATGTTTCATGAACACTATGAAATGAAATCATGTTTTGGAGGCAAAAAATATATATCTTTTTTTTAGATCTGTCAGGTGTTCTAACAATTTTGGCCACCACTATAAATCAAGAGATCAGACCACAAATATGCAGTATATATTGTCTTTTTTCATATCGCTACAGAGGAATACAGAGGAAAAAATGAAAATAATCAGAGGGAAAAGATGCAGCGGAGTAAGAAGAACTCTTGCCACAGATATTGTTATATTACATCACATTAAAATACCAAGTGTTACTTTATTTTCCTGTCTGAAAATAGAACAAGAAAATGGAAAATGTACAGCTCATCCAGTCAAACCGACAGGAATATGTCTCCACACTGTAAGTGTCTCCCTAATTAACAGACACCCCAATACAGAATCTTGGGGTCCTAATCACTGTCATCAGATGAGTCAAACGCAGCTAAGCTCAAAGGCATGGTGATTTTGCGTCCCTGTCTAAGCGAGCAGGTCTTGGAGGAGTTGAGATTGGCCTGTAGGTCCAGGGGAGCTGATGGAAACTCCAGAGGAAACATCTGATCAAACTCCCTCATGATGGCCTGCAGCTCTCCATCTGAACTCAAGTCCTCCTCCACACTCGAGTCAAAAAACAACTCTGAGCTTAACGCTGCCGCCAGAGGAAATAAGAACTAAGAAATAAGAGAGGACGAGGACAGATGGAAACAGACAGAGAATATGAAAATGAAAAAAAAGTAAAAAGGACAAACACAGAAAAAGAAAAAAATAAAGCGAAGGAAATCAGTAACATAAACAAGATTTGAACGTGATTCAGAAGGCAGTGATGAGTGTAAAGCATACAGCCAATCAAAAGATTGTGCTCTAAATACTCAAAAATAAACCAAAGCTAATAATGTTTCTGCTGGCATGTGTGTTTATATGTACAGCGTTCCTGTAGCTCAAACAGTAAAGCACAGCAATTGCATGTCAAGCTTCTGGAATGGATAATCTTTCAAAATGTATACCTTCAATGCAATATAAGTCACTTGGTATAAAAGCATCTGCCAAATGCATAGATATAAAGGATCTGCTGTGGCTGAAGTCTGGTTTAGTTGTGCAGTGAAACACTGCATCCCATGATGCTCAGCTAAGCTGCAGGTTACATACGTGAGTGGCTTGTTTTAATGTTTATTAAGGTTAGACTTCTTAAAGGAACAGTTCTCTCAAAATGTCATGATTTACTCAATAATAAAAACACAATTTGTATGTACATCTTTTTTCTTGTGAAAAAGAAGCGTGCTTAATTGTTTTGAATTAGTGTAATTAACATTAGTGTAAACTTAAAAGTCTATTTAGAAAAAAACTGTACTTGCAATCAAAATGAAATAAAACAGAGACTTAAGTGTACTTAAAGTGAGTTCGCTATGTTTCTTAACACACTTAAGTACACTTTTAAATTCACTTTGTAATAATGTCAAATTAAGTTTTACGGACCCACTTTATACTAGGTGGCCTTAATGTACTTACATTTAAATTAACCATTTGATACAATGCACTTATTGTGTACATACATGTTCTTACATTGTACTTCTATTTAAAAACATACATATATGTAATTACATCTGTAATTAATTTCTGTAATTACATTTATAATTGCACTGTTGACCCATCCCTTACACCTTAACCCACCCTTAATCCTACCCACACCACCAAACATGTCCCTAACCTTACCCGTATCCCACCTCAATAACAGCAAAAGTGTTTTGCAATACAATATGAACACAATAAGTACATTGTACTTATTGTTTGATGTAAGTACATAGTAGTTAAGGCCACCTAAAGTAAAGTGGGACCAGTTTTACTTTAAAGTACATTTTAAATCATGTTTTAATAATCTTTTGTCATATTTTACTATAAAGAGGTACACTTATCTTTATGAGTTGACTATTATGCTAAATCAAAGTATGGGATTATAATTTTAACTGTAGTGTTATTCATTATTACAAATAAAGTAAATATATTTTAAATACTTAATTGCATTTTAAGTACTGAATCGCAACTTCATCATTACTTATGTCTGTGTTAGAGCCCAGCACGGGCCTCAAATTTAGGCCCTAGCCCGGCCCTGGCCCGAGATGCTCAGGCCCTAGCCCGGCCCACGTCCGACAGCTTATCAGAATTACTGGCCCGAGTCCGACCCCAACCCCTCTTTTTTTTCCCCCCTTCTCCTAAAAGAGTTTATACTACTCTTTCGGCTATTAAAATAGTTCAGTTTAGTGTGTAATGGCAAAATGATTATATTTTGTTTTGTGTTTTTTATTAAGTTAATTTAGAAAAACATTTGGAGCATTTTTGTTCTATAAGTTTTTGTTTTTTAAAGTAACGACCAAGCGGTCAGCTGCATGAGCTGATCATAGCCTATGTTTGATAAATTTAGACTTCTCATATCATCACGACTTGCCTAAAATAAAATCTATAGCTATACTAAAACAGTTCAAATATAACAATGTTTAAACGTTAAACCTGCGCTATAATAATAATGTGCGCTAGCCTATATATATCTAAGTTTGTGCGGAGAGTGGAAGCTAAAGCACGCTCTGCAGGACATGCTTTGGATTTTTTTCAGTGGAAACAAATTAAAATAGCCTACGCCATCATTTATTTTTTTGATAAAGGTAAGAGTAATACATAATTTGGACCTCTAAAGTGTCTACTTGTATTTGTGTGCACTCGCAATACCAACAAAAGGTAGTTCTTTTATAAAACAAAGAAAACAAACATGATGCGCTTTCTGCCGTCTTGAACAGGAAAGCTGAGCGAATACATGCCTCACAGACATGATAAATATATCTATAGAAAGCTTTAAACTATTACTTAACGAAATGAAAAAATCGAAAACAAAAACTCTTTTATTATAATCTTAATCATAATCAATAAAGAAGCATTTCTCTCTAAAGGCACGTCTAATGAGGAGACGGTGAGTCAGGATCAGCAACTTCATCCTTGCGACACAGACTCAGAAAACAGTAGTTTATTAGTAAATAATTCAAATATCTCCTTACTATTTCCCGCAGACACATTCATGGTTATGTTTGCTGGGGTTTTGCAGCAAGCTTTAGCCTACTGCGTGCATTTGAACGCAGAACTAGTCAGCTGCTCTGAAGTCACTTGCACTCGCTGCTGCTGCGGGACTCTAAACACCATCGAGCTGCTCTCAGTCACGGCACGGTCTTGTGTTGTTTCCACCAGCGTGCCAATTTTTTTTTTATCACTAATCAATAGATGTCTACAATATAAAATAAGGAGAAACTCAAAACAGGCCCGATGCCCGGCCCGCCTCTGAACTATGACGTGGAAATTGGCCCGAAGCCCGGCCCTAGAGGCGTAAAAAAGTCGGGGTCCGTCGGGTCCGGCCCGAAATGCAGGGCTCAGTCTGTGGACAAATATATTTAAATACATGACATACAAGTTTCAATAGAAATGACATTTAAGTATATTTTAGTTTACCATAAATGCTTGTCAGTGCGTTCAGCAGTACGTTAACCATATTTTAAAGACAATAGAACTAATTATGAAATTCAGCGATTTGTTAAGCTATTTTTTATCAAGTTTAAAAATAATAATTTTGGTTAGTCTTTATTTTAAGGTGTTTTTGTTTCAGTGTAATTACACATTTAGGTACTGAGTAATATTAATTAACTACATGTGCTTACTATATGGTTAGGGTTAGGATGAGGGTTTGGTTTAGGGTTATTGCATGTAATTATGCATAATTTAATGTTATTATAATAGTAAGTACAAGTAACGTGCTACAAGGACACCTTAAAATAAAGTGTCACCATATTTTTTTCATTTTCTCGCAATTAACATGCAATTAAACATTCAGTTTGCACTTAAGTACTTTTCGGTAACACTTTTTTTTACTGTGTCCTTGTTACATATGTTACATGTACTTAATTAATATTACTCATTACTTAAATGTATAATTACACTGTAACAAGGACACCTTAAAATAAAGTGTAACCGTATTTTCTTTTAAATCGTATTATTTCAGTAATAAGCACTCGTTTAAATAAATGCTAAAGTGTACTTCTTTTTCACAAGTATATGGGTTTTTTCAGGTTTTTTTGTTCTTTTTGGAGATTTACAGTCCCTTGTCAGCTGCTTTCATAGTATGGAAAAGAGCATGACTATTTTATAAGATATATACAAGAGTGTGACTATTCTTCAAAACATCTCCTTTTATGGTCTATTAAAGAAATAAAAGGTCTGGGAAAACATGCGAGTAAAGCATGACAGAAGTGATTCAGATTGACTCTCGAGTAAACAATTACTTTATGTTAGAGCGATGAGTCAAGTCCTCCGTGACCTGCAGTAAGAGACAGACAGAGACTCACCGGTGTGTTGGACTGATCGATGAGCTTTCTCTCCCACATCTTTAACCGTCTCTCTCTTTCTTTCAGCTCTTGTTCTTTGGAGCTCAGATCTCTCTCCAGCCGCTTCAGACGCTCTAGAGTCGCCTCAATCTCACACCTGCTCACACAAAACCCATCATATTCATCAACATCACTCCCTCCATAAACATATCAATAAGTGATTAGCTTGTTTGCCAATGAGAACATACCTAAATATTTTTTGCATAAGTGGCATTAATTGATATGGAGATGTAAATAATTATAAATAATTAATTGCATCCAAAATAATAGTTTGTACATAATATATGTGTGTTCTGAATATATTTATATGTACGCACACACACATATGTATATATTTAAGAAATATTCATACACACACATATTTATATTTATACATGATTAATATTATATATAAATATATATGACATATATTTTTTAAATATATACATACATGTGCGTGTTTATTTATCCATATAAAAATACACAAAACACTTATTATGTAAACACAAACTATTATTATGGATGCGATTAATTGATTTGACAGCACTAAAATAAATAGATATAACATTAGGTGATTTTTTACATTTATTTTAATATTATTTATTGCTTTCGAGTACATTGACAATTTTACAATATAATATTCCACTGGCGTTTAGGGCAAAAATATCAGAAAAATAAAGCACTTACTGTTGCTTATCATTACTTTAAATAATAAATTATTTTGTAACATCTTAACATTACTTATTGCTTTCTGTTTTACCAACACTTTTTACCAACATTTAACTGGACTTTGGGGCCAGAACAACTAAAAATAAAAACGTATTCAAAGACAAAACATTTGAATATATTACAACAACTGGCAAAAAACTTAAAATAAAATAATGCTCTAATAATGCTCAGAAAATAATGGGTCTAATAATGCTCATAACCTGTATACAAATGTCCCATTTCAGACACACATGGTGTCTGTACTGTTACTCACAAGTCTTTTTTATTAAAATATGTTTCCACGTGCTCTAACATATAGCTATATGATGTTTTGAAGAAATTGTTATTTTTGTATGCTGATTTCACTACAAAGCTCTGAAATGTCATGGAAGAATAATGTCTGAATATTAACTTTATTCTCTAGACAGCATAAATACTCCTAAAGGAAAGACATTTTCTCAGCTGGTCGGCAACATTTAGTGCAGAATCATCCAGCAGCATTTCTTTAATTATAGGTGAGTACAGTCAAGCCTGAGTCATTGTTCTTTTGTAATATCGTATTTCACCAGCAGAGGGAGCTGCACATTCTCTCCAGACTACAGTTATTTATAAAAGAACAGGAACTGGAACTCAATTGCCCAAATTCCTTCCATTAGGACCGCTCCTCCCGTTTAACCCCACCCCCTTCTTGCTCCACTCCAACTCCAAAACTCCCTGTGTGATTGACTTCCTTGTCTGTTTCTTTTCTGACAAATGCTGTTGAAATTTCACATTCACATGTCCTCGGTTCCCCTTTTTGACCCATCACATCTCTTTCTTCTTTCACTGTTTTTGTCGCTCTGTCTGTTTCTCTGTTTAGCTGTAGGGAGGGACAGGAACCTCTTGTCCCTGTATTCTGGCCCGTGTCCAGTCTTAATATAGCATCAAACACCCAGACCTTTCTAGATCACCAGTACACAAAATGTGTGAAGGGACATGCATGGTAGTTTGAAATTAAATTGAAATGAACAGTACTATATTACATTATACTATATTATTATTATTTTATATATATATATAATATATATGCAAAAAAAAAAATACATGGCATGGCAGGCATATGATACTGATATTGTGCAGCATGTAATCACTGGTGAGTTACTGTACCTCCACTCTGCTTTATTGTGCAGGAAAGTGTTGCACTCCTCAGGTAAGTGACTGTCGTTCCACATGGACTCCAGCGTGGACAGGATGTGTTTGAATAGCGGCCTGTCCTACAACACAATCACAACAGCGTCATTAAAACTTCAGCACTTCCAACAGAGCATTTCTGACAAGCTGAACTCTTCTAAAACACTATAAACATTTATAAACTGATAACTGGCTCAAAAATGAAATCTTTCCTGGTCAATAAAACCATACTCGAATTTGATCAATGAACAAAGAAGTAGACTTTAACATATTTTTAAAAAGAGTTCTTCTTAAGGAAATAATATTCATTGCAATTAAGTTAAAATGTATTATAATTTTCTATTAAACACAATTTGCTGAACTTTAGAGTGATATAATGGCCGATCTGTGTAGGACTAAAGTACATCTTTATGTGTAATTTCATAATTACTTCTATTGTCTTTCAAATATGGTTAAAGTACTACTGAATGCTCTGACAAGCATTTGTAATCAACTAAAATATGCTTTAACGTCATTTCTGTTAAAACTTGTATGCCATATATTTAAATATATTTGTAATTACACATTTGTAATGATGAAAACAGATTAAATGTAATATTGAATAACTAATTACATTTAAAACTATAATCAAGGGCTTTAAAAGTGCTTTATTTATTTAGTCATTTAGCAGACGCTTTTATCCAAAGCGAAAGACATCATTAAAAATCATTCAAACAATGGTTTAAAATGTACTTTAAAGCAAAACTTTTACTTAGACATTATTACAAAGTTAATTGGCAAAATATACAAAAGTGCACTTAGGTGTAAAAGTATTCATAAAAGTATCTATCTTTAACACTTAAGTGGTCTTTTCTTTCATTAATATTATAATATCTGAAAGTACATTACAAAGTGCACTTTCAATTCAATTCATTGCAATTCTTTTCCACAAGGGCTTGTAAGGTTGAAGCGGTTCATACAGTCAGTAGGCCGTGACACATTAACAGCTTTTTCAATTAAGTATTCGTAAGCTGTCATAAACTTAATGAACGGTAGAAACGTCCATATGATACTGTTTCTAAACAGCTGTGTGTAGCTGGGTGTTATGATACTGTTCTCTGGCACAGCCGCGCTCTGTGAGTGACAGGCAGACGTCAGCGCCAGCAAACGTGAATTTATGAAGCTCACTGTTCAGAGGAGATGTGTGACCTGACAGACTAAAACTGAGAGGAAAAAACAAGCCCTGGAATGAACTTTGATTGGATGAATTAAAAATGTCAGGATAAGAGACAGTCATATATTAATAAAGACAGAGGCTATTAATGTCCTGACCAAACAGCATGTCTTATCTTTTATTCATGCATTAATGCATTTCACTTTCACCCAGAGTAAATACCAGTTTACTTAAGCACTGCATAATTATTGTATTAGTATACTGCAACATATTGCTAATGCTTTGTAATGTATGTAATTATCGTAGGTTTATTGTACGTTTGCATAAATGTATTTGCTAAATATTATCTCATAAGATAAACAGGCTATAAAAAGAGCTGATTCCCTTATCTCTTCAGGTGTCGTTCAAATCCTGAATGACTTTCTTTCTTCTGTGGAACATTCAGAATATTTTGAACCAATATTTGGTTGGTAATCAGTTTTGGTAAGCACCGACTTCTACTGTATGAACAAAAGATTTCTTAAAAAATCTTTAATGTTACACAGAAGAAATTAATTACAGGTTTAATTACAAAATTACAAAAAAAATTCATACAGGTTTGAAACACCAAAAGGGTGCATCAAATTAAAATTTGTGTTAAAAAATGGCCAAAAAATTCATTAATTAATACAAATTGTTTCAAGGGAAGTGTTTGGGTTTGATTTAGTCCAGTGTTGCCAACTTTTATTAAGTGATTTTTAGGGATGCAACGATACCATTTTTTTCAGAACCGATCCGAACCGATCCTGAAAATTCTGAGTATCTGCCGATACCGATCCAATCCGATACCAGCACCGTTTTTTTAAATCGATGTAGAATCTATACTTCAGTGTGTCTGTGTGTGTTACTCTTTTGTGTGTTAAACACAATCTACTACATATAGATAACATCATTTTAATGAAAAAATATATAATCATAATCTATGACAAAAATACTATAAACTTGGTTTATAATATAGCAAAAGATACTCTAGAAAAATCATGGGTGCACAATAGTTTTATAAAACCTAGTGAAACATTTTTATTTATAAATAAAAGTGAATAAGTGTAGGACTGAATCTGGTGAAATTATACACATTGCTCTTTGAATTGTTGTAAAATACATTCATGAAAAAACAAGCAAAAACATTTATATATAAATATATAGGCTACTTTAAAATTAAAAGACATTTCTTTTAAATCTATTGCACAGTAATGAAGGCAGCAACATATGATAGATAGGACAGAACAAGAAAGACTGTTAATAATCTTTCATTGCGCAAAAGTATTATAATATGTAAGGCTCCAATATAGAGCAGCAGAAAGTGCTTATGCGCATCCCGTGCGCAGAATGATGCGCTTGAAGCGACACGGAGTCACAGCGCGCAGCCCTCTGAGTCCACATAGAAACGTTGAAAGTACAAAGGGAAGAGATATTGATGCGTAGTGTATTAAATCTGTGCGTAACTTTATTAAGCCTTTTCTTTTAACAGTTTTAAACCTCAGTAACTGTGCGCTCTTGAAGAGAGTTTGACTGTACGCGACACACAGTTTGATCGCTGAATGGAGGATGTCAGACTGCCGCGGCGGAGAGAAGAGTTTACCTGAACTTGAATTTAAAGACTTAAATATTCATCTGTACCTCAGATTAAACTATGGAACAGCTTCAGAACACTTGAAATATAGTGCACGAAAACTTTATGGTGCTTTATAATGTTTTTGTGCCTTTCGTGGGGCTCAACAATAACACAGAATAGTATACGCACAATATCGGATTTGGATCGGTCTCGTCTGACCGATACCCGATCCGCAAAAAATGAACGTATCGGAGCCGATACCGATCCTGAGTATCGGATCGATGCATCCCTAGTGATTTTTCAGATCAGTTTTGCGATTCTTTTTCAATCTGTTTCTCATGAGAGCACCAGGAGATTTGGTTTGATGCTCACACTGCACATAGTGTGACCTATTAAATATACCTAGAAAAAATTAAGTAATTAAAAATAGTAATAATAGTATTATTGCACTTTTATTTATTTTTTTATATAAAAATAAAACAAAATAATAAAGTGTTATAATGCTATTATATTTTAAAATAAAAAGTGTGTATTAAATAAAATTACAACTATTGTATAGTACACTTAAAAAATACAATGCCAATACATCAGCAAGCTTTTATTTTGGCAGGTTGCCGGCAAGTAAGCTTGTTTTATCATTTTTAGCGCTGCCAGGAGTCAGTGAATTAATGAAATGTCACATTTTTGCATTTGAAATGGCAGCATATAGCCTAGATTTATGCTTTCAGTTTGAAAATAAGTTTTACAGTATTGCAGTTAGCAAATCTAAAACAGTTTGATTGTGCATTATTTTTGTTTACTTATTACTTAATTACACAGAACATTTTTTATTTTGGTCATGCATGTGCACCTATGCACTGTTTATGTGCACCCCTGTAAATGAAAACAGATTTATTGGGAATTTGGCTGTATTAAAATACAGTACATCAGCACACAGAGGAGAAGAGAAGCAAACAAATGAAAAAGATTGACACTAGGCAGAATGTAAACAACTGTATATAATTAGCGTATGACATCATTGTATTAACATTTAGCAACTTTCTGAGCAGAATTTAGCTGCTTCTATTGACTACATTAGTAACAGTGGTTTAGTCTGTGGTCATAATCTATGCCATGGCCTAAATTACACATTAAGGTAAACATGTGTATTTGTTGTCTTACTTTCGGTTCTGTCACCCAACAGCTTCTCATCAGACAGGCGAAACTGGCTGGGCAGCTACTGGGAATCGTCAACCTCTGCAAAACACACATGAAACGTCATAAACCACAGTCAAAACTTCTGCATACACTAAATCAGTCACACGGCTGATAGAAACTCCCTTTACCTCGTTCTTCTCCACCACCAGCCAGGCCACCTGCAGCCCCTCCAGACCTTTGAAGGGTATTTCACGAGTCAACATCTCCCACAGGACCTGAAAGAAACCCACATATTATTCACAGCTATATGATAAAGAGAGCTATCTGTGGAAAAGCATACCAGACAGCATAGCACTGCATCAACCAACTGACACAGTGCATCCATACACTCAAAAGATTATACTTTGGACCTAAAAATCTGCCAGATTTATTAGTTTTTCTCAAATTATATTGAAGGTTTGGCTCAAACCTTACATTTTGATTTAATATATTAATAAAAAATATTTATTTCCCTAAAACCAAAAAACATTTATGCAAAGTAAAGGCCTTTCCACACTGAGCGCCGATGAATGGTGCTTTCAAACCGGGCGCAAAACGTTTGTTCGCCTTCTGCTAATTCACGCTTGCACGCTAGGTGGCGCAGACCAACAATGTATTTTTCCTGAGATATGTATCTTGTATATGGACGACCTTTTGGGTAACAACAGTTGCTCTGGCCACGTGATGTAATGCTCAAATCTTATTGGATGGCACGTGTTTTCGCCTTGCGAAACTGAAAAGATTCGTCAGACTGGTTCGAAAAAAAAACATTAGCATTTTCCGTGCGTGACTGTTCGTGGACTATGTGGAAGCATCCATAGGAATCTGTTGTTTTATTCCAGCACGTCATTGCATCTGATATTCGTTTCACTTTTTCGCGCTCAGTGTGGAAAGGCCTTAAGAAGACTATTTATAGTAAAGACCATATACTCAATCAATATACTACATTTTCTACAGCCGTAAGCCAAAATATGGGTCAATACAATATTTTTTTATTTTTACAACGTTTATAACCAAAACAAAGGCTAAATTAGCTATAATATGTAAAACTAAAAACATGCTAATTAATTGTTAATTTAGATCACTTACTAAGTAAAGACAGTATTTTTTATATGCATCACATTTTATGTCATGGACTATCAAATAATAATAATAATAATACAAATTTGAAAAGATATGTAGTATGTGTTCTGCACATCAACAGTCTGGTGTCAAGTGAAAATACTATTTAAACTATTTACTACTATTTTAAAAAGTTTTGCCTGAGTTTTGACTTAAATCAATAAATGACACAGTTGTTTCAGTTTTTTCAGTGCAGCCAGAAGCACTGTCGATGATATTCACACACTCACCACTCCATACGAGTATGTGTCACAGGTCTCAGACACTGGAAGGCTCTGGATGACTTCGGGGGCCATCCAGGGAAACGTGCCCACCAGAGACATGTGGGTGGTGTGAGAAAGAAACTTAGACGCCCCGAAGTCACAGATCTGAGGACATGGAGAATCCAATTAATCAGCAGATTTTGCAATAAGGGTTGATTTTTCAAGTTTAACTAACAAAATACAGACAGCCTGAATCTTTATGTATGAACAGATAGTCATCATGTACCTTGAGTACTGAATCTGCTGTCAACACAACTGGAATGAAAACACATGTTGATCAGAGAAAGGTCAGAGAAAATACACATACAGCCTTTAGTGTTGTTGAGAGTGTTACTTTGGAAATGTAATAATTTACAGATTACAAGTTACCCTATTCAAAATGTAATAAACTGTGTAACTATTTCAATTCATTAAAGAAATGTAACTAATTACATTTGATTTGCTTACTTTTCTAAATTTCTAATGAATTTTTTCAACTGCTAATTATTTTGAAACATTTAATGCAGGCAGGGTTAACTTTACAGTAGTACTACTCAACACTGATTACTGTCAGACTTTCAAAATCCTTCAACACTTGAATTAAGACTATAATCATTTACTTTTAAAGACTTTAGCACCTCTTTTTACATTGAGATCTCTGAGGTTAAATACAGATTAAAATCATAAAAAGAAATAGTTTAATAGCTATGATACTGTTTTTGAAATCAAATCTTCAAAACAGGAAACACATCTAACAATACTTCAGAAAAAAACAGTTAATCTTAAAAAATGAAGCATACACTTCAACCCAAATAGGAAATAAATCAGTTATCGAATAAGCATGTGTCCTAAACGCCTGACACATTGGTGTCTCATATTTTCGAGCAGTCAATGCAATTTGGGAAAGAAATCAATTAAATCTGTATAAGTGTGAAATATTCAGATATAACCCCTTTGTAATTGTTAACTTTTCATAAGTAACTGTAATTACACATTTTTTCTCCGTAACTGTAACTGATTAGATTTATTTTTAATATTTTAGATTTATCCCTAACACTGAATGTTACAAACCATTACGGGACTTGAGGTCTCTGTGAATCACTGTAAACGGGGCCTCGGCGTGCAGATAATGCATGCCTATGAGAGAAAACACACAAATTGAGAAAGAGCAGAGTTTGATTTTGTAATAGTAATTATTAAAACAACAACATCTGCAGCTACCCATGTCTCTCAGTGTATATACAGTAGTGCACTTACAATGGAGGCCACATTTAAACGCAGAAATGTGATGCTTTTATTTTTGTTAGTGTGCTTAAGACCGTTTCCAAACTTGTGGTTAAACATTACGCTTTCAATTCTTGTCTTGTGTCATTTGCACCATGTAAACAGTGATTTATGAATCCAGACTGAAAGCAAACGGGTCCATTTCTAGCAGATTTGACAGATTAGATATAACTTGGCACAGACAAGATTGGTAACTGATTGTATCACACCAGCATTATATTACCATGTGTAATGTTAACCCAAACGCAGCAACATATTTCACGCGAGTATGTGAAGGCAAATGTCAGAGCGCAGTTCAAATTCTCAGTGTTTCTTCAAGAGGCACAAACATGAATGTAAACAGTTTGTTTCCTCTTACAGGTCAAGTCCGGTCAGAGAAACAGCTGGAAGTTAAAGTTAGTTAAACTGTAATAATGTTTACAGCCCTACTGGCCTTCACTAGTTTAAGCTGGTCAAAGTGGTTGTCCAGGTGGTTTGCCAGTCTAAGCAGCACCAAAATCCCACTAAAATCTCCCCAGGATGGGAGACCTGGTCTCCACTAAGTATGAACCGCACACTTCTAATGTGCTTATATGTTCTTGTCCTTATTAGGAACGTGCAAGGCTTGCCAACTAGTCAGCTAAAAAAATCTGAATCGTTTTGTGTAGGCTATGTCAAACTAGCATATAGCAATTAAGCTTGTTTTATAGGCTTGCTATAATCGACTAGTCTATTACAAAATTTCCGCTTAAACATTAGTGATTTGTTGTGGCGAACATCCCTAGTCCTTAGCATTATATTTTCTGCTAGGCTTCCACTGTAAGTGTGTTTTGCTGTGCATTCACTCTCTCTTTTTTGATTTACGTGTGTGAGTGTGTATGTAACACCTTTAGCGATGTCCATTGCCCAGGCCATAATCTGCTTCATACTGATGTCTTCACTCTCAGCGCTGGACAGATAGTCAAACAGAGATCCACAACTGGCATACTCTACCATAACACAAACACATATACAGAATGTAAATTAAAATGCAAACAAACTCTATAAAAACTAGTAAATCTTGTATTGGGAAGTAGTTTTACATATCACTGCTGTGGGGCATCGTGTACTACTAGTATTAGTTGTCATTAAGTACTGTGCCATAGTCCTTGTGTTTAACACAATATCCTGTTCTGAGCTCAATGACATCATCTAAAATAATCAGGAAAATTCTAACGCCACATAACATTACATGCAATCAGTTATATATTCAAACACCAACAAACACTCACATCTACGGCACACACGACAGAAGGAAACAACTGTAATGTAACATTTGCATGGCATAGTATGTGGCATCAGGCAACAGATCATAGGTTAAAACATTAAATATTAAAATAATTTCCACTGTTTGCTATAAAACAAACATATCAGAGCTCTCTAAACTATGGACTTTGACCCCATTTCAAGACCCACCTAATTTTAGTTATTTCCCCATAAATTCAACATTACTGACAACAGAGGAGGGGCATAACTATCTCCTCCTGCAACGAACTGATGTGTAGCTCTCTCAGTAATAAATATTTTCAATAATTTTGGTAAAAAATATTATTTTTATAATTGAAAAAAAAAAAAAAGTGTTTATTTAAATATATTTTAAATTTAAATTTAACCCTGTGATACAAAAGCTGAATTTTTAGTAGTATTTACTCCAGTCTTCAGTGTCACATGGTCCTTCAGAAAGAATTTTAATCTAATGATTGACTTGTATATTATCAATGTTGTTATTATTATGAAAATTTGTGTGCGATAAATGTCACTTTTGGTCAATTAAATATATATATATATATGTGTGTGTGTGTGTGTGTGTGTGTATACGTATATATATACACACACACAATATATATGTTTGCATACACATAGTGTTCCCAAAAGAATGCAAACTACTCAAATACAGACGCATATCGCTAACATATGACTGCAGTCTGCATCTGTTAATATTCATGAACACTGTATGTTTAGCTTTGCTCTAGGTCACTGTGAGTACACACCATATAATGGTCAGATTATTAGGTTCAAACAGAGATACACACAGAGAGAGGGGAAATTAATAACCTCACTGACAAGGCTGAGCTGGCCATAAACAGCACCTTGCCCTGCTTTTATTACATTTACTTTTCATAAAGAGAGACTCAATGGTCTCTCAGTACTGCAGACCAAAGACTCTTTACACAGCACTTTATGATCGTTTACAATCACTGCAGAGTCACACTCACTCAGCACAGCAGCACCAGACCATGACAAGCACGGTTTTAAACTCACAGAGATTTGAGTTTGACATGCACATGAGAGTCATGAAGAAACAGCATTACGTGTGTACGTTACGACAGTCACTCATTCTTGATATATGGGACAAAAGTTGTGGGATTTCATCATTCTAATTTATTTAAAACTAAACAATTTCAATATGTTCAGCACTAATTATTTGTATATATGGTTGAAACATGTTGACACAAATAAGAAAATAGTTTGTGTGTTGTGTGGATTAATAAATGCTTCAGAAGTAACTTATGTTAACAATTTATTTTAACCTAATGTTAACAAATGGAACTTTATTATAAACTGTGACCATTTCATCGTGTGATTTTAAAAACTGGAGACCAGTAAATCATCCCCGACATGCTGAAGAAAAATAAACTGAGGATATTTGTTTATTACAGTTTTTTTGCTTATTATAATCCAAATGCAAACAGTACCAATCTGAGATAAACTGAGAAAATTGCATTTCCTGAAGGAAGTACCAGTGCTTTCAAGTCAGCAAACACAAAAATAAATCATTATACAGAAACAGATATTGATATGATGTAATATAGATGGATAAAGAGAGCAGTAAATAAAGAAAATGTAAATAAACAGAAAAGAAATGCAAATTAAGAAAAGAAAAAAGTAAATAAAGAGAAAAGAATGCTTTTTATTAAAAATAAAAAAAAATCTTCAGACTGAAATTATCTATGAAACAAAGTCCGTATGGAGTCTGCATGTTAATCATTCTAGCTGAATTAATTGCAGAAGATTGTGGATAATAATAAAAAAGCACGTTTGCGGAATATCACTACAGCCCTGCCTTCCAAACACTAATAAATGCCGCGTTTCAGAGTGATGAGTCATGTTTGACTAACCTGTAACAATTCCATAGTTGGGCGCTTCCAGAATGGCTCCATAAAACTGGATAATGTTTCGATGACTGAGAACACTTAAAATCTCTGCCTGGAAATACAGCCAACACAAAGAATACAGCAACATCAAAAAGAGATAATATTCATGTTAAATATTCAATATATCTGTATACCTTCCTAATTTAATACAGCAATGTTTCATTACAATTAATGACATTGTTAGCATAACAATTTAACCCTATAAAGCCTACTGTGTCGTTTTTGATACACACATTTCTAAGGTCTCTAAATTATCAACAGGATCAAAACTTTGACGATAAACCTGTTGTACGCAATTTACAACATGTCATCTGTCGTCTGATTGATTGATAGTTTATACTTTTGTATAAAACTTTTGCTTAAACTTATGTTTAGTAAAATTGTAAAACTGTTAGGTTGTGCTTCACATGTCTTTTTGCTGTCAAATCTTTATTGATATTTCTAAAGTAAATGTAAAAGTAACATTAATACTGTTAGTAATGAACAACTAGTGGACTGAAGCAACTTGTGCTTACTTCATGATCCAAACATCATTTCTCAGAAAAATCATTTTTGAAATGTAAGTATATGATACAGCAGGCTTTTGAGTAATGTTTGTTTGTTCATCTCTAATCATCATTGAATTGCATTATATGCTAAAAACTACAGAGCTTTGATCATAAAATTGTGATCTTCTTATATATCTTCCTATCATCTTCTTAAGACATATTACTGGAAAATGTAGAGTAACCTGATGTATCAAATATGACCACATAAGATTTGAACAACTTTAACAAACATTTTTGGAAGAGCTCTACTAATATGAAGCGCATCATATGAATTTTAAGCTTTATTTGATTACTGGCGATACTTTTGTGTGATTTGTATTGCTGTCAAATGATTAATCATGATAATAAAAGTTTTTGTTTACATAATATATTTGTGTGTACTGTGAATATTTATAATGTATATATAAATACACACACATACAGTATATATTTTGAAAATATTTACATGTATTTACATATATCAATTTATATTCATATAATTAATATTATCTATATAAATAATATATTAATACATAAACATTTTTAAATATATACGTGTATTTACATATACATAATAAACATACTACACGGTACACACACATATATTATGTGAAACAAAAACTTTTATTTTTGATGTGATTAAACGCGATTAATCGCTCGAAAGGAGTAGTGATTTTACTAACTATTTAGGCAGTTAGTTCCTCCATCAAATTAATTTTTAATGTAGTTTTTTCCCGACCAAATGGTACAATCCCAAACGCTACCAAAGCCATTACGCTCTAAAATCATACGCGAAGAACAAAGACAACAATGAATCTAGCACTTAAAAGTAAATAGACTTCACCCCAAAGACAAACACTGCATTCAGCTGAAACTAATATGACTTAATTACGTGACAATTTTCTCTTAAAGACATAGTCTATGAATTTCAGTTCACAAAAGCCGCTGTGAGAGTGTGCGTTTCTCTGCGTAGAGCAGGGGGAGGCGTAATCGCGCTGCTCGGACTGGAGTCGACACACAGAGAGGCAATTAAAATGATTATCACACTGACAATTAAAGCATGTGTATGAAAAGCTCGGGCGACTCTCACTCCCACCTCTTTTTCAATCTTCAGAAGCTTTTTCACCGCCACCTCTTTGTCCTGCGAGAGCCAGCGGGCGCGATACACGCTCCCAAAACTCCCGCCGCCGCAGTTCTCAAAGAAGAGGATGTCATCAAATTTGATTTGCACAAAGGAGGCGCCCAGAGATGCCATGGCATAATGGCACTTAGAAACACACTTCTCTCCTGAAGAACCAAGAAAAGAGGACAGGATGAGAAGAGAGCGAGGGACGAGGCTCCTCAGAGGACAGATGTTGTGATTTGATCTGCCACGGAGAGAACTGCTCACTTCTACTCCAGTGAACACACACACACACACACACACACACACTTACTCTAACAAGTTTTGCTCAAGTGTCACAGGCTGGTGTGAAGGTGACGTTTGGCACTATGTGTTTATGTGTTTTTGCAACAGTTTGCATGCCTGTTCTGCTGGATAACTTTAACACAGTGACATATTTAAAGATATAGTTCACCCAAAAATTAATATTTACTCATCCTCAGGCTAGGGGTGGGCGATATGGGAAAAATATCATATCACGATTTTTTATAGAAATATCACGATTCACGATTTTTATCACGATTCTTTGTTAGTTTTACTATTTTGGTTTTACAAGTTGTCTGAGCATTACAGCCAAACTAGAAAGACAAAGATGCATGGCAGATATTTAGATGACCTATAGATGCCAAAGTGGGTGAAGATAAAAAATCTGTCATTATTTTATTTTTCTTATTAAAAAATAAGAACAAAGATACATATTACAAATACACATAATATACAAATAAAACAAACAGTGCTTTATTTCCAGGTGCAATAGGTGTATTTAGCAGAGCATTCAATGAAATTGAATGAACAAATATAAAAATAAAACACTAGATAGACTGATTCCTAAAGCAACTGTATTAAAGTTTTTCAGTCAAGAATAGTGAGTGATTTTTCTCTTTGTGTTTTGTTGTTTTGTTAACGTTAAATGAATAGTTCCCCCACAAATTAATATTCTGTCATCTGTCTGTCAATTCTGTCATAATGTTGTATTTTTATATCATCATTTACTCAAAAGTTGTTTTAAACCGGAATGAGTTTCTTTCTTGTGCTGAACATTTATAAATGCTATTTTGAAGAAGGTGGAAAACCAAACAGTTGCTGGTCCTCAGTGACTTCCATAGGATTTTTCTTTCCTACTATCAAAGTCAATGTGGACCAGCAACTGTTTGGTTTTCCACTGAGTAAATAATGACAGAAATTAAATTTTAGGGTGAACTATCCCTTTAATGACAGTCGACAGCATGTTTAGTGTCCTGTCCCTTTAAGAGCTGCACGCATCTAATATACAGGCACGCATCCGTTTCTCTCTTAACTATTTACTTTCAGTTTAGAGATAACCAACTGAGTCTGTATGTAAACCTTGTGTGTTTTGACAGTATTAGCGCAAAATATAACTTAGTTGAGTAATCAGGCGCTGTTAGACAGGCCTTTTAGTGCGCGTGCTTCAGGTGTATGCGCTCAGAACAAGCGCACGTCAGACCAGCGCGCGAATTAAACATTTAACCAGCAAGGCTTGTATGCAAATAATGTACTTTTGCGATCGCGAATAAGTGCAGTGTCCTGTCTGAGTAACTCTACTGCTGTATGTGGTGTTGTACAGTATATAGAGACGGAGACCAGAACTGTATTTGACATAATGTGTGCTGTAGCACGATACTACGATATTTCTTAAAAAGCAGATCGTGGAGACATTTTTATCGTCCACGATCAAAAATCGTCATATCGCACACCCCTACCTCAGGCCATCCAAGATGTAGATGAGTTTGCATCTTCTTCTGATTTGTAGAAATGTAACATTACATCACTTGCTCAGCAATGGATCCTCTTCAGTGAATGGGTGCCGTCAGAATGAGAGTCCAAACAGCTGATAAAAACATCACAATAATCCACAAGTAATCCACTCCAGCCCATCAGTTAACATCATGTGAAGTGAAAAGCCGCATGTTTATAAGAAACTAATTCATCATTAAGATGTTTTTTTTTTTTTTACTTTAAACCATCATGCACTTCTGACCATAATATGAATCCATAATCCATAATAATGCTTCCTCCAGTGATATAGTCCAACCCTGTTATCCTCTCACATCAAAATCCACAGATTTATTTATGAACTGTTTTGGACCATTTTCACTTGAACTGTGCATATTTCTCTCCTCATTCAGACAAGATGACTTTCCTCTGGAGAAAGCAACATTACGGATAGAGGACTCATATTTTAGCTGGAAGTTTGAAGTTAACAACGTCTCGATGAATTTGTTTCTTACAAACACACAGCTTTTCGCTTCACAAGTGTGGATTACTTGTGGATTATTATGATGTTTTTATCAGCTGTTTGGACTCTCATTCTGACGGCACCTATTCACTGCATGGTACATTTCTCCAAATTTGATGAAGAAACAAACTCATCTACATCTTAGATGGCCTGAGGATGAGTAAGTTTTCTGCAAATCTTCATTTTCACTTTTGGGTGAACTACACCTTTAAATCCGCAGAATTCATAAGAATAACGTTCAATTCATGACAGAAAGCAAGACATTTGCCTTATGATCAACAAGGGGACAATCCCTATTCTCTGCCTCTCTGGTAATGCATGAGGCTGACATTCCCCTCGCTTGTCAATGTTTTACTGGGAATTCCTCATATCTGCAATCAGAGCACATGACCCACGCTCATCCACACACTCATACTGATCTCAGGTCAGCTGACAGCAGACTACTACTGTAGATCATATCAGCAGGCTCCCCCTTGTGAAACCAAAGTTCACTTAATTGTATTGCATGTGTACATCTGGAGTGCTTTAAATCTTAAAAGTGTATTATATTAAAAACTGTGCATACAATATAATATTAATGAAACTCAAGGCCATTTAAGTGTGCTTAAAGACAGTTAACTTTTATGACACTGTTTGCCACCCAAAACACTTTAGCAGCTCAATAGCATAACATTAATAAAAATCAATAAAAATGTATTTGTCTGTAAAAAAAATATCAGTTACAGACAAACATCCCACAGTATCTCCCTGGGTTTGTGATGCTCACAAATTATAAATGCATCTTGTTAAAGCAAACACAGAGAGATAGAGCAAATTGTTGCTGGTGTATTGTTGGTTATTTTCTAATTTTCACTGGAGTAATTATAGTTTTGAGGGCTGTGCTGGACTGCTGAGGTGCGCAGCGGGCTCCAGCTCTATTCTCACAGACGGACGCCACAGCTCTTGGGCGGTTTGGGCCGATTTATGTTATATTTAGCAATGCAGGAAGTGGATTGACACCCTGGTGCCTTACATCCACACATACAAGAAAGAGACCCTAGTGGATTATATACCTAAAGAGCAACACTGTCACATCTGGCTCCAAAATTGTTTGGAATGTCATTTAATTCGATACAAAATATTCATTGAAGTGTCATTAAATGCTGCATGAGCTTTTCTCTGCTTGTGAAAAAGAAGTAGACTTTATCATACTTTTAAAAAGAGTACTTAGTACAGAAATATTATACAGTATCTAAAAGGAATATGCTTACATGTTAGGTTTTTGGACACTTAATTGGTGATATTGCAATTGAAAAAAACTATTAAAATGTACTAGAATTTCAGTTTATATTAAATGCATTTAGCTAAACTTTAGTTAAGTCGTAAGCAAATATGTATCTGCAAATTCAGAATTCGATTGTCTTTGAAATAATGGTTAAAGTGGATTGCTGAATGTACTGTAAAATTCAGCTAAAAACCTCAAATATACCTTAATGGCATTTCTATTGAAATCCTTGTAGTATTTGTAATTACACATTTGTAATGATGAAGTTGCCATTTAGTACATTTAAAATATATTAACTTTAAATGTAATATCAAATAACTCACTACAGTTAAAATTATATTCAATTACTTTACATGCTTTGTTAGTCAACACATCAAAATATGTGCACACTTTTCTTTAAAGCACTTACATTAATTTGACATTATTACAAAGTCTACTTACAAAGTCATGAAAGTGTCTCTCTTTAAATACAGTAAGTACAGTTGTCTTTTACTGTATTTCATTAATATTACATTCCCTGCAACTACGTTTTTTTAATACTTTTAGGATTTGAAGTACAACATTCAATACAATTTCCACAAGCGTCTTCACTAACATCCCTTCCTCATTTTTTTAGTGGACATATGAAGTCAGTTCTTCTCAAGTTACACTAGCAGGTAGCAGGAACCGTGTAGAGAATCACATTAAATATGCAGATGATCAAATAACAGAAAATTCAATAGTATTTGTCTGCATTTTAAACAATATATGTTTCCTAACTGCTGTATCAGTTCATCTGTTCATCAGTTTATCTGTCTTTAAAGTAAATGGCATTTGATATTTTGTATCTAATGCAATGACGTTCATGCATTTTTAAGTATGCCTTAAGTGTCCAGACACTTAGATTTTCTCTGCACTCTATTGCAGAATTTCCTCATTGAATTATGAGCCAATAGGATGACAGCAGCTTTCCCCCATTCATATCTCAGCACATGGTCTCTGCACTCCAACAATAATTGGGATATTTCTCATTCATCCAGGAGTGGAGGCCTGTGTGTTCATCCAGCTCTCCACACAATGCAGCATGCAGCGGACAGCAGAATTTCAATACAATTCTTCAACCAAATCCTATCTTCAGTTTAACTGAAACAATACAACATACTACAATTGTTGCAAATACTAACAGTTATATTAAATGTAGGTAACTATATGAACTCTTCTCTATATAATAGCAAACATGGCTCTTACACCACATCTGATTTGTGTTATTTGACTTTAAGGCTTTAGAAAAACATATAGAATAGTTTGATTTCCGGGGTATTTCATCAGAAACTCTCCCTGCCTGTGATGCGCAGAATGGTCCAGGAACAAGTCCAGACAGATTCCCAACAGATCAATAAGCTCCTGATCCATCATTCCAACATTACACGCAGTGTTATTACAGTGTAACAGCAAATTAAATGAGACAAACACACACACACATGCGCGCGCGCGCACATATACACACACGTACCCGCACTCCTGTACTCGTACAGTCTTTCCTGGAGATGGACAGCAGTCAGGAAGATCTTGCTTGAACTTGTGATATTTGCAGTGTCCGCTGCGGTGTTTTCACGTGTAACAACTTCTTCCTGATCAGAGCTGCCAACATCAGAACTGCGCGCTGTGACGCAGCGGAGCGGGACAGACACAGCGACACCCAGCGGACGCAACACAAACAACCCTAAACCCCAATAGTACTGAATCCTGCACATCATTTAAAAAAGACTAATTTAATAAATAAATAACATTTAAAACTGATCTATTATGGTCATTGTTTTTAAATTATATTTTTAAAATTACACAAAATATTAATCATATATGAATTATAAATGTATTCATTTGAATACAATTAAAATAAACGCTATTTTTATTTAAATATGTATTCACAATCATTATAGTGATATATTATAACATATAATCATACATTAAATTAAATCTGAATCGATTATATCTGAAAATATGTACATAATCAAAATGTATTAATTTTATAATATATAACTATTTGAAAATCTGGATATTGAGAATATTGAGAAAATCACCTTTAAAGTTGTCCAAATGAAGTTCTTAGCAATGTATTTTACTATATCAAAAATGAAGTTTTTATATATTTATGGTAGGAAATTTACAAAATATCTTCATGGAACATGATCTTTACATAATTTCCTAATGATTTTTGGCATAAAAGAAAAATCAATCATTTTGACCCGTGCAATGTATTTTTGGCTGTTGCTACAAATATACCTGTGATACTTATGACTGGTTTTGTGCTCTAGAGTCACATATAATAATATAATATAATATATATTCTGAGCATGTGATAACGTTTGTGATAACTTTTTTGGGACCTGCTTACTAAAGAAAATTTGTTCTTAAGCTGTAAACTATACGAAATCAACTGAAACAAATTGAAATACATAATTATGAATGGGAAAAAAAAGACATTGACATGTCTGTAACGTGTCATCTTATGACAGTTTTATTTACGCAATACACACAGAGGTATAAAGTTTGCAGACAAGCCAACAAAAGGCTTTTGAAATGTGCCCATAATTTCTCATTTCACCATTTAGTTTATTTTTTCTTCATGCTTAAGATGAAATAAATATCTTGATGAAATATACATCCAGTCCAAAACTTCCATAAATCATAATTTAAAAAAATGTAGAAATGAAATTCGAAATGCTTTGAGATGATTGATAAACACTATCATTCAAAAGTTTGGAGTTGGTAATATTTTTTTTATGTTTTTGAAAGAAGTTTCGTATGCTTACCAAGGCTGCATTTATTTATTTATTCATTCACACGATCCTTCTATTATTCTAATAAATAAAAAATTATGTATATATATATATATATATATGTGTGTGTGTGTGTGTGTGTGTGTGTGTGTATTGGTGTGTTTTAGTTTCGTTTTAGTTTTTTTTTTTTTTGTGGAGACTGATATATTTTTAGAATTATTTGATGAATATAAAGTTCAAAAGAACAGCATTTATTTGAAATCATTTGTGACATTATAAATGTCTTAACTGTCACTTTTCATCAATTTAATGCATCCTTGCTGAGTATTGATTTCTTTAAAAAATTAAATAAAAATCTTACTAACCCCAAATTTTTAAGCTGTATTTCAGTAAACTCAAGCTCAGAATGTCCTTCAAATTATATATATAAAAAAGAGTTGAGTCTCCAAAAGCTCCCACAGGATAAACTCTTTGAAAGAAACTCGTGATTCCAAACTACAAAACACCATGTAAGATGTCCAACTGTTACAAACACAATCTGAAAGCAAGGGGAACATCTGATCGGTGCATGGCAGAATATAAGAAAGGTCACAAACAGAGCTCTGAACATCCACAGCCGTACACTGAAAGGAAGCCACGCTTTCACAAAACCAGCCAAAGAAAGGGAAAGCCCTTGTGTGTGCATACGCTGCAGCAGAGGAAGGCTTCTGTTCTTACAGCTAGCTTATTGACTGGCAGAGGTGAAGCAGCACTGACGGGAGCGGATCAAGTCCGGCGCGGCTCCAGTCTGTGGGACAGCTGTGACAGGGTTCGCTGGTTGTCAATCACGCTAATGTGACGCACATAGCTCCGCACATCCTGATGGCTTTTACCAGACACCTGCGGTGCTTCTTGATCTGCAGTGGATGAAAGAAAGAGAGAAATGCTGAATCAGATGAACTCAAACATGAGTTTGTAAAGTTTATGTTGGTGTCTTACTGAATGGCTGACTCCGGCAGTATCTCATGATTCTGACTGTGTTTGCAATCATTCTCTGGAAAACACACAAGAAATATTAAAACACGTCCCATTTAAAACTGTCTCAGAGATGGTGACATAGGTCCCTTGCAAACTCACCATTTTCTCAAAGTTCACCAATCTGTCAGTAAACGTCTTGTTACCCTCATGTGTGAAAGTCATGTCTGAAAGTGCAGAAATGGGCGTTAGACATTTAAGCGATGCTCAAATCGGCATCTTTTTGTGTCATGAAACAGTTCTTCAGAACATTTTGTGGTTTCCATAAAATTTTGACTCTTGACTTCATCAGATTATTGCAGTTACAGTAATTTGTTTTTAGTTTCTCATTGCTTTGATTGTGCACATGCTGCATGAATTATGTGTGAATAAATATCCAAATGTACAGAATAGTAAAAGTATGGAGAGTTTTATTTAATTTATTGTGGCTAATTTTGTTGTATACTTAATATAGAATTTTTAATAACATAATTATTGTTATATTGAGGATGAATCATTATTATTGTCTTAAATTAACATTTAAATAGATGCAATATTTATTATATATAATATTTTATTATATACCAAATTATTATTTATGAATATTTATTTTAATAATTATTAAAATTAACTTTACAAAATAAGTTACATTTAAACATTTTTTAGAATATTAAAAACATATATACAATCTTTATAGTATCATTTAAAAAAAAAAAAAATTTTGACCATAACTGAAATTTAACCATAAATTAATAAAACATGTTTTTATGAATGAATTCATTTATGAAATAAAATTAATTCAAATGTGGAAAATGCTACTAATAAGACCATATAGATGTGTTACAATTAATGAATTTAACATGTTTTTTTATTAATTAATTAAAGATATATAAAAAATGTGGGGAATGCCACTAATAAAGAACATTTAGGTATGTCACATGTTGTTTTAGTATATATATATATATATATATATATATATATGTGATCTGTGTGAATTTCTTCATGAAACTTATCATTTAAAATATACAGTACTTGAGCAGTTCCTATAATTTCATCTGTGATATTTTACAGTTTTTCTGACTTTATATATCTTAAAATATGGAAAATGCAACTAATAAAGCAGTATTTGGCTGGTGTGTGTGTGATTTCAGAGTAGCGCTCACCTTTAATTAATAAAGGCATGAAGGGAATGATAGGTGGTTCTAACTTGGCCACTGTGAGTCGATAAGCTCTGTGATTTCTGGAGGGATCCTGCAGTGAGAAAGACAACAGATCTCTTAAGTTGCTTTAATATTAGGTGACATGTTTAGGTCACTAGCAATTGAACTACCATGCCGAACTCACCATCAGGCTTTCAAACTCTCCATAAAACTTTTTGAACTTGCTGGGCAGTTTCTATAAGAAAGCATATCGGAGAATCAGTGTTAAACATGGAACTAAGCAGTCAGTCATGACAGTGTCTGTCTGTTTTATATATATATACAGTTGTGTGAAAAAGTGTTGGCCCCCTTCCTGATTTTTATTTTTTTTTTGCATGTTTGGCACACTTTAATGTTTCAGATCATCAAACAAATTTAAATATTAATCAAAGATTACACAAGTAAACACAACATACAGTTTTTGAATGAAGTTTTTTATTATGAAGGGAAAACAAAATCCAAACCCACATGGCCCTGTGTGAAAAAGTGCTTGCCCCTAAACCTAATAACTGGTTGGGCCACCCTTAGCTGCAACAACTGCAATCAAGCGTTTGCGATAACTTGCAATGAATTTTGAATTTTGGCCCACTCTTCTTGGCAGAATTGTTGTAATTCAGCCACATTGGAGGGTTTTCGAGCATGAACCGCCTTTTTAAGGTCATGCCACAGCATCTCAATAGGATTCAGGTCAGGACTTTGACTAGGCCACTCCAAAGTCGTCATTTTGTTTTTCTTCAGCCATTCAGAGGTGGATTTGCTGGTGTGTTTTGGATCATTGTCCTGCTGCAGAACCCAAGTTCGCTTCAGCTTGAGGTCACGAACAGATGGCCGGACATTGTCCTTCAGGATTTTTTGGTAGACAGCTGAGTTCATGGTTCTATTTATCACAGCAAGTGTTCCAGGTCCTGAAGCAGCAAAACAGCCCCAGACCATCACACTACCACCATATTTTACTGCTGGTATGATGTTCTTTTTCTGAAATGCTGTGTTACTTTTACACCAGATGTAATGGGACACACACCTTCCAAAAAGTTCAACTTTTGTCTCGTCAGTCCACAGAGTATTTTCCCAAAAGTCTTGGGGATCATCAAGATGTTTTCTGGCAAAACTGAGATGAGCCTTTATGTTCTTTTTACTCAGTAGTGGTTTTCGTCTTGGAACTCTGCCATGCAGGCCATTTTTGCCCAGTCTCTTTCTTATGGTGGAGTCATGAACACTGACCTTAACTGAGGCAAGTGAGGCCTGCAGTTCTTTAGATGTTGTTGTGGGGTCTTTTGTGACCTCTTGGATGAGTCGTCGTTGCGCTCTTGGGGTAATTTTGGTCGGCCGGCCACTCCTGGGAAGGTTCACCACTGTTCCATGTTTTCGCCATTTGTGGATAATGTCTCTCACTGTGGTTCGCTGGAGTCCCAAAGCTTTAGAAATGGCTTTCTAACCTTTTCCAGACTGATAGATCTCAATTACTTTCTTTCTCATTTGTTCCTGAATTTCTTTGGATCTCAACATGATGTGTAGCTTTTGAGGATCTTTTGGTCTACTTCACTTTGTCAGGCAGGTCCTATTTAAGTGATTTCTTGCTTGCGAACAGGTGTGGCAGTAATCAGGCCTGGGTTTGGCTAGAGAAACTGAACTCAGGTGTGATAAACCACAGTTATGTTTTAACGGGGGGGGGGGATTTTGTTTTCCCTTCATAAAAAAAAACTGCATGTTGTGTTTACTTGTGTTATCTTTGATTAATATTTAAATTTGTTTGATAATCTGAAACATTAAAGTGTGACAAACATGCAAAAAAAAATAAAAATCAGGAAGGGGGCCAACACTTTTTCACACCACTGTATATATATATTTGTGTGTGTGTGTGTGTGTGTGTGTGCGTGTATGTGTATGTGTGTGTGTGGTGAATACTTACCTCCCATGTCTGACTGAGTCGACAGACCGCAGGGTTTCCCAGGCCCATGATAATGGCAAAGAAGGAGTTCAAATTCTTAAACTCTTTACAGCTTAAAAAGAGCAAAAACACACACATAATTTAGAGAAAAGCAGTCTAGACAGCATAGACTGTAACATACAAGTACACCATTAATGAAAGTGAGACACCTGAATATGTTGCTTTATAACACACTTAAGTACACTTTTAAAAAATGCACTTTGTAATAATGTTAATTAAATTAAAAGATTTACTTTAAAGTCCATTTTAAATCTTTATGTTTTAATAATTTTTTGTCATTTATTACAGCAGTACACTTATTTTGATGTGTTGACTAACATACTAAAGCACATGTGGAGTACTTGATTATAATTTGTAGTTTGTTATTCAATATTCATCTTCATAATTACAAATGTGTAATTACAAATACATTTCAATATAGTTTACCATAAAGTATTTAAGTCCTACTTCAGTCGGTCAAAAAACAAATAATACATTTTGGTAACACTTTATTTCATAAGGTGTCCTTGTTGCACGTTACATGTACTTATAATAACAATTAATTATGCACAATTACATGCAAGTAACCCTAAGCCAAACCCTAACCATATATAGTAAGTACATGTAGTTAATTAATATTACTCAGTACTTAAATGTATAATTACACTGTAACAAGAACACCTTAAAATAAAGTGTAACCTACATTTTCATTTAATTGTAATTCAATCCAATTAAGCATCCAAAAACATTACATTCAGTATGCATTCACAGTTTTATTTATTATAACTCACAGTAATAATACAGGGTATTATTTCCATAATAAGCACAAGTATGCTAAAGTGTAATTTTTTTCACTAGGGACAAGATGTGTACATATAAATGACTCATCACACACATACATTTCATATGTTTATGAGTGAAGACTCACTGCGCTGCGATCTTGATGAACTTCTTGAGCAGTTGGACGCGTTTGCTGAGCGTGGGACACAAACAAACCTCTGTGACCACCCACAGCTGAACCTCATTAAAGCGCCGCAGGAACAGATCCAGATTAGCCGTGGTCTTCTTGAAATGCTGACGGCCAAACGTGTGGTAGATTAGCTCATGCTAAAACACAAATACACAGACAATTACTAGAACTCTACTGGAAATGGTGATTCATGCAATGCAAATGCAATATAAATGTACACACATAATAATAAAGATTCTTTTAGAATTCTTGAGGAAACTTTAGCATACTTTTAAAAGAGCACTTATTACAGAAATTATATAATTTAAAAGAATATACTCAAGTGTGATCTGAATGTAACATTTTGTGACAATTAAAATTGAGTGAAACTGGAATTTAATGAAAATGTAGCATATGTATAGATAATGCATTGCAATAATGTACGAAAACATGTTTTAGTTTAATTTATAATAAATGCAATTAGCTGAAATTTTGACTCAAGTAGGACTTTTGAAATATGTCATTTCATAATTACTTCGATTGTCTTTGATATATGGTTAAAGTACTGCTGAATGCACTGCCGAACATTTATGGTAAGCTAAAATATACTACATTATCATTTTTATTGAAGCTTGTATGTAATGTATTTAACATTTACATTTGTAATTGCACATTTGTAATGATGAAGTTGCAATTTAGTATATTAATTACTTTAAATGCAATATTGATATTGATTTTAAAGTTAAAAACATAATGATTAAAAATTTATTTAAAGGTAATTTTTCATATTTTATTACAAAATTGTACTTACTGTACGTGTGTAAAGAAACAATCTTGTAAGTGTACTCTCTTGAAAGCACACTTTTATTTTATTAATATTGTATGATCTGCAAGTACAGTTTTTAAAGATTTGATTTGGATATTTTAGTGCACATTCAATCAAATTACCGGTAAGCACACTTATTTTTCATAAGGGTATGTATGTGCAGTGATCAATGTTTATATGTAAAAAAAATTGGAAAAGTTTAAGTTAAATTTTGTTCAGCATATAAAGAGATTGTCTTTTCAGACTTGGATTAAACTGCTTTATTCATTTGGATTGCTTTTACATGTTTTTATGTACGTTTTCATGAATTTTGGTTGCATTAACTTTTAATAGAGGGACAGAATCTTCTTAGGTTTCATTCAAAATATCTTCAGTTGTGTTTTGAAGATGAACTAAAGTGAGTTTGGAATGACATGAGGGTGCATAAACAATGGCAGGATTATTCCTACAAGTGAGAGTAATTTTAAAACCAAAGCAGAACTGTGTGTTTGTACCTCGTGTACACAGTCGAAGAGCTCCCAGTCGTAGAGAGTCATATGATGAGCCAGATCTTTCGAGCTCATGAGCTCAAACGTGGACATGGAGCCTGCAGACGGCCCTTCCTGCTCTGGCAGCGGAGTCTGCATGAACGAGTCGATCGATTGATCAGTTAATCAGCCAGTCAGTAAACTAATGTACGTTTGATCCTGTGTGTTTACAGCCGATGTGTGTTATAAATGCAGTCTCCAGGGGTTCTTACTCACCAAAGAGTCAATCTGGTCCCTCGGGCAGACAAACAGACGGCCATTAATGCTCAGTGATGAGAAGATGGACACATCTGATGGCTTTAGAAGCTCTTTATCTGAGAAACACAAACACACAGTGATCAGTCATTCGGCTTCTAAAGATGTCAGTAATCAGCTGCTTCTCAAATGACTAAACCATGAAGTTGCTAATTAAAAATAACTATGTTAAGTATTTTTGCAATATTTACATGTCAAAAAGCAAACAACAAGTTAAAAGGAATAGTTCACCCAAAACTGAAAATTTGCTGAACATTTACTCACCCTCAGGCCATCTAAGATGGAGATGAGTTTGCTTCTTCATCAGATTTGGAGAAATGTGGCATTACATCACTTGCTCAGCAATGGATCCTCTGCAGTGAATGGGTGCCGTCAGAATGAGAGTCCAAACAGCTGATAAAAACATCACTATAATCCACACCACTCCAGTCCATTAATTAATGTCTTGTAAAATGAAACGCTGCTTGTTTTTATGAAACAAATTTGTAATTCAAACTGATACTTTAAAATACGAATCCTGTATCTATAATATTGCTTTCTCCAGTGAAAAATCTGAATCAGGAGAGAAATATGCACAGATCAAGCACAGTTTACAAAGCAAACAGTCCAAAATAAATAAATCTGTTAATTTTGATGGGAGGGGAAACAGGGGGTGGACATTTTCACTGGAGGAAGTGTTAATATAGATTATGGATGGGAATTTTGGACAGAAGCGACAGTTTAAAGTTAAAACTTTAGTTAAAACTTTAAACTTGGTGATGGAGTGTTTCTTACAAACAAGAAGCTTTTCATTTTACAAGACATTAATTAATGGACTAGATTGGTGTGGATTACTGTGATGTTTTTTAGCAGTTGTTTGGACTCTTATTCTGACGGCACCCATTCACTGCCGAGGATCCATTGGTGAGCAAGTGATGTGATTTTCCTATTTCAACTCTCCAGAAAATTTCTTCAAATCTAGAAACAAACTCATATACATATTGGATGTCGTAAGGATGAATAAATAAAAAAAAAAAAAAAATCATATTTGGTCGAACTATTAATTTAGTAATGATATCTTAACAAGTTTTGCACAAGCACCACTTACATATTCTTCCGAAAATGCACAAATCTAGTATAATATGTACTATTGGTTTATGAGACCTAATGTGTGCAGTTTACGAAAGAACCAAAACTTACATATCCAACCAACAGCCCAATCGCAACTTTCCATTTTCCATCGGTCTTAGTACACGATATAACTGCAGAAGAGTCAATCTTTAAATAGGAAAATTATCGAAACTCTTTTTTGAGCGAGATGCTAATGGTCTAATCCGATTCAATGATCTATGCTAAGCTAAGCTAAAAGTGCTACCACCAGACCTGGAGATCGGCTGAATGGATTCAAAAAAGGTAAAACTCAACTGTTTAACTCTTGGGGAGTTATAAAATGAGCCTATTTCCAAAAAACGTGGAGTGTTCCTTTAAAAGTATATGCTAAAGTTTCCTTCCTTTTCACAATTTTATCTATTGATGTATCATTTCAGAACTTAACAAACTTATTTTTGTCAAATGTTTTGCTTGAAAATCTTGTTTGTGCTACTGTGAATGCTTCACTGTATCTAAAGCAGAGACACTCAGCGCTGGGTCACAGTGTAGCAGACCAGGGTTTGACCCGCTGTAAAAATCAGCTGTAGCGGTTAAAGCTGTCAAATCACTAGCCAATTTGGCAGGTTACTTTTCGCAAGTTATGTTCACTGTTCACACATTAATTTATAGGGGAAGTTTATGCAAGCCAAATCTGCGCAGGTTTAGAGCAAATACTGAAACATCATGACATTATCGAGTTTATTGCAAAAACCAAACAAAAAACTCCTACAGAAATGCACGCATGCACACCAACGTGATGAAGTCTGGTTAGACTAACTTAGTGTGCGTGCGCATTTAGAGTGAGTTCTTTCACTGCATGATTCAATGTATAGGGTTGGGTTTGGATTTGGAGTAAATGATATTACAAATCCCACCCATTTGCAGCTGACCTGCCCATTTGGATCTGGCTCCGACCTCCGACGTTTATACTTAACTCAACTTGGGGGTCGCGACCCCTACTAGGTGTAGCTAAAGATTTACAAGAGGTCACCAAGCTCACTCTTTGACCACAAGATGAAATTCCTGACAATGAATAAGAATTATATGACTGTATCTCTGAAGGGAACGGACTGTCTTCAGAAAGATGTCCATGATATTTTCTTTTTATCTTACGTCCATATACTGCCTAATAAAATTATTAGCACAGCTGCTTTGTTTACAGCAGTTACCGGGGAAACATCTATCTGTTCCATAAGCGCCCCCTGCTGTCAGAAAGTGGATTTATATTTTTATCCAACCTGTCATTGTACAAATCAATGCAAAAATCAGACCGAATTTTTATGCACAGTTGAAAATTTAACCAGCTGATGGAAAAATTGAATGTTAAAATAGGGGTCCCCAGAAAAAAAGTTTGGGAACCACTGTATTAATATATGCATTAAGAATGATCACATAATTCTTGCACTATATATATATATATATACACTCTATACATAAACACATATATCTGCACAGTTTTGTTTTATTTAACTGGTTTGCACTCTATCTGCCATGTGCCTTATGCCACTTTATCTATCTCTTTCTTTATTTTTCTACAATGTCCTCATTTGTATATCTGTATAGTTGTATGTGTTTAAACTGTATTTATCTGTATTTGAACGTCTACTGTCAGCGTCTTAAATGTTAACTGTATGCACCAAGGGTCTGAGAGTAATGCTATTTCAATTCTCTGTATGTATGTGCCGTACATGTGGAAGAATTGACAATAAAGCAGACTTGACTTGACTTGGTAATTCAAGAAATGGGGCAGAAAATGTATATATTTATATTATTTCATATAGTTAATCAATATCACACGAAGAGTGACGTTTTTTCTTCAAAAATCAGCATGATTACAAATCTGATTGATTTTTTTACAACAGTTCAATAAACAATACAATACTTACGTTTTAGACACCATATTGGCTGTTTTTGTTCTATTTCTAATTGTTAAAATCATTCCAAACAGCCACAGCATTGTTTTGCATCTCTGAGCAACATGACAGTGTTTAGTTCCTCAATCACCTACATTTCACTGCTGGTTATACCCTGTATAATTGTGTATGTGACAAATAAAATAAAAAATCTTGAATTAATCACTTGTTCAAATGATTGAGTTCAATCGCATGACTCACTTATTAACAGTGACTTGCTGCCACCTACTGGCTGTTTTAATTTCACATTTAAAGAATCTTTTCATTTTTTTAATAATTTCAAATATCAGTATTCAACGTTTTATGTTTAAAATATCAAAACATTATTTATGCATTTGTAACTGCAGGTTAAAGCATTCCATGTCCATCTGAGCTGCATTAAACAGTGTATAAATACATCTAAATGTTTTTATTTGTTTGGTAACAGCCTAAATGTATTATTATTATAATCGACTGATTAAATGTAAGAATTTGACTCAAAAGATGATGCACACTTTTAGAAAAAATGGCTTTATAAAAGGTAAAAATCTATGTAAACTTATTGGAAAAGATTCATTTATATCAGTGTGAACTGCCCACCACACAGAATATGAAGAATATCAAAGAATTCGGGAGTCAGGTGTCCACAGTAGTCCTTAAGATACCAGCACAATAACACACTCAGCAAAATTTTGTCGTTATCGAAAAAAAAACTAAATGAATTTAATGAAATTAGTTAGTTTCACTCAAATAAACGGCTAAATGTTAAAACTACTTATACTGCATGTTGTTTGACTATTTACATGCAAGTGTATAGTGAAAGTCTTTTTGTTAACTACATCAGTACGTGGGGTGTGCTTTTGCTAAACAGCACTTAGATATGAATGAAAAGAGAAAGATCTGTATGGATGTGATGTTTATGAAAGCAAGCTGTATATAATTGTCATTGTGAAGAGTGGGGTGGGACCATGGATGCGAGGCTTGGCTTGGCTCCCATGGCTCCCAACCCCACCCCACTTGTCATAACTTTTAAGCTCTAATAACTTAAAAAAGTAAGTACTAACTTAAATTAGTTTGTGTACTCATATGTTTTGAGTAATCTTAATTTATCAGGTTTTACAGTGCAGAAAATATTGAGATATACTTTTTTTTGTCAATATCGCACATCCCTAGTACCGACACCAAATTATTTGCAATGGTTGCCTCATCACATCCAGTGTCGACAGCCTCACGCTGTTGGTTTATTTCTGTTTTTTTTTTGTTTTGTTTTTTGGCTAGTAGAAGTTATGAATGGCCGGTAACTTAAAAATTTAGTAGCCAAATTGGCTATTGAGTGAAAACGTTCATTTCACGTAACTGGCAGTGAGTATGGAGCACTGGGATGCAGAATATGAAATATTACAGCAAGACGGGTGCAGCAAAGACCTCATATTGTCAGCCAGAGGTCAAAGAGATAAGAGTCAGTGCAACAGCACACTCTGCACACATGTAATTAATCACCCTGCAATTAATCAAACACCAATGAAAACAGAGGAAATGGCTGTCAATACGGTGATAAGAATGGAAAAATAGCTTGTGTGTATGTTTGTTTGTGTGTGTGTGCGTGCGTGCGTGTGTTTTCACCTCCGGCTGAGTTGAGGTGGATGAGCAGAAGATCATCTCCTGATCCCAATTTATCGGTAACAGCGCCGATGACCTCTCTGACAGACGCAGCGACAGGCACTCGGATAGTGGAGTAGGTATGATCGCTGCAATACACCTTAAAGAGGACTTCAACACAACACACACACATTTGAACAGTACACTAACATTAAACATTGATAAATAATCAATTGTTTTTTAATAACAAAACAATATTAACTTCAATTAAAGATAAACATATCATTGGTTCACATCTATTCTTTGTCCTAAAGTCTTAACTTCTTTTGAATCTTCTTTTTGTTGATTATTTCACTTTTGACTATTCTGTTCTATGACCGATATCTCTCTAATTGTTGATCCCACTCAAAATAAATAAATAAATAAAAATGAAATTTTCTTGCTTCATTGACCTGGGACAAAGGTTACAGCTAAACCCTTACGGTGTTTTATTTACAAAAAAGTAAACAAATAAAATCCCCTTTGAATTCAAGGTTCCATAACCACTCATTAAATATAATAATATAATGATTATAATATATAATGATAAACTGTAATGAATAATGTACAGATCTATCTATCTGTCTGTCTGTCTGTCTGTCTATCTGTCTGTCTGTCTGTCTGTCTGTCTGTCTGTCTGTCTGTCTATCTATCTATCTGTCTCTCTGTCTGTCTGTATGTCTGTCTGTCTGTCTATCTGTCTGTCTCTCTGTCTGTCTGTCTGTCTGCCTATCTGTCTGTCTGTCTGTCTGTCTGTCTGTCTGTCTGTCTGTCGGGCGATCTGTCGGTCTTCTCTGTCTGTCTGTCTGTCTGTCTGTCTCATCTATCTATCTATCGGTCTTCTCTGTCTGTCTGTCTGTCTATCTATCTATCTATCTGTCGGTCGGTCGGTCGATCTGTCGGTCTTCTCTGTGTGTCTGTCTGTCTGTCTGTCTGTCTGTCTGTCTCATCTATCTATCTATCGGTCTTCTCTGTCTGTCTGTCTGTCTATCTATCTATCTATCTGTCGGTCGGTCGGTCGATCTGTCGGTCTTCTCTGTGTGTCTGTCTATCACATCTGTGAAATTAGCCAAAGGAGAGTATAGTGTTCTATCAGTCCCAATAGAGAACAGATACAGACTCACTCTCGTCTGTGCTTTTGATTGGTTGTTTCTTCTGCAGTCTGTCGTTCCCTGTGCTGAATTGACGCAGCAGGACTTTGTGCTGAAATGAGAGAGAAGGACTATCACATGACACTTATTCAGCACTGAAGAGAAAACTACAGAAACTCTGCTTGTTTTTATTTTCCCCTCACCTTTTTCTGAGAGGGCCGGCCATCATCACAGCTGTGAATAAATGTTATGAGTGTTATGATTATGAGCAAGTAAAAGGTTTCTCTGAACATTATCAGTCTGATAAAAAAAACTGCTGTATTGCAGTGTATATGCACATTTCTGAGACCTCTACATTATCAACATGATCACAATTTTTATGAAAAACCTGCTGTACATAATCTGCTACATGCCTTCCTTCATCTAATTTTACAAGGTACAGGACGAAAGATGAAAACTTACTGGACTGAAGCAACTTATGTTTACTTTATTATCCATACATGATTATTTCTAAAAATCAAGTTAAAATGTGATTATCAAATAAGATACACCAGGCTTTTGAGGATAATTTAATTATTCATCCCTCAATAATCATTGTATTGCTTTACATGTTTTGCACACACAAAAATTACAGCGCTTTGATGATCAAACTAACCATTTAAATATCATCTTACTAAAACATTATTGGGAGATATTGAGTGACAACTGATATTTATATTAGTGCTGTCAAACGATTAATCGCGATTAATTACATCCAAAATAAAAGTTTTTCATTGTAATGTATGTCTATGTACTGTGTATATTTATTATCTATATATAAATACACACCTATACAGTATATATTTTGAAAATATTTACATTTATATATATATATATCACTTAATGTATTCCCCATATTGTAAGACTCTTTGAATAAAAGCATCTGCTAAATGAATAAACGTAAATGTAAATATATACATGCATGTTTGTATATCTATATACATACATAATAAATACACACACACACACACACACATATATTATGTAAACAAAAACTTTTATTTTGGATGCGATTAATTGCTATGTGAATATCAGCATCTGCACCAAATACTGTACAATACTTTATAAGCAACAAAATCCTGATTTATCAAATATGATAACCAGATTTTAAGGTTCAGTAAATTGTTCTATTTTTTTTTAAAAAGAGATGTTTCTGACTATGATTTCATATGTCAGGCTAAACAGGGTTGTAAGACTGTGCTCTTACTTCTGCTTGATGATCTTCTCTATTTCGGGAAGCTGGTCTTTCAGAGCTGGAATGAGTCTGGAATCTTCACACACTGTCTCATAAAACTCCTGCAACAAACAACATGCTCAGACTGACAATAACACACACATTAAATCACAGCAGCACCAGAAAGTCTCTATAAAATGAACGGACAGCTTTGTGAACTAGCTAACTTTAATCAGCTAACACGGCTGAGCGGATCAGAGCTGCTGACCTGGAGGAAGTTGAAAGAGCTGTCCTCCTCCTGCAGGTGGTCTGTGTTGATGGCGGCCCACTGTAAGACCAGACGAATCACCCTGCGCTTGTTATTGAGAGAGTAATCCATCCGCTCCTGTTCACTGCCCTGAGACGGCTGAGCATGATAGGTGAACAAGCTAAGGACTTCAGAGCCAAACACAATCTGAGAGTTTAGTGACCTTCTCATTTGTTGAATAAAACAATATTCATAAAAGACACAGCTATGGCACATTGACCATTTTTACTGAGCTGATGAACTACAGAGACTTCAGTCATATCAGTTGATTCAGTTATATACAGTTTCACCAATCAGTCAGCACAGCTGTAAAGGATATTGAGCCATAAGCAGAGGACACAGCTGAGTGTTTGGGACAAAAACACAGTGCATAAGCAAAAAGTCATCCAGAGCAGGATCTACAGAGACAGAGAAAAAGAAAAGTTAGTTAAAAGTGGTTACAATTTGCAACATGAATCATGGTGAAGTGATTTTACGCTAATTCTGGTTACTGTGCTCAGCTTCTTCTGTAAATGCATGTAATTTATGTTTAATGCATGCACTGTGTAATATGTATAGAGTTGCCACTTTTGATTTTTTTGAAACATTCAGACCATTTTTTAACCAGTTTGACTGATTCATTGAAAATACATGCACAAGGGCAATTTCTATACTACCGTGCAAAATTATGGGATTGGTAAAATCTTTAATGTTTAATAATTTTGTGATATAATTCTGAAATACTATTACAATTCAAAAATTATGATTTTATATTGTAATTTATGTTAAAATGCATTTTATTCCTTTGATGCAAAGCTGAATTTTCAGCATCATTACTCCAGTCTTCAGTGTCACATGATCCTTCAGAAATCATTCTAATATTGTAATTTGCTGCTCAAGAAACTTTTCTGAATATGATCAATGTTGAAAACATTTTTTTTGATGAAAACAGAGTTCAAAAGTACAGCATTTATTTGCAATATATTTTTTGATTTGAATGATGACATTTTAGGGATCAGCATAATGCGATAAATGTTCATTATATGAATTCTGGAAAATTCTAAAAATCCATAAAATTTTCAGGTTTTCCATTAGCATGGGAAATACTGCATTGTTTATTTATTGAAACCTTATGTTAATGACTGTGATGGTCAGCTCTGCACATATTTCAGGCCAAACAGGACTCCAGATAATTCTGTATTAACTAAAAAATGTTCAAAACGTGAAATAGAAAATAAAGTTGCATATAGCCACTTCCCATTTTACTGTTTATTTGTGTAGATTTCTCTTACTCAATGCACTGCAAAGTACCTGACTCTGTGAACTGGGAGTCGAGTTTCATTGTCTCCAGAAGATGTTCCAGAATCTTCTCCGGAGTTCCAGACATCACAGTATACCTGAAGAACAGGTGTAGTTTGAGATTGTTGATATATACAGCAGTTTACAGTTACTCCATAGTATTCCTAAATTCCTAATGTTAAAAAATGACAGAAATGTACTTGAGAGGAGAGGAACTGGAGCCCCTGTTGTTAGTTTTCTCCAAAACTAACACATCCTCCTCATGTTCCTTCAGACGGACCGTGTTTGCTTCCACATCCTGAAAGAGAATGAATAGATTTAGAAAAAGAAATCGATTGGATCATAACTGTGTTCATATGTGATATACTAACATCTGTACTAAGATCTAAATGACTGGTTAGTGTTCACACACAGGAAACAAATCTTTCTGACGTCAGTAGTTTAGCAGCAATAAGCAATAAACTCGCTATTACAGCACTGATGAGCTCAGATCATATAGTTGATTTATGAATGATCAAATGGAGGTGTTTGTCACTTAAAGATTTCCACAATGTCTTTTCTGTAATGTTTGTTGTAATTCAGCATCGTTACCAGTAGAGGGAGACAGGTTCCCAGTTTATTTCGTCTGAGCACCTAAATTGCTCATATTAATCTTAAATTTTACTTTTAAAAAGTACACGAGATTTGTTCAAACCTTTCGATTAATACAAGACATAATGCATTTAATGACTAATTTTTGCATAGAGAAGACAGAGGCAAGTTGTCACTGCAGCAACATACAGTATGCAGCTGTATTTTATCAACTGTTTCTTTTTTCTGAAATTTAAGTTTGTTTGTTTAAGGATTATACAGAAACTGACTGTAAAAAAAAAAAAAATCTACTCTGACAATTAAGGAAAAAGCCCAGAAACCATACCATATTAAAGACTGCATTTTAAAGACTATGTCCTTCACCATTTCTATCAGTTGCAGTCTTCATACATACTAACTAATATAGTGAATACAGATTGCTTTGTCCAGTTGCATCATGCTGTAACCATGCAATAAATGAGCCTAGAATGTGAAATCTCTCTAAACCTGCTTATATTTGTTTAGATTGTTAGCATCCTGTTTGTGTGTGTTCCAAAGACATACTAAGTGCCACACATACCCTCACTATCAGACTGAGCTTCCGCTTACACAGCTTTCCTGAGCTCAGCTCTCTATTGTCAAAGAGATTTTCCTGTGCTGCTGATGGATGGACCATTATACAATACTAACACAACACCAATGCAGCCAGAGAAAACTATTAGATGATGAGTAAATAGTAATTACGCCAACAGCACATTAGCAAATAGTGCACTAGCACCAGTACACAATTTTTTTGAGCTTCTTCTTTCTTCTGTCTGTGGACATTCCCTTCGGGGATGCTTTTAAACAGTATTGGAGGAGTTCACATGTCTGCTGCACACTTGTTTTCTGCTTTTCCTTGACTATCAACGCACCCATTTAAATTTCTATAATTTTGTAACTTGGAAAAAGGAAATAAATAAAAAAAAAAAATAAAAAAAAAATAAAAAAAAAAAAAATATATATATATATATATATATATATATATATATATACTGTATATAAAATAAAAATAAAATAAAAGATAAAAAGATAACATTTCAGCTAGTTGCTAAGGCAACATTTATAATTTATATTTAGTTTAAATTGAAGCACTTTAAATAATAACTATGTAGACAAAAAACTAATTACAATGACAAAGCACAACAAAATGACTAAAACTATAAAATGTGAAAAGAGAAAATATAAAATAATTCAAAAACCGATACTAAAATAACAATGGTAGTTGTTATTTGGTGTTATTGTTAACTAAAACTGCTAAAGAAAGCTGAAATAAAATATAAATAGATGAAAAATTTAAAACTTAAAAAATGTAAGCAACAATTAGAAATGTTGATTGGGCCAACTAACTGAAACAAAATAAGTTGAAGTTCAAGTGCTGAAATTACTTAAACTAAAACTAAAATTGAAATAAAATAAACTAAAGCTAAATAAAAATATAAAAACCCCAACAAAAAACGAATAAAAATGACAAAAGCACATTTCAAAATTGTTAAATTTTTAATTCAAAATTAAAATAAAAACTGAAAATATAAAAGTAAAAGATTTAAAAAGTTTTTAAAAGTTTTATAAAAGTAAAATTTATTTTATGTTATTTTATTTTATTTGTTTTGTTTTGTTTTGTTTTGTTTTGTTTTGTTTTGTTTTGTTTTGTTTTGTTTTGCTTTGCTTTGCTTTGTTTTGTTTTGTTTTGTTTTGTTTTTTGTTTTGTTTTGTTTTTTATTTTATTTAGTCCAAAGTACTATTTAACATCACTGAATCAACTTAAATATTGCACCAACAAATCAAAATTTTCCAGGGTAACAATTGCAGGTTAACACTTTTTACAGTGTAGAGTGTATGACAAAGCACATTTCTCAGTGCAGGGCATTTGTTTTGTTGTGAATAATGAGCCCTGACCCTGAGGATTCTGTTGAAGTCTTCTTTATCCACTCTCAGGAAGTGGCAGTTGTCCTCTCTCAGTACGATAGACGCTGCCCGAGGTGCGTCATTCACCAGAGCCAGCTTCCCAAAGTCATCTCCCTCATGTAACGTGCAAACTACTCCCTGCAACGAGACATGATTTCTGTCAGACACCGACAATCCAGCAAAGAGCACAAACACTTATGAAAACATCTTCCAGCTGTAATTCAATTTGCACACACACTTTCCTGGCACAGTCTTCATGCACTATAATTGGCTTGAGAGTGATTAGCTGGTCTGCATTATCACACATTAAACGCTTAATTAGTCTGTTAAATGTGAAGCATTAGTGGGGAATTACTAGTCTGACCTTTCCATAGATCACCACGTTAACGGAGCCTTTCAGAATGATGTACCATGACGTGCCCTCCTCCCCTTGATTAAACACTAGGAACAAAAGAGATCGATAAAGAACATCAAACTCATCTGGTGCAGAACACAGACACATATTAGACAAATAATAATCACAGACTGAAATTCAGCACTCATTTAAAGCTGTTTAGTTCTGAATGGCTTGATTTGATTTTATTAGTGGAGCAGGTTTGTGTTGTAATGATTTTAACACTTACACACTGTGCCTGCTTTGGCATGAGCCTCAAATATCAGAACACCAGCTAGTTCCCTTTTCACCTGAGGAGAAAACACAAGACAATAGACTCTATACTAGATATTTTTAACAATGCACACATATGCATTAATGCAATAGCTCAGCCCAATTTATACCTTTGAGAAGTGTACTTATTATGGAAATAACATGCTTGAAAAGAATATACATGCAAAGTGAATGTAATGTTTTCGGACACTTGTTTGCATGCCGATTGTCATTAACTGAAAATATATTACAGTTTAAAATATTAAATGCAATTAGCATTTATTTAACCATATTTCAAATGCACTTTGAAATATGGTTAAAGTACTGCTGAATATACTGACAAGCCTTTATGGTAAACAAAAATATATGTTAATGAGATTTCTATTTATGTCATGTATTTCAATATATTTGTAATTACACATTTGTAGAGATAAAGTTGCAGTTAGTACATTTAAAAATATATGAGCTTGTAATGTAGTATTGAGTAACAAATTACAGTTGAATTATAATCATGTACAATTATAATCAAGTTCTTTACCTGTGCTTTATATGTTAGTCAACACATCAAAATAAGTGTATTCTTTAAATCATGACAAGATTGTACTTTAAATTATTAAAACATCATGTACTATTAAAACAAGTTAAAATTTGACATCATTAAAAAGTGAACTTTTAAGAAGCAAAATTATAAAAGTGAGTAACACTTAATTTTAAGGTGTTACATGTACTTACTATTATAATAACAATAAATTATGCATAATTACATGCAAGTAACCCTAATCCTAACCATATAGTAAGTACATGTAGTTAATTAATATTACTCAGTGCTTAAATGTATAATTACACTGTAACAAGAACACCTAGTGTAACAGTGTACTTTCTTTAAGTACACTTAAGCGGCCTTTTATTTGGTTAATATATTACCTGGAAGTACAGTTTTTTTAAATACATTCTCAGGATTTCAAGTACACTACAGGTGCACATGCAATACAATTAAACACACTTCTTTTCCACAAGGGTATGGGTGGCAAGGTTTTTTTTTGTTTTTATGAAGATGAACAGCATAACCTCCCATTCACTTTTAATTTCAAGTGAAACAGAAGCTTGAACATTCTGCAAAAGTTCTGCCTTTATATTACACAGATTATTTTTTTTATTTTGTTGGTCTCAATTTTTCGTTTACTGAAATGTGTGTAATACCAAACTAATTTCCTCTAACTTCATATAATGTGTACTTACAGTGGTGGAGAGATGTGATAAGGCTTTAATATGCAGCAGCTCCTCATAAATGATCTCCAGGTCATCTACTGTTCTCTGGCCAGGCCTGCAGAGAGGAGCAGGGAGGACAGTGATGACTTTGAAACTTGTTCTGACATTTTAAAAAGTTTTGTCCTGGTGCAGATATTACATCTCTCAGGACCTTTAAAAGGTCTCTCCTTCAGTTGCAGCATGCATATAAAAGCCTAATCTGCCTTTAGAGACTTTCAGACTATCAGAATTGTGGGAAAGTTCATAGGAAAGCAGCCAAACAGGAGCAGATACAGATCAGATCACTCTGAGGCACTTCTCTTAATAACCCAGAGTCCTCTAGGGGACGTAATGACTCATATTAACAGGTGCTGCTGCTTCTGAGGAAGAACGTACTGTTTACTCAGGATCATTCGCAGATGGGCGTCAGGTCCGATCTGAGAGAGGAGCAGGAGGGTGTCTTGTAGTTCTTCATCGCTCTCTTTCTTCTCTTCCTCAGTGGGGAGCGGTGCGTCCTCTGTCTCATCCTCCAGGAAGCGATAAAACAGATACTTATCTTGGAAACTCAGCTCCTGGTCCACTGCAGCCAAACACAGAACAAACCGGTAATAGAGACCAACCATACAACACAGAAACACAAGTGACCACATCACATCTGTAGTGTAAACAAAACTCATGTGTGGCTCATTTTACACTCTCTGAAAAATATACAAAAGTAATATGTACTAATATGTACCTTTGAAGGTACTTATATTTACCATTTAGGGGCAAATAAGGAACAAAGCTGTATCTTTTGAAAGGCAAGATACCTCCCCAGTGACAGATTTTGTATATTTTCTAAAAGTGTAAGGAATAATGAGCATCTGCATTATAGATCTTAATTAAGATCTCCCTCAAACTGTGCTCATATGTTGTGCTGTCAAATCACATTTATTTATATAGTGCTTTATACAATAGCATTTCAAAGCATATTTACATCAATAAACATGAAAATAACAGTGTTAATGTTAATGGAAAAGTTTGTTGTAATTCATCAGCTATAAAAAATACTTACATTTCAGCTGTAAAGCAGCTCTACAGAAGGCAATAATGTCATTATTCAGCTCAGTTCAGTTCAATATTGTTTTAATTTAGTTCAATAACTGTCAATGTTGCAAATTGCTGTGATTTACTACCTTAATCAATGACTGAAATGCATGTAATGGGTACAGTATACAGTATACATGTACACTAGTTTGGGGTTGGTAAGATTTTTTATGTTTTTGAAGTATCTTATGCTCAACTAAAGCTGCATTTATTTAATAAAATATATGAAAACAGTAGTATTGTGAAATATTATTATGATTTCTATTTGAATATATTTTACAATTTATACCTGTGATGTCAAAGCTGAATTTTTAGCATCACTACTCCAGTCTTCAGTGTCACATGAGTTAGTAGCTATTTATTTTTATTGCCATGTCTGCATCTTTAATGGCAAAAACTACAATAATACAAGGGTTACATAAACACAAAATAAAAACCAAGCAAACACAATAATATGGCATTTAAAATTATAAGATTTTTTAAATGAACATATGCTAAAAATTCTAAAATCTTTTCTGGTAAAATCTTACTAAACAAGTTCCTGAGTGAGCGTTCAGTGTCACATGATCCTTCAGAAATCATTCTAATATGCTGATTTACTGCTCAAGAAACATTTATTTTGATGATTAATGCTGAAAACAGTTGTCCTACATAATATTTTTGTGGAAACTGTGATTCTTTGAAAAAAGACAATTCAAATTCAAAACATTTATCTGAAAAATATATTTTTTTTCGTAACTGTCGTAACTGTTTTGTAACTGTAAAAATCTTATCTGAAACTTTTGATCAGTTTAAAGTAACTTGCCGAATAAAAGTATTAATTTCTTTCGCTATCACATACAGTGATAGTGTATGAGATGACACTCTCACCGTGGTTTAGGATGCCCTCCTCCAGCAGCACCTGCCACATCCCTACAGCCTGAACACGAGAGTGAACACAGGAAGTGTGCTGCATCAGCCAATCAACGAGCTCCGTACCCATACAGCACTGCCTACAACACACACACACAGAATACTGATAATCTAATGAACCACTCCACACAGAGAGCAGACTTTAATGACTTATAGACAGTGTTGGAGAGTAACTATTTACATTTATTGAGAAAATGTGTAAATAATTACACTTACTTATGAAAATGTTAACTTTAACAAAGGGGGTTACATCTGAATATTTTCACACACACACACACGGTTGGTTTTTGTGGTTTATGGGGACTCTCCATAGGTGTAATGGTTTTTATACTGAACAAACTGTGTGTGCTATTGCCCTACACCTAAACTTAACCCTCACAGGAGACTTTTTTAGATTTTCAAAAAAACACCATTTAGTATGTTTTTTAAGCCTTTTGAATTACGGGGACATAGGCAGTGTCCTCATAAACCACCTTCATATTGTAATACCTCTGTCATACCCATGTCATTATACAAATTTGTGTCCTCATAAATCACATAAACATGCACACACACACACACACACACAGACACACACACACAGATTTGATTAATTACGTTCCAAAATAGCATTGACTGATCTAAAATATGACACCAATGTTTCAGTAGTTTAGGACAACAGAATAGGACACTTGCTTATTCGATAACTGTTTTATTTCCTATTTGGGTTTATGTATATGCTTTATTTTTTTAAATTAAGTTTTTTTTTTCAAGGCATTGTTAGATGCTTTTAAAGTGTTTCCTGTCATGGCTATGCAAAGATTTGATTAAAAAAACAGTATTGTAGCTATTAAACTATATCTTGTTATGATTTTACATCTGGATTTAACTTCAGAATGATCTCAAAGTAAAAAGAGGTGCTAAAGTCACCTTTCACCAAGTCACAAATCCGCCATTTAAGCAAGTAACAGTGAAACAATGGTAATGTGTGTGAATAGAGTATTAGCAGAGTAAGCGAGATTAGCGGCAGCCATGCTGCCGATGCTGACGGGCTGTAAGCTAATAGCAGACTCGAGAAATCAAAATAAAACTAATGATAACAAAGCGCTCTGATTGGTTTTGGTTTAGAATGCTATAGGGATATATTCACACGCTATAGAAACGAAAATGATAGTGTATAAAATTGTTTTTAAGATAGAAAATAGACGATAAAGAATCAATTTGATGGAGCTCAAACTCAAAACACGCAGTCACAAATCAGCGCATGCGTAGATCATATATATTTCATATGGTAGAAGCTAAGAATCAGATCAACTGCAGAAATGAGTCATTTAAGCCATTAAGATTATTGCAGTCCAAATGCCTGAAAAAAATCATTTAAAACTACCAGTTGTCACGACACACACTCCGGAGAAGGGAAACGAGGAGGCGAGGAACTTCTGTAATAAACTCAGATCTTTATTTACCAAACTCAGGGATAACTGGAGACAAAGATGAACATGGAATGACTATAAGACCGGACACAGACAGGGAAACGTGCGAGGAGCAGGCACTGGAGGGCACGTGCGATTCTCTGGTGGGATTGCCATATGCTCAGACGTCGGGCTTGCCATATTCTTAGAAGACGGGCTTGCCCTATCCTCTGATGGCGGGCTTGCAGCACACTTGAGTTGGCCGCGAACGGCAGCGGGCTTGAGAGAGTCGTGGGTGGCAGACTTGCGTTTGCCGCTGACGGTAAACACAATTGTGTTGCATTGGCCATGGACGGCTGTCCTGCATTTGCCGCGAACGGCAGCTGGCATGGGAGAGCCGCGAACGGTGGTGCGAATTTCCCCTCGGACGGCGGGCTCGGAAGAGCCGCGGGTGGCTGATTGCGTTGGCCTCTGACGGCGGCTGTTTTGCTTTGGCCACGGACAGCAGCGGGCTCGGGAGAGCCGCAAACGGTAGCGGGCTTGGAAGAGCCGCGGACGACGATGGGCTGGTTCTGGCTCGGGCCCGGACGCTTTCCAGACACCGGTAGATCCCTTCTTTCCAACTTAGTCCGGTGGTGTCTGGGAGGTCCATGGGACGGTGGTAGTTGGCCCCGAGCCAGAACAGCTTGTTAAGCGCCGTTGCCGCGGCGATATTGCAGAACTCCTCTGCATACACATAAAAGGGGCGATCCTGATGGGCTAGGGCGGCGAAGCGGGAGGCGGCGTCCATGCCGCAGGCAAAAACAGGAACAACTAAAAAACTCTTAAAACGAAAATAAAAACGGGAACGTGGGACGCCGCTTACTTTGTCTTGGCCCGGTCTTCTGTCACGACACGCACTCTGAAGAAGGGAAACGAGGAGGCGAGGAACTTCTGTAATAAACTCAGAACTTTATTTACCAAACTCAGGGATCACTGGAGACACAGATGAACATGGAATGACGATAAGACCGGACACAGACACAGGGAAACGCAGGGCTAAAAAGGGCAGACTAAACTAGATAATTAACAACACAGGGCTGGGGACTAATTAACTGATGAAGACATGAAACGAGGACCGGGATGGGAAGACAAAATATGGGCGTGGAAACACAGGGAGCTTGTGGAAACACAAGACACAGGGAAACAAAGTCTGACACCAGCAATATGATTGAATGACTTTTAACTTTTGACCAACAGGTGGCACTGTTATCAAATCGATGTGGTGTGTTCTGTGTGAGGTGACAATGGCACACACAAAGTTTGGTGTCAATATGCCAAAGCATTGCAGAGATACGGCCTCAAGTGTCATTTTGGCATCATGTCTCAAATTCGTTGTTGTGGTATGTTAAAATTGTTTAGTCTATCAACACAAAATCCATAACTTTTTGTCAGCATGGTTTAATATATGATTCGATTTTGGTGAAAATCGGACCAACGGTCTAGGAGGAGTTAGAAAAAGCAGGTTTTTAAAGAAAATAAATATGGCAGACTGGAAGATTGGCTGACTGTGGCAAAGTTGGTATCACTGTTCTCAGCATGACCCAAGGAATCTATTAATACCAGTCTCATTACAATAGGCAAAATTCACAGAAAGATATAAATATTTATTTGACATTTCATTATAACTTTTGACCACAAGGTAGCACTGTTTCAAAACTTTTACATATTAAGTTTCGTAATTGTACACCAATGCATTCGCAAAATATAGCATTTTTAATCATAATACCCCATTACAGTCAGTGGCAATTTCATGTTTTGTTCAATTATAGTGCCACCAAGAGGCACAATCCCACCAAATTTTTCACGTGTCAAATTTGGTACATATTTGGTACATATTTGTGTGTAAGTAGATGAAAAATGATTGACTGTTGACTTTGTTTGTATTTTTGTGCCACTTACTATCAAAATTTTGGCAATTGGGCATTAGGTTTCTAAGATATTGGCAAATGTTTTTTAAGCGCTAAAAATGCAACATAGCACAAACCATAAGGCAAAATCTGGCAAGTTTGGTATCGCTGGACTCGGCAAGGATTCTGGAGTCTAAAAAGGTGACTCTTGTTAAAATAAGTCAACCCCACCCAAAGTTATAATCATTTGAATATTTGCTTTTAACACTAGGTGGCGCTGTTTCTAAACTTCTCAGGGTCCTTCAGGACATCGTGCTGATGACCCATACCAAGTTTCGTAACGATACGTTAATGCGTTCGTAAAATATTGCATTTTAATACAAAATTCAACATGGCTGATGCCCAAAATTGGATATGGTTGGACTCAGCATGATGCACCGAATCTAAAGAGACCATTTTTATGATTTTTGGCCAAACCAGTCACAAGTTATATGCAAAAATATGCATTTTTTCATATCTCCTGACCACTAGGTGGCACAGCGCCGAAACACTGCAGGTTGCCTCGGGTTATGCTTGTTATAACACACACCGAGTTTCATCTCCATCCGTCAAACCCTTGCGGAGATATAGCCTCAGATCCATTTTTGTGTGCTTTTCGGCGAATTCGTTAGTGTGGATTTCGAGAACACTTGAACGAATCGACTTGAATTCCATAACTTTTTGCCAGCATGACGAACATTTGAAGATAGCAAAAAAACTAAACCTTCTGATTTTTTAATTTACTTCATTCAACTTGGCTTGAGCCAAGGATTCAGAGGAAAACAAAATTTTCATTTTGTGGCTTACGGTTCAAAAGTTATTAGTATAACAAAATGTAAATTTTGGACAAGTGGTGGCGCTAGAGAGTTTGAGTTAGAGACTCCAAATCTGGTGTGGTTACTATTGACAGTATCATCTATCAGTGTGCCAAATTTTACAACTTTCCCGCAAACGATTCTATGGGCTTCCATAGACGCAATAGCGGAAGAAGAAACGGAAGAAGAATAAGAACGCCAACGGATATAATAGGTGCCTACGCACCTTCAGTGCTTGGCCCCTAATAATAAAACCCTAAGACTACACTTACCTGTATGTTGTAAGGTGGTACTTCCTGTCTCTGATAATGTGAGGTGCTCGGGACAGGATTGTGTTTCGTAACACTTTACCTGCCCGCAGGATCTTTTCTGACGGCACCTGAGAGACAAACAGGGAAAGACAGACATAAACCACTCTATACATAACATATAATGTATATGTCAAACAGCTCAACACTGTGGTTGACAGCTGTCAGACTGATAACAGGATGGTTGGAATACCTGAGTAATGGATTTGGGGTGAAGTTTGGTGGGACTTTGAATGAATGATTTCTGGAAAACATAAGGATGGGGATGAGATGGATGCAGGACCGTTTGTTCTTTAGTCTTTTGTTAACCTTTTACACAACACAGTGAAATATTGGCAGACAGTTTAAGTGTATATTGTTTCTGGCCGACAGAGTAAACTGTAAAAATCTTTAATAATAAATTACTGCTTTCTGTGAAATATTCAGCCACACTAACTCCATATATATGGGGAAATGCAGAGTGAGCAATATCATAACATCTCATTTGCTGAGGCATGACTTTTCCAAAAAGGATTTACAATATCTGGAGTCACATAAATCTAGCTTTGAATGACAGCTGGTGCAGGATATTTCCTAACAATGATACTAATGGCCATGTGCTCACTCTATGTTGAAGAGAATAAGCATATAGATAATTTTCAAATGTATAATTAAATAAAATAAAATAAAAACATTAAATAAAAATTTGTGATACTCAGAAAGCAACATTTGCACATTTTCTGGAGAAACAAACTCCATTTTTACCCTTTTCTCTATATTCTTTACAACCATACTACCTAGTTTGTATGTGTGTATGTTCATTCATTCATTTTCTTGAACCTTTATATCTATATTTTCATTAAAATATTTAATTAGTGTGTTTCTTTCATGTTCAATGCTATAAGATAATGAAACCGCATGCATCAATGTTTAAACTATATTTACACGCCCAACTAAATTTGGTGAGTAAATTTGGTTGTACCCAATTCTTTGATAGTGCCATCTTTTTATAACAAACCCATCAGCATTAAGTCATGTGCTTTAATATCAGAACAAATGTCATCACAAGCAGCTTGTGTAGAATTCTGCTGATGTCCAGCTATTCTCTTCTCATTTTACATAATAATTCATGTCATGGTGTCATACTGCAGTGTTTCTCAGCGCTTCGAGCAGAAGGCACGTTTGGGGCACTGCTCTCCCTCCTGACGCTGGGCCAGGGCCAATCTGCTGCATTTTTAACCAAACTGTTTAAATAATTCATGACCATCCTCACCCAGACTGTACATCTACAACAACACATGACCCATAATCAAACTCTACAGTAATTATTATTTACCCCCCTACTGTTTTTCCCAAAATAACCACAAGATAAAATCAAGAAAAATGTTTATTGTAACTATGGACTACATTGACAAAAGTGATGTAGAAGTTTTCACCATGAAGCTTCCACTGGTGATGTACATGAGAGAAAATAGATTTCACAGTAAATGATCAAATTTTTAACAGTAAAAAAAGAAGTTCAGCAATTTTAAAGCTTGTTGTTTTGTAGAACATCACAGTTATAGGCCTGTATGATATGAGAATAGTAGGGCCTGTATATAGGGAGTGTGTGTTATTTAATAAAAATATAATTATATTTTCAGAATGACTATTTTTTCTCAAACAAAGTCAGTGGGGTAAAACAACCCCAGGGGGCATTGGGATATTATTGTAGTTATTTTGTTCTGAACATCAAATCATTTGTTTTTCTATCTAGTATTGTATTCTAACTAGTTGGTTGAATAAAAATACTTGGATTTTATATTTAAAAATTACCTCAAGTTAGCATCAGGTAGCTAGTTAGCTAGCCAGTTAGCATCAGCTAACAATATATTTCAAATAGGCTATTATAATTTTGTAATTCATAATTATTGATTAGGCTTTTTAGTGTTAAGCTAAAACTGCCTTTTCTCGGATTTTGCTGTAAATGTTTAAAGAAAATTGCTTTGTCAGACTGGGGGGCATTTTACCCCACCCATGGGGGCGTTTTGCCCCATAGGTGAGGTAAAACGCCCCTTTGGTACAAATTAAATTTTTGTTAAGAATCTAATAACATGAAAACTGACATTTTTCATACTTTGTTTATAATTGACGTCATTGTCACTAAAACTATGATAACTTTTCTGAACACATTTAAATTTTGTTGCACAGAAAAAAAATTACACAGTCCTTATGGGGGCGTTTTCCCCCACTCTACCATATAGGCATATATACCATATATATATATATATATATAATGAAAACATGCATTTAGAACTCAGAACTTCTTCCCAGTTCAAAAAGACCATTAACTGCAACTTAAAAGCCAAAATATCTCAAAATTGTTTTTGTTCCAAACAAACAGACTCTGTCTGCAATCCAGCCAAGCTAGTCTAATGCAGAGCTTAACTCACACAGAACAGACTGTGAGCTGCATTAACAGTGAACTCATCCAAGTTCAAACCACTTTAAGCGTGTCAGCTGAGCCCTTCAGCATCTTACAGCATGATTTACACACTTCCTTCATTACATAACGATTCTGTACATCCTGTGAGACGGATTCCTCCTTCTGTTAACCAAAGCAACAAACAATAAAACAACACCATTATGCAAATCACAGAGACTCTGCCATGGCCGGTATTGATCGTCTGCCGGTTTGTATGCATCTTTAGAGAATGAAAAAAAAAAAAAAAATGACAGACACGCTGGCTGTCGGAGCAGTGGATTGGAAATGAGGAACAGATCGAGAGGTCAGAGGAACAGGAAGTCCACACGGACATACACAGAAATGAGAAAGAGAGGATGCCAGAGCTGCCCAGTTCGTTTTACATTTCAAACAAATGTATTCTTGTTCTGTCGAGGAGATGGTGGGAAGGAAGGATGTAGTTATATCACTGACGCAAACAGGAGAAATAACAAGAATCAAATTCTCTCTGTTCATTAGGTGAGTCAAGATGGACCTCAAGGAACTTCTCATGGTCCGACTACAAGAAATTCATTTTCTGTGCACAAATTTGGACATTGTTTATTTACAAAAGAGAAGCTGCAGTTGTTGTTTATTAATTTTTGCCTCCTGGCGTCAGGCATGAAAAGAGTTTGGATCAGATTTCACATTATGCTCTTAAAAACAAAGAAAAACAAAGATTTTTTGTTGTTTTTTGCAGCAATGCCAAGAAGGAACACTTTTGGTTACAAAAGTAATTTTCAGTGAACTTCTTGTGAAGAACTAGCTTTCCACTATAAAGAAGCATTTGTGGAAAGGAAAGGTTCTATGGATGCTAAAGGTTCTTCATGGATGCCAAACAAGAACCTTTTAGATTTTTAGATTATTCACAAACCACCTCAAAATATGGGCAAACAGGACATCTTATGTAGTCAAAAAGAGTTTATATGCAGATCAAATTGAGCATGCACAGCCACACAGCGATAATGTAATATAGCAGTGTAGCTCATTTTCGACAGGAATGAAACCAAGGCTGTGAGGGATAGATGTACAATGTCTTTCATGCTAATAAGCAACTAGTTAATAGTGAAAAGTGTTTCCTAATCTTAAGTGTTACATATATTTTTAAGATGTTTTTTGTCCTTTTATTGTGCTTTCTGGAGCTCGACAGCACTCAAGACACTTTGCTAAACGTTTGTGTCCCACTGAAGAATGAAAATCATATACTTTTAGAATGAGGGTGAGTAAATGATGATGACAGACGGACCTCAGATGGTCACGATTTTGGACAGAAGCGTGAACATGTGGCCTGACTGAAGAGATGAAAGATTTCAAAGACTTAAAACAAACCTTATTTAAGTGTTTGGATGATGATCCGGGTGAACTGTTGTTCAGATTCTCTTTGTCAGGCATTCCTTGTAAACAAAATCAACAAAATAAAAGACTTATATGATGAATATAAAAGATCATATTATTAAGATCTAATATTGAGCAGCATCATTTAGTCAAGATCAGCAGATCAGCAGAAGTGATGGTTAAGTAAGAAGATTAAATATAGCGTGTAAAGTCATCATGTGGCTGCAGGATGTTTGTAATCTTCAGTAATGGGTCCTGAGGGGCTGCGAGGAACAGTGGCAATCATTACACACACCACAAAAGCTTTCTCCTTCAGGAACAATAACTCCAGCCCTGGACAACAGCACATCCCTCTTCATATACATTTTAAAACTTTAAAACATGCTAGTTTACTTTAAATTATTTTATAACAGCAAAAAAAAAAAAAAAAAATCTCTTCTTATCAAGATGGCAATGTGCCATGCTTGATTATGCAGAAGCACAAATGAAGAATAAGAGGTACAGCAGAGGGGAATGAAAGATATACAGTACACCTTCGTTCAAAACTTCAATAAGTTTTCAAAACTTCAGTAAGGGGTCAGTAAGTTTTTTTTTTTTTTTTAAATGAACTGATAGTTTTATTAAGCAAAACTTGCATTAAATTGATTAATATGACAGTAAAGACACAATGTGTTTTTCTGAACTTTCCATTCATCAAAGAATGATTTCTGAAGGATCATGTGACACTGAAGACTGGTGTAATGATGCTGAAAGTTCAGCTTTCCATCACAGGAATAAATTACATTTTAAAATATATTCACATAGAAAACAGTTATTTAAATCGCAATAATATTTTAAAATATGACTTTTTTTCCCTGTGTTTTGGATAATAATCGCAGCTTTGTTGAGATTAAGAGACATGAAACATGATAAAATCTTACCAACACCAAACATTTGGTGTATGTTTTGGTATTTTTCTCACAAAAAGCAGTTGTATGGTTTCAGAGGACATTTATCAAAGCATATACAGTACATTGTACTACTTACTGTATAATGTGATTTTTGCTTGATTTTTTTTACAGACCCTCATCACAATATGCTTTAGTTATATGGAGAAAAAAAAAGAAAGGAGTTCGGAAAACTTATCTTTTGTTTTAAAGAATGAAAGTCATACATTTGTGGAACAAAACTAAATTATTAAAAAATGTAATTACAGTAAATTACAATAGAATTAGGTAACAACTTTATTTTAAGGTGTCCTTGTTACACATTTTACATGTATTTACTATTACAACAACAATTAATTACGCATAATTACATGCAAGTAACCCTAGGCCAAACCCTAATCCTAACCCTAACCATATAGTGAGTACATGTAGTTAATTAATATTACTCAGTACTTAAATGTATAATTACACTGTAACAAGGACACCTTAAAATAAAGTGTAACCCAGAATTATCACTGTTGGGTGAACAAGGACAAGTGTTTGTACTTACTGTCAGTATTTGGGCCGCTCTCCATAACACCATAGGGAGGGACCAGCAGACCAGCCATACACTGACGATAATTCTGAAAGACACAAACACTCCAGTCACATACAAGAGGTGGCAAAAAGACAATGAAAAGAAAAACGAAAAGAAATGAATAAATTACTTAAAATAATAAAATAATGTCAACATGAAACATACATTTGACCCTAATTACTCAGTACGTGTTCCTGGTCTTTTCGTACAAACTGCATCACTTATTGCAAAGAAAAACAAGTTTGTTTTCTCAGTTTTTCATTAAAACTCTTCTTTATATCTGGCATCACATGTCACTTTTTTCAACTCTTTTCTGCTAATCACTTGCTATATAGAGACATTTCTCATGATCCAATCATGTCCTGGTGGATAAAATAAAGTCCTGTCCTACATTTTTGGTTGAAAACACCATTTCACTTGGAAATACATCAGAATGTGGACGTAAATGGGTTGTGAACAACATTTCTTATGGGTAGAAGAGCTGGTCATATATGAATAATAGACACAGACACGCACAAACACACACACACACACACAAACACACACATTTGCTCAGCGATGTAAAAGCTATAAGAGACATCACTAACAGCATGAGTTTTGAGTAAGGGTACACATAATACACATATGAAAACCACCATAAACCTCATCCCCCAACTGAGTCCTCACAAGGTTTTTCTCTTTAGTGCCTAAACCTCCCATGAAATTTCTTGCCATAGTCGCCTAAAATCTAGTTTAGCTTTAGAGTTGCAGCCCAGAACGATGAACTCATCTGAGCACAAATAAGAAAAGCAGTTTTAGAGAAAGAGTTTGGAGAGTCGTCTGTAATCTCTTTAATCAGGAGATCAGAGGGGATTATGCTGGATTAAATCAATATTTCTGAATCAAAGATCAGACGGCACACACAGGTCACACACATGCAAACATTACTGACACAGAGCTCTTGATGTACAGTACACATCAAATGCTATCACAGGTACCAGCTCTATAGACCAGTAGTCTTCCACACTAGATGCAATGCATTTTTATACCTTTAGCATTCATGCCTTAAAGGGGTCATATGATGCTATTTCAAGTTTTCCTTTCTCTTTGGAGTGTTACAAGCTGTTTGTGCATAGATAAAGTCTCAAAACCAAAGAGATATTCTTTATAAAAGTTAAGACTCTGCCATGCCCCCTTAAAACGGCTCATTTAAACACATCCCCACATGTCTACGTCACGGTGTGGGGAGATTTGCAAAACACCGTCCAAATGTATATGCAATGAAAGAAGGCGGAACTATTATTCTTGCTGTAGTATTGCTGCTGCCGCCAGCGCCATGTCCTGGAGATGCTGTGTTTAGTTGTGAAAGCGCAAGTACTTTGTTTGGGCTTCCAAAAGAGGACACAACTAGAAATCAGTGGTTAAGTTGTATTTACAACACTGTTCCAGAACAGTTCAACCCAAATATTTGAGTGTATGAAGAGCATTTTACGGAGGACTATTTCCTGATCCTGGAAGAGCAGCCAACAATGCTGGCTTGCACAAAGGCTGTTTCTATAAAGTTGGGCAATTCCAACTTTGCAAAGACAGTCACTTGTGACTCACAGCCTGTAAGTACGTTTCTGCTACTGACTATTCAAACGCCAGTTCTGAGCAGTGTAGAGTAGTGCTTGTTGTTTGTCATTTCTTCGATCACAAATGCTGACATGGTAATGTTTATGCGACGCGATGCATAAAAAGACAGTATAGGTCATTATAATCAGTAATTACATCCCCACTGAATGCAACAAATCCCTTGTTTATAATGGGTTTTATTGTTTTTGTGTCATCGCGCCAGGACACGGCATCACAATACGGTGAGTATATATATATTTAAATATATATATATATAGTTTAAAATTTAAATGTAATATTAAAGACAAAATTTGCTTTAAAATGTACTTTAAAGTCCAATTTTGTTAGCAGCATTACAAAGTGCACTATCAAAATGTGTTAAGAATGTGTTTATTTTATTTTTAATTAAATAAAGGCCACTAAAGTATACTTAAAGTGTTTTTGTTTCATTTTATATTATTTGCAAGTATTTTTTATGTATCTTTAAGATATGAAGTACGCTAAAGTACACATTCAACACTATTAAGCACACTTTTTCACAAAGGATAAAACATTTCACAATTTCTTCTTTTTTTTTTGGAGAGGATTAAATTGTCATGTTTCCATCTAAGAAATATTACTGTTTGTTTGTTTGTTTCCTTTCTTAAATACTTTTTTCTTCAAAAAAAATGTTGTGGAAAAAAGGATGATATCACACAGTTACTCGACATTTCCATTAACATCTATAACTGACAGACAGATGGACAGATGGACAGATGGAGAGATAGTGCCATTGGGCAAGGCACTTAACCTTGGATTTCTCTGGAGGACAGCACTAGTATACTTTATGTTGCTTTGGACAAAAGCATCTGATAATTATAGACACACGAGAGAGATTAGTGCCCATTTAGTGTTTGGCGAAAGGGTAGAAAGTCCAGTTTGTCTTGCTTGTTCATAATGGGTTTAAGACCTCACCACATGCAGAGGTTTTGCACATCCCAAAAGACCGTATTCAATATGTCAATACATTTAATTAACATCTGTTTTGATCCATCAAACCTAATACAGAACTGAAGATATTCTTCAGCAGCTATGAGCTGAAGAATATCATTATATAGACAGAACATGACAGAATAAGCTGATTTTATTACTCTCAAAGCTGAAAGTTTTAGTAACAGGAGGTGCCAATAAATGAAGCTCAGTGACTAATGACACAGAGGCGGCCTGAGCCATTAACCAGGACACCTGGGACAGTTAATGTGGCCTTTCTGTGGCTCAGATGTGAGTGTCTGGGTCTCTGGGGAGTGGTCGTCTCTCTGAGAGAGGACAAGTCATTATCTCTGACTGATGCATCCCATGAATCACACAAACCCAACCTAATCTGTCTTTATGTCTATCGATAAATAACACAACACTGAACACAGCAGTCAGAGAGTGAGTGTGCATATGGGGTTAGTTCACCCAAAAATTACATTTCTGTCATCGTTTACTCACCTTCAGGTTGTTCAAACCCACATGATTAACTTTCTTCCATGAGTCAGATTTTTTTCTATGAACTGCATAAGATCATTCACAAAGCCAGTCTGAATGATTCAGTCATCAGCTGGAGTAATCCAAGCCTCGAGTTCGAATCCCTTCCTGAATTATCCGTTAACAATGGTTAACAACTCACTAGAGTGGAAGGTTATCAGTGATCAGAGAAAAGATTTGGATTACAGAGCACAAGTCATATGAACAGATACTTTCGGTGCTTTTTAAAGCTTGAAAGCTACAGTCCACATTCATTGTTCTTGCATAGAAAAAAAACAACCAATCTTCAAACACACAGTCTTCAAAATTCTCCTTTTGTGTTGATCATCTGAGTTTGGCTTTACATTTACACATTTGACAGTCTCTGCACTGGCTACCTATTCAGTTCCGTATTATTTACAAAATATTATTACTTGCCTATAAGGCCCTAAATGGTTTAGCTCCTGCGTGCCTAACTTGTCTTCCACCACGCTACAATCCAACCCGCTCCCTAAGGTCGCAAAACTCTGGACTTTTGGTAGTACCTAGGATAGCAAAGTCCACAAAAGGAGGTAGAGCTTTTTCACATTTGGCTCCCAAACTCTGGAATAGCCTTCCTGATAACGTTCGGTGTTCAGATACACTCTCTCTGTTTAAATCTAGATTAAAGACACATCTCTTTAGCCAAGCATTCACATAATGCATCTTATAATCTTGTACTGCAGTTATATCTGAAATGTACATTATTATTATTCTTTAGCTTGGGTTGAACAAATCATTTTTGCTTAGATGGAACAGCAGCTACGCTAATTATGTCTCTATTTGTTTCTCTGTTTCTGTAACTAGGAGTTACAGAAGCTTCAGTCTGGATCCAACCCTTAAATGATCTGAGATGACCGAACACCCGAGAAAAGATTATGTCAACCCCTCAGAGGACCTCAGAGGATGCCAAAACTCAGACAACATACAGAATTACCAAATTTTGCCATATGTTAAATATATTAAGCTTCTGCAATATATAAATATATTGTGGAAACTTAATTTCCTGTAGAGCTGCTTTGCAATGATTTGTATCATAAAACAAATAAAATACATTTGAACTTGAACTTGACAGAAGCTTACATATAGCTAAACATATTTTTCAATTGGTTTTTGCTTTCCCAGGGACTTGAACCCATGGTGTTGGTAGCACCATACTCTGCTGTTTGAGCTACAGGAAGGCAATCCATATATGTCTCACAGACTGACATGAGGAATATATTATTACAGATTTCCATGCAACAACATTCAGACATGTCAAATTTTGCCTTCAGAGCTTAAATGTGTCTTGAGGCTACTGTATATTCAGTCTTCTGAAATGTTATGTACTATATGGCAATTAGTGTAAATATCATGTGACATGTCAAACCATAATAAGCAATCCTTTGTAAAAAATGAAGTGCCCTTAATTTTATAGAAAGTACACCTTTGTAAATACATTTTTTTACAAAAACTGTACTTGCTGATAATAATATTAATGAAATAAAAGGCAGCTTAAAGTTTTAAAAATGTTGAAAATATGCACTATGTAAGGATGTCAAATTAAAAGTTAAAGTACACTTATCTTTATGTATTCACTAACGTACAAAAGCACATGTAAAGTACATGATTATAAGTTTATGTAGTGTGTTAGATATTACATTTAAAGTTAATATATTATGTATGATAATTTGCAAGTTCATCATTACAAATATATTTATTTATATGTGACCCTGGACCACAAAACCAGTCATAAGTGTCAATTTTACGAAATTGAGATTTCTACATCATCTGAAAGCCGAATAAATAAGCTTTCCTTTGATGTATGGTTTGGGACAATAGGACAATATTTGGCTGAGATACAACTATTTGCAAAAAAATCTAAATACTAAGAAAATCGCCTTTACAATTTCCAAATGAAGTTCTTAGCTATGCATATTACTAATCAAAAATTAAGTTTTTATATATTTACGGTAGGAAATTCACTAAATTTCTTCATGGAACATTATCTTTACTTATTATCCTAATGATTTTGGCATAAAAGAAAAATGGATAATTTTGACCCATACAATGTATTTTTGGCTATTGCTACAAATATACCCCAGCGACTTAAGACTGGTTTTGTGCTCCAGGGTCACATATTTAAATACATGACATATAAGTTTCAATAGTAATGTTTACCATACACAAAAAATAAAGGTGCTTCAAGATGCCATAGAAGAACCTTTTTTGTTTAAATGGTTCCATAAAGAACCTTTAACATCTGAAGATCTTTTCTGTTTCACAAAAGGTTCTTTGTGGTGAAAGAAGGTTCTTCAGATTATAAAAAAGGTAAGAAAGAGATGGCCCTTTAAAGAACTTTTGACTGAATGGTTCTTTGTAGAACCGAAAAGGGTTCTTCTATGGAATCGCTGTGAAGAACTTTTCAACCACCTTTATTTTTAAGCGAGAACATTCTTGTCAGTGCATTCAGATGTACTTTAAGACCACTGAAGTAACTGTGAGGTAATTATGTACGTAAGTGAGTCAAAAAGTATTCTAAACACTAGGTTTAACATAAATTTATATAAAGTATAAAGTATATTATTTCCATTAAAAGTAATCTTTTTAAAAGTATGCTAAATTGTTCTTCTTTTTCAAAGTGTTAAAAGAAATGCATTTTCCAGTCATCTAGCAGGCATCTCTTCCTCATCTCTGGAAAGGAAGCGCTCACGTTATACAGCTCCAGTACATCTGACAGTTCAGTGCAGAGCACTAATTGGAAATGACTCTGCCTCTGTCGTGGTTCTATTGTATTTGTAATGATTTTTCTTTGTATGGTAATCAGTGGAACTGCACAAAGCTCTCCTGAGGAGAGTTATATGCAACAGTTATATTTAATGATGATAAAGACAGTTGTCAGTGTGTAAAACTCATTCTTCCACTGATCATCACAATGTGCTCTTGAACAATTATGTGAAAGCAGCAGTGTTGCAGGCCCACACAAAAAAAGGAGTCACATTTCTGCACTAATTTGCATGGAATATATGAAGAACTGCATTATAAATATTCAGCTTTATTCAATATTCAAAATATTCAGCATTATAAAAACACAAGGGGTGAGATGTGTAGAACTGTGAATGGCTGCTGTGTTTTCTGCAGACTCAGATTGTGTGTAGGTGTGCTGAAGTACAAAAGCCCAGGGTCAAAGGTTACAATTCCAGCAAGTAAACACTTTTCAAAACCACAACAGACTGTCTTTAGGTCAGAGCTATAGACTTGTGCATCGCTCCACCATGTGGTACAGCTGTTTCCTCTCCTACTTTCCTGTAATTTAAAAGCCCAAAAATTGAATTAAAATGTCTTTTAGGACTGAACATGACTTTCGGTTTCCAAGGTGATTTTTGGGAGGAATCTGTGTGAAGTAGTCTGGATCTTCTCATGTGTTATGTTCTGTATTAGGCGGATGTTAAAGGTAATTAGAGTGTTGTGTCATGCAGCTTCAACTAAAAGTACGCTGTTTAAAGGAAGAGAAGGATGAAGGAAGAAGAATGTGTCTTTTTTCTAAATTTGATTATAAAAGTATTATACATTTCTGTATAGTGGAACAAACCTTTACATTTGCATTAATCCTTGCATATGTATATCTATGAACACATAGTATTGTAGGCTATTTGTTCATATATATATATACATCTGCAAGGATTAATGCAAATGTAAAGGTTTGTTCCACTATACAGAAATGTGTAATAAATATATGTATAGATATATTAATACAGTATATAAATATATATATATATACTAATATATAAATATAATATTTCATTGGATTATTGTATTTATGCTTAATGCATTACAGATCACAATTAAGAAACTTAAACATTAAAAATATATATATATGCATATTTTGGAACCTTGTCACTTTACTGCATGTTAATGCATATTAATACATGGCTTAGTTTCAGACATTTTTAATATATACACAAATACTGAAAGTGCAGGATTTTTTTTTTCTTCAAATAATTGCATATTTTTATTTGGCAAGGATGCACTATATTGATTGAAAGTGACAGTAAAGATATTTTATATAAAAAGGTTTCTATTTAAAAACGTTTTTCTTTTGAACCTTCTATTCCTCAAAGAATCCTCAAAAGATTATACTTAAATATATTAAAAGGGAACATTGTTTTATTATTTTATAATTGTAATAATATTTATAATATATATTCTTTAATATTTATAATATAATATTAACATTTATTCCAAATATTACAAATGTGTTATGCTTTTAGTTTTAGTATAAAGCTACCGTGCATATGTGCTGCTGACCATATACATCACATATGCTATACGCTAAACTCTAATGACCTAAATTATGTAGAAACAGCAAGAAAACATGACAAATTATCCATCATCTTCTGGGGCTTTAGTGGGACGCTGTGATTGGAGGAGACAAGGCAGCCCAGAGGTGCTTAGAGCAGGCTGATATACAATTACACAGTCAGATGCACAAACACACAAACAGCACATATAAAATCACGTTTAAACAGTGTTTCTAGAGAAAGAAATACAAAACAAATGTCCTTATAATTAGATCACTGTGGCTGTGCAGTGCTGTCAATTAAAAAAAAAACGTCTGATGCTCAAGACAGTAATGAATTCAATTCAAATTGAGTTTCCAATAGCGGGAATACCCAGACCCTCAATACTCACAATACAAAATAACACACACACACACACACACACAAAGCTGGAAGGAGACAATGGAGTACTGTATGCGAAACACAGCATATAAATATCACCCACACATGGCCACTCACTCAAACACATAATGATGAGACACAATAAATACAAGCACATTAGACAAGCACACACACACAGCTGATATACAGATATGCACACATGTGCTGCAGAGTGATACTGAATGTGGCAGGATTTGTTTCTTTAAGTTGCAGGCATCCGACCTGAGCAGAGTAATGAGTAATGAAGCGTTCCTTCTCAGGGTGTGTGAATATCTCAAGCAAACTCTTACATAACCCACCTCTACACTTTCACAAGCCTCTGAGAATCACATCTCTGAACAGACAGAAAACTCACCAGATCAGCCCAAAAAACAGATCTATATTTAAAAATAACAATATTTCTATGATATCCATTAAATAACCAAGAAATAGATCTTGATTATTTAGATGTAATTGTTTGGAGTTTTTGTTTGTTTTTAATTATGTAAATTTGATATAAATTTTACATTTATTTAATCAATTAATACTTCACTATACCATTTAAAAGTTTGGGGCCAGTAAATATTTTTTTTAATAAATTAATACTTTAATTGATCAAAATGACACTGGACCTTTCAAATAAATGCTGTTCTTGAAAAAAGAATCATCAAAAACGTCATGGTTTCCATAAAAATATGAAGCAGCACAACTGTTTTCAACATTGATAATAATCAGAAAATATTCTTGAGCAGTAAATCAGCATATTAGGATGATTTCAGAAGGATCATGTGACACTCAAGACTGGAGTTATGATGCTGAAAATTCAGTTTTTACCATCACATGAATCAATTACATTTTAACATATACTACAATAGAAAAGCAGTTAATTTAAATAAAAAAAAATCACAATATTGCTTTTTTACTGTGGCACTTTATTTTACATTATGTGTACATACAGTGTATTTATCTAAGAAATTACTGGGTAATATATGGTAATTACATGGGTTAAGGTTAGGTTTAAGGGTAGGTTCAGGGTTAGTACTTAGTTATTACCCAGCTATTTACCATAATAAGTACATAGTATGTGGAACAGGACTGTAAAATAAAGTGCTACCATTTTAACTGTATTTTTGATCAAATAAACGCACACAGCCTTGGTGAGCGCACAAGACTTTGTTATCAAACTCAAAGAGTTTTGCTCGTCTCACAGAGCCTGTTCTCCACTCACATACAGAGGTTAGTTTTGGGAGGGTAATGAAACCTCACATTTGATAATCTCCTCATTAGTGCTTTTATTATATCAGTGCAGAAACCCAATATATCAACAGGATATGAAAGCAGTCCTCACTGAAATAAGCCATTGTGTAGCTGGTCTGCACAACTGTTATGCAAACAAGAAAAGAAAAAGTTTATAAAGACCATCTGTGAGATCTATGCCACCCTGACAATAATATACAGAATTAATAAGAGTGTCCATCGCCATGACAACAGTAGCCTGCTTCTAAGATAATTAGAGTTTGACTTTGGAGTTTTTGGACTGTAAAGATGAAGGAGTGTTTCCAGCATCAGCGGGGCATCTGACCATTACCAAACAGTATCCATGATTAACTGCTTGCTGGAAATAACAATATACTGTTTAGTATTCAGTAGTCTTCTTCTTTGAATTGGTTTTGCAACCAACAAAACCTCAAATTAATTATTTTAATTTTAAATGCAATGTATTATCATTGGAACCAACAAATAATTAAAATATCAATTGCATTTTCTGGATAAAGCCTACAGTTACTGATCATTATAAAAACACAAATATAAATTCAAACTAATGCCTCAATTAGGAAGAAGGTACAATTGTTAGGAGATGAAAGCCACATCAACCATCCAGGGACCTCAAAGTTCAGAAGCTGAGAAAGATACAGCAATCAAACAGAAGATAGATGCCATTACTCAGAGAGAGCCATGTCTGGGGCGAAAAAGCACAATAATGACGCAACTGAGATTTGTGGACAGATGTCATGTCAGACGAGAGCAAACAGAGCTGTGTGGACGGGCAACACAGATGCAGGGAAAAAGAAACTTGAATGGAATCTGGGATCAATCCCATCCAGCAGGAAAAATATTCAAAACGGAAGTCTAATTAACACTGGACTGGCTCAAAAACAGACAGGTGAATGTTAACCTGAATATCTGACATTATTTCAAAACTGCAATGCACAGGTGTCACTCAAACCTGAAGGATCTCCTGAGCAAACATGCTGGGATAATGGGCCACAGTCACAGATCCACAGTGTGTGAAACTTAGTTACCGCAAAAGTCGGAAAACTGTCAAAATGTGGCTTAATGAAATAACAAATTGTAGGCATTGATTGCTGACATTTGTGTCAATACTGAAATTGACTTTCAGAAATAGACTTTCCCTGAGAAATATTCACTGGAGTATACAGTCTACCCTGTATAAATCATAGTTTTGCTCCAGTTTTGAACGTTTTGTTTGATTTGTTTTTGTGAATGAGTCATAAGACCGTAGTGTATTTTCACTTTGTGTTGCTAAATAAAATATCAGAATGTTAATGCTATGTGCAAAACAATTATTAATTGTAATATTTTTTATAATATTTATTTGAATACATATTATAATTTAATATACTAATAAAAAAATAAAGCTGCTATTATTTCTGTGACAAAAGCAATGCCAAAAGGAATTCCAAAATAATTACTTTCTGAAAAAGAAAAAATTATATTAAGCTAACTTTAGTAGAGGGAACAATTCTCACTATTAACTAGTTGCTTATTAGCATGCCTATTATTAACATATTGGCTGTTTATTAGTATAAAGCACATATTCTGACCAAGACCATATTCTTAAATCCCTAACCACCTAACCTTAACAACTACCTTACTAACTATTAATAAGCAGCAAATTAGGAGTTTATTGAGGCAAAGGTTATAGTGAATGGTTTGTTAATAGTGAGAATTGGACCTTAAAATAAAGTGTGAATGCTTATTCACGTAGAATTTCTTTGTTGTGAAATAAAAGTTTCACGGAGAAATAAAATTGTTGAAGGTATGCACTCTACTACAGCACGATGCCATCTGAACATGAAAAGTTGTTAACTTGAGCATTTAATGAAATTAGGATTGAAGTATCAAACACATGCAAAATAATTAGTGCTTCATTTGAGCTAACATCACCACTGCAAAAACTATTTGTGACAAACTTGCAATGAATTTGTAGCTAATTCATGTTTAGCAATGGAGGTGAACTTACAGTAAACCTTTGCCACTATCAGCACATAGTTCTTTGCCAAACATAAAGATTTAAAGATTATTTAAACATGCAGATTTGTAGTGCACAACAGAATTACAATGCGCAACTGATTTTGATTTTGATATTGTGCAGTTGCTTTGACACAATTTACATTGTTAAAAGCGCTATATAAATAAAGGTGACTTGACTTGACTTGACTTTGCTTCAACTGCAAAGACCATCTGAATGTGAAGATATGAACACGTGGCAATTTTGCAGGAACGTTCACTAGAATTTGTGGGTCATTTTTTTGATTATTCTTAATATTTTTACCCAGGTGCTGGGTAGTTTTGCTGGGACATTTTTAACGCTGGATTATTTTTTTCTACCTAACCACTGGGTTGACAAATAACGCAGCTGCTGAGTTACAGTCAGAGCGTGGGGTTTTTGAGTCCACAGGAGAGAGCGATTCTCAGCGCCGCTGCCACAGATTTTGGTGCTATTGCCTATAGTAATTCTGTGTGTGGTTTTTAATTTCCAGCCCATTTTAAGCCAGCAATATAATATTTTTTAGACAATAAATGACTAAAATAAAACAACCCAGCATGGTGGGTAAAAATGTTTAACCCAACCAACTGGGTCAAAATAACCCAGCATGTTTTCTGTCCAATATTTACCCAGAGCTGGGTTGCCAAATAACCTAAGTTGGGTTGTTTTTAACCCAGCATTTTTTAGAGTGTACTCGTTTCTGAACATTCAAAAGTAACATTCCCAAAATGTTTGCTGAATAATAAAATGGTATGTTTGGTTACACTTTATTTTAAGGTGTCCTTGTTACAGTGTAATTATACATTTAAGCACGGAGTAATATTAATTAACTACATGTACTCACTATGTGGTTAGTGTTAGGATTAGGGTTTGGCTTAGGGTTACTTGCATGCAATTATGCATAATTAATTGTTATTATAATAGTAAGTACATGTAACGTGTAACAAGGACACAGTAAAATAAAGTGTTACCAAATGTTCCTTTAATGGTCCTATAACGAAGAAAAAAGCATTTTAACTAATTTAAAAAATTGGACATTTTAAACATTCAGAGAACATTCACAATAAAGTTTTCATAACTGATTGAGAACGTAAGCAAAACGTTCTTAGAACATATTTTTGTTAGCTGTAATTGTGCTGTTTTAGGGTTAAAGGAAACTTAACACATAATATGCTGTCAGAAAATTAACAGTAGCTTTTCAGTCGTTCAACTGATTTTTTTTTCTTACAGTATAGACAGCAATATGATAAACCGTTAAATTTTCTCTCTTTCATGCTTGACATACAAACACATCTCATAATTGCGCTTCACTGCACTTTTTTCACTGAACACAATCATTACATAATTCACATACAGACATTCTCAGCATAACCTGTTCTCCTCTCACAAGACCTCACCTCATTAAAAACAACACAAGACTTCAAACCTCAATATAAACCTCAGTGTCTCACACACATGCAGTCCACTGTCCTAAATCTATCAGTGCAGAAAGTTCATATTACATCCTGAGATAAAAACAATCAAGCGCACATTCAAACGGTGACCTCACAGTCACAGAATACGAACTTAAAATAAAGCAAAGCAGATCAAGTGAGTGCTCAGACACTTACCTACAATAGTGAGCGACCCATGAGTGACAGACTGAAGCAGTCAGTGCGGCTCTATCTGTCTTTTTCTGACTACTATTAGTGTCTAATACAGAGAGCTCTATACAACAGCTCAAGCATGCTGTAGTGTGTGTGTGTGTGGTCCGAGTGGCAGGCAGAAGAGAGTGCTGATGTAGTGAGCGTGTGTGTGTCTCTGTGTGTGTGTGTGTGTGTGTGTGTACTGTGTAGGGCTGAACGGGCAGCTGACCCCCCCTCCCTCTGAGAGAGGAGTGGTTGCTAGGCGATTTGAGTACTCCAATCATCATGGTCTGATGACTACTTACTGCACATGCACACAAACATACATGTGTAAAAACCATATTTTTGTTCAATAGAGATGAAGGTCTATTAATAACAATTACTTATGAATTTTAATAATTCATTGTTTAAGATGAACCTGCACACAAAGTAAGTTTAACACTTAAAAACAAGCATATTTGCAGACTAACATTTTTAAAATTGTGTTTGTTTGTTCAGGCATGTTAAAGGTAACAGGACTTCACTTAATAATTCAGTATTCCCAAGAAGATGGAAACAGACATAAAGTGAAAGTACTCTACCATCTGTACTGATGTATAATATATGAGATAACGACTAATATCAATACAATCTTGTGAAAATCACCTCAAAATCAACTATAAATCACTTCCAAAAATCTGGCTCATCCCCTTATTTACTTCAAAGTCATCTACAGAGCATGGATAACTCCTTATAAGAGATTCAAATTGAAACTACAACTGACTTATAATTGCCATATTTGTAATACTGCATTACCAGGTACTTTTCTTCATATGTTAATGTCAAATTGTTTCTAATCTATGGACTCATACATTTTGTTTTGTCCTCCTTACAGAAAATTGACTACATCCCCAATCCAGCTGTATGTCTTCTTAACAATGACTCTGATTTATGAGCAAGATTAATATAAAAGAGAATGTTATTTGCTGGTTTTACAGCTGCAAAAAAGTAATACAGAACTGTAGAACTGGTTTACACCGCACGTGTGCAAAAACATATTGGATTCATGGCCTCCTTAAAATAGTGACTTGTTAGTGTAAAGTTAAAAAGGCCAAACCTGGGACCATTGATGTCTGGCAACATTTTTCGCCCACCTTATTGGATTATATAAAGGAATGGTTCCCTGTCGAAAAAGCCTTTTTTCTCCTGAACTGAATTCTTATTCAATCACGCAGTGAAACTGCACGACTATTGGTTCATGCAGCGTGTAAAAAATGAACCAATGGGTCGGCAGCGGAGCTGCACGAGCCTATGGCGACAAAGCCCGCCAGATCCCGCCAGAATGGGCGGGGCCATCCGGCTATATAAGCGGCCGTTTCGCCATAGGATCCTCAGATTTCTTCTCCTTCAGTGATCGCAGAAGCCTGCTTGCCGTAGACAAGCCTCGCTGCTGGACCAGCAACCTCGACCTGCTCGGCTTATTCGCCTTTTCCTCGCGCTCCAGCATCGCAGCAGTTCTGGTCCTGTTCGCTGCCACCATCCGGCGAAACTCCCGCATTCTAAAAGAGCAAATCGGCATTGTTTCAAATGCCACACCATTACTGCGGTTCGTGCAAGCGAGTGCATTTCCTGTTTGGGGAAATCCCATGCAGATGCTTCGCTCGCTTCTCACTGCGAGAACATCAGTCTCGCCTCTCTGCGCTCGCGGATCGCTTTCTTTTCAGAGAGCGACTCCGCCCCTCGCACCCTCCCGTTTTCTTCCTCCCAGGGACCTGTGAGGAAAAAACAGCGGGGCAGAGGAACTCAGTGCCCAACTGAGAGCGAGCTCATGTCGGCTCAGATCCCGCGTGCCTCGCTCTCACCACACAGAGGCTTCTCCCGTCCTTTTTTCCCAACCTGACCAGCGATTTGGTCTGGTTTGGGGGAAGTGACGAAGAGCTGGCCGATGACAGCTTTGGACGCTGAGGAGCTGTCGGGCTCGGTAGCTGACTCTGCCCCCCCTGCATTCGTCCGTGCCCAGTCAAAGCCGGGAAGGATGCCGAACTTTTCCGTGTCCTCTCGAAGGCGGTCGAGGAGCTGGGATTGGAGTGGTCTCCACCAGAGGAGCCTTCTCGCAGCCGTCTCGACGAGTGGTTCCTGCCGGGGCGCCGTCAGGCCCCTCACCAGCGACCCTCGCCGTTCTTCCCTGAAGTACACAATGACCTCACAAGATCTTGGCGCTCCCCCTACTCTGCTCACCTCCGTACTTCTGCTTCATCTGCCCTCACTACAATTGACGGCGCTGAAGAAAAGGGGTACGAGAAGAAGCCTCAACTAGATGAGTCACTGCCACCCACCCACTTCCATCGGCTGGAAGGCAAAGGCCGCCCACCCATCCAAGCCATGCCTGACTACTTCAGCAGTCGCTGGACGCTCCTACGCTTCAGCTGGACAGGTGGCTTCAGTGCTTCATTCATGGCGGTTCTACAGGTCTATCAGGCCAAACTCCTCTCTGCCATGGACGAGTCTGAGCCTGATCCTGCGACTCTCAGGGAGCTGAGATGTGCAACAGACCTGGCTCTGCGCGCCACCAAAACCACGGCCCAGGCGATAGGAAGGACCATGGCCAGCCTGGTGGTGCTCGAGCGCCACCTGTGGCTCATGCTGACGGAAATCAAGGACACAGACAAGGTCCCCTTCCTTGATGCCCCGATTTCCCCCAACGGCCTCTTTGGACCTGCGGTGGAAGGATTTGCTGAGCGCTTCACAGAGGCACAGAAGGCGTCACAGGCCATGCGCCACTTCCTGCCAAAGCGCTCCAGCTCCGCAGCTGCTACTAGTCGCCCTAGACCTGCGCCGACTCAGCAGCCTGTGAAGCCTGCACCTGCCGTTCCCGCCCCTCAGCCTGCCAAGACTCAGCAGACGCGAGGGCGTTCCTGCTCGGCCAGACGTCACCCCTTTCCGAAGCGCCAGGGCCCCCGACCCAGGATAGTGTTGGACCCTGCGCCTCCGGAGTCTTCCTGATCTGCAGGGCAGGAAGAGGAGAGGGCCAAGTCCCACCGCGGCCGAACCGCCCACCAAACAACCTCTCTTAAACCTATTCTCACCCCGTTCATCTCCGGGTACAGAGGGAATTGTGTTTGTTGCAAATACAGGGCCAGTACAAGTGCCCAAGCAACCATCCGCTGTGATAGTGGAAAAAATAAAACACAAACATTCTCAAAAAGAGAGCAGATTTCCTCTTCCATCCCTCACGAGTGCCCTGCCTCCGTGCAGTCGGTCACTCGAGTTTATCCAACCCCTTGCTACGCGGCTGAGGCCTGGTAGGCCATCCCCGGAGTGTCAGACTGGGTTATGGGGATAATAAAACGAGGTTATTCACTCCAATTCGCTCGAAGACCCCCGCTTTTCAGCGGTGTGGTCTCCACCTTGGTGCAGGGCGAGAATGCTCGCGTTCTACGCTCAGAGGTGATGACGCTGTTGGAAAAAGGAGCCGTAGAAAGGGGTCCTCCAGCTCAGAGCGAGTCAGGCTTTTACAGCCGTTACTTCCTCGTCCCCAAAAAGGATGGTGGCCTCCGGCCCATCCTCGATCTCAGACGCCTGAATCACTCCCTTATGAGGAGGTCATTCAGGATGATCACGCTGAAGCAGATCCTCTCGCATATTCGCACAGGAGACTGGTTCTGTTCTCTGGACCTGAAAGACGCATAGTTTCACATCCAGATAGCCCCGCATCACAGACGATTCTTGAGATTCGCCTTCGAGGGAGTGGCTTATCAGTACACGGTCCTTCCCTTTGGACTGTCTCTGGCCCCCCGCACTTTTACGAAGTGGATGGACGCGGCTCTTTCCCCTCTAAGCCAGATGGGAATCCGCATTCTCAACAACTTCGACGACTGGCTCATTCTGGCCCAGTCAGAGGTGGAGCTACTTTCACACAGGGCCCTCCTCCTCAGCCACTTAGAGCGCCTGGGGTTTAGGGTCAATTTCACCAAGAGCGCACTGTCCCCCAGCCAACGGGTATCGTTCCTGGGAACAGTTCTAGACTCAGATGAGCTCAGATGACAGCTGTGGTAGCGCCAGAACACGCTCTGGCCATTCAGAAACTCGCGGCCTCCTTCAAGAGCGGCACCGATCGCCCCCTCAAAGCGTTTCATAGAATGCTTGGCCTCATGGCCACAGCATCGCCAGTGTTACAGCTGGGTCTGCTGCGCATGCGACCCCTTCAATGCTGGTTGAAACCACAGGTTCCACCCCACGCATGGCCTGTGTGACAGCCCTGGCCCCCTGAAAGAACCCACGATGGATGGAAAGAGGCGTGGCCGTGGGAATGGTCTGCAACAGGAAAGTTGTCACGACAGACGCCTCCAACACAGGTTGGGGAGGTTGCTGTGCGAAGGCAAACCGACATTCGGCCATTGGTTGAAAGTGGAGGAAGGCTTCCACATCAACTGCTTGGAGATGTTAGCAGTATGTCGAGCCTGCCAGTTTTTCCTGCCAGACCTAATAGGACGCCGTGTGCTGATTCGCTCAGAAAACATGTCCGTGGTGTCCTATATAAATCAGCAGGGAGGTCTCTCCTCGAAACGCCTCTTCATTCTGGTAGAGCGCCTTCTGGAGTGGGCTCAGCTCAACCTGTGCTCGCTGAGAGCAGCACACTTGCTGGGCAGATTGAACCAAGGAGCGGATATGTTATCTCGGAGCAATGTTCCCTCAGAGGTGTGGATGCTCCATCCGCAGACGGTTCGGATGATCTGGAAGATCTTTGGCAAGGCAGAAGTAGATCTTTTTGCCTTATTATTCGAAGGTCAGGGACGCATTGGCCCACGATTGGCCCAACCTCCTCCTTTACGCATCCCCTCCGATCGCCCTGATTCCACAGATCATCAGGCAAATCAGGGAACAAGGACACAAGGTTCTATTGGTGGCCCCCTTGTGGGAAAACCAACCCTGGTTGTCAGAACTGACTCAGCTGCTGACAGCAGCCCCCTGGCCCGTGCCCCTGACGGGATCTCCTCTCTCAGGTGAACGAAACAATATGGCACCCTCGACCCGAGCTGTGGGCTCTCCACCTTTGGCCACTCAACGGGAGCCTACCAGCCTCCCAGAGCGAGTGTTAAACACCGAGACGCCTCTACGCCCTTAAGTGGCCTGTTTTCTCCACTTGGTGCCTAGACCGCAGTGAAAACCCGTCTAGCTCAGAGTTAGCGGTGATTCTGTCCTTCCTCCAGGAGCTGCTGGATAAAGGATGTTCCCATTCCACACTCAAGGTGTTCGTAGCAGCTATAGCTGCCTTTCATGCCCCTATAGCAGGCCAATCAGTGGGCAGAGACAACTCAGTTGTCCATTTTCTGAGGAGAGCCAAGAGGCTGAATACGCCTCGGCCCCTTACCGTCCTTACATGGGACCTGCCCACTGTATTGAGGGCCCTGAAGGGCCCTCCCTTTGAGCTGCTACAGTCTACGAACCTTCGGTCACTGTTGCTGAAGACTGCTCTGCTACTAGCACTAGCGTCAGTTAAGAACCTTCCCTCCTCCCGAAATCCGCATCACATTGTGAGTCACCACCCAAGCGCCATTGCCTTCCCCTGCACAATGACCACCTGACATCTGTGAAACTCATATGGCCTACAGAGAACACAGTGCTGCCTCCATAGAGACTCTTAAAATCCGGCATATCTCTTCACAGTAACTGACTCTGGAGAGCACACAGGCCAGCAACAGAGATCCTGAGGACATAAAAGAAACTGATCCTGAGAGTGGCTCCCCCAGCAGGGCAAACAGGATATATCAGACTTATGGAGGTATATTATGCAGTCATTCCTCTACCTTAGCACGGCGTGATTGAATTGAGTTCCCATATGCGTCTTTATCAAGACGCAGTACGAGTGAAGTATTGACAGGGAACGTACTCGGATACTATCGTAACCTTATATAGGCCGCTTATATAGTCGGATGGCCCCGCCCATTCTGGCAGGATCTGGCGGGCTTCGTCGCCATAGACTTGTTTGGAAATTCAGTTTATCTATTGACACAAAATACTATGACTACAAAAAGCTGGATATTTCCATTGGCCTGAAAAAAAAAATTAAAAAATTGGTTTTCACAATGGGAACTCCCTATTTATTACACTGATCTGAATATATTTGTTTGAAACATGAATCTCTAAACAAAGCCAACTTTCACAATATATCTGTATTTTATAAGCTATTAATTATATATATATATATATATATATATATATTGTGACGAGTCGGCTGCCTCCCCCCTTATTGTCATCACCACCTGCGTATTCGCCGCCCTTCACCAGGCTCCCGACGGGAGTGGGTGTGTGAGAGAGGAGGGGCGCTGAAACAGCCAGGGCTGGCGGCGTGTGATGAGGCACACCTGATGTGAATGAGCCTCATCACCGCCGCCGTTTAAATGCCGAGCGCGCCTCTCCTCTGGAGACCGGTCTCTTCCCCCGTGCATGCACGCTGGTGTCCTCGTGGGTCCAGGAAGGGAGCGTTGAGGGATTTCCTGCCGCCGCCAGAGACGCGAGCCGCCGGACCCGCAGTCCAGATGACGCCGCACTCGTGATACGGCCGACGGGCCAGGATGCCGGGCCGTAGAGTCCCCCAGAAGTGCCGCGGCCAGCAGAGGACGAACCAGGAGGGGAGCGCGTGCGGCCACCGGACTCCGCCCCTTACCTGGACCCTTCCCTCCTGAACACTGCCCTCCTTCACAAGCCCCGCAGCACAACGAGGACACCAGATCCCGGTTTATTTTGGACACTTTTCCCCCTTTGGACACTTTATTTTAATATTTTTGTTTAATAAAAACCTCTCCGAGGCCTGAAGCCACGCCCACTGTGTCTGTCGTTTGCTCCTCCCGCCACAATATATTATTGCACTCTCTTGTGAAAAAAAATTACACTTTGGCATACTTTTCTACTAAAGTTCTACGAAAATAATATACTTAAGTGTGAACTGAATGTAATGTTTTCATACAGTCAATTGTATGTTGCAATATTGCAATTTAATGAGAATGTTTTAATTTAAAACTTTATTAAATATAATTAATTGAACTTTTGAGTGCTTTTTGACCTACTGAAGTAGGACTTAAGTACATCTTTATCGGTTGTTAAAACAATGATTTAAAATGTACTTTAAAGTAAGATTTAAATTTGACATTACAAAGTGTGGACTTTTCAAGTCTAATTAAGTGTCCTAAGAAATAGTCGTGAAAGTGTTTTGCTTTAAATACACTTAAGTGGTCTTTTATTTCATTAATATTATCTGCAAGTATTTTTTAAAATAGAAATTTAAGATTTGAAGAAAAAAAGTTTAAGTGCACATTCAGAACAATTAGTTGCATTTCTTTCTCCCAAGCGCTGACCTGGCATTTATCACTATAAAACAGACCCCTACAATATGCCTGTATCATGTCGTCATGTGTTTGGTGGTCTGCTTTGTGTCTTCAGCAAAACTGATTATCAGACTGAATGCGAGACACAGAGATGCTCTTTCACACCAAGGCTGAATTTTCAGCAGCATCATTAAAGAAAGAGATGTTTGCTCTTATAGCAAGTCATCTGAGCACATGTTAGCGTTGCTCTGGACGACAGCAGCAGCCTGGCCATGTGTGCTGATGAGACGTGGAATTGGACACACCTGCTCTCCATCACAGATCATCAAAGGACTGTGAACCAGTGAATCATTCATCCTGGACATCCATTACCGGTTCTTCTTCAGCTAAGGAAGTCTATGGCAGCCCGCAGAACCACTTGAGGGCATACGGATCTCAACATTATCCACAGCATATTGGGAGTCTCTAACTCAAATCCTCTAGCATCACCAACTGCCCAAAACTGCACTCATGTTTATGCTAATAACTTTTTAACTGTAGGGCCCTATTCAGTCATAATAACATAAATTACAAAATGAAGTGGAATGTCATGGAATTTGCTAAATTTTTTATGAATAAATCAAAAGTAGGTCATTACACTTGCGTCAAAACATGATATGGACTAGTGTCTGTGAATATCAAACTGCGAAAAGGCTATTTAAATACGAATCCTGCATGTTCTGCGTGTCTCTGTGTGAATGAATGGCACAGATGGACAGTTTGGTTTGCTGCACACATACACAATGGTTTCAGCCTCTGCCGCCTGAATATATAAGTACACGAATGAACACATGAACATAATCTCTCGAACATAATCTCTCTATCGTCATATCACATACAAACAGAAACCTAAAGGTTTTCACAGTAATCGTCAAAAAAGTTTGCTTAAACTTGAAGTAACCATGACAGAAATATTACTTGCTGTAATGATAGTACTACTACTACTACTAATAAAATTATTATAGCATTTTTTAAAGGAATATTTACCAGAAAACATTATTTAGCAGAAAAATGTAAATACACAAAGAAATGAATAAAATTTTAAAATATTAAAAAACAATATTAGAGATACTTTTCATTATTAATATTTAATGATACCATTAAAATGAAATCTGGAAAATTAATGGAAAACAGAATGTGGTAAAAGTAAAACTGAACTTGAGGGGAAAAATTTTTTTCATAGGATCTTAAAAATTAGATTTTTGTTAAACTTTTAACAAATTGCTATTTAATATTGTAAGTTTCATGATTTCAATTAATTAGACTTTTACAGAAAAAGTCAAATGGAAGAACTCCAGCGCTGAAACCAACTGGACAGTTAACTGGATTGAGCTGGCGGTTGCCTCATCAAGAAGTGAAGGTTCACTTGAAGGAGTACCGTTTTCTCGTGGAGAGAGCTCTGGACTGGAGCATGGTCTCAGCAACTTCAGTTGAAAGACCGGAACCTATGAGCTGTGCCCCCTCAGGGGCCACATCCACAGTTCCAAAACTCCGAGAGAAGAGATCCCTCCTGACGGGAATCTCCCAAAGAGAGCCGTCAAGAAGGGAAATCAGGTCTGAGAATCATACTGACTTATGAGAAGACGGACCCCGTCCCGGCACACTCTCTCCAGAACTCCCGGGTGCAGAGCAATCAGGGGAAAGGCGTACAGACGAAGCCTCGGCCACGTCTGCACTATGGCATCCAGCCCAAGTTGAGCTGGATGTGTGAGGGAGAACCAGAGTGGACAGTGCGAGGTCTCTTGAGTCGCAAACAAGTCCATTTGAGCCTGGCCGAACTCCCTCCAAATCTGCTCCACGACCTCGTGGTGGAGCTTCCATTCCCTGAACCTCGGCCCCTGCCTCGACAGGATGTCTGCTCCCTAATTAAGATGCCCAAGGATGTGCACTGCTCTCAGCAAAAGGAGTTTCCCTTGGGCCCACACAAGGCTGGTGCGCCAGCCTGTAAAGTGGACACGAACGCAGACCTCCCTGGTGGTGATGTAAGAGACCACCACTGTGTTGTCGGTGCACACCAATACATGATGGCTTCTTAGGTCCGGGAGAAAATGTTTCAGTGCCTGAAACACGGCCAGCATCTCCAGGCAGTTGATGTGATGCAACGACAAGGAGCTCCCAGCACTGGGCCCTGAGACAAGAACCAAGGTTTCTTCCACATGTCTAAGACACGTAGGCATCGCCTCGTGACCTTGATCATGCGAAGCGGATTTCCCCTTGCGGAAAAAAACCCATGGTCTTGAGCCACCACTGTAGGGGTCTCATGTACAGCAGGGCAAAAGGTATCATGTTGGACGCAGCTGCCATCAGACCCAGCAGTTTCTGAAACTGCTTGACAGTGAGTGACCAGCCTTCTCTCACTCTCGCGACTGCAGTGAGGACTGATCGGATCCAAGCAGGAAACAGATGTGCCTGCATCGTGGTCGAATCTCACACCATGCCCAGATAAGTGGTTCTATGTAATGGAGAAAACACACTCTTCTTTTCATTTAGTCTTAACCCCAGCTCTTTCATATGGGCGAGAACGACATCTTGATGGAGAACCGCCGTCTGTTTCGATTGAGCTAATATCAACCAATCGTCGATATAATTCAGTATGTGAATGCCCTGGAGATGCAGTGGAGCCAGAGCAGCATCCACACACTTTGCGACAGTGTGGCTTGAGAGTGCAAGGCCGAACGGAAGAACACGATATTGGTAAGCTTCGCTCCCGAAAGTAAACCTCAGGAAATTCCTGTGTTGGGGAAGAATGGAGACATGGAAGTATGCATCTTTTAGATCTATCGTAACAAACTCGGACCTGATCTGAGACACAACCTGTTTGAGTGTGAGCATCTTTCAGTCGCATGACTGAGCGGTTCAACTGATGCAGATCTAAAATGGGACGCAATCTCCCATCCTTCTTCAGAATGATGAAGTACTGGCTGTAGTACCGGACCTCGATGGCCTCCTTCCTCAAGAGAGTAATTACTTCTCTAGAGCCTGCTCAAGGCCCACCAGAGGGGGAACGACGCCGCTGAAACAAGACGGAGGAGAACCGAACGGGATTCGGTAGCCTCTTTCTACAGTATGCAGGACCCATTTAGACACATTTAGCAGAAGCTTCCATGCTGCCAAATAGTCTACTAAGGGAATCAGTCTCTCGAGTCTGACCTCTGGTGTACTTAGAGGGGCTAGCTCAGTGCCCTGAAGTGGAGGACCGGCAGCGAACGGCTGATTTAGCTGCTCTGGAGACCTCCTTGGAGGTAGCGAGCCTCCCAGAACCACTACGTTTCCGGGCGGAAGCTGAGAGAAGTGCTCGCTGGAGACCGCTGTGCCCTGAAGCACCAGAGGTACAGATCGATCACCTGAGGGCACTGAGGAGAGACGGGCACTGCATGATGAGGCGTACACCGCTCTTCCTCAGAGGGGCCTGCCCTCAGAGGGGCCTCTGGCCATCCGCAGAAAAAGAAAATAATTAAAACAGTAAACAGCCAAGGGACGCAACTTTGAATGGGAGATGGATCGTGTAACATCTTATGATCCTTGATGGTCGTTGGGATTTTATGTCTTAAGAGACCCCTTTTAGCCTTTTGCATATAATTCACAGACCTGGCCCCACATTCGACCGTTATATGGGTACTAAATTGTCAATGGTTGTCCCCCCCACTGTCAAAAGATGCTAAACAGACTGACTGTCTTTCCTTTCCATCGGACTTCTAACAAGTTCCAAAGAGACCCTCAGTACCAGACCTGGCTGACCAGTGGACTACCCCACAAAGGTATCTGGTATATGCATGTGTTGTTTGTATGTTTCCTTATTATATTAACCTAGTTACCACTCGCTATTTGTATTAGTAAGCTCTAAACACTCATATTCAGGCGTATCTCTGGTTGAATATCTTTTAGATGTCTCTTTCTTGATATCAAAATGATCTGCTCTGTATTTCTCAAACAATTATGTACACTATGTTATCGTGAAATGCATCATACTATTTTTTCCTGTACTGTGGGAAAATTTACACCAATTCGCCAGAACACTCATAAAACATGCAAATGAGGTGTCAAGTGGGACAAACAAACACTTTCCCGCTGAAAATATGTGCCTTGTTATTGGTCAAACTAACCAAAATGGGTTAGATAAAACAGATAAAACTTCTCCCACACCCAAAAGGCGAGGTCTTCTCTTTACTTTCGGTGCCCTGGAGACACACATATCACCACGGAAATCTCGTGACTCCCCTTTCGGGGGGGGGGGGGGGGGGGGGGTCCGAGCTTCTGGCAGTTTTAAGCTCAGTAACTTTGTCGATTTACTTCGGACCAATCAACTCATGACTGGAATGACGAAGATTTCACTCCTAAAAGGAATTTATCAAGAATCTACAAATTATACGTGCACCAGGACACTTTACTCAGCACCAACAAAACCAATATGCAAGTAACTGCTTAACTATTTAGATGCGCTTCAAGGCATCGACCCCTTTTAATTAAGGTGATGTGATTCTCAGATGGTTCTAACAGGTTGTGTTTAGCTGATGTGTTTACCTGCCATTACACTCTACTCTCTTGCGCGCGAGCACTCTCTCTCTCTCTCTCTCTCTCTCTCTCTCTCTCTCTCTCTCTCTCTCTCTTTCTCTATCTCTATCTCTCTCTCTCGCTCTCTTTCTCTATCTCTATCTCTCTCTCTCCATGCCTTCCTTGCATTGGCATCTATGTTTAATGTGTGTATGTTTGTGTCTAGTTCGATGTTGCATGTTCCCCTGTAGTGTAGTTTAATAAATATCCATATGTGTTCACGTTTGGTTGTTTGTGTCTGCTGCTCACACAACAAGGTCAGTTTAACGTTCCGGTTTTGTTACATGCTCTATGAGCAATGTATTAGGGAGGAAATTATTTTTCATGGCAAAAGAAATAATTTTCCTTAGAATCAATAGACGATTAAAACTGTCCGTACTGCGGATGAACAAATCATCTTATTGTACTATTAACAACCCATTATGATTAATTATGTTCATCTCACTTTGAGCTAATTTGTTACAGTTGGGTGGAGATGCTAGGGCAACGTTTTTAACCTGGTTCTGTGAGCAGACTCAGTAACAATGATGTGTTTCTTATGTGTGTTTATTCAAACTATCCAACTGCGTATTTTTGTGAATGAATGTGTAGGCTACACGCCCACTTTCCTTGCCTTAACAGTTCTCGAGTTTCTCACTGAGAAACCAGCCACTGTTAATGATTTAATTTAACTGCAGTTTATATAAATTTGTCCCTATAAAACAACCAAACCTTTTATAGCATGTCTTAATGCTATTTTATCTGCCCTAAATTGATTGAAGAAAACCTCTTTTAGCGCAAAGACGATAGCAAGTGATGTTCCTCGCTTATCTTAAAATGAAGGCCTTATTATGTATAGCTAAGGCTTAATCATTAGCGTAGCTAACTAATGCATGCCCCCTCGCCCGATCACGGAGCAAAATTAATCTTAGAATACTGCAGGTCAGTATCGGATTAATCATAACTGGGAGTCTTAATCTTGATCAAGTAATTGTTGCAACAGCCGCATAAGTCCTATATATCTGGTGAAGAAACCCCAGATCGGCAGCGCGTGTAAATAGTTTTATATTAAGGTTAACTGATCCTGGGCGAATAATCCCCACTTTCAGTTTTGAACAGCATAAACCCCATATCTGACTAGTAAATCTCAGATCGGCAGCGCATAGAGTTTTAGATTAAATCTACGTGTATTTAATATCGGGCAAAGAAAATCCCCACTTTCGGGTTTTTGTTTTAAATCGCGTAAGTCTCTCCTGAACAGATAAAATCTCTTCAGGACAGCGGCTTCAGTTTTAGCTGTGTGATGAAAAAAAATCTCACTACAGTGAGACAAAACATGAACTGTGATGCTTGAACTCTGCCCAATGTGACCACATGAAACAGACGATCCACTCAGGATCACCTCCAGCCTTAAGGCCCACAACATGCTGTACCAGCAGTCTGAAACTGTCAAAGTGGATTACAAAAACTACAAGAAACCTGCTACAGCCAGCTTTGAGTCTACGGCAGACGACAGAACAGGCCAAAAGCGAGGAAGGCTTCAACTTCAGAACCTTCCCTCCTCCCGAAATCTGCATTACTTTGTGAGTCACCACCCAAGCGCCATTGCCTTCCCCTGCACAATGACCACCTGACATCTGTGGAACTCAGCCCATATGGCCTACAGAGAACACAGTGCTGCCTGCATAGAGACTGTTAAAATCCTGCCTATCTCTGCACAGTAACTGACTCTGGAGAGCACACGGGCCAGCAACAGAGATCCTGAGGACATAAAAGAAACTGATCCTGAGAGTGGCTCCCCCAGCAGGGCAAACAGGATATATCAGACTATCAGACTCCTTTTAACTATGAGTGGCATGAGAAAACAACAACCTACCAGAAAGCCCTCCTACTAAGAGCAAACAGTCTCTCACCACAGAGACATCCATCCTACCGCCAGATGGTCATGGCACCCAAACAGCACATCAGCAGATGGTTGACCACCCACGACAGGCCAAAATACACACACGGCCAACTCCCCTGCACCTGACCATCAGCTCCATGAGACTGTATACCCCGTGTACATAACCCAAATGGACACAGGCTCTCTTTTCACCAACATGGACCTGCTGTATGGTTTTGAGCCCAATGGACTTTAAGCATTCATAGAATTGGCCTCAAGTGCGTGAACGTTCACATTTCCAGCCAGCCAACTCATCTGCAGCGGGCGCCTCAGCCACATCTCTGGAGGATTTCATCACCCAAAGCATTGAACGCATGAACTCTCAAGAGGCGAGCCTGAATACCACTGGTCGGGTTATTCAGGCTCTGGTGACGCAGGTATCCGAGCTCACCCAACAGCTCCAACAACTACGAGTTCCCATTGCGCCACCCACGCCGCCAGCTCCCCCCACTCCATCGGGACCCCCCTTCCAGTCGGAACCGCGGCTACCCGTTCCTGAGCCATACTCAGGTGAGCCACAATATTGCAGGGCATTCCTGACGCGATGCTCTATGCATTTTGCCCTGCAACCCAGAACCTTTTTTTCTGAACAGAGCAAGGTGGCTTTTGTTCTCACGTTGCTGACTGGAAGGGCGGCACTATGGGGAACAGCGTTGTGGGAGAATCAAGATCCATGCTGCACCTCGTTCCTGACTTTATCCGAAGAGTTGAAGCGAGTATTCGATCGAGCCGTCGCCGGAAGAGAGGCGGCCAGAATACTCGCCGATCTCCGCCAGGGTGAAAGATCTGTATCGGACTATTCCATCGAGTTCCGGACCCTGGCGGCGGAATGTCGCTGGAACGAGGAGGCGCAGTGGGACATGTTCCTGCATGGGCTAGCTGACCACGTCCAGAAGGAGATCTACATCCTGGACCTCCCCACCACACTCAACGGACTGATAGACCTGGCCCTCAGGGTGGACGCACGGCTCACTAGAGCGGAGCGATGCGTCCAGGCCAGCCGAGTCCCTGGTGGGTTTGAGAGTCACCGTACCAACGACGTGGACGTGGTCAGCTCCGTCAACGATCTCGAACCCATGCAGGTAGGGCGAGCTCGGCTTTCCCGGGAGGAGAAGGAGAGGCGGAGATCCCAGGGGCTCTGCCTTTACTGTGGATGGGCAGGACACTCAGTCTCGTGATGCCCGGTAAAAGGTCAAGCCCGGTAGTAAACTTGAGGCTACTATCGGGTGGGATCTCTGCAGAGAAGACCTCATCTACATCATCGACCCTCCTCCCGGTGAAACTGAGATGGGCTACACGTGCCATCACCTGTCAGGCGTTACTGGATTCTGGTGCAGAGGGTAATTCTTTGGACTTTTCGTTTGCTCACAAGTATCACATCCCCATCAAACCTCTCACGCACAAGATCTCTGTCCATGCCCTGAACGGTCACCAGTTACCCCCCATTGCCTTCACCACCGAGCCCATCACTCTCACCACGTCAGGCAACCACACAGAGACTATATCCTTTTTGATCATGGACACCCCCTTCGCACCGGTCGTGCTCGGCCACCCCTGGCTCATCAATCACAACCCTAAAATAGACTGGCATCATAAATCCGTCATAGCTTGGAGCAATAACTGTCATGAGTCCTGTCTTGTGTCTGCCTGTCCGTTGGTTTCTGTTTCTGTGCTTCAGGAGGAGGCGATGGATCTGTCTAACGTGCCCGCGGAGTATCAGGACCTGAAGGAAGTGTTCAGTAAGTCTCGAGCTGCTTCTCTCCCTCCCCATCGTCCTTACGACTGTGCCATAGATTTACTGCCAGGTATGTCTCCGCCTAAGGGCAAGTTATATTCACTTTCTGTTCCAGAAAGGGAGGCTATGGAGAAATATATTTCTGATTCTCTAGCTTCTGGGTTCATCCGCCCTTCCTCTTCTCCGGCGGGGGCGGGGTTCTTTTTTGTGGGGAAGAAGGACGGGTCCCTGCGTCCTTGTATTGATTACAGAGGGTTGAACAACAGCACGGTAAAGAATACTTATCCTTTGCCGTTGATGTCTTCAGCCTTCGAGAGGTTGCAGGGAGCGTCCATTTTCACAAAATTGGATTTGCGCAATGCCTATCATTTGGTCCGCATAAGGAAGGGGGATGAGTGGAAGACTGCTTTTAACACCCCTAGGGGGCACTTTGAATACTTGGTCATGCCCTTCGGGCTGTCCAACTCCCCAGCAGTCTTCCAGGCACTCGTCAATGACGTGCTGCGAGATATGGTAGATCAGTTCATATATGTCTACCTGGATGACATACTGATTTTTTCTTCGTCTCTCCAGGAACATGTGCAGCACGTCCGGCAAGTGCTTCAGAGGTTGTTAGAGAATGGGCTTTTTGTCAAGGCGGAGAAATGCGCTTTTCATGCACAGTCAGTTCCTTTCCTAGGGTACATTGTGTCGTCCGAGGGAATGCGCATGGACCCTGAGAAGGTTAAGGCTGTGGTGGAGTGGCCAAGTCCTGATTCCCGTAAGGCCCTGCAGAGGTTTCTGGGCTTCGCCAACTTCTACCGGCGTTTTATTCGCAACTTCAGCCAACTAGCCACGCCTCTGACTGCCTTGACCTCCCCCAGAACTGCGTTCAGGTGGTCTAACACAGCCGAGGCTGTGTTTGCCAAACTCAAGGACCGCTTTGTTTCGGCCTCCATTCTCATAGCCCCTGATCCCTCACGTCAGTTTGTGGTGGAGGTCGACGCGTCAGAGGTGGGGGTAGGCGCAGTGTTGTCCCAGCGCTCTTCCGCGGACGGCAAGATGCATCCCTGCGCATTTTTGTCCCATCGTTTATCCCCAGCCGAGCGTAATTATGACATTGGTAACCGAGAGTTGTTGGCAGTTAAGTTAGCGTTGGAGGAATGGCGTCACTGGTTGGAAGGGTCAGGGGTACCTTTTATCGTCTGGACCGATCATAGGAATCTAGAATACATTAGAACGGCTAAAAGACTGAACTCCAGGCAGGCTCGGTGGGCACTTTTTTTCGGACGTTTTGATTTCTCTCTCTCGTACCGCCCGGGTTCCAAAAACATCAAACCCGACTCTTTATCTCGCGTTTTTGACAATTCCGAACGCCCGTCTACTCCCGAGTGCATTTTACCTGAGACTCTTTTTGTCTCCACACTCACATGGGAGATCGAGTCGAAGGTCAAAACGGCCTTAGAAGGGGTAATGCCTCCGCCCGGTTGCCCACCGAATCGGTTATTTGTGCCGGAGAGGTTACGGTCCGACGTTATCCAGTGGGGGCATTGTTCCAACGTGGCTTGTCATCCAGGAGTCAATCGAACTAGGTTTTTGGTTAAGCAACGATTCTGGTGGCCACGTATGGCTCACGACATTCACAGTTTTGTTTTGGCGTGCTCGGTCTGTGCCACTGGTAAGACTTCCAATCGACCCCCAGATGGGTTACTCCAAGCGCTGCCGGTCCCTTCGAGACCCTGGTCCCACATCGCTCTAGATTTTATTACCGCCCTCCCGCCTTCTCAGGGCAACACGGTCGTTTTGACTGTGGTGGACCGATTCTCGAAGGCGGCCCATTTCATTCCCTTGCCCAAATTACCCTCAGCCAAGGAGACAGCATTGACAGTCGTGAACCACGTCTTTCGTTTACATGGCCTCCCGATAGACGTGGTTTCCGACAGGGGACCCCAATTTGTGTCCAAATTTTGGCAAGAGTTTTGTAAATTGCTGGGAGCGACTGTCAGTCTGTCCTCTGGGTTTCACCCCCAGAGCAATGGCCAAACCGAGAGAGCCAACCAAGATTTGGAGAGGGTGTTGCGATGTCTGGTCTCCAAGAATCCTTCCTCTTGGAGCCAACAACTCTCTATGGTGGAGTACGCCCACAATGCGTTGCCAGTGTCGTCCACGGGCCTATCTCCGTTTGAATGTAGTTTAGGTTACCAGCCACCAGTTTTTCCCAGTCTGGAATCCGAAGTCGCGGTCCCCTCCGCTCACGCCTTTGTCCAGAGGTGTCACCGCACATGGACTAGAGCCCGTGAGACTCTACTCCAAGTGGGGGCGCGCACCAAGGCTAAAGCCGATCGCCACCGGTCTAAGCCCCCCGTTTACGTCGTTGGTCAAAAAGTGTGGCTTTCAACCAAGAACATTCCTCTCCGCTCCGTTTCTAATAAGCTCGCTCCCAAATTTATTGGCCCGTTCACTGTCACCAAGATCATTAGTCCGGTGGCAGTCCGCCTCAACCTTCCTCCGGTGTACAGGAGGATTCACCCCGTCTTTCACGCATCCAAAATTAAACCCGTGTTTCATTCTCCCATTAATCCGCCAGCCCCGGTTCCCCCCCCCGCCGCGACTCGTAGACGGGGAACCCACATTTTCGGTAAACCGTATACTGGACTCTAGACGGAGGGGACGCGGATTTCAGTACTTGGTGGACTGGGAGGGTTACGGTCCGGAGGAGAGAAGTTGGGTACCTGCGAGAGACATACTGGATCACTCCCTTATCGATGACTACAATCGACAGGTAGGGGAACCTGGGAACGCCAGGAGGCGTTCTTAGGGGAAGGGTACTGTCACGGTTCGCGCATCCATTGTGTCCTCTTTGTCCCGTGTACTGTCATGTGTGTGTGCGTGCCGTACGTGTGTGGGCGTGGCCGAGCATTCACCACTCACTCCTCTCAGCTGTGCCTCATCAGCAGCGGCAGCTGCAGCCCATTTCCCGCACACATAAATAATCACCAGATTCTCTTCTCGTTGTCAGATCGTTTTGGATGTCTTCCCGTGTTGTTCTGTCTCCAGTTCCCGTGTGTTCTCGTCAGTTCTGGTTCCCGGTGTCAAGGTCTGTCCGTGTAGTCGTGTGTTCGTCGTTCCTGTACTGGATTCCCACACCACCTTGGACACTCTTCACCTCACCGGCCGTGCAGCCCATCCATTCCTGCGTCACCGATCATCATTCCATCCTGTGTCTGTATATTCAGTTTCTGGACAATAAATCATTTCTTTACCTGCAACTTGCTTCCTCATCTGTACAGTATCATGACAACGTCATTGAACTTGCGGCACGAGACACAACAGACCTGCTAGATTTAAATCAGCACAGCCAGTGAAGGATCAAACGCAACTGTTTTGAATGGGCGTGCCTTTTTTAACAACCATAAATGGCTGTTTCGTTGTCTGTTGAGGAAGTACAGACGATCCTCTCGTGATAGCCGAGGAACAGATCCAGCGAGAGCTTAACTGAGTGACGCGAAATTAAAAAGTTTTTCAGGAGGCGGTGCAACTATAACGACACGTGAATAATCCCGCCCACTCTAAAGAGGTACTAAACTGCAGTGGAAATGTAACCCGAGCCGAACTGAGCCGTGTCGTGCCGTTCAGAACCGAGCCGAGTCGTACCACGCAGTGGAAAAGCGCCATTAGGCCCTAGCCCGGCCCTTGTCTGACACCGGCCCGAGTCCTTTTTCTCTCTCTCTTTCCCATTAGCTGCAATAGTTCAGTTTTGGTTATAAGTGGTTATATTTCTTTTTGTTTCTTTATTAAAACTGCACCCCGTAACTTTTTTGGTTAAAAATAATACAAAATCAATATTTTAGCAAGTACATAACCAGCCAGTGTTCAAAACTATCACCTTGCTTTAGCCCGCTATTGGTTCAGCTCACATTGGTTAGCTTATGATAATGTTTTCTTCTTTGAGTGGTACTGGTAGGAATTTGCTGGAAATTCAAGCATGCCGCTGCATCATTATGTCACGTCTGTAAACATAAAGAAGTTGTCCCAGCTAATAGGCTATATCGCATGTGAGGATCCTGCAGGTGGTGGATCATTTAAAGCCTTTTCTCCGAGCAGCTGGAATAATTAAATTTATCATTTTGATGGTGAATTGTAATCCATAAAGGATTATGGGTTTATGAAACAGTTGACTGACATCAGAATATATTCCAGTTTTAAATGTGCATCTGACTACCAATAGCCTGGGATTACACAAATTTTGTATTTTAAAGAGAACCAGTTCGAAGGAAGACTAATTTGCTTTTTGGATTGAAATAATTTCTTTATATAAAATTCGAATGGTATGACAATTGATGATTGGTCAATTGGTATGACAAATTGGTATGATCGAATGGTATGACAAATGATTTTCCTTGAAACTACCTAATAAATAAACTAATAAAACAAAATGGTACAAATAAAGTGCTGCACAAGCAAAGAACGCAATGACTGTGGCAGCTTTAACATTTGAAAGGATACTATGGCAAAGTTACTGCTTTCCTTATTCAAACTGATTTTTTTTTTCAGGAATATATGATTGACCTGAAGAAAGAAAGCTGTATCATACACTTGGAAAATTATACGCTGAAAAACAGGCTTTAATATGACTATATTTATATATAAACTAATGTGAGGCAATGATAATCGGCAACTTTAAGCCCTGTGCTTGATCTGGGAGGATATTTTGGAGTGAAATAACGCACCTCAACCAGTCAAAGACCTTGGATAGAAATAGTAGAGCAGCAAAGCCACATTGAATTTGGCCAGTTCCCACGGACACACTGCGTCTGCAGTGGAGTTTAATTCAGAGACGGGCAGAGGTCTGCACTGTGATAGGATCTGTGTTTGTCTCAGATTAAAGGCCAGCTGTCGCTCTATAAAGGCACAGAGACATGCTGCTTCAAAAGAGACCACTGTCATTCAAGCAAACATCACAATTACCCAGCGCAGAGCTTCAGCTTTGAAATAGAAATGAGTTACTTACAGGTGCTGCTGGTTTCTGCCAAAGCTGTCTTTTATCTATATGAATACGGTTTCCTGTAAATGCCAATGAGCAGCCAAAACAGGAACACCAGGTACTATTTATAACATTGTTATATTGGTAATTAATGATAATTATGAATAGAAATAAACATAAATTGGAGAGGCACATATTGACAAAGATCATGTTATATTAGCCATCATATTGGTTATCACTATAAATGATTTATTCTATAATTAGTGTCAGGCAAAATATCAGAGCATATAACTTTACCATAAAAATATGGTAGCAACATTTTAAGTTATGTAGATTTAACTTAAATGTACAGTAATGTACTATTTACTAAAATCTTTTTGCATTTATAATATACTGACATCCAACTTAATAACACAGGTAAGAAAAACGCACATTATGAATCAAAGTTCATCACAAGTAGCTTTACAACAAGATGATTTAAATATTAATATACAGAAGTGCCATACACACAAATACAAACATCGTCATGGTAACACACATTATACTTAAATAATGCAATAAACATTAATTTAACAACATAAGATGTAACATAAAACCCTTATGCACATAAGAAGAAATGACATTTCTGAACTGAGACAAAGTGACACACAGATAATTCTGGGAATGTCAATTTATGTTTTGTTTTTTTTCACTGTAAATAAGATGACTTTTTAACTTCCAAAACACATATAATTGTATTTTGGTAGCACTTTATTTTACAGTACGTGTACTTCCCTGGTACATATATGGTAAATATCTTGTACCTACAAGCAAATGAGTGGTAACACAAGGTATTTACCTGAAGTGCATGTACATGGTAACAAATAAGAAACACGGCTGTACTTAACTGTCGCACATGCATGGTAATTAGTTTGTACATACAGACAAGTGTGGGTAAGAACCGTCACTTACAGGTAGTGCCTGTACATGGTAACTGATTAGATCCTTTACTGTACTTACTAATGTATATACATGGTAAATATGTAGTACTTACGGACAAGTGGGTACAAACAGGCCCGTCCTTACAGTATTCGTATATGATAACTAATAAGACACATTACTGTACATACTAATGGTATGTACATGATAAATGTATAGCACCTACGGAAAAATGTGCTATTATGTGGTAACAAACAAGACACATACTGTACTTGGTATACACGTGGTAAATATGTAGTACTTACAAACAAGTGTGTGTTAATGTTAAATTGCTCTCCACAACAGTGCTTACAAAGTTTGAAGAATTGGTCATTCCTGTGTAATATTTATGCAAAATGGTGCACTTTATTTTACAGTCCTATTTCCATATACTTATTATTACTGGTGTATGTACCTATTAGTTAATGTGTAGTATAATTGGGGGTATAAACATGTACCAAGTTACTTATTGAATAACTAGTGCTAGATGTACATAGTAAGTATATGGGAATAGGACTGTAAAAGAAAGTGCACCATTTTACACAAACATTGACAATATATGACAAAAGAAGATATTTTGAAGAATGTCATAACTAGACAGTTTCGGTTCCCATTGACTGCACTCTGTAGACAACAGAAGTGAATGGAAGCATAACTTTTTGGTTAGTGACATTTTTAAGAATTAAGTGCTACTGGTGAAAGAAGAATTAAGTGCTACTGGTAATTAAATGGCATGATTGGAGTGATTTGGGAACCAAATCTGTGTTCCAGTGTAGTAACCAGTTTGTTACTAATAAGTATTTCACATTCAGATTAAGTTTAATGATGATGTAATGATCTGGTCGCATGTACAGCTGACGATTTAAAATATTTCAAAAGCTCAAAATCACATTCTAGAACCTTTTTTTCTCGAACGTTTGCAAATATAGTATGTGGTTATAATAGATGGGTGTAAGCTGGTGCGGATGGGATGGAAACATGGTCATCCTGTCCATCCCAAAATCCCCCTAAACACACAGACAGACACTCAATGTCTCTCTGGTTTCCTGTTAGTCAGCTCTCTGTGCAACCCACCCAGTGACCCAGCATTACACTACAAACACACACAAACCCCTACACAGACACACCTCTCTTTCCCAGCAGCCATGTGAATAAGATCTATAACTGTAAAACGGAAAGGAGTCAGAAAGCATTCAAGCAGTCATTTGCTATTTTTGTTAAAGTAAGCTGACTGTACACAACTGTAAAAAAAAAATCTGCAAATCAAAACTGCCACATTGGTAGTATTGAGGTGAACAAATTAATCCACAGAAAAAAAAAATGGTCCTTAAATAATGTCTAAATTTGCTTCTGCTCTGGAATGCCATTCCTTCTCAGATGATGTCAGTTTGATGTATAGGAGTTGCACTAAAATAAACCCCCATCCTCTATTCAATGTTCCAGTTCAGTTAGAAATGCATCACAATACTGAAGTCAGCAGCAACTTCCGTTTCACATGGACTTTAAACAGACTCTAAAATGAATCTTAAAGTAATCAAATCATGGACAAAGGGATTTCTCCTGTTATTTTGTAATATGAGTTTTATGTATAATCTAGACACACCTTTTCCAACACAGTCCACTCAAATCATTTAAGAAAACTAAACTGCAAAAGCAACTCATCTAATCACCACCATAGGCTTATTATATGACCACAAACATTTATATATAAACACCTATTCAGTATTCAGCAACTTTAATGAACAACAACATTATAACCTATGCTGGCAAGCTTGTTACCCTTGTGAAAAAGAAGTACACTTTAGCATATTTAATAAATTGCATGCTTATTACGGAAATAATATACTTAAAAATAAGTGTGAACTAAAATGTATTTTAATGTAATTTCTATTGAAACCTGGGTCACACTTTACTTTAAGGTCCACTTCTCGCTTTTACCAAATCATTAACTACGACTTTTGCCTCAATAATCTCCTAATTTTCTGCTTATTAATAGTTGGTAAGGTAGTTGTTAAATTTATAGGGTAGGATTAGGGATGTAGAATATGGTCATGCAGAATTTGTCCTTTATAAGCACTAATAAACAGCCAATATGTTAATTATAGGCATGCTGATAAGCAAATAGATAATAGTGAGAATTGGACTAAAGTGTTACTGAAACCTGTATGTTAAGTATTTAAACATTTGTAATTAGACTTAAGTGGTCTTTTATTTCTTTAATATTCTATTATCTACAAGTACAGTTTTTTTAGTGTAGCCTAATATACTTATTACTCTTTACTAGTGTATTTTTAGGCCTTAAAGTAATTGTTTGTATGTTTTCATAATCATGCCATTAGGATGGTATAATAACTAGAGGAATCTCAGAGGAATCTGGTGTTTGAGCTACAGTGACCTCTCTATCTCAACACCATGATGCTTCACTCTAACAGACAGAGGCAGTCAGACAGCACTGAACATCACTGATCTGTTCAGGAGCTTTGCACACAGACATGTATTCAATCAAATCATCATTAACACAACAGCACAGCACAACATGACTGACAGCCATTGAAGATCCAGCTAACAATAACCTGCACTTTTAACTCAGTTAGACGAGTGTGCGCAATTGTAAGCGTGTATCTACTGTACTCAAAAAACTATTCGAACAGCACTACCGCATTTGATTGTTAAATTCAGATGTTTTGTTTTTAAACACTGCTGTAAAATCTCAATACAGAGCAGATTAGTTTCCAACACAATTGAAACCAATATAATGAAACACAGACTGACCAGTGGCATGTTTATAAAACCTGTCTATTCTGTCTTTCAAATTAACAAATGCACACAATCTTAACACTACACTGACTTGTTCTGTACTAATTCTCTTAAACACTAATCACCACATCAAAACAGCCATAGATACAGTACTTTCTTTATAACAGTCAGAGAAAAAAAAATACTATAAATAGATTATAATTGCAGTCAGCCAGAAACAGAAATCATGAGTTAAGACATCACCTTAGAGTTATATCAGATACAGCACAGAACTTCTGCTGATCCTCTCAGTTTCAGCTTCACACACACACACACTCAGCAGAGGGACAGTCCCTCTCAGGGGAATTCTGTATCTTGATATCTTTCCTAAGCCTTCTCCTTCCTTTCCTCTATTTTTGTTTCTTTCTCCTGTTTTCCCTGTCTTCCTCTCATTCTGGTGTAGCTCCAGGCTGCTTTGTCCTTCTCTGACCTGCTCCAGTAAAAGCTTCCCATCAGGCCCAGAATTTCTGTTTGCCCACGGGCCAGAAAGAACAAAACGAGAGAATGAAAGACTAAGATAGCAATAAACTCAGGGCCCTGAAGAGCAGAAGCACTGCTGCCTTTTCTGCCAAAGATAGAAAACGACAAAAAAGCTTCTTCATCTGTTGTGTTTTTGAAGAATAAGTGATAGAAAATTCCTTCAGTGTGAGTGCTGGGAAGTGAGCGCAACATGCCTAAAATCCCCTGACTCTCTGCATAAACGATACAGAAAATATATATTTATAGTGTCACACTAAAGCAGTGTTTCTCAACCTTTTTGACTGCAAGGCCATCCATTATTCAAGACCTTTAAAGACATTCATCATTCAAAACCATGTAGACTCAAATATTTTTCATACTGCTGTTGTAATGATAAATCTGCATGAGTGGCAGTATAATAAAACCTAAGTAAATTAATTTTAAGTACATACAAATAATTATATCATGTAATTACAGAAGTTTTAAGAACTAAATGTTCTTAAATGTTCAGAGTTCTTCGTGGCCTATAAATTTGCTTGTCTTTTCCAATGACTCATAGGGACAGGATAAGACAGCATGTTTAGCTATTTTAGCTTATTTTAAGGGTGTTTTAATCCATCATTAGCCCCCATGGAATTGTGCATAGGTCTCCTAGTGGCTCCTGACTTCTAGCTCCCTATATAGTTGAGAACCACTGAATTAGAGGATGACCACAAAACTTTAAGATCTCAGAACAGGATATTTCTTATTCCTCCACCGCCTCCTGCTGGCTACAGATGATAAAGCAACTACAATATATTTAAAACATTTTTACATTAAGTTGTGGCAGTCTGGCAATTAAGGTTGGACCAGTGTGGATTCAGGCCCTCTCAGCTGGCACAGTGTACAGTTTTGTATGAAGTAAAACATCTGACATCACAATGCCATCCTACTTTTTTAACCTCTTCGCTTCAAACCTCCTGTTCCATTCTAGTGTGTAACATCCACTTTAATGCATCAAATTCCAGATCCATGAATAAAGACTTATTCTACATTCTTTTCGCTTCAATATCCTGTTTCATTCAAAAATCACATTGCAAATGTAAAATAGGTTGGGACTGTCAATTCAAATTGATTTGTTATTGCTTTATATGGCTGCCCTTTTGGAAAGAAAGATATGCTAAATTGTTTTGAAAGTGAACTTGTACTTCAAAATTTCAAAGTTGTTAAAATTGTACTTGCAGACAATTTAATATTAATAAAATAAAAGGCCACCTAATTGGTACTTAAGGAAAGTAAATTGTTATGACTATGGCCCGGTTTCATAGACAGGGCTTAGCCTAAACCAGGATTAGGCCATAGTTCAATTAGGACATTTAAGTAATTTTTATAAACGTGCCGTAGAAAAAACATTACTTGTGTGCATCTTCACTGTAAAAAGTGATAAGTTGACTTAACTTAAAAAAATTGAGGAAACCCGTTGCCTTAAAAAATTTTAAGTAAATAATAATTTTAAAAAATAAGTTAAGTGAACTTGACAATTCACTTAACATATTTTTTTTATTATTATTTACTTAATAATTTTAAGGCAACAGGTTTCCTCAATTTTTTTAAGTTAAGCCAACGTATCACTTTTTGGAGTGATTAAGTCAACTTATCACTTTTTACAGTGTTGAGACAAAACAAAGGCACTGATATATTTTAAGATCAGCCGGTGCAAGTTTCTTTCATTTGAAACAGCTCAGACTTACATTTTAGTCTAGGACTAGGCTTAAGCCCTGTCTGTGAAACCGGGGGTAAGTTTCTTAACACACTTAAGTACACTTTTAAAAAGTGTACTTAAGTGTGTACACTTTGTAATACTGTAATACTTTAAAGCATACACTGTAAAAAAATAGTTGTTTCAGGTTCAACTTAAAATAATTTGTTATCCCCCTGACTTAAAATGTTTAGTTTAGTCAACTAAAATATTCCAGTTGTCCCTTAAATTAACATTGAGTAACTAAACTTGTTGTTTAACATAAGTTGACTAAACTAAAAAAACTTAAGTCAGCAGGGTAACAAATTATTTTAAGTTGAAAATTTTTTTGAAATATTTTTTTTTTTTACAGTGTATTTTAAATAATTGTTTCAATAATCTTTTGTCATGTTTCAAGGAAGTGCACTTATTTTGATGTATTGAATAACATGCTAAAACACATTTAAAGTACTTGATTATAGTTTTAACTGTAGTGTGTTATTTTATATTACATTTAAGGTTAATAAATACGTCCACCTGAGATTTTTTTCTTTTAAATGAACATTTTTTATCAGGCTATGAAAATAACATTGGACATTTTTGAAAATAAAGCATTCAATAACTGATTAATAACCTTTATTTGCCATTAAAGTGAAATTACTAAACATAGGAGCCTGATAAAAATGCTCATTTAAAAGAAAAAAAAACAGAAAAATCTCAGACAGACTTAGAGGTTTTTGCATCTAAAGTCTTCATGTACAGTATATGTGTATTACATTGCAACTTCATCATTACAAATGTGTAATTACAAATATATTTGACAAATACATGAAAAAGATATACTTAAGTCCTAAAGTTAAGCACTTTAATATGATACAAGCCCTTACTGTAAGTTTATTATTTTATTAAATTGCATTATTTCCATAATAAGCACTCTTTTTAAAAGTATGCTAAAGTGTACTTCTTTTCCTAAGAGTGGTAATCTGACAGTGTTAATAATCCTAATTTATTTTGCCAATATTCAAGTTTCCACTTGCCTAATTTACACAATAAATTGAGCAAACAGATACATACAACTTCAATCATGGTTATTCATATAGGTGTCATTGCTATACTCTCAGTAAACTGTCATACCTCCCACAGGCTCCTAAAGTCCTTCTGCTCAATTCGCAGCAGTTCACTGAACTCTTGGGTGACAATGGTGGCGTGCCGCGGCGTGTTGTCCAGAATAGACTCCCCAAAAGCTGTGCCGATGCCCAGCGTACAGATGGTGACAGCATCCTTAACATGAAGAGGAACACAGGTCAGAACCAACTCTTTCAGAGCGGAAGAGATGAGAAGAGAGGAGTCATATAAGCCATCTGAGATGTTTCTGATTGAGAGACTGATGCACTTCCACTTGGATCCAGGCCTTTCTCAAGGACAACACACACAGAGAAAGAGAGAGGTCAGCTCATTTGTCCCTAAGGTTTGTAATGTAAGACGCCGATCTGTTAGGAGTTGCTCTAGTTTTCTGCTGCGGTCTATAATAAGCACCTGCACTCAATAAAAAATGTCCACTGTGAGCAGCTGAATATAAGATCATATTAATTTTCACTTGGGATGGGAATCGTAAGTAGTTTAATGAGTCTAGTTCCAGTTCAGATTTTACTTAGAAACTAAAAAATTATTCCAGTAAAGTATTTTATTTTTATTTTTTTATCTTGGTATTTTTTGCTCACAAAACAAGCACAGAGAACAAAAAGCAACTGCTAAAGAACAGATAGACAGAAAAAATGTGGGAAAACCAGCAAACTGAACAGAATTTAGCCGGTTATTTCAATTAATATTTGAAACTGTAAGTTTTTGAGTGCTCCATCTCCTCTTATAATGGTCTTGTACCTAAATATAGCTCGTTTTAGGAGAGATAGTGTACGTCTAAGGAGACCTGTTAATGTGATGTAATAACAGTTATGTAAATGATAATTTACATAACTGTTCTTCCTTGATGAACTATAGTGAATGTGTGAGTATGTTTATTTATATAGCAATACATTGTTTCAAAGCAGCTTTACAAAAAAAAAAATAATGTTGCTAATATTTATAATATTTTAATATCTTCATGCATTATGGTCACATTTAGCAGATTAGAGCTATGTGATAATACAGTTTGCATTTAACAACAATACAGCCGATCAAGCAGTTTCAGATTCGCTATATGATACATATTGCTTTACATTAGTGTACAGATGAAGTTGAGCATACTTACATATCCAACTTTACATAAAGAGCTGTTTGATAATATAGTTTACATTTTGCAATGATATACGATTGCAGCGATAAACAATCAAGCAGTTAAGATGTTCTATATGTGACCCTGGAGCACAAAACCAGTCATAAGTAGCACAGGTATATTTGTATGGGTCAAAATTATTGATTTTTCCAAAGACCAAGAGTGCGCCTAAAAATATTAATGTCGCCTAAGGAAAATGGGGGCTTAAATCTACCAAACTTCAAATTATACTATTGGGCTGCCCAAATAAAAGCTGTGGTGGCTTGGATCATTCGGGATCCGGAGTCACAATGGGTTTCTATGGAGGAATATTCGGTGCCGGGAGTCTCTCTCTCTCAACTCCCATTTTTCAACCTGCAGTCTCAGAAAAGAATAAAAATAGCAAATTTATGGGTCAAACATACATTAAAGATTTGGAATAAGGTCCAAAAGCAGTTGAAGGGAAAGACTGCTTTATCTCGAGCTATGACTATTAATGGAAATATTGAGTTCCTTCCATCTTTATTAGACAACAGCGGCTTTCGGGGATGGGCTGAGAGGGGTCTTCTCACAGTGAATCAATTGTTTGATGGAAATGTATTTAAAACCTTTGCCCAATTAAGAGCGAAATTCAAGTTACCCTCAAGTGATTTATACAAGTATTTTCAAATAAGGAGCTATGTAACAAAACATAATGATTGGGAATTGATCAGAAGAGAGCCTACAAATATAGAGAAGCATTTTATTTATTTGATTGAAAATGGTGGTGTAATGAAAAAACAAATGTCCGTGATGTACAAAAAACTGTTGATTGACATGTCAGATAATACACAACACATAAAACAACAATGGGAAATGGAGCTGAATGTTACCTTGGAGGACAATGTTTGGGTTAACATTTGCGCTGGCTGTCATAAGGGTGTGGGCAGTCAGGTCTGGAGGGAGTTTGATTGGAAGACGAAAATCAGATTTTTCAGGACTCCGTTAAAATCTTTCCTCACCAAGAGTAGTATGAGTGACAAATGTTGGAGAAACTGTGGATTGGTTGGTGATCAAACTCACATCTTTTGGGATTGTCCCATCATACATAACTTTTGGAGGGACATTAAGGGCATTTTGGAAAATCTACTAAAAGTGAACATCTCTTTTGACTCCCAAACATTTTTACTGGATATCTTTCCAGATAATCTTTCTCAAGACCAAGCATTTCTTCTCCATCTCTTCTTAATGACGGCAAGGAAAATGATAACAATATGTTGGTTAAAACCTGAGCCACCTACCGTTATGCAATGGACACAAAAGATAAGACAAGTTTATTTAATGGAACGGTTGACAGCACAACTGCAATTAAAGACTCCAGTTTTTGAAAGAAGATGGGGTCCTGCTATTGACTTTCTGAAATAGGACATAAGCCTATGCCTTAAATTGTTTATGTTTCTGATTGTAAATAATGTATGAAGCCCAGTCTCAGGACAATGTTCATGTTTTTCTTTTTTTTTTTTTTTTTTTTTGTTGTATTAATTTTTTTTTTTTCTTCTTCTTTCTTTTGTGTGTATTCACAATAAAGTTCAAAAAAAAAAAAAATTATTGATTTTTCCATCCCAACAAACCACACATCAATGGAAAGCTTATTTTTTCAGCTTTCAGATAAAATTTGACCCTTATGACTGGTTTTGTGGTCCAGGGTCACATATAGTAAATACTAAGTGAGAGTACTGTATGTATTACAATAAAGCTGGATATACTTATTGTAGTTGTATAGATTATTATCAATTACTAATTCATTAATCGAGTTATGAATTTGTTATGTGACGATAATGAGGATTCTGAAACATATGAAGTTAAATGCACATAAATGAAAGGCTTAAAATGTTAATATTATAATTTCTTAGATAGTTCAGATCCAGGATAAGCTCTGTTCACTTTCATTTGACAACGTACCTGATGGTTTGCGGTTTCTGAGACTTTGACATCCAGGGAACCGGACAAGACGGTGTACCAGTTAGTGCCAATGTCACCCTGTCTGTACACTAACACACACAAACAGAGAGAAGAAGGTGGCCTATTGAAAAAAATCATATCATTACACTAGACCCAGTCACAATGCAACCTTTTGTGAAGTGATTCTGTCAACAAACAATGTTTTCATATCATGTGTGTGTGTGTGTGTTTGACTGACATGTGATGCCTTTCTCCAGACACTCGTAGAAGCCACACAGACAGATTTGCTGAAGTAGAGCAGGGTGGAACTTCTCAAAGGCCTTCACACTTTTGAGACGGGCCAAGATAATGTCCACATCCTCCCCCGAACGCTCCTCCGGTCTGCATACACAGAAACACACATACAAATCAAATTACTCATTATTTGACTTTTTGATTTCATTTTATTTTTTTATATATTTATTTATTTGTCTTTGTGGTTTGCACTATGGTGGAGCTGGTCTGTTTAGAAGTCTGATTATAAACCAGAGCACATTAGGTTCAACCAAGCTAAAGGCATACCTTAAGGAAAATGTACTTTTCACTATTCCCATAGTGTATGATTGCAGACAAATTAATAGAGCAACACATTCTGTCCTCTTAAAATAAATTATAAGTGATTTGTTTTGGTTAAAAAAAATTATAATAATATATATCTATGATGAGAGGGCCTTTTACCCCACACTCAAGGGAAAAATCACTCTACTATTTGTAGGCGAAATAAAGTTGTGTTTTGCATAATATCTAAGTTAATGCTTGTTCAAAACTTCAGTTTGTACTATTTTCTGTTTATTTTGATAAATAGAAGCAATTTTGTTAAAAAAAACACAATGTTCATTTTATGAATACAGATTTTTTTAAAGGCTTGGAGGAGATCCCATAATAATTTAATATGTCTTTACAGTAGTAACAATAAATCTATTCTGATTATATGATGGTTTCATTACACTGCCCTCCAAAAGTTTGGAAACACCAAGTGGGGTTTTGGACAATATTGGCATGAATCCTTTTTAATTTGTGATAATTTTGCACTGATAAGGGACAACACAAACTACGAAAACATATTTTATTAAAACAGTTCATAAACAGTTTATACATAGAAAATTTTCGATTCATCAAAATATCCACCATTAGCAGCTATTACAGCTGTGCATAATCTGGGCATCCGAGCTGTCAGTTTATTCAAACGTTGACCCAAAAATCTTTTAAAAACCTGGGCCAAGTTTAAACCAGTAACCAGGTGTCACGAATCTGGTCCATGCTCTTCCGGACAATCACCACCAGATGTCACTCACTCACCACATTGACTCTCACACCACACTTCTCTGGACTGCAATACCCACAATCCATTGCACTGACGACACGCAGCTGATTACACTGATCACACAGCTGAATTCACTGATCACCCCATCACACACACTATTTAACCTGGGACTTGCTCTTGCTCTGGGCCGAGTATTGTTAGCGTACATCACTCCCCAAGCGATAGCAACTCTACAGAGCCATTATCCTAGTCTTGCCTTGTTTTCCTGCCGTGTCTGACCCTGCCCGTGTTTCCTGGATTAACCCTTCGCCTTGCCGTTTGGACTCTGTTCGCTCCCCGTTTGGATTATTGCTCTCTCTTCTGGATTATCTCTCTGCCTTGCCCCTTTGGATACTGTTTGCTGATCGCTGACCCACGCTTGCTCCACGGATTGCTTTGTCTTGCCCTTGCCATACCTGTCTGCTGTTGACTGACCCTGCCTGTCTTGACCATGTTGTTTAATAAAGCTTTGCAAATGGATCCGCACGTCTCACGTCTCGTCAGCCCCGTAACAGAATACTCGGCCACACAAGGATCCAGCGGCTTTTCAAGAGAACATTGGCCAGGTATGGACTCTGCACGGCTGTTATTAACCCTCGAGCAGGGCTCGCGACTGCTCGAGGATTATATTCAGGAGTATTTGGACCTTGCCTATTTTTCTGATCTGCCGGACTATGCACTTATAGATTTTTTCTGTGAGGGCATTAATCAGCCGCTCAAGACTCAGTTAATCCGCGAGGGTCCCCGTTCATCTCTCAGTCAATTTATGGACTATGCCTTGCTGTGTGTGTGGGCTCTCCGTTCACTGTGGGTGTCGCGGAGGAATGCAACACCGCACTCACTCACAAAATGGCGGCAACAACAACACCCCTTCACGTCATGCCTGCCAAGCCAGAGTCTGCTCACGTCATGCCTGCCAAGCCAGAGTCTGCTCACGTCATGCCTGCCAAGCCAGAGTCTGCTCACGTCATGCCTGCCAAGCCAGAGTCTGCTCACGTCATGCCTGCCAAGCCAGAGTCTGCTCACGTCATGCCTGTCAAGCCAGAGTCTGCTCACGTCATGCCTGTCAAGCCAGAGTCTGCTCACGTCGTCGCTGTCAAGCCAGAGTCTGCTCACGTCGTCGCTGTCAAGCCAGAGTCTGCTCACGTCGTCGCTGTCAAGCCAGAGTCTGCTCACGTCGTCGCTGTCAAGCCAGAGTCTGCTCACGTCGTCGCTGTCAAGCCAGAGTCTGCTCACGTCGTCGCTGTCAAGCCAGAGTCTGCTCACGTCGTCGCTGTCAAGCCAGAGTCTGCTCACGTCGTCGCTGTCAAGCCAGAGTCTGCTCACGTCGTCGCTGTCAAGCCAGAGTCTGCTCACGTCGTCGCTGTCAAGCCAGAGTCTGCTCACGTCGTCGCTGTCAAGCCAGAGTCTGCTCACGTCGTCGCTGTCAAGCCAGAGTCTGTCACACCCAAGGATTTAAGGTCAGTCCTTCAAGTTCCCTGTCTGATATCCAGTGTGATGGACCCACCACTGATGTCAGTGCGAGTAGCTGGCATTCCCAGGGCCTCAACCCTGGCTGTTACAGAGACTGTTCCCCTGACCTCAGTGCTTCCCATTATGGCGGTTGCCATTTTGAGTGTATGGGCTGCACACTGTGCTCCTGAGGCCTCTCCTGTCCACGAGTCTGCTCCAGTGCCTCCAGAGGAGGCGGCGTCCACTGCAGAACCACCAGAGGTGGCAGCTTCCGCTGCAGAACCTCCCGAGGTGGTGGCGCCCACTCATGAACTCACTGTTTGCCCTGTCACGGCCACGGAGGCCGTCCCTGAACTCGCTGTTTGCCCTGTCACGGCCACGGAGGCCGTCCCTGTACTCCCTGTCTGCCCCGTCACGGCCATGGAGGCCGTTCCTGAACTCACTGTCTGCCCTGTCATGGCCACGGAGGCCGTTCCTGACGTCACGGTCTACCCTGTCACGGCCACGGAGGCTGTTCCTGAACTCACGGTCTGCCTTGTCACGGCCACGGAGGCCGTTCCTGACCTCATGGTCTGCCCTGTCACGGCCATGGAGGCCGTTCCTGAACTCACTGTCTGCCCTGTCACGGCCATGGAGACAGTTTCTGAACTCACTGTCTGCCCTGTCACGGTCATGAAGGCCGCCCCTGAACTCACTGTCTGTCCTGTCACGGCCAAAGAGGCCGTCTGTGAGCTCACGCCCTGTCCTGTCACGGCTAAAGAGGCCGTCTGTGAGCTCTCACCCTGTCCTGTCACGGCTAAAAACGCCGTCTATGAATCCTCGTCCTGCCCTGCCGCGCCCCCTGAGATCATGAATGCTCTCCCTGTATTGTCTGTCTCTGCTCTCCCTGTGTTGTCTGTCTCCGTTTCCCCCAGATCTCAGACTCTGCCATGGTTTCCTGCCCAGTCTGCTTCCTGGCGAGGGTCTTCTGCTCAGGTCTGGTGGTCCTCTGCCCCGCCATGGTGGTCTTCTGCTCGGGTCTGGTGGTCGTCTGCTCCGCCGTGGTGGTCTTCTACTCCGGTCTGGTGGGCTCCTGGTCCGTCTACTCCGCCCTGGTGGGCTCTTGCTCGGGTCTGGTGGTCGTCTGCCCCGCCATGGTGGTCTTCTGCTCGGGTCTGGTGGTCGTCTGCTCCGCCGTGGGGGTCTTCTACTCCGGTCTGGTGGTCATCTACTCCGCCCTGGTGGGCTCCTGGTCCGTCTGCTCCGCCCTGGTGGGTTCTTGCTCTGTCCTGGTCTCCGGTTCCGCCGGGGTGTCCTGCTCTGCCGGTTCTGCCTCAGTCCCCGGTCTTCCCACTTCCTCACGGACCTGGCCCTCCGTCCCTCCCCCTGTTCCGCCTCCGCTCCACCGCCCTCCTGGATTATTTGGAAGCGTCTGGAAGCCGCTCCTTGGGGGGGGGGCTATGTCACGAATCTGGTCCATGCTCTTCCGGACAATCACCACCAGATGTCACTCACTCACCACATTGACTCTCACACCACACTTCTCTGGACTGCAATACCCACAATCCATTGCACTGACGACACGCAGCTGATTACACTGATCACACAGCTGAATTCACTGATCACCCCATCACACACACTATTTAACCTGGGACTTGCTCTTGCTCTGGGCCGAGTATTGTTAGCGTACATCACTCCCCAAGCGATAGCAACTCTACAGAGCCATTATCCTAGTCCTAGTCTTGCCTTGTTTTCCTGCCGTGTCTGACCCTGCCCGTGTTTCCTGGATTAACCCTTCGCCTTGCCGTTTGGACTCTGTTCGCTCCCCGTTTGGATTATTGTTCTCTCTTCTGGATTATCTCTCTGCCTTGCCCCTTTGGATACTGTTTGCTGATCGCTGACCCACGCTTGCTCCACGGATTGCTTTGTCTTGCCCTTGCCATACCTGTCTGCTGTTGACTGACCCTGCCTGTCTTGACCATGTTGTTTAATAAAGCTTTGCAAATGGATCCGCACGTCTCACGTCTCGTCAGCCCCGTAACACCAGGCATCACAGCTGGCAAAGGGGCATGTCTGACTTTGACATGTATATATTGCCATTATTATGTTTTATTGCTGGTCTTCAACGATAATGTCAAGTTACTTTAATGTATTTGCACCAAAAAATGATAGGATTTATGCTGATATCGTCCAAAACCACACTTTGCCAGGGGTGTTTCCAAACTTTTGGAGGGCAGTGTATATCCCAATATATTACCTCAAATGCATTTGCTTCTGTTATTGAAAAGCTGTTGATTTAATTACCTTGAACAAAACTGAAAATCATCATCAGGACCACGGTCTCAAATTATATTTGGTATTTTAATGGATTCCAATTTGCTGTGTAGATTTAAAACATTTTAAAAAGCATTAAATATTAGATCAAATTCGGTTTCAATCAACTTCGCGCAAGATCAGCCAAATTCAGTTTTTGTGCCAACTACTGATTTTAAAAAAAGTAGTGTGTTTTACCCCAGAGCACCTTTAGCCACGTTCTACCCTGCTTTAATCTTTGTACTAAACAGTGCTGATGCAGTGAGCTAAATGAACCAGGCAAGATCATTTGCGGGTTTGTAAATGGTTAGGGGACCCTTAACTGCTACTGCCACTTGAAGCGGTTCAATATAGCAAATCTGATTTATTCAACACCCCAGAGAAACAATGCTCATTATCACAAAACACAACAACATACAACACATAGTAAGTCATGAGGTACTGTACAGTATGTGACACAAATCTAGTAGTGGAACGATGGGATTTTGATGACCAATGCTGATATCTAGAGCGCAGGTTGAACAATGGCCATTGCAATGCAGATACTGCAAGTACTCTTTAATGCAACAGCTCTGGCCAAGCAGAATGACACAGAGATCGATCACACGTGAATGTTTAAGGTTTAAGCACTGTGGAGTAATGGGATATTGACAGTATTGGCTAATTAACACCCCACACAAACACAGAGCAAGTCAAGCAAAACACTGCAGCCTTAACATGTCTTGCAAACTAAAGAGGTTGAAGTTTGTGTCACAGTATCTCTCAGAAAATGACAACAACATGATCAGTTGTGCATAGCCAGAAGTTTTAATATTGATAAAATAAAAATCTGGCAAAAGCTTTGGAATTAGGTTTTCGACAAAGACATTCAGTGTATCAACCTTGTAAATGTAATTTTATTTCCAATGATAAAAATTTAAAATTGCCCTTCCTTTCCCTGTTTAGTGTGCAAGTCTGTGAAAAGACTGAAACTGAAACTACATAAAATTTTAAAACTAACATATTACAGTTTTTTTCAATTGCTAACATCCCTTTGTCCAATCTAGTCACATTTTCAAAACTCTAAACACAATTAACACAACATCCTTCTCTTGTGACCATACCATTAACACAACTCATGTTGTTTTCACACAATATTCAGTCAATTAACACGTTTCTAAAATGCTTAAATGTTCTTTTCACACAAGCTTACCCCATACCAAAAATCATGGATCTTTCTTATCTTTTTTACAAATGCTTAAACACAGCATGACAGAAATGAAGACCTAATGTTCCAAACTTTGAATATAGTGTAAAACCTCTACTTCTGCAAGAAAAGCAGCTTAAAAGAGCTGCTAAGAATTATTTTAATTACTAATAATTGAGAAATAGCTGATTCCAGTCTTAATGAATAAGTCTTTCCATGCATAGCCATGCACAATAAGGCAGTCTCTTGAATGGTTTTGTTCAAAACAATACAGAACAACGCAACACAACACAACACAGAGAAGCATAAAAAGAAAGAAAATGTTTGGAAGAGGGAGAGTTGGATGAGGGAGAGGAATAGTTGGGATGAGGAAAAGGACTGGTTGGACCAGGGAGAGGACAAGGTGTACTAGGGAGAGGAGTAGTTGGTCCAGGACTGTCTGGTTTGGTTCAGCTACCAAATCTGACAAGAGACTACAGCAGACAGGAATGCTGAGAGGAATATTTGTGCCCCCCTGCCCAACATCCAAGATTTGTACATCTCCAGAGTGAGGAAAAGGGCTAAAAAAATCACTTTAGACCCCACACACCCTGCCCACTCATTCTTTGAACTGTTGCCTTTTGGTCAGCGATACCAACCACCAGAACAGCCAGGCACAAGAACAGTTTGTTAACGCAGGCTATATTCAGCCTAAACAATTCTAAAACATTCATAACAATACATTGTCCATCATAACTGGCACATTTCTACAGAGAAAACCGAAAATTGTTCATTTGTGAACTGTACACTTGTAAATAATACATCTGTACATTAATTTAAAGTTTTTTTTAATCACTGACAGCAATTTCATTTAGCCAGTAAAGCCTTTACTGATGCAATTCTGTCACTTTTCTTTTACATTCCATAAAGTACTTATGACCCTTCATTATGCTGTACACATACTACCTAAAACGAATCCACTCACTCACATAAAAATGAACTTGCTGGCTGAATTATTATTATTGTCGTTGTTGTTATATTTTTTAATGGATTTCATATTGTATGTTCTATACAGGTCGAACAGAAACATGATCAGTAATGCAGTTTTTGTAATGCTATTAATTGTTAGCATTTTGACAGTCTATGCACTATAATTGACTACATGTTCCTGTTGGATAGAAAACCAGTGCTAATGTTTTGACCGAATGACTCGATTTTGAATCGGGCTTGCTGTGTTTTGATAGAGTTAGTATATGAAGAAAAAGATATTCAGCATTTTGAAATGTAGAGTTTGTATTTATTTAACAAAATGTGGTTTTGGGCAGAAAATTAACTATTTGGCTTGATGAAGGTGTGTTGCTGTGTTAAAAGTTTAATACTTTTAGTATTGGTAAACGCTTGTTAGCAATTGAAAAAAAAAAAACTGTAAATATAAGATTAAAGCTGAAAATGTAGACTTTATTTTTTTTTAAAAAAGGTCTCTACCTTAAACTGCACATGTCCACTTAGGTTAGACACACCTGTGCAAACAATATGTGATCATGTGCCTGTGTGTCTGAGAGTGTTTAACAGGGACTAAAAATCCATTTACTATGCAAACAGTTCTACTTCAAATCCTAAATAACACTGTCAATGTGACCAAGATGTTTAACCCAAAGGTTTTCATCAGAACAAAACAGTTTGAATACAAATTCTCTCCAAAGTAAAGGGTTAATGATTTAAACAAACTCCTAGCTTCAGGGCATTTATGGAGATCCTCAATTTCTTCTCAGTCTTAATTCAAGGCTTGCATTTTGAAATAGTACAAAACTAGAAACTACTTTCAGCCTCAATAGGTAAATTTATGACGTTCATATAATTCAAACAGTAATCAATATGTTGTCGTATGAGTCAGAGGGGAAAAATCAAATACAGCTCCACTCAACACATCTGGACATTGCTGTTATGCATCTATGTCTCCATCTAAACAATGTCAGGTGAGAGGAGATAAAGACAGGAATGGAGAGAGATGAGTACTGGCACATTTACTCTTTTCAACAGACCTGTGCCCATTTGCTTTAGGTGTGTAAATATTGATCTATAGCGAGATGGAGCCATTCACTGCAGGAAGAGCAGGCCTGAGCCCATTAGAGTGTGTCATAAACACATTACACACAAATCTCTGCTCCATCTTTGATAATGAGACTGTAATATTTGTTAACTGCTTTAAAATGTTGGATATATCCTAGATGTCCTGTATCTAGGCTATCATGGCCAGAGTCCAGAGACTCACAGTATTGCACTTACTACAAATGAAAAGTCTAATGTGTAAAAACATAACAGAGATTGTTCACCCAAAAATGTTCTGTCATCTGTCTGTCATCATCATCCTTTGTGTCATTCAAAACCTGTATGTTTCTTCTTCAAAATAATCAAATAAAGTGTCCAAAGGGGGTAAAAGGGTCCAAAATAAACAGGAGGGAGGGGGGGGGGGTTTGGTGACCTCGTCGTGCTGCGGGGTTCGTGGAAGGAAGGGTACAGGTAAGGGGCGGAGTCCGGCGGCCGCACGCGCTCCCCTCTCGGGACCGGGGCACGAGGGTGGCGGCTTCATCCAGCGGCTTCGTCCCTCTTCAGTCGCTGCGGCACTTCCGGGGGATCCTACGGCCCGACCTCCTGGTCCGTCGACCGTTTCACGGGTGCGGCTTCGTCCGAACCGCGGGTCCGGCAGCTCACGTCGTTGGTGGTGCGGGAATCCCTCTACGCACCCTTCCTGGACTCACGAGGACACCAGCGTGCATGCACGGGGAAGAGACCGGTCTCCCGAGGAGAGGCGTGCTCGGCATTTAAACAGCGGCGGTGTTGAGGCTCTATTCAGATCAGGTGCGCCTCTCACACACCCACTCCCGTCGGGAGCCTGGTGAAGAGCGGCGAATACGGGACGGGGTGGTGATGATAATAAGGGGGGAGGCAGCCGACTCGTCACCCCCCCCAAGCGACATCCCCATCCTCCGGCCGCCGCCCACACAGGAGTGCTACCTTCCTCAACCAGGCTCCAGCGGTCGGAGTGGGCGGGGCAGGAATTCCTCTCCGGGCAACTCTCCCTCTCGCACCGCACCGGAACCGGGACAGAGAAACCGGGTATCAGTCGACAGCCTCAACCAACCACAGGGTAAATGACAAATAGAAGGAACGTCACTTACCCCTTTGTTGGCTGGGAGGCTGTCCCTGTCATTCCTCTGTCCCCGTGCGGGTTCCACAACTTCTTGCGAGCGAGAGGGGATAACGTCATCAGGTGTTGCCCAACTGAATCCCTCTACGCACCCTTCCTGGACCCACGAGGACACCAGTGTGCTTGCACGGCGAAGAGACCGGTCTCCCGAGGAGAGGCGCGCTCGGCAATTAAACAGCGGCGGTGATGAGGCTCTATACAGATCAGGTGTGCCTCATCACACGCCGCCAGCCCTAGCTGTTTCAGCGCCCCTCCTCTCTCACACACCCACTCCCGTCGGGAGCCTGGTGAAGGGCGGCGAATACGGGACAGGGTGGTGATGATAATAAGGGGGGAGGCAGCCGACTCGTCAAAACTCACATAATAACCTCTCCCTTTTAAGTATGACCTGAACCATTTGAGTACCATCCCAGAATGCCTGACCCAGTTTTCCAGTCTCTCTAGAAGTATGTTATGATCGACAGTGTCAAATGAAGCACTAAGATCTAGTAGTACCAGCACTGATATTTTGCCAAAATCAGAATGAAGGTGAATATCATTTATTACCTTAATGAGTGCTGTCTCTGTGCTGTGATGCGCTCGGAAACCAGATTGAAAATTGTCCAGATATCCATTTGAGTTTAAGTAGTTGTTCAGCTGATTAAAAACTACCTTTTCAATAATCTTACTTATGAAAGGAAGATATTGGTCTATAGTTGCGCAATATGGTGTTATCAAGATTGGACAGACAAACAGGAACAATCAAAAGACTTTAAAAAACCAACAAAACAAAACGAGGTGAAGGGGCGCCGCTTACTGTTATGGTCTGGTCTTCTGTCACGGTGCACACACGAGGAGGATACAGGAACACGGAGACGAGGATGTAAACTCAAATAATAGTTTTTAATGACTCTAAACAAAGCAGGGCAAGACAAGGCAAGCCTGACACAGACAGCAACACCGGGGAATAACGAGTAGATCAGACCACACAAAACTGAACAGGCAGGACTATAAATACACAGGTTAATCACACAAACACAGCTGGACAAAAATTAACTAATAATCACATTAAACAAGGACAGGAAACAAACCAAATAAGGACACATGAGGCGGGAACGCATGACACACACGACAGAGGACTGACAAGTACCAGGCCCCTTACTTTTCACGCTTTACATGTTACCCTTGGGAGATATCATTAGGAAACATGGTGTTAGCTTTCACTGTTATGCTGATGATACTCAGCTCTATATTTCTTCGCGACCCGATGATACATACCAATTTGCAAAACTAATGGAATGTATAGTTGATATCAAAAACTGGATGACTAGCAATTTCTTTCTGCTAAATTCTGAAAAAACAGATGTTAATTATTGGACCAAAAACTTTTGCATGTAATAACCTAGATCACTGTCTAATACTTGATGGCTGCTCTGTAAATTCTTTGTCGTCAATTAGGAACCTAGGCATACTTTTTGATAGCAATCTTTCCTTCGAAAAACATGTTTCTAGCATTTGTAAAACTGCATTTTAAAAATATATCTAAATTACGACCTATGCTCTCAATGTAAAATGCAGAAACATTAATTCATGCGTTCATGACCTCGAGGCTAGATTATTGTAATGCTTTATTGGGTGGTTGCTCTGAGTGTTTAATAAACAAACTCCAGCTGGTTCAAAATGCAGCAGCTAGAGTTCTTACTAGAACCAGGAAGTATGACCACATTAGCCCGGTTCTGTCAACACTGCACTGGCTCCCTATTAAACATCGTATATATTTTAAGATCTTGCTAATTACCTATAAGGCCCTGAATGGTTTGGGACCTCAGTATTTGAGCGAGCTCTTATCACACTATAGTCCTCCACGTCCGCTGCGATCTCAAAACTATGGCCATTTGATAATACCTAGAAAATCAAAATCAACTGCGGGCGGGAGATCGTTTTCCTATTTAGCGCCCAAACTGGAACAATCTACCTAACGCTGTTCGTGAAGCAGACACACTCTGGCAGTTTAAATCTAGATTAAAGACCGCTCTCTTTAACCTGGCTTACACATAATACACTATCGCATTTCTATAATTTGTTAGTCTGCATTTATAAGGTCAACCGGAACCGGGAACACTTCCCAAAACACCCGATGTACTTGTTACATTGTTAGAAGAATGGCATCTACGCTAATATTTTTCTGTTTCCTTCTTATTCCGAGGTCACCGTAGCCACCCAGATCCAGACTTTATCCAGATCAAATGGTCACTGCAGCCACACGGATACGGTCCGTATCCAGATCAGATGATGGATCAGCATCAAGAGACTGGTCCCCAGTGAAGACCCTGTCTCCTAGATGGCCATCGGGACAAGACCAGAGGAACCAGATGAGTCCTTTGCACAATCTGACTCTGCTGCAGCCTAGATTTAAACTGCTGATATTGTCTGGCCAGAGGAGAATGACACTATTTTGACACATGTTTCCCCGTCTAAATACTGTAAAGCTGATATAAAGCCACCCAGCTTTATATCAAGCACAATCGTGTAACTGTCTTTTTGTCCAATTTTCAAATCAAAATTTTGCTTCAAATCAAAATTTGTTTAAAAATCACATCTCATTTCCTTATGTACTTGTATTTTGGGAGTGAGGAGTTTATATACTTTAGAGATAATTTGTGATTTAAAAAAAATAGAGATAATTTGTACAAATGAAAGCCTCATTCTGTCTAACTGAATTCCATTCATTTTAAGGGAAAAAAAAGCACCATGGACATTCTGATAAACTTCCCATTTTCCACTGAAGAAACATGTGTAGGGATTTGGTATGACATGAGGGTGAATGGATTTTCATTTTGGGGTGGACTATTACTTTAAGTTTGGTCTTGTTACTAAAGCCCTTCACAGCAGAAAGTGTCTCTTAATGCGTCTGCAGTAACACAAGCACTGCAGCACTGGTGACCCCCTCCAGGTGACAAACAACCCTTTACAAACTACACTCAGTGCACTTCAATTCACCATCTACAGCATTCAGAATCCAAGCAGCGATAGACGTGAAGCTTGCAATGAATCCATCTATCATCTGAAATCTATCGGGCTGACAATGAAAGGCTGCATCCGAATGCATCATGTACATCAATCACACTGACAATCGCATTTGACATATGACATGAAACTTACATTCTAATATTGTTTAACAAATCAAATGTGCTTGAAACGTCTTTTGCACGAGGCACCGCTGTGTAAATGATTGCTGAAGGTGGACCAGAACAACAGCATTAGGACAGAATGAAGTTTGTGCAGGATAAATTATGGTACCTCTTATCCAGACAGATGATCCACTCAGCAGAAGCGGACGGGTGGCTGGAGGTGTGTGCCGCGACCATCTTCGGTGAAATCATGGAGTAATATTACAGTTCGCATCGTCCGCACCTGATCATGAGCAGATGTGACTTACTGAGAACGATCGAGTTTGAGTCTGACTCTGAGCGATGCTGCTGCCGCCCACACAGCTGACAGCTCGGAAACACACCGGGGCTAGTTGTCACAAGCGCACACAGTGCCTATTTTCAACATGTAGTGCAAAACACTCGATTTCTTCCACTTTACTCAAAGTCTACAACCAAAAAAAACTTTTGCGATTAAAAAAAATAATTAAGACATCATAGATAATTCATAAATCGAGCAGTTTAATCCAACAGAAAATATCGCTTTATATGACTAACAGATTTAATTCAGGCTTTCACCCTGTGAAGCCTGACATACGAAATAATAGTAAAAATAATTAAATAATAAAACATTAGGGCTGTCAAACGATTTTTCGCTATTAATAGCATCCAAAATAAAATTGTGTGCACTATGTCTATTTATTATTGCATTATTTTGACAATATTTACATGTATATGCATTTAAATATTTATATTCTTATATTTTATATTATATATATACATTTATTTAATATGTAAACGATATATTTTTCTTAAATATATGCATACATGTGTATATACATGTGTGTATATTTATATACATAATTAATGTACACGTATACACATGTATTATGTAAAAAGTAAAAATTTTGGATGCGATTATGCGTGTGTGTGTGTGTGTGTGTATATATATATATATATATATATATATATATTATATATTATGTGTGCGTGTTTTGTATCATATTTGATACATCAGGCTTTTTATGGAAATACATTATTAATTAATATGATTATTAATTGATGTACAAAAAACTTTCCTCAGTAAAGCCTTATGTTTGATATTTACTTTTTTTTTTCTAAAAACTAATTATGGATATTCAGTCCAGTATTAGTAAAATTGTGAAAAATAGTTTACTTAATAAAAATAATTAAAGATTTCACATCAAGAAGACATGTGAACCATTACCAGAAGGTGGACATTTTACTTGATAAAAAAAGCACAAACTATCAACAGGTTCTCAGCAAAGTTTTGATCATATCAGTCATTTAGAAAGTGTTATATTGAAGGCTGGACTCAATCTGCTGTCAAACAACAGGTTCTCCATGAGAAAGAAACAGTGCTGAGTGTGAGTGTCGTAGTTAATGCTATCCTGATATTATGCTGTGTAAAGCCAGTGGTAGGTGGGTGTAACTGTAGGAAAATGGGTGTTTCTCTGTTTTATGCGGTCAGAAATTCCAGACACAAGCACATTGACGTGCTGTACCTCTGTCTCATTATAAAGATGTCCAGTCAGCAGCTGAGAGGAAACAGCCCTGCAGGGAGAGCCGGAGAGAGACTGTGGCTACAGTCACACACTGAGTTTAGGACAAAAACATATTTAAACAAAAATACATCAGTGTATTAATCAATTATATACTATTTACAGTCGCTCCGTCTCATTTCCACTAGTAAGTTTTCCTAATTTCCCCCATGGACAGAATCAGTGATTTGCAGAAGCCATGTAAGAAAAAAAAAGAGCTTTGAACATGAATGCTCCACATTCCTCTGACTGTATCCTTGGTAACAGATGGACAAAAGATTGACTGTAGAGGATCAAACATTGTGTGTGACTGCTGGTTTTGTGAGTTCACAGTTTCATGCCTGCGAAACCAGCAGCACTATACTTTCTGTTAATGTTATTAATGTACCTGTTAGTATTGTTTAGTTGCTATGCAGTTATTTTAATATCAAACTCTCATTTGCACATGGTCAGTTTGAACAGTGAATTATGTCATGAATCCACCAGGTGGCAACACCTCCATCGTGTTCTGAGCTGGAAAACGTCTCGGGTTACTTGTGTAACCCATGTTCTCTGAGTAGGGAACGAGACGCTGCGTAGCTTACGCAATGGGAACACCCCTAGGTGTGACGATTGTCTGAAGCCCTTATAGAATCACGCCAATTCATTGGCTGATGGCGCGAGATGCCGCCCCTACGTCATACGTGATTGACATAGACCCGCGATCGCGCCATCTTACTCCTCAGATTTTCCTGTCGAAGAAGCAGGTCGACAGCAAGAGGAGCTTGGCAGCGGACGCAGCGTCTCGTTCCCTACTCAGAGAACATGGGTTACGCAAGTAACCCGAGACGTTCTCTTTCATAGGTTCACTCAACGCTGCGTAGCTTACGCAATGGGAACGAAATACCACACACGCCAAGCTAACGCGCTGCCAGACCTGGCCCATTACAGACCAGAGCACTACAAACCTAGCTGGTTCAAACAGAGAGAACCTGGGAACCAGGAGCTGTATTTGCATCAAGGTTATAGAACCTCACAAAAGTATGCGGAGAGGACCAACCTACCGCCATACAAATGTCCTCCAGGGGAACCCCTCTAAACAAAGCTTGGGAGGAGGCCACCCCTCTGGTGGAATGAGCTCTGATGTCCAGAGGTGAAGGCAGACTGCGCACCTCATAGGCCAACGAAATAGCATCCCTAACCCAGTGGGATATTGTGTGTTTAGATGCAGCTAGCCCTTTGCGGCCTGCACCAAAACACACCAACAGTTGTAGGGACTTACGCCACTGGCTGGAACGGTCCACATACACCTTCAGGGCTCTAACAGGGCAGAGCAGATGAAGCCTATCATCGCCCTCACTCGAGGAGGAGGGAGAGAAAGCCTGCAGCATTACCACCTGTGAACGAAAAGACGTAGAGAGAACTTTGGGGACATAACCAGGCCTAGGTCTCAGAAATGCCTTGACTAGACCAGGAGCAAACTCAGTGCAGGACTCGCTGACCGACAGAGCCTGCAGATCTCCCACACGCTTAAACGAGGCCAACGCCAACAAAAGAGTAACCTTTAATGTCAGAATCCTCACGGGAGCTGACTCTAGAGGTTCAAAAGGAGACTCTATCAACCCCTTCAGGACAACAGAAAGGTCCCAAGAAGGGAAACTAGGAGGACGAACCGGCCTCAAGCGCTTAACCCCACGCATAAAGGAAGATACTAGACGATGTCTACCCAGCGGGACATCGTCTGAGTCCCTTCGAGCAGCAATAGCCGCAACGTAGACCCTCAAGGTGGTAGCGGCCGCTCCAGCCGAAAACTTATCCTGTAGGAACTCCAGCACTGAACCAACCGGGCAGTTAACTGGGTCTACAACATGAGCCAAGCACCAGGATTCAAAAACCCTCCATTTGGAGGAGTAGAGCTTCCTAGTAGAAAGGGCCCTGGCACTATTAATGGTCTCACGGACTCCATCTGAGAGACCAAAAGCTAAGGGCGACCTATGATCGGCCATACCCACAACTTCCAGATCTCCGGATGTGGGTGCCAAATTCTGCCCTGAAGCTGACACAGCAGGTCTTTCCTGACTGGAATTTCCCACGGCTCGCCCTCCAGAAGGGAGACCAACTCCGAGAACCACGTCTGGGAAGGCCAGAACGGGGCTACTAGGAGAAGACGGACTCCGTATGTCCTCACCCTGCACAATACTGCTGGGATGAGCTTGATCGGAGGGAAAGCATACAGACTCATGTCTGGCCATGGGTGCGCTAGCGCATCTATCCCCAGAGAGGCAGGATGAGAGAGGGAGAACCAAAGGGGACATTGAGTCGACTCCTGAGACGCAAAGAGGTCCACCTCTGCTGCGCCGAAACGTTCCCAAATCTGATCCACCGTCCGGTGGTTCAGCATCCATTCCCCCGACCTGAGTTTTTGCCTTGACAGAAAGTCCGCCGCTAGGTTCAGGACCCCTGGGACATGGACCGCTCTCAGGGACAAGAATCTGCCCTGTGCCCAAAGAAGCAGCCGACGTGCATGCCTGTTCAGGGTGCGCGATCGGGAGCCCCCCTGGCGATTGATGTGAGACACCACCGCCATGTTGTCCGTCCTGACGATGACGTGAGAGTGCGCCAGGAATGGAAGAAAGTGAGTGAGAGCTAGGTGAACCGCTCTCAGTTCCAGACCGTTTATGTGCCACGTCAGGTACTTGCCTGACCAAACACCGCAAGCCGGTCTTCCCTCGAAGACCGCCCCCCACCCTGAGAGGGAAGCATCCGTCGTTATCATTTGGCGACGGCAGACTAACCCCATATTCACTCCTGTGTGGAGAAAATTGAGGTCCCGCCACACTAAGAGGGAGCGAAGACAGGCGCCTGACACTCTTAGTAGGCGGAGGGATGGCCAAGAGGGGTGAATACCAAGGGACTTCATCCACCAGAGGAATGGTCTCATATGGAGCAGCCCCAAGGGGAGAACCGGGGAAGCCGCTGCCATAAGGCCCAGGAGCCTGCGACACAAGCCCACTGATACGCGACGGCCTAGCCTGAAGCGGGCCGAGCACGACTGGATGCTTTCCACCCGAGCAGGGGCCAGACGGGCCTGCATCGAGGTTGAGTCCAGACAGACCCCCAAAAATGTGGTCTGTTGAGCTGGAGTGAGCACGCTCTTCTGGTCATTCAGCCGGAGGCCAAGCGCACGAAGGTGGAAAAGGAGAGAATCCCTGTGACGAATCACCTGCTCCCTGGAACTGGCTAGAACGAGCCAGTCGTCCAGGTAGTTGAGGATGCGGATGCCCTGGAGCCTCAGCGGGGCTAGAGCCGCATCCATACACTTGGTGAATGTCCTTGGGGCCAGAGCTAGCCCAAAGGGAAGAACCCTGTATTGGTAAGCCTTTCCCCCGAAGGCGAACCTGAGGAACTTCCTGTGTCTCTGAACCACCTGGATGTGAAAGTAGGCATCCTTCAAGTCGACAGTGACGAACCAGTCCCCCTCTCGGACTTGGGAAAGAATGTTCTTGAGCGTCAGCATCCTGAATTTCCCTCTGTAGAGAGAGTAATTCAGCCTGCGCAGATCTAGTATAGGACGCAAACCCCCATCCTTCTTCGGGACTAGAAAGTAACGGCTGAAGAAGCCGTGCTTTAGGTCCGAAGAGGGGACCTCCTCTATTGCCCCTTTGAGCAGAAGCGAGGAGACTTCCTGCTGTAGGACAGAAGCCTCGTTGGCGCTGTTCACAGCAGTAAGAAGAACCCCGTTGAAACGGGGGGGGTTGCGTGCAAATTGGAGTGTGTAACCAAACTGGATTGTACGAAGAATCCAGGGCGACACTCCCGGCAGGTCCCTCCAGGCGTGGAGGAAGGCCGACAGAGGTAGCGGAGTGGAACATATCAAGGGGGATACCAACACGGGGTCCCTGCTTTGAACGTCCCCCTGAAGGGAGGGGCAAGTACCTAGCTGAAGCAGAGGAGAGCTCACAGCGTCCTCGTGCACAGAGGCATGACCTAATGAGGCCATAAAGGCAAGGGCAGGAGATACTGGCGCGGGGGGAAAGCGCTGGGCGTCCCTTACCGCGTGTACAATGTCTGCAGCCTGCAGCAACTCTGAGGGGAGAAAACCTGAAGTGTCTCTTACCTTCAATGGTCGCCGAAGAGGGGAAGTGACCTGCGCTCCTCGAGACGTCACTACCGGCGAGGATGGCACAGTTGGCGGAGGAGAGCAACTCAGAGACGGACAGAAACGTTTTAACGGTCCGTCGCGATCCAACGAGGCGGGGGAAGCTCTCCTCTTCCTGATACTCATATCAGGAGCGACCCGAAGAAGCCGCCGCAGGGGGCTTGTTCGGGCGTTTCAAGTCTATCCGCTTGCGGGGGCGCTGGCGAGTAGCGGAACGACCACGGGCTCCCCAGACCGTGTATAGTGGGGGATGCACCGGATCGCGATCGCTCACTCTACCGACTGGCTCCCTTCTGGGGGCCGGGCGCTCCCTAGAAGATGAGGCAGAGGCAGAGGCAGAGGCCGGTTCGCGCGCACGACGTGGCATGAACTGCTTAAACGCAGCTGACTGCGTTTTAGCAGCCCTGAACTTATCGACTACAGTGTTAACCGCATCACCGAATAAGCAAGAGCTAGAGATCGGGGCGTCAAGGAGGAAAGCCTTCTCCTTTTCCCTGATCTCCGTCAGATTCAGCCACAGGTGGCGTTCAGTTGCCCCCAAACCTGCCATACTGCGTCCAACCGCCCGCGCTGTATGCTTAGTAGCACGGAGGGCCAAGTCGGTAGCCCTGCGAAGCTCCTTAACAGCCTCGGGGGTCACACCATCCCCCTCATCCATCTCCTTCAGTACCTCAGCTTGGTAGGCCTGAAGGATGGCCATAGTGTGGAGAGCCGCGCCTGCCTGTCCCGCCGCCATGTAGGACTTACCGACTCCGGGATCGGGCGCTGATTACCCCTCTGGGGGTGGTGGTGCCTGGATCTAGGAGTATTAGAAAAAAAGAAAAAAAAAAAAAAAAAAAAAAAAAAAAAAAAAAAGGACTTACCGACCAAAGCAGAGGTGGTTCTACACGGCTTGGACGGAAGGAGAGGGCGAGACTTCCACGAGGGGGCGGAAGTCGGCGAGAGGTGTGCAGCGAGCATGTCCTCGATCGCCGGGACTGCGGCGTACCCCTGCTCCACAGAACCAACGAGGTTGGTGAAGTCAGCGGCCGCCGCATTAGTGAGGCGGGAAGAGAAAGGCTGCTTCCAAGACCTGGAAATCTCGTGATGCAGGTCAGGGAAGAAAGGCAACTTCCTCCTCGCCGGGCGCGAACCAGAGCCACTGAGGAAACGCTCGTCGAGCTTAGATGACTGGGACTCGCGAGGCTCGTCCGGCCAATCTAAGCTCAACTTCTCAGTGGCGCGCGCCAAAACGTCCACGAGTTCAGAATAGGCCGGAGAAGGCCGCGCCTCCTGGCCGCTAGGCGGGAGAACGTCGAATGGCGCGGCTCCGAAGTCCTCAGAGTCGGAGGCCGCAGTATACAAAATATCCTCCAACCCGAAGGAAACGGCTTCCCGTGCCTCCGGGCTGGGTGCAAGACAGCCGCGAGAAAACTGGACCGGAGAAATCGCGCGGTAACGCCCAGGCGATGGAGGGAGAGAAAGTGAAAACTGCTCACTCTCCATAGCCTCGAGCTCCGCATCCGAACCCCAAGCCCCGGCTTCGCGGAGGGAGGAGGCCTCCGGAGCAGCGCGGCGAGGGAGAACGGCAGATTCTCGGTCAAAAACCGCGAGTCTAGCGCGCAAGGTTTTTAAAGTAAAATTCTCGCAGTACTTGCAATTGGAAATGCCAAAAATAGCGTCTCGCGCGTGGGCCAGGCCCACACATCTGACGCACTTACCGTGCTGGTCATCACTCGCGATGAGGAGAGAGCACGGCGGTTGGCACCGACTAAAATCCATTCCACACACCACTAGGAGAATACAATTCCACAGATGCGGTCGCTGAAGTGGAAAGAATCCCAGACTAACGTCTTCGAAAATGGGCCAGAAAAACCGCGAGAAGCGAACGCTTCTGAAGAGAGGAAAATCTGAGGAGTAAGATGGCGCGATCGCGGGTCTATGTCAATCACGTATGACGTAGGGGCGGCATCTCGCGCCATCAGCCAATGAATTGGCGTGATTCTATAAGGGCTTCAGACAATCGTCACACCTAGGGGTGTTCCCATTGCGTAAGCTACGCAGCGTTGAGTGAACCTATGAAAGAGAACAACGTTTTAGACTGAAAATGTCCAGACTAGAATTCATTTATTTAACCTAGGCTCAAATGATGGGCTTCAACAGATCATTTCAGTTTTTACCTGCAAGTCTGTGTTTACTGCAAGAACTAAACCTGTGGTTTACTGTTGCTCTATTTTTATTTCTCTGTTTACTGCAGGCTATTTCCCGGAGAAAAACCTACAATGCTTTCAAATTGAACCTATAATTAGAGCCTCAAAATATTTTGTGTTTTTAAGAATTATTTGTTTTATTTAAATAATAATAATAATAATAATAAAATGTTTAAAAATGCAATATTTTTATTTAAAAAATAAAGAAAAAACAATACCAGAAGCAAAAATAACTACACTAATAATAAATAAAGCATTTATTAATCTTAGTTAATATTAATTTAAATATTTACTAATGCATCATTGAACTTGAGCGAACAAAAACAAAAGGAACAGTTATTTTTATTAATATTAACAAAAATTCATAAATACTGTATTGCTCATTGTTAGTTAATGTTGAATAATGCTAACATTAACTAATGCCTTTTTTTAGTCAAAATATAACAAGTATATAACAATAAAAATAATGTGTGTGTAATATTTTTGTGTAATTACGAATTTGTCTTCATAAAACTCCTTATAGCACAGATCTTCTTAATGTTTAAAAACAAAATGCCTTTGCTCAGCATTTTATACAATTGTGCAAACCAAACGGCTCCAATTTGGGACTGTTCTAAATGTAAACATGTGGAGTTGCTGATTCAGCAGAATCAGAGTGAGAGGAACCAGTGTGATTTACTGCAGGTTTGCACAGATGCTGTAAGCAGCTCTGAAACACTCAGTAACCTACTGTAGCTGTTACATTGAATAAGAGAGCAGGACAGAACAACAGTGACTTACTCAGCTGTGAGAAAGTCATTGGGTTCCTGTAAAGAGTTCACATTTTACAAAGATTTCCTGTAAAGATTTCAGTATTTTACCTAATTGGTGACAACAAAGCAATACACCACGAGAGGCTATTTGTTACAGTGATTTACAAAGGGTAGGAGGTGATCTTAGGCATGAAGCAAAACAGAGAATCTGATAAGTGCCGGTGTCAAATGTAATCCTAAATTTAACCATATTGGGGAACAATGAGAGTACTAATCTGGCAAAAGGGGACAATTTGGCACAAAACTGGTATTCAATAATACACTATATTGCGATAATTAACATGCATACTTTTGTTATCATGGATGCTTTAAAATACCATGAATAATTCAAATTGTTTCTATTTTCAGACAGCACATTAACTTCTTTTCCATCGACCTGTTAAAAATTAGACTGCATGTGTGCTGCATAATAAACTGAATGAAATGCAAATTTACTCTCTGATAGTAGATTGCAGAATAATATAAAGCAGCAGTGCATAACTGTTTGCTTCTGACATCTACTTGTCACAGAGCAGAAAGGAATGAAATGGGAAATATACATTTTTGATTCAGAATTTAAATGAATTTTACAGTTCCAGAGTAAAGGTGTGGTCACATTAGCAACATTTCTGCAACATTTTGAGGACAAATAAGAGCCATTGTCTATCATCTATAGTGTAGTGATATATGAGGCACAGTTCACACAGAAATCACTTTCAAGCCAAGCAGCTTTCTGTTGGTCAACACGGTGAACTGGGTGACCAAACTGAACCCACTGCTAAATCCTTTGTCCTCACATGAAATTCCCAGTCATATGAATTCCAATTGAAACCATTGAATTTTTCATACAAAAAGTCACCAAACAATGGTAAATGTGACCACATCTTTATGATTTATAATGTAAACGGCCTTATTCTAATCTAGTGCCACCTAGTGTCTGATGGGTGTGTGTCAGTGCACTTTTGAATTCATGCATGCAGCATGAAGAAGAAGAAAATCAGGACAAAATATAAAAACACAATATAGGTTTCTAGCACCTTTGCTGCCCGGATCCCTAAAAAGTTACAAAATATGTTTCAATAAACAGGAGGTTCCCACTGACTTCATATAGTGTAAAAACAAACGTTGCTTTTACATTTTGTCATAAAAGGTCAGCATTTGGTGTTTATATAAAAAAATAAGTTTCAAATCCAAATCTACCCTGATAATTATACACTGAAGTTAAAGTGATACACTGTAAAAAAATATTGTGATTTTAAGGGTAAAAGACTGTAAAAATGCCACAGTAAAAACCTGTTAAATGATTAACAGTAAGTTTCCTTACTATATACGGTGAATAACTGTAATAGATCTAACCTTTATTTTCGAGAAAGTAGCCTCAGCGTTGACACTCATAGACTGTGTCTGAAAGCACACCCTAAACCCTCATTCACTTGTCCCTACTTTAGTTCACTATATAGTCCACTAGACAGAGTGATTGAGAACATATGAGTGAATTCAGACACTGATGCACACCTGCTGTTAACAAATACAATCACTGAAGGAAAGAACAAGAAACAAGACTACAACTGCCACAGCCTTAAATGAAATCAACTGAAATGAAACAGCAGAGGATGATTAAACAACTCCACAAACAGCATCACCAGCTCCACTATTACCAACCAGTTTGACTTCATTTCTGTCATATATCTACAAATTAACAGCGGTTTATATTTGATTTCAAATGTTTTGTTTGACCTCACCATTTTGGTGATTGGTGTTTGCATTAGTTGGGTTTTTGACCCTTGACTCTACAATGTTAGTTTTTCTTTAGCTGTTATAACGATGTTTGGGGAGCATGTTTGTTATGATAAGAAAAGCCGAGAGAAATTATTGAGTAGTTTTGATTAACTGCTGATGGCCAATGGCCATCATCAATGAATGACCCGATTCACTGATCTCAGTTAGTATCAACCAATATGGGTGACTTGTAATTCATTTGTTGATGTCTGTGTGTGTTTAAGTTCTGCCATAGTTCAATATATTTATTTGTGCATATTGTGCTTAAAACCATTTCACAACATTGGATCACTGTAGTATCAGCGGTGCTATTTATGTGTATTAACATATCACATATTTAATAACAGATTAAACATTGGGTAAGATCAGTCAACTAGACTAGATCACCATGGTTTTGACATCACAAACATCAGTCTTATCTGATCATAGATTATTTTGGCTTTTCTTGCTGTAAAAACTGTACTCAATAAACACAGTTAATTAACGCAACCAAATAAAAACTAACTTTAACAAGTCAAGGTTCAAGAGCCCAACTAAAGAAACCACTGATCGCCAATATGGTGACTTCAAATGAAAACACAACACCTAAAAGAGCTTTTGTACACATATGACAGAAATAAAGTCAAAGTGATTTGTAATAAGAAGCTGGTGATGCTGTTTGTGGAGTTGTTTAATCACTCTCTTCTGAGATCGTGAGAGATTTAATGTGCTTTATTTCAGTTGATTTAATCTTTGGCTTTGGCTGTAAGTTTTGTTTCTCTGCTCTTGTTTCTCTGTGTGACTCAGTTTGCAATGACCTTCAGTGTGCAGAGACCTTTACTCCACCCCAAAATGAAAATGTTGTCATTAATCGCTTACCCCCATGTCGTTCCAAACTTGTAAAAGCTTCGTTCGTCTTCGGAACACAATTTAAGATATTTTGTATGAAAACCCGGAAGGCTAGTGACTGTAACACAAAAGTAACATAATGCATTACTTTCCATAAAAAGTAACCCAGGAACACAATTAGTTACTTTTTATGAAGTAACGCGATATTGTAATGCATTACTTTTAAAAGTAACTTTCCCCAACACTGGTCATCTGTGGATGTTTTCTTTTAAACAGAATAATTCACTGCAGGCCCATGTCACCAGTTCATCATAAATATTATAAAAACAGAACACACTAAAATAGTGAAATATTGCCATTCAGTAATGGGACTGAGGATCACAGACTCCTAGTGTGTTGAAAACAGGACAAAAATGTGAAAACTCCTTATCAGCCAGTCTTACAAGTATGTAAACATGAGAGTACAGGAAAAATTCCATTGCAGATGTTAAGGAGGTTAACAAATAAGAAAGTCAACAGACCCATTTAAAAACTGTTTATAATAAATTTGTTTGTTGCAAGGAATGGTCCACCTATTTTAGAGGTAAAAAAAATTTTTTTTTTTTTTTTTTTTACATCAGTAAATATTACAGTGATTTACTACAGGATCAAGTTGTCCACTGACCTGTTCAGGCAAGACTTAATACAAACATGACTGTAAATCACTGATTTTGGACTCTTCTGTAAATCTTGTTCCCCAAAACGCTTCAAAGGCTAAACATTTTAAAGCTGCACTTTGACACAACAAGAATGCGCTGATCATGTGTCAGAGAGGCACAGCCTGCTCATCTCACTGATCATATCAGCAGAGCCTGACGGTGAAACAGACGGAGACAGAGAGGACATAAAGCGTTTGTTTGAAAGGTTGCCATTACAATGGAACACTCAAAAAAAAGAAGAAAGAGGAGTATCTGCATTTTAGGGCCTTGCGTGGTTGCCAGGTGATGTGCAGCGAGCCTGTAATCACTGCTGTGTCATGCTGGCTCCTGTGTACAAACCGCAGAAGCAGAGCACACTCACAGGTGGAGATTGGATGTGTTTATTATGGGAATAAATAGTTATGCCCGTATCATCACAGCACTGGAACCATGCAATACAGTTTACATTACCAACAGAAACTAGATACTTCAACTAGACCACATCACCCATATAAAATATCAAAAATAACAGTATCACCAACATCATTTAAAAGTACGAGTTGTTCCTATCTGAAAGTACTGTTTTTTAAGGATATATATATCTTATCCATAATTATAAATAGGCCCCCAAAATTATTTGAACACTTCAGCCACACAAAAATGTCAATGTCACTGCGTTAATTCCAAACATCAAATGCTGTACACGAGAACTTACTTATGTGGTGTGTGTTCACGTGTGGTCTGCGATTGTATGTTAAGTATGAAATTATTCCTCAAAGTCCATATGAAATCAAATTGTACCCAATTTACTAATTCACAATACTTATTTTATGGTGAGCAATTAATCCATGCAAGTTAATGTTTGTTTTCCTAATCTTTAGGCAAAAGATGAATCGCTTTCAGATTCATAGAGCCCATAACAAACTGGTCACGTGCTTTCTTTTCTGCTTTTCTGAGCTGAAACTTAACTAAATGCAAAAAAGAGAGAAAATTTGATCCAATGTGTCCTTTAACCATTGCCCTCCAGCTGTCAGTCTGCTGTGAGGCAGTGTATTAAAATCAAGCCTCATTTAATATTTCGTTACACTCAGAAAAAAACATCACAGGTTGACTTTAAAGGGATAGTTCACCCAAAAATGAAAATTCTGAATTTAAATTTTTGGGTGAACTATCCCTCTAAATGTGAACTATGGATCTTTGGCCTCTCTATCACCATATGGTTGAAACACACAAATTACTTTGCAAAACTGACACTTAAGTTAAGCTTTATCAAGTCACTTTTTTCAAACATTTCAGCTTTTTTTTTGTTTTTTTTTTGTTAACACTTTATTTTAAGGTGTCCTTGTTACACGTTACATGTACTTGCTAATATAATAACAATTAATTATGCATAATTGCATGCAAGTAACCCTAAACCAAACCCTAATCCTAATCCTAGCTATATAGTAAGTACATGTAGTTAATTAATACTACTCAGTCCTTAAATGTATAATTACACTGAAAGAAGGACACCTTAAAATAAAGTGCAACCTTTTTTGCATTAGTTTAAAACAAAATCACTAAGTATCCTTTTCACATCACAAAATATGTATTTAATCTATGTAAACATTTTATTCACAGTAACTGCCTCTTATAAAACTAATAATATTGTATTTATCATTTTCCTTTTGACAATTTATTGAAACAACATTGAACTAAACTGAGCTGAATAATGATACTATTATCTTTTGTAGAGCTGCTTTGCTAAAAATGAATTAATTCTAGCTAAACTGCTTTGCATGCAACATTAACTTTAGTATACTTTCTTATTTTTTAATGAATATATTTGTATTATCTTTATTTAAAGTTGTATTTATTTATTTTAATTAATGCATTTATTTTGCTTATGTACGGGAGTTTTTTCTTATTTTTTTCCATTTGTTTGTTACATGTAAACTGTTGTTCTGTACATGTAAAAATGTTCTTGCGAAGATGTCTGTACAGTACCTTTCCTGTTTTTTTAGATAGATAGATGTAACAGTCATTAAAATGTATGTACTCTATCAGCCTATTATAGACTAAAGTACTTCTGGCTTTATTGTGATTAATGATCACAGCCGGCTTAAAGTGTCATCAGTGAACTGAGTCCATTCATAAAATAACAGTCAGCATCTGTGAGGATGTAAATAGTCATTCTGTTGATCTTGTTAAATGCGGAGGAGGGTGGAGGGCCTGTATAAAGTACTCATCAGATAACTGGAACGAGGGCACAGGAAATGCCAGCAATCCGACAGCCCTTGACACACGTCGTCATCTCTGCACTAACAAACAAGCTCAAAACCAGAAGCAGCGCTACACTCGACCCTTCAAAGCTTTCAAAACACACTCTGCTACTATCAGTAGGTCAAGAAAACATGCTCCTCGGATCTTGTTGAGCTCCTTTCTGATGAAACTGAATGCTATAGTCTTTCATATTTCACAGGTATATGCTATATAATACTAGTTTATCCCTTCAGGGAAAAACCACCGAACTCACTTGAGGTCAAATAGACCACCAAACCTCTACATTACCTGCCAGGGCATATGAGGAAAACTCGATTATTATGAGGGTTTTGTGTATAACTGTGGTTTTGTATAAAAGATCATTTGTCTCTTCAGTCTAGTGTAGATTTTTCATCATACATGTAGCTATTCAGTTTTCGGTTTCTTCCCCCTTTTCTTTCATTATTTATTCCCTGTGGTTTTTCAGAGGTAGTTTTCTGAAATATAAGCTGTTTGGTCACCGGGGAACTGACTTCAGTCTCACACACTAAAGACAACAAAAGCATCTGTTAATACTATAAATGGAAAACCCAAAATAAAGACTTTTAAATGTTACCCTAAATTTAGCTCTTCTCATACATCATCATTATTCAGAAACTTTTACAGTTTTTGATTTGTTTTGGTGCAGTTTTCACTAGCAATTTGTACATTTTCAAAACTCTTAATACTAATCTCACAACAGATCATCAGAAATGCACTTTTATCAAACATTTCAGTGTGTTTACAGTTGCATTGGTCCAAAACACAAAATCAGAAAATATCCTTTTCACAACACAAAAAAGCGACCCATCTACGGAAATGTTTCATTCAGTAACTGCACTGTGATGCTATTAATATAAAACTTTTCATTTGCCTTTTTATTTTCTCTTTCAGTTTAATACGTTTGTCTTAAATCCAACTGATATTAATGGTTGATCACTGAATCGTTTGGTAAATCTATACATTTCAGACATAGTTTCTGTAGAATTGCATGGTTTGCAATTTCCAAAATGGGGAAGTATTATGAGTGTATTTTCTAATGGGCCTGTATTACTGTAACACTTTTAATTCAGCAACATGGCTGATTTGAAACATGCAATTGAATGAACCGAATGTTAAAAACACTACACTGAAAGACGATAATACTGTATGTTTCTGTGATTAAACCAAATGTCCTCATTACACATTAAAAAGACCTTGTGTTTTGAAGCAATGGTTATGTGGACTGAAAATACTGTATATATAACAGCATGAGATGAGGTTTTAAAAGATTGACCAGCAGTGTTACAGCAGTTTGGATTTTTGCAAAATTTCTGAAAACGTACACCTTTCATGTAAAAACTGCACCAAAATGAAAAAACAAAAACAAAAGAAAACAACTGTATTGCCCCCTGTCACACACTCAGGTCTTACTGAGCCAGTGACACACACACTACCAGACGAGAGAACCGGGGGAAACATCAGACAGACATCTGTGAACAGAGCTGGGACACCAGACAAGGTTTCCAACTGCCACATCACCCTGACACTGAAACACACATGCTTTGTGTTCAGAGACTGAAGATAAATGTTTATTTCAGCTCAAGTTGAGATAATTGTATCACTGTGACAACAGAAAACATTCTCACTGCGATCTGAACTCTGCTTTGACCTATGAACGTTTGTAATAGGCTATTTATGTCCATACACTGTAAAAAGTGATAAGTTGACTTAACTTTAAAAAATTGAGGAAACCCCTTGCCTTAAAATTTTTAAGTAATAAACATTAAAAAAAAATAAACAAATTAAGTGAATTGTCAAGTTCACTTAACTTATTTTTTAAAATTATTATTTACTTAAAAATTTTAAGGCAAGAGGTTTCCTAATTTTTTTAAGTTAAGTCAACTTATCCCGTTGCCTTAAAATTATTAAGTAAATAATCATTTTAATAAATAAGTTAAGTGAATTGTCAAGTTCACTTAATTTTTCTATTATTATTATTATTTACTTAATAATTTTAAGGCAACAGGTTTCCTCAATTGTTTTAAGTTAAGTCAACTTATCACTTTTTACAGTGATCACAATGCATATTAAGGGTGACACAAATTCAAATTAAAGGCCAATCAGTATTATTAAACATCTGATCAGCTCAATTATTAAACGTGGTTCAGCCTTACACTATAGCCTACATGTTTATTTTAATTAATAGCTCATCATAGAAAGGCCATTAATGATTTCAATTAGGCTTAAAATAACAATTATGAATAATGCATAAATGTAAAAAGAATGAAATAAAGAAGAAGAAGTGAAGAATTGAAACAATTAAATCGATTTTAAATTTTAAATTTAATTAAAATAAATTCAATTCAATTGTTAAATGAAATGATTCAATTGAATCAAATTAACAATTAAATAAAATTGTATATTAATACAAATTTAAACACTTACGTTATTAACTTTTTGGTTATAAATAGGCTATATTTTCTTACTTCTCAACAAGCATTCTCGATCTGACCGGGAAACGGAATAAATCATACAATTGCGCAGGTTTGGCTAATGAATAGTAATTAGGATTCCAGACTGGATGCTTCACGCAGGTTTTCTAGTAACGTCATCTGGACCTAATTAATATTCATTAGACAAACCTTCGTCATAGTAGAATCAGCAAATTCAGAGTCGGGAAGGGGGTTGGGTTTAATAGCAGCCCTGGAATGCCATCGGGAACGCGCATCGGTGCGACAGGTCTGCAGTGTGTGTGTGTGTGTGTGTGTGTGTGGTTGAATAGGGAAGAGAAACACTGGAGTTGCGTATGGAAGTTCGATTCTTTTTGCGAATCGATTCGTTTGGACTGTTCATTTCAGACAGCTAATAAAACAATTCACCCGTCATAGCACGCAGCAGTGTTCCCAGAAGCACATTAAATAATGATTTGGTTAAATATAAAATCCAGAAATGTATAAACTTTCGGTCTTTGGGTTGAATTACATGATATCCCATTAGTTTTACACAGTCTCATGTTTATTCTCAAAACAAACTAAAAATACAAACAATTAAACAAAATAAATAAATAGGCCTTCTGTCTACCTTGAATAAGGTCTATTGAATTTATTGCGTATTTATGTGTTATAGTTTGATATATTTTTTTTCATTGTCTTTGATACCCTTTCTATAGCTAGCCTATTTTATTGTCCAGATAGGCTACATTTTTCTATACCTGCTCGAAAAGTGTATCAAATATGGCTTGTTATTTGTTTCAAAAAAGTTTCACTCTCATACAAGAAGGTTCTCCCTCACTGAGGGATTTACGAACGCTTCGTGAATTATTTACACCGAATCGTTTAAACGAACTGACTCAAAAGAACGATTCATTGGCGAATCGGACAGCACTACGTTGGAGAACCATGGCGGTGAAACAAATGACATGCTTGGGGATCTAAATTACACAGAGCAGAAGAACCGGCGCCCCTAGACAGTGAGATATCCGTGGAGGTAAGAGAAGCAGATGACTTGATTGCTGCAGAAGCTGTAACTCGATTTCCGAAACTTTATTTTGATCATTTGTTTGAACTTATGCTGAGCTATTGTTCCGCGGCGAGTCCCATTGGAGTAGCTTTAGTGGGTTTGTGGGCAGGTTTAACACCGATCGCGGTAGTTCTTTATTATATTTAATCTCGTTTTGGGTTTTTGAACAGTATCCTGAAGTGCTGAGACTCTGTCAGATATTGATCACTGAATCAATGGAGACCAATGGATCTGCCAGCAAATGACTAGGAAAGTTTTGATCCAATTTGAAAAAGTTCCTTTGATCAGGGGGATGAGTCAGTGTGTAGATTATATCTGCTGACAAAAGAGCGCCGAAATCAACGTTTTACATGCTTGTGCTTTCAAATCGCGTTCAAATGTAAACGCGATTGTTTCAGTTTAGAATGTTACATTGTTTCTTTTCTTATCAGATGAGCGCGGGGATTCGATAAAATGTATCAGAGTGACTCCGAAGGGCGCATGCCATTGTCCGATTGAGGATACAGGACCACGGAATACAAAATACAGATTCAACGTAGAACACTTTGAAAGTCATTGAAAATGATCAAAGCAGAGGGCAAGGGTGAACGCACCCTGCGCAGCGCGTCCCCGCATAGAAATGCATACAAGTCGGACTTCCACACCATTAAGTGCTCTTTTGATGGGACCAAATCCGACAGCGAGGCCAAATCTTATGCTAATGGAGCCAGTGACCCCCGGGAGGACACTAGAGGGAGGCCGTTTGGCAATCGCATAAACAAAATAAAGAACATTTTCCTGCAAATGGACGGCCAGCAACCGCCGGAGAGTCAGGATGCATCATCTCCTGTATCTCCTGTATCCCCTGTGTCCAAATTCCCGGTCAGCACTCCCAAAACCAGCCTCAGTAGCGACAACAACCAAGAACTGCAAAACACGGATAAAACTCCGAAGGGAGAGGAAGTCGAGATAGATAAAGTCTCCCTGGCGGAAAAATTTTCAGTTACCAGAAAGCTATTTGAGAGAGGGATAAAAGAGCAGCCTGCCACAGAGAGGACGGGGCCCGGCAGGGTTTCTACTCGCCTGTCCCAGGGGAAGGTTCCTGAGGAGGGGCGTGGAGCCCGGAGGTCCTTGGGATCTTCTGAGAATAGCAGCAATAGTGTCATCAAAAGCCCGACGTCACCTGTGAGGAGTTCCCCAGAGGAAAGGAGGGAACAGGTCAATAGGCTGTCACTTAACGCCGGGCCTATTTCCAAGCGGTTGGAGAACTTCATTGTAGATGGCGACAAAGAAGAGTCAGTGCAAAGTCCTGAGAAACTGAGCAGCCCTACTGAGCGCTCGCTGCCATCACCTCTACGAGGGAGTTTCCAAAAACCCAGCTCGCCTGGTACTGATCCAACACACAAACCTACGTCCCCAAACTCTGACAAACTCTCGCCAAAAACCGACTCCAGCAGCCCTCCGTTCAAGTCCATCAGCCCCATTTCATACAAACTAACCTCTCCGACCAGCAGAATCCCTGGCCAGCCTCTATCGCCCAATGCTCAAAGCCCAATTAAACAATCGCCGTCATCAGGAAACGACTCGGTGAAAAACTCCCTGACAAATGAACCACCTCAACTTAGTAGTACTCCTGCGAAAGATCTCAAAGCTTCACCTTCTGCCAGCAGCGTATATAAATGGCCCTGGAGTCCGGAGGAACCAAAAAGTGAAAACCACATAAGTCGCAGTCCGTCTAGGGACATCTATCAAGAGCAGGCCACACAATGTCTGGACCCTACTGGTGCAGCAGTGGTACGGGCTGAGCTGGTAGTGGTCCAGAATGAGTCTTCAGAAAGCGAGGAGAACGATGAAGAGTTTTTAGAGGAGGTGAAGCTGCAAAGGGAACTTAAATCTGAAGATGTGGCTGACTCTCTGCAGGTGTCATCAACTCAAAACCATACAGAGGACAAACAGCTGGAGAAGGATGTGTGTATATCAACAGAGCTGAAGGAAGAGGAACCAGAAGAAGAAGAAGAGGAGGAGGAGGAGGAGATCATCCAAAAAAGGAATAGCTGTCATGAGGATGATGATGATGATGATGATGATGTAGAGAGTGAGCAGGAAGATCGGGATGAATGCGGGAAAACGTCTCCGGTGTTTTATAGTTTTGAGAATGCAGCGTTTGTGGATGATAAGGAACCGGTTCAGGACCAGCAGGATGAGGAGGATGAAGATGAAGATGAGGTCTATGAGGAGTATGATGAAGCTCCTGGTTTGTCTGAGGATGAGGAAGGGCCTCCAAGAAGGAAAATCAGATTCTCCACTGAGCCAATACGGGTAAGAAATATGTCTTTTTTTCCATTATAACATTTTCATGATAGCTGAAAATTCAGCGTTTCACTTCTGTCTTATTTCATATGTCTGTGGTTTGGAATGCAAAATCTGCTTTTGTTTTGAATTATTAGAAAAACACTTAATTTACAGTTTAAGAGGACTCAGACATGTCACTGTGGCTTTGGAAAGGAGATGTTTTGGGGACATGTCAAGCCTGTGAGGCCCAGGGTCAATGCTCTGACAACAGTTGGGCAACAGAGAGGCTCATTGCAGAACATTTGTTTGGGGGTTGAAAAGGGGGAATATTTTTAGAAATATTGTTGACATTGCGATTCACTGAGGGACAGAGGGCTGACCTGAAAAGCGGACGGTAAATAGAACAGAAAAGTATGCTGGCACAGATCTATGTTTTACAAGCAATGCTGATAGTATAGTGCAAGTATAAAAGCCAATTGAGTGAATCTTACAAATCCTGTGAAGAACATGTCTGAGTCTAAAAAAGGGAATACAATTATGATATGGGATGGGACTATTTAATATTGTCATTATTTAATGAAAGTTTTTGGTTGCCAAAATTCTTCTAAATATCTCCTTCAAAATTTTTAAAGCTTTTAAATGTCCATAATTTTTTGATGCAAAAATGGCTTAATTTTCTTTATTCGTCATATTTCATTTGTTATTCAGTGTTTCATATTTTGTCCCTGAATCGCAGTGATCAGACATTACTAGACTCTGGCCCCATCCTATGGCAGTCGGCCACAGACATGTGGTCCTGATCTACTTTGTCACGCTGCTCTTTTGTCTGATCAGGCCTTGAGACTCTTAATATCTATTAATCTATTTTAAGATAATAATTTCCATCTCGTGCATTCCTCAGCTCTGGAATGTCTTCCACACCTTAGCTGGTAATGATCAACACAAGGTTTTCAGTTTCCATCGGCCTGATAGAAATAAGAAATAAACAGAGCCCTGCAAAGGTGGCAGAGCAAGTTGCCAAAATACCAGCAGTGGCCTGTTCCTGGGGCAATCCTCTGTTATCCGAACGGCACTACAGACTCCTGCACTCGAAACAGGTGTGCTGAAGACCTTTCCTTGTGAGCAATCTTCATTTTGATCTCTCTCTGTCTACATGTACATGTTCCATGAGATGTTAACTTTTAATCAAAACTGTTGATTGAACAAAATGTGGTGCTGCTTGTGCAAAAACAACCTCTACAATGCTAAAGAGTTCTGAGTGTTTTTGTCACTGCAGTTACTAGGTTGTTCTGGGTGGTTGCCTTGTGATTTGTTTTGGTGTTCTTGGCATAGATATGTAGGCATTGATGCTTTATTATTGGTTGTTTCTATGGGCTGCTATAGGTAAGCCATCTGTCATATTGGAAAGGTCAAAGCTGGTCTGTGAACTCTTGAGAGCACGTTGATTGGGTTTGCAACTGTAGTTATACACATGTATGAATATCTATGTCTATAATGGATATAAGCAGATGATTTTGCTTAATTAACACAATACAACAAGACCAAGCCATTAGCTAACACATTAAAAAGTTACCATAGTTTAAAACCTGTAGCAGATTGAGTTAATGCATTGTGTTAAAAACATTAACCAACACATTCTTACCTGTGCAAGTTTATCCCATTTTCGGGGGGGAATTAAACAATGTTTTACAACCAGAGGCTGTGGAATGTCGTGGGCTTGTGGCAACTCATTGAACCATACCAGCAAAAGATCCCACCATAGACCTTAAATGCATGAATGTTTTGCCAATAATTGTTACATATATTAAAGTCTTTAACAACCCAGCCCTATCAACCCGATCTCATGGCAATTCATACATTATTTTACAAGGTGGCTAATTCATACAAATTAATATGGCCTCACTCATATGAATTTGTATGATTTTTGCGAAATCATATGCATTTAACGAGTCCCCCAATTCATATGAATTTGTACAAATTACCTACCCCTAATCCCGTCACTGGCGTCCTAGACAAATGGTACGAGTGAGGTTGTACAAATTGTACGAATTATCCACCTCGTAAAATGCATACGAATTGGTCGTGAGGTAGCGTTAGATCTATATTAGGGCTGCACGATATTTTGCATGCGATAGTCATGCGCATCTCGTCTGTAAAGACGGTTCTGTGATTAGCGGTAAATCTCCATCACCTGCTTTCAGATGGAGTGGCATTTAATACACAGCTGTAGTTTGCTGACAAGCTATGTAATTCGCGCTCATAATCGCAGATGAATCGCATTCGATTTTGAATGTGATATTGCGTAGCTTGTCAGGGATCTACGGCTCTGTGTATTAAATGGCACTCCATCTGAAAGCAGGTGATGGAGATTTACCGCTGTTTTTTTATTTCATCTATATATCTAACACGGATGGATCTCTAACTACTGCAGTAGTGTAAAACTCTCCTGATATTTTAATAACAATTACAAAAGAATAAAATAAAGCCTATTGCATTACATTTTGAAACTTTGATGGGTTCAGTTTGTGCAGATGATTCAGCATCTAGCTCTTATTTGTGATCTCAAGCATATTTTCAAAACTATCATTTTCAACGTCTTCAAAATCAATATTTTGAACACTGGCAGCTTATTCACCACGTCCACCATAAAATGACAGTGACAAATATGTCATTGCATACAGTAATTTAAGATTTGATGATATTGATGACTGTTCACATGCGACTTTCAGTAGACAGAAAAGTTTAGTGAGTTGTAAAAATTGCATGTGATTTATAACCTTTATACAGTGCTTGCCATTGTACAGACTGTAAGTCCGTTCCTCACAGCCTCGTTTTCATCCGCATAAAATTCAGTATGGTGTCTACCTTCACTGTAGAAGGTCTAGCTGTCTGTGTAACATGCTAGTATGTTAAAGTCACTGATGCATGACTAATGATAATGAATGATGAACCTTTTGTCTCAACCTTTGTAGGACCGACCTCACACTTATTCTCTTTTACTCTGTTTTCCTCTCTTATTTCTCTGTGATTGTGAAATGAAGGTGTGTAACTGTGTAAACAGATCTTGTCCTGGCTTGAGGCAGGTATTTTTCCACCATTGTGTTTCATCTCGGTCTTAACATGTTTAGCTAAAGAGTTGTTGCATTGCTGCTGTGGGTTCATACCTGGGGATTCAAACGCTTGACTGGTCAGAGTCTTTTATGAACAGGTTTGGTGAAGTTGTATGAATGAGAATTTATGAAGACCTGGCAAGCTGCATCTCTGGTGCATTTAAAGGAACACTCCACTTTTTTTTGGAAATAGGCTCATTGTACAACTCCCCAAGAGTTAAATAGTTGAGTTTTACCGTTTTTGAATCCGTTCAGCCGATTTCCGGGTCTGGCGGTAGCACTTTTAGCTTAGCTTAGCATAGATCATTGAATCTCATTAGACCGTTAGCATCTCGCTCAAAAATGACTAAAGAGTTTTGATAATTTTCCTATTTAAACCTTGACTCTTCTGTAGTTACATCGTGCGCTAAGACCGACGGAAAATGAAAAGAAAATGATTTTCTAGGCTGATATGTCTAGGAACTATACAGTATATATATATACTTCGAGGTATGTCTGGAAATTGTGCAGCAGTTAGTTGGTCTTCAGTGTACGCTGATTGATTGCTTTCAATACCCAATAAATAAGTCATATAGACAATTTTAAGGGATGTAAACAATAACAATCAAACAACAAAACACAAATAGCCCTAGCACATTTTTCTGGTTGTAAAATTTGAATTTTCATAACTTCTGGGACTCCAAAAAGGTTCACATGCCTCCTGTTACTGTTTTGAAATAGTTTGATGACAAGCAATGTTCATGGGACAATGGCATTGCCGCATATTGAAGACTTTTTAAATGTATCTAAATAGTTGCAGAAAGCAAGGTACTGCTATAAATCGCATAATAACCAAATCTCAAAATGAAACATCATACCCCTTTTTAACACACACCCCCAGTTTCACAAGCAAGGCTTAATCCTAGTCCTGGACTAAAATGTAAGTCTGAGCTGTTTCAACTGAAAGAAACTTGCACTGACTGATCTTAAAATATATCAATGCCTTTGTTTTGTCTTTAGATGCACACCGGTGATGTTTTTTTCTAAGGCACGTTTGTAAAAATGACTTAAATGTCCTACATGAACAATGGCCTAATCCTGGCTTAGTCTAAGCCTTGTCTGTGAAACCTGGCCATAAAGTTACTAAAATTTGGATTTAGTACAAAGTCATATCATGCAGGATCGTGATCTTGTATGAGTATTCAGCAGCTTGTGGTATCTCTAAAGGGTTAGTTCACCCAAAAATGAAAATTGTCATTTACTTACCTTCATGTCATTTCAAACTCAGACTTTCATGCATCTTCGAAACACAAATGAAGATATTTTTAATGAAACCCGAGAGATTTCTGTCCCTCCAATTTAAAATCCATTCACTCTTCAAAACGTTAATGAAGGCATCGGAAATGTATTCATATGAATCCACATCTTCTGAAGAGACATCTTCTGAGAGATGATTTGATGAACAGATTTAAATTAGTCTTTTATTCACATATAAACATCGATCAACACACATGGAGCACATCAAATATGGTAAACGCATATTCAGACATGCTTGGCAAGCGTTAAGGTTTGTTGGGCTTCCGTTTGCCATATATGTATTGTATAAAATCCTAAATGAAGCCTGCTCAATTGCCCATCATATAAAGTAACTATGTCTCTTCAGATAAAAGATTCATAATGACCTCTATGTGAACCTTTTGAAATGTGAAAGGTTTGGTTACGTGGACTTTCAATGGAGGGAAAAACCAAAGATGAACTAAAGCCTTGTGTGTTTGGAATAACATGAGGGCGAGTAAATGATGACAGAATTTTCATTTTTGGATGAACTACCCCTTTAACACAAACACAGAGCAATCAGACTTTGCTGTGGCAGTTCACACGGTCCTGTGAACCGCTCTAGCCAACATCAGCACACACTGCAGACGGTCTGGTCAGTGGTCTGTGGGCCTCTGTAAAAGGTTATTTTTTTGGAGAGGATCTTTCACAGCACCCGCCTTCAGATTTAGTCATTAAATGTGTCCTCCGCTGCGATGGATCTTTTATGGCTTCATTTAAAAATATTGAAATTATACCACAAATCTGTTGTATGTCAGCTTCAGGAAAGTATTTTTGGAGCTTCACACAACTCTGATTTATCTGCTGGTAAAGGATTTATGTTTTTAAGATTTTACAAGTTCAGTTTTAATAGTGCTGCAGTGTGTGGACTGTTTTTTGTGGTATATTAATGAATATGCATATTTTCAGCCTCTCTGTCAAAATGCTTGCTACAGATGTGAAAACGCAGAAAATCGAACGTGATGCAAATTTTATTATGACAGACGAAAGTTTCGGAGACAGTGTGTAAATGTGATTGACATTAAACATTAAAAAAGAGAGAGAGAAGGGGGAAAAAATTAATTTCTGAAAAAATAAGATTAATAAAACTAAAATAAAAATAAATCTAATAAATATTTCACAGGCCCAACAATCACAGTCAAGTTTGCCATTTACTGTACATGTATTTTGCACCAATGATGCTGCACTGGGGGCGGAGCCAGCCAGCACATGTAAACCAGCACACGGCAGACAGAACTCTTGTTACAGCAGCAGCTGGTTAGGACAGAAACTCATTAATATGCAAAAGAGAGCTCATATTATTGTCACATATGGTTAAGACACATTGGCAGCCTTATATAGTTTACAGATAGTTTGATACCTATTTGCATACAAAAATTGGAAGAGCGACAGTTGCAAGCTCTAGTCTGATTGGCTGAACTCATGCAGTTTCCAGGAGTCTGGGTGCTCTAGCAATAGTCTGGCGAATTGAGTTTTGTTTCAATCCAACCTCAGTCGAGGAAGTCCCATGTTCCAGAGAGGAGGAGGCAGAACAGGGTCTCACGGTAACCTGAGCCTGTCCTGTAGAGGAAGAGAGACAAAGAGGCCGAGTATGAGAAAGAGAGACTCTTTGTTCAGCAGACCGTGCAGACAGAATGAAATAACTCCCTTGATCACTTCTGTCTTCTGTCAGATGTCTCTGTAGCTTCTGAAGTCATTGTCATCTATAAAAGTCCACATTCTGCACCTTTTTAGCAGTTTATTGTTTTATGAGAAGTCCACCTACAATGTGACTCAAGATTTCGGCAAAAGCAGTCGTACTTTACTTTTTAAACGTAGTTTACTTTCTGACTTTGATTTAACTGGGCAGTTTTTGCTACTTTACCTTTAAGAATTCTATATGTAAATATATACCTCTGTTGTAATTGGATGTTTAGTAAATAAACACAAATATAGCTAACACCATCATACATTAGGCAGAGCCAGGTTTCTTAATGTTGACTATCAGTTTATGTTCTGCCCACAGAAGGTCGTAATAACTCATAATAAGTTATCTGTGGTTTGGGATTGGCCAGTCCCCTAGCCCTGCCCCGTAGTTACTGTTGCTATGCCAGTCAAACTGTATTACTGCGGCTTGGTATGCTTCTGGCAAATATGTACATAGAGCTGATAGGATTAAGTGAATTATCCTGGGAATTATTAATGATTAACTGTGTATTTATGTCCATTATTTTAATCTCATCTACCGGTTTGTCATAGAAGGCTTCATCTAGAAACCTGAAACTGGACAAAGAAATGTTTTCTGTAAGAATGTGTATACTGTGGTGTGTAACCAGTGTTAATTTTGGCAGGCATTTTTGATTTAGTCTTAGTCTTTATCTTGAGACGAAAATGCTTAATAGTCTTAGTCACATTTTAGTCATTTGAGTCTTTCATAGTTTTCGTCTAGTTTTAGTCATTTGAGTCTTTCATAATTTTAGTCTAGTTTTAGTCTACGAAAAGTCATTGCATTTTTGTCAACTTTTAGTCAAACTGCAGTTACCAACATTTATTTTGGTAGCTATTTTATGCAGTATTTAAACAAAAATAGTCATTAATTCTTCTCTCTTTAGACCAAATCAATTAAGCTTAGTTATGAGAAATTTGAATCAAGGATTGAATTTGGAAAAACTGGAATAAATGTTCATTTTTTGGTAGAAATATAAATTAAACTCATTTTTCAGATACAGTAGGTTTACTTAACAAGTATACATTTATTTAACATCTTTTGGTGGTTAACATTTATGACAGATAATTAGGAATGCTGTCCATTTAAGACGGAAGGTATGCATGTAATAGCCTACTGACATACATTCAGTTTTCACCCACCTGTTTAAGCTCACTTAAACCATAACGGACTGTATTTCAGATCGCTATAGTTCGCGTTTTGGTAGCCTATCCGTCCACTGCGGCTGCCATACTGAGACTAGACATGCAAACGCCCCTTATCCAATGACAGAGACGCACATTTTGAAAGACAAGTCAGTTAACTTAGCCTATAGGATGTATTTTGAATGTCCGGTAGTCCTCAAATAACATTTTAGTCCCGTCTCGTCTTGTTAACGAAGACGCGCATAAATTTCGTCATAGTTTTTATCATCAGATATTAGTTTTAGCTCGTCAACGTCTCGTCTTAGTCACAGAAAAAAGGTTCGTTGACGAATATTTTTCGTCGTCGTCTTAGTCAACGAAATTAACACTGTGTGTAACGATACACAAACATGATGGTTCGGTACGTACCTCTTTTTTGACGTCACGATACGGTCATGTTTCGGTACAGCAGGGGGAAAAAAATAGCTAAATTATTATTTTTTTTTTTTTATTAAACAATGGTTTACTGAACAAATTGCTTTTTCTTTTAAATAAATTGTTACAATTTAAATTTTCTTGGGGATGAAAATCTACCTCAGATTCTGCTCTAAATTATAGGAAGCCCTTATAGATTACTATAATGTTCCAATTAACAACAGAGCTCAAAATTCAATTACTATTTATTTTTAACTATAATAATTAACACTCAAATAAAACGGGTATGCAAACATGTAAATTGCACATGATGCAGTTTTTAAATGTATTTCTAAATTATACAATTTCTGTTTGTTGTTGAAATATATTAATTTACACTGTCATAACTTTTAAAATATTTATTTAAACACATTAAGTTCAAGTTTATTTGTATAGCGCTTTTTACGATACAAATCGTTGCAAAGCAGCTCTACAGGAAATTAAGTTTCCACAATATATTTATATTATATATATGGCAAAATTTGGTAATTCTGTATGTTGTCTGAGCGTTGGCATCCTCTGAGGTCCTCTGAGGGGTTGGCATCATCTTTTCTCAGGTGTTCAGTCATCTCAGATCATTTAAGGGTTGATCCAGACTGAAGCTTCTGTAATTACAGAGAAACAAATAGAGACATAATTAGCGTAGCTGCTGTTCCATCTAAGCAAAAATGATTTGTTCAACCCAAGCTAAAGAATAATAATAATGTACATTTGATCATTAAGTAATCAAGACATCACTAACAGGTAAAGTAAAATATAATGAAGTATATAGTCTAATATTTCTCAACATTCTTAAAACATCTTGTAAACAAAATGTCATATTGACATCTTTCCGGAATTCAAACACTGATTGAGCAATTGCATGAGATGTTCATTCATGTTTATTTAACGTTTAAACTAGTAGTAAAGAGGAAGGGATGATCACGCTCTGCGCTGCCATTAGAACTGAGGCTTCTATACAGAGATCTGTCGCACCACATCAAAGAGCACCAAAACTACATTTATTGTCTGAATTTCCTGAAAATGGAATGATTTGTTCGGTACACATACATACCGAAGCGAAAGACCCGTATTGAAAATTTTCGGTACGAATATGTGTACATTACACCCCAAGTTGTGGGTATAGGAGGTATAGAAAGAACGTGTATTTGTAGTGTAAACACTAATGTGTCCTCACCTGCTGCATGGCTCACTTGTCAGTTGTCTGAAAACAACCACCTTAACCAGTCTTGGCTGCATGTGGTTTTAACAAAACATTTTGACCATTTACAAAAAAAAAAAAGAAGCCAAGACGTTTACAAGACTTCAGTGAATCTCTTTGTATTGTCTGGCAAGCAAGCAGTGAAAGCTTTAATAATAACAAACAGCATTCCATACATTTGAATATACAGGAGTTTTGACAAACTAATATGAACACCTTAGAAATAGCCACTATTTATTAAGGTTTTTTTATTACCATCATTTCCCTTTAATACAACTTCCAACCTTCTTGGTCATTCACTTTTAGGTTTTGCCCACTATTCTTCTTCAATGCCGAAGAAGAGCCATAATTGTAAAGACTGTTGTTCTTAAAACACTAGGTTTAAGGTTATATACACTCCTGCTAAACGGCTCCCTTCACAATTCCTCGAAATCCTTTCACAAGTGAGACTCTTGTTACTAGCAGGTGTCGACAGTTTTCTATCTCTGCTGACTACTTGTGATCTGATCATCTGAGATGTTAATTCTAGTGCCATAGTAAAGAGCAGACAGCACCACATAGGTAGTTAGCTGGTGATGACACAGCACTATGGTAATGACGCCATGGTAGGTTAGCGAATAGCTTTACTAAGCCGTACGCTGTGTTTATGCAGTCTGTGTGTAACTCATATCTGCAGGCATCTCAAATACTCACACCACAAATAGTGCCGAATGTGATGATACTTGAAACAATTGTTGGTGGTATGGTATATTTTTAAATGTGGTGAGATTAGTATATTTGGAGAATAACAGTTGTCTGTCTGTCTGTCCATTTCTTACATTCTCTCTGAAAGACTGTAGGTGTGTCTGTAATAGTTGAAATCACAGCGGCAGCTGAAGTGGGAGTTTTATCTCTGAACCCCTCTGCCCTTGATTCCCCTTTGTTTTAATTCTCTAAACTAGCATGCTTTATGCATTTTTTTTTTTTTTTTTTTACATTTTCAACATGACAAAGCAATTGTGGAATTGGAGAAATTTTAATAATTAAAATAAAATAGCAATAGTGTCAAAAATAATATAAATATGGGTAATAATTTGTACAGTGGGCAATGCAAAATTAAAGTTCACTGAAGAACCCACTGCTATGTAGTTTCTAGGGTGTGCTGGGAGGGTGATGGCTGCTCTGGTTAGTTTCTTGCTGGCCAAAGCAAAGTCGAAAGGGCCTTAACTTAAAGGCTAAACTGTGCTTCATTTTCTGTTGTATTGTTCTCAGTTGAGCATGCACAGCTTTTAAAGAAAGATGGAGATTTGATGGAGGTTTACTGCTAATCATGGAACCGGCTTTACTGACGAGATGCACATGATCATCGCATTCGATATATCGCCCAGACCTATTGAGAACTCAAATCAGTGCTGATGAAAATTACTTTGGGCACAAGAAGGGGTTTAATTGGGCCGGGGCCGTCCAGGGCTGAGCCCCGGCACATGGGCTTGGTGCTGGTAACTCATCAGTGGACTTTCCCCGTATATTTTCAACAACTGTAGGCTATATGCTGCTCCAAAAGTGCCACCTACTGGTTAGTGAATCAGTTTTAATAAGCCTCTCTTTTTGTTCAGACCAATGTGAAAATCCACCCATATAACACTGTTTTAAATTAATATTAACATTTATTGTTTATAATTTATTATTTAATATTTACGGTATTTTTTAATTAATTTTTGCTTATTTAAAATTTGATTTTAAAAATCTTTTAGTCAGATGTAGCTTTGTATACTGTCAGCATGTACAAAGATTTTGATCAGCATTTTAGTATTCATAGCAGAGGACTCTCTCAACTTGTTACATTTTATAGTTTGTCAATTGATAGGAGACTTTTGTATGCTTTGCATATACATGTACACCCCTCGATAGCCTGAAACCACAGAGCCCCCCCCCCCCCCCCCCATGACAACCAAATCCCAATTTAACCCCTGTGCAAAGGGAAGGTATCATTTCAAATTTAAGGCCTGTTCACACCACCATGATGTTCAGTACAGTTTTTTTTAAAGTGATTTGCTTATGTAGACCAATGTGATAAAACAGCCAATAGGCTAATGAAAATGCAAATTCACGCTTTGACAGTAGGTGGCACGTATGGAAAAGCAAAAATGCTGTGATACACAAGGGCTGTATCCAAAATATCCCCCTATATTCTCATTCACTATTCCCTACATTGGGCCACTAATATAGTTCACTTGAATGAGTGAATGAAAACGAGTGAGTGAATTCAGACACTGAGTGCACCGGAAGGACTGCCACTTTTGCATAGTTTGTACTTGCTGTTTAACCCTTGTGCAGTCTAACCGGAGAATTTTACATTTTGATTTTTAAAAAAATCGTAGCTTCACCAGAATGGTACGAAACTCAGTGACTTTTATGGCACTTTGGGGGCCCTTCCAGGAGTAAAATGTAATTAAGCAGTTATTTCAGTGAATAAATGATACATTTATATAGGGTTTTTATTGTGTATTGCTGCACACCCAAAGCTCTTTATAATCACGTGGGGGCTCTCTCCTCAACCACCACCAGTGTGTGTTTTAAAATTTGTGTAATTGACAAAAGTAATGTAAACATAAATGAAAGACATGCAGCACAGAGTTAGATTTCAAGGCTATTCATGTAATAACCAAACAAAATAATTATAAAGTGTAATAATAGCGTATCATTATTATTTCAATTACTGTCTTTCACCATTTTGGAGAGTACCACGCCGCATGCATGCGTAATCAACTAGTGGTTGACCGATATTGATTTTTTTATTACCGATACCAATTATTTGCATGTTTATATGCCCCATAACCGATATGCAGAACCGATATTTATTTACTGTTATAAAGTAAATTAATGACTGAGTGAAGTAAAAACATACTTCACTTTGGTTTTTTCTCTTTTCAATCATCTTTTTTTTTAAGTGTTGAAAATTAGCAGTCTTTCATGTTAAATTTAATCTTCATATTACAACAGCAAAAAACATTTCATTTATAGAAAGCATCAGCAGCAAAAACACTAATATTAACAACAAGCAAAATAAATGTAGAATGTCTAATGTTTTCTAATGGAGAAAATAAATAAAGGAAAGGAGTCATATCAACTTCATTTTAAACTACAGTTTTTAGTAGGTCTATGAGCTGTTTAATATGCCTATAGAGTCAAGAATAATTCACTGGATAATGTTATTTCACTGAATTATGTTCTCTGCAATATTGGAATATAACAAACAAAACATCGTATTTTATTGCATTTCTCAATTGGAATGTTATATCAGAATTATTAATATTGTTTTTGTCCTTCTAGATTAAGAAATGCCTGCTGACAGCGCAGCTTGTCTATGCATTTACACTCGACTATTGATCGCGTTATCTGCGATCGCTCACGGAGATAATAAAATTTTTATTTCCATAGAGTTGTATTTATTTAGATGTTTATTAGCAAAATAATGGTTATATAGTAAATGTTACTACAATTTGGGTGTTTTAAAGCATCAACCCGCCGAGTGAACAGCAATATGAAGCGGCTTCACGAGACTAATGATGAGCAAATATACAACAGAGAGAGAATTAAATTCAGCACTTTTATTTCCAACATGCGCTCATTCATGGCAGTATTGTTTAATTCAGGCAAAGTTACGACTTTATTGGGACAGGACTTGACGGATTATTTTACATGTCTCCGTGAGTTGCTCGCTATTTCTTAGAGCCAAGCTGCATAAACTACATAACAGCCACTAATGCACACATTAGATGCATTAAATAAATGCCTGTTATGTAAAATAAAGTTTACTAACTACAGCAAATCAAGTACCTGCACGCCGTTGTTGTCTCGTCCCCCCTCAGACACGCTGCAATGGCAATCCTGCGTGCAATTCTCAAAATACCCACAAGATGGCGGCATTTATCGGTGAATCCGATATTACAAAACCGATATCCGATTATGGTAAAATGCTTACATTTCGGGGAAATATCGGTAAGTCGATATATCGGTCGATCTCTATAATCAACGTCATAATTGTTGTTAACGTAACACTGATTTCATTGATTATGCACGCATGCGTCATGGTACTCTACAAAATGGTGGAAGACGGGAACTCGGGGAGAAGTATTGTTGAATAAATTGTTCTTTTTGTTTTCTTTGCGCACAAAAAGTATTCTCGTAGCTTCGCAAAATTGAAGTTGAGCCACTGATGCCACATGGACAATATACCGATGTCCTAGCTACGTTTCTGGGTCTGGGAACGTTACAGTTGCGTTGCTGTCTATGGAGGGTCAGAGAGCTCTCAGATTTCATCAAAAATATCTTAATTTGTGTTCTGAAGATAAACAAAGGTCGTACGGGTTTGGAACGATATGAGGGTGAGTAATTAATGACAGAATTTTAATTTTGGAGTGAACTGTCTCTTTAATTCCAAATGAAAATTCCATTTCACACACTTCAGCATGTGTGGTATAGCTGAAATTGTCTGGGGGTTTTTTCAGCTTATTGAGGATATCCGACTGGCATTTGCAATGCATTTTCTGTGAAGCTGCTGTATTTTGAAACGAGCTATACAAAATAAATGTGAAAAAATGTGTTTATAAAATACAAGAGTGCAGAGAGAAGAGAAGAGGTTTTGAAACAAATTTGTTCTATGCTATTTACTGTCACTTAGCAAAAAACGCCAAATTGTAGTTTTATATAACACGATTCTTTTTTTTTTTTTTACAGTGCGATAGAAAAGAGATTAATTAAAATAACAAACAAAAAAAAAAACCATTGCAATGGCATGCAAATGCTCGTCGTTCTAAACGGATGCATTAACAGACGTCTATTCAAATTAAAATGTTTATTGCACCGAATTTTCACACCAAATATTCATCTTGTTGTGAAGAAACCTTAAATTTCTATGGTGTTTTTCTCTCTAGAAATGGCTAGGATCCCAAAACCTATATGGAAATAAGTCTTTTTTGCACATTTTAATGTCCTAGAGTTGAAAACTCTTAGATGATGAAAAATTATAATAATGATAATAATAAAAATTGCAATTTTAACAAAAATTAGTTAATTAAATAAGTAACATTAATTCAAGTAACTAATGTTGATAAAATGGAACTTAAAGTGCTAATGAACAAGTGTTTCTCTTTATCTTAGCGAGTCAGGATATTTCCTTCATCCTCACAATTCAAGTCTCTTGTTGTTATATTTAGCAACACAAGGTGTGTTCTTCCAGTTTACTGTCTTTGAATGTGCATTTGTGTGCTGTCGTGTCCTGGACAGGGCGTTGTAGTGCGCGTGCACGTGTGATTATGAAGTGCACCTGTCGTGCGCCCCACCTCTCTCCGCTCACTCCAGGAAGTTCAGCAACCTCTCCTCAAAGCTACACAAAAGTCTGAACAAACACATGGGTGTGGCGCTAACACGGGAATACTCGTGTTTCCGTGACACACGTCAGCCGTCACCTGAGGAATCTAACTTGCTCGTGCTCTGAAATACTGTTTTGAAGAAAACTGGCTGACTGTACATTACGCAAGGCTATTCTTCTTTGAGTTGTTTCCTTCTGTGCACAGAGAGATCAAGCAATCTGTAAGGATCAGTTTTTTTTGGAACCAAGTCACAACCCTAGGATTAGGATAGAGAAGTGGAGCTTGTCTGATGGCACTGCAGAAATGTGTCGCAGAGTCAAAATAATACACTTGTTTCGATTGCTTGTTGAAATCAGTTTCCAGCTGCTATATTGCAGGAGATGAAACACACTGTTCTTTGAAGGCAGTGAGTTGAGCAGCTTTAGAAATGCATTATGCTATAATAAGTGTGACAATGCAAAATGCATGCACACACAAAATGATCAGTAGCAGTTCACTTCTGCAGTTTCAGATGGATTTTGTTCATAGCAACAGGGATCAAACCAGAGTTCACATAGGGTCCTAGGATGTTTATGATGAGGAAAACATGGAAAGGAATTCCACGTTATAAAGAAAATGTAACAGAATTTGTAAATCTGGGATGAATAAATCAAAGAATCACTATATGGACTAATGTCTGTGAATATTATACTGTAATGTCAGTCTTTTTTTTGTCTTTGTTTTCATTTAAACAGTAAACCTCTATTGTGTGGCACTCTTTCTTGCACACACACACACACACACACACAAATTGTTCAGATTACATTTTAAAATAAATTTCTTTCTTTCTTTAAAGTTTTTATTGCAAAGAGATACAATACACATCTGTTTATGACATTTGTCACTTTTACAGCATTTCCAACATATTTTCCCTGATCAGGGAAAAGAAACTGATCAACAAATCTTCATGACGATAACAGATCAATACATCTCTTTTAATTCTTTCATTTATTTAAAAACTATTTACAAAAGAAAGGGGATGTGGACACAATATTTTTAAATGAACATAAAACCGGTTCTATAACAAAAAAAAAACATTAGGTTCAATAGGAGTTATATGCTCAATCCATTTGGACCAAAAGTCAACAAATATATCTTTTTGGTAATTCACAAAGAATGTAATTTTCTCCATAGTAAACATACTTTTTACAACGTCAATCCAATCCTGTATTTATGGCGGATTAGGTTTATATACCAGCATCTAGTAATAGCTTTTTTACTTGAAGCAAGTATTATTCTATACATATATTTGTTCTTCCTTTCCCAGGAAACAATTGACACCTTGCCCATGTAAATTACCTCAAAACTGAAATCAACTGAAGTGCTTAAAATCTTTTCTAATACGTTATTTATAACTTTCCAAAAACGTCTGATATTCGGACATCCCCAAAATATGTGACAATGGTTAGCATCCTGTGAGAAGCAATGTCTTCAAAAGCGATCCACTGCCCCAGGGGTTCGATAAACAATGTGAAGAGTAGATGGGACAGAGGACACCCCTGTCTAGTGCCCCTCTCCAGTGTGAAGGTCTTTGATAGATTACCATTTATTTTAATTCTTGCGGTGAGACATGAGTATATATTTTGAATTACTTTAATACATTTCTCATGAAAATGGAATTTAAATACCCTTAAGAAAAAGCCAGTTGACCGAATCAAAAGCCTTCTCGGCATCGAGGCTTAGGAGGACAGCTTGTATATTAGAATTTTGAATGTGTTTGATATTTTGGAGAGTCCGTCTAATGTTGTCTTGCGTTTGCCTACTCTGAATAAACCCAGTTTGATCAATTAATTCCGGCATTAACAATTCAAGCCTTTTAGCTTGGACTGAGACAAATATCTTATAATCCATATTCAGGACAGAGATTGGTCTATAAACTCTTGTTTAGTTTTCCCCTCCTTTTGAATCACCGCAATAACAGCTTCTCGCCACGAGAGTGGCAAATCACCACCATGTAAATCATAATTAAAAGCTGGCAATAAAATAGTGATAAGTTGTCTAAATACTTTATACCATTCGGATGAAAATCCATCTGGACCTGGTGACTTATTTGTTTTACGCCTGGATATTGCTTTATTTATTTCCTCCTCAGTTATATCTGCAGATAATTTAGCATTCCAGATGTCACTACCCGAAGGGAGTTTTAAAGGAGTGAGAAAAGTGTCAGTTTTAACAGGATCTACATTAAAATAAATTTCAAATGAATCAAATTGTCACATTTTATGTATTTAATAAAAAAATACCATTACATCATAAAACACAGAATACAGAATAATTAAAACAGACAAAATATATTTTTTGAAAGAAATTAGTGCTGTCAAACGATTAATCGTGATTAATCGCATCCAAAATAAAAGTTTTTGTTTACATATGTGTATGTACTGTGTATCTTTATTTTGTATATATAAAGACACACACATACAGCATATATTTTGAAAATATTTACGTGTATATATTTAGATTCATATAAATCATATCATATATAAATATATTTAATATATAAACAACATTTTTTTCTTAAATATATACATGCATGTGTGTGTATTTATATATACATAATAAATATACACACCACACACACACATACATACATATATATATGTATCTATCTATATCTATATCTCTATATCTATATCTCTCTAAACAAAAACATTTATTTTGGATGCGATTAATTGTTTGACAGCACTAAAAACATAATGCATTTCACAGGACAATTTTATTTTATTTATTTTAAATACATTTTAATAATTTTAATTTTAATAAATTGTTAAATTGTTACACAAGGAATGTGGGGTTAAAATAAAACTGATTTTATAGGGCACTAAAAATATTAGCTATTTTTATACTGCAGGGTTGATAGGTCTCCAGTGTGTGTGTAAGATCTTTCTGACATTCATCTGAAATTGATGTGCTGTTCTCATGTCGTTTCTTTGAGCTGAACAGTATCTCTTCACAATAATACAGTGGCCATGAAGTATTTAGACCCTTCAGTCTCTCTGAATGTCATTGCTCTAGATACATAACATCAGTGTGTCATTTGCCCTCAAATGCTGCAGGATCTTTTTTCTTCAGTTTCTTCAGCTGTTGTTTTGGTGATTTTTATTAAATGTATGAGTCAGTTCTCCAAGTTCACACAGGTGTTTTAGCACAGGAACCACAGGTGCAGTTCATCACATTAACTATAAACATGATCACCTAGCATTTTACAAACACAAAGTTGACCAAATTTGCCTTAATTTTGACCGTTATTATTTAGCATCTCAAGAAACATTTTATTTATTTATCTTTTCCCAAATAAACCTTGTTGGATGTCTTTTTAAAACAATGACTTTAATGCATTCAAATACTTTCTGGGACTACAGCGAGTTTAAAAAATACTGACCAGGTGGAGTGTATAGCCCACAGCAAATTAATAATAATAATAATATATCGAGAAAAGAAAAAAAAACAAAGATGTAAGAGTTCATCATCATTAAGTGGCTTTGGTCAACCTTGAGTTGCTTTTAAATGTGTTTTCTGAATGAATGAATGAATGGCTATAAAGTGCAGCATGGGTCTGATTCAGTGCTGCTTTTCTTTGTCATATTCATGACGCGTGCTGACAATCAGTCAAATGTTAAACAGCAGCAAACTGGGTGTTTAAATTGGTCAGAAAGAATATAGCATATATGATTTGCCTGTTGTCACTAATTGCTAAATCAGCTCAGTTATGACTAGTGGAATTGAATCCGAATTGTGTTGTAAATTCACAGGAGTGTGTGCGGTGGTGTTGAGGGGAAGGTGTAGAAGTGCACTGCTGGTTTTAGTCTTGTTAATCACTGTACTGCTAATACGCTTTTGTGTCCTAAACATGTATGTCACAATGAAAACAAAATGGACAATCCTTATTTATCCTTATCCTTATTAATTAGAACAATACATTCTATTTATTATAATTGATTTGTTCATGCATGCCATTTAAAAAAGAAGAAATGTTCCCTTTTATTCTTTAATCAAAAACATTAACATCCCCTTCCCTTCCCTTCCCAACAAGAAGCAGCTGTTTCACTTGGATACATATACAGAACATGACAGTAAGGATGAAAAGTTTCAATTTCGAATTGATTACTTTAAACACAACAAACATCTATATCCAACTTTCTACCACTATATAAATCTATAATACAGCCGTGGCTAAAAAGAATGTGGCCCAGAAGTTGATTGACAGCATGCCAGGACGTATTGCAGAGGTCTTGAAAAAGAAGGGTCAACACTGCAAATAAGTGTCTTTGCATAAACTTAATGCAATTGTCAATAAAAGCCTTTGACACTTATGAAATGCTTGTAATTGTACTTAGGTATACCATAGTAACATCTGATAAAAAGATCTAAAAACACTGAAGCAGCAGACTTTGTAAAAATGAATATTTGTGTCATTCTCAAAACTTTTGGCCACAGCTGTACAAAAAAGTAATACACAAATATATACAAATATGTCATAACTTTGATATTTTAAATTTAATATAAATTCATACCATAAGAATCAGGGACTTCGACATGTACTCAAACAGGGTTGGAAAAACTTTTGACCTCATATAAAATAAGAAGATTAAGCACATTATTTTACACATTTATTTAACAACAAGAAGTAAATAGATATACAGAATATTCCAGACACTATTTTGTACATGACTAGTGGAAAATTCTAATTAAGTGTTTGTTTAGATAGTGAGCCAATCATAGAACAGTTTCAATAATAAACACCATTCAATTAGATTGTGTTTTTTTTACTGTTCATTTTTTCTTTGTGGTCATGTGTTAATGTGACTCTTACTGTTTGTATTCATGTATGTGTGCAGCCTGTAGGGTTTGTTGGCTAATATACAGTATATGCATACAGTATGTGTGTGTTCCCTCCTCTCACGCAAGTGTGTTAGTGTGTTCTGAGCAGGAGTTCAGTTAGTTTACTTCACACAGCTTGTGTGTGTAAGACAGTTTTTTTGTAACTTAAATGAGTTGAACAGTAATTACTAACTTGATGGAGACATAACAGGGAAAGACTGGTGTAGCGTTCCAGTGTTTCTCTGGACTGGAGTTGAAATGTAAATGTGAAGCAGATGTACACTGTGAGTATTAATTTACCCACATTACAAATGTCAGGACACCACATAAAACATGCACAGTGGTCAAGCATTAAGCATTGACATTAAGCATTCTGTCTTGCTTTGCTCACCCTCATGTTGTTCCCAACGCACGACTGCTCTGTTTATTGGAAGAATGCTCATCCATACAATGAAAGATTACATGGACCAAGTGTTCTAAAACTCCAGACAGGTATCAAGTAATGCGTCAAAAAGCACTTTTATGCAATTTTTATGATGATCCTTATAGTCGTCACTTTGTGTGAGGAACACGTTTAGGGCCCTATGATTTATGCGATGCGGAAAACGCAGACGGATTTCAATTACGGAATACAATATGCTTAATAATGATTGATAAAACTAATTTAACCATTAAATCAGAGTCTAGAAAAATTAAAATGGAAAAAAAAAATGGAATTTGGAAAAAAAACAATACTTATTTCATAGGGCCCTATTCGTCCAAATTTGTTAATCACTGAAAATCAACTTCCATATTTCCAAGATAATTTTTGATGTTTAATTAATATTAGGAGCATTGGGATCACTAGACGAGGGCTTAATCTAATTTTTAAATACGACCAAAATCGTACTTTTTCCCTTTTTTTTTTTTTTTGGGTCTGTAGCTCAAAATTAGCCCGTGCACTTTCACACTTATTTTGCCAGCACGGGTCACATGTTTTTTATTCAAAACAATAAGATTTGAGAGTAATTGAGTTTGCATCACTGGATATTACTGCAGATCGTTTAACATTTCTTTTGTAATGCACTTGTCAAATATTAAATGTTTAGCTACTTTGCCCTCTTTCACTCTTAAAACTGAAGCGTTGTGATTCAAGCCAAGTTCATGCTCGGCTTCAGTGAACAGTCAAGCCCACCTTCTTTTATTTGATTGTCCAACTCAATCATTTTGACGTTGAGCACAGTAGCAGACCATGTTAAAAAAACATACTTTTAAAACTTTTTGCCATCATAACACGAAGAGCAGTGAAGCAGCATTAAGATTAAATATTGGGTGTTTATGGTGGTTTACGGCCTGATTCGTTTTTGAGTATAGATCCAATGACAATGGTTAACAGCTCGTTGGAGAGGAGGATTATCAGTAAATATTACATTTCAGCCTGTTTCTCACACAAATCTATTGCGTGACATTCATAGGTGTATTGGATTTAGAACACAAGTCATATGTGGACTACTTTTATAATACTTTCATAAAACCTTCGATACTTCTTCTGTGGGATGCAAAAGTTTTGGAACAATATTAGGTTGAGTAAAAAGTGAGAATTTTATTCCCATAATGTGCTTGCTCTCTGGATGAGGATAGGAGAGGAAGTCAGAAGTCAGAAAGGAAGCTGTTTGAAAGTTGTCGTGTAACTGAAGCAGGTGTGAACAGTGCAGAGCAGATTCTCTCTCACTCTCAGAGACCAGAGCAGTCAGGTTTCAGCAAAGAAAAGGAACATTGTTTGAATTGCTGGCGTCGTCCATGGCAACAGGAGAGATGGAAGAGAGAGAGAAAGAAAGAAAGGAGAAAAAGAGGCCAAGTGTAACCACAGAGCAGTGTGAGGTCAGTGCAGGCCTGCCATTCATCACACGCTCACAGATACTCAAAAATGTTCAACAGTTAATTAACACGCAGTCATTTCATTTTCTCTGTCTCGCTCTGTTATTTTTCTTGATGGATTTTCAGTGTTCACAGTTTCAGTCATGGTGGGTGTAAGTTCACATGCTAAAAATCATTTTTATAACCAGTATTTTGTCTTGCTTTTCCAATACAAAATATAAATATTCCTAAAACAAAATATGGTTACACTTTATTTGAAGGTGTCCTTGTTACAATGTAATTATACATTAAGTACTGAGTAATATTAATTAACTACATGTACTTACTATAGGGTTAGGATTAGGGTTTGGCTTAAGGCCCTGATATACTTAAAACGAAATCGAAGAACGAACTGATATGATGTAATTTCGAACCAAATCAGGCCGAAACGAAGTTTCTTTTGAGTTCGTTTCAGCAGTTCGAAACAGCTCACCAAAGCGAGCTTTCTGGGGGAGTTCGTTTTGGCTTCTAAACACCTTTGAGCTTCCATTGGTCCGTGGTGATTACGCAATCGGTGGGTGGGTTCGGGAACCCCACCTTCTTTGACGTGAGATTTTTTTTTTTCCCTGCTTCGTTTCTCATTCTACTTTGGTCAGACAGGAGAACAACATCTAGAACAGTAAGTTACTAGCTATATGAATACATTGGAGTGTCGAATAGCTGAGCTGGTACAGATATATCTGCACTTGTATGATCGCTCGTGGTGAGACTTTAAAAATTCTGAGAATTTAATTCTTAAAAAGAGATTGCAACGAAGCACGACTTAAGCAGAGCGACGTGGAGAAATATCCAAAGCCATGAAAAGAATGAAAGGAAAAGGTGGAGATAAGGTGGCGAGTAACAAATAAATGTTGTTACACCATACCAGTGTTAATTTTGACAGCAAATTTTGATTTAGTTTTAGTCATCTGAATTGTTTTTAGTTTTAGTCGACTAAATCTACAGTAAATTTAGTCAGCTAAAATCTAGTTACAGTGCATTTATTAAGCATTTCTCTAAAATGTCCAAACTCATTAGGCTATATAGGTTTGATATTGTTTTATTTATCATGATAGAGTGCAATTTAACTCCGGTGACACACAACATGCATTTGTTAAAATGAAATAAAACCACTTCTCATAAAGAACAAGAACATGGTTGTCTTTTTAATGAAATACCAATGGTTATATAGGCTAATTATGCATTTTTTATAACAATTTGTTTACAATATTCTTCATTCTTTCAAGCAGACATTTATTTCTATAAATAAATTTAGATGAATCTATAGGGCTACTAAAGTTTTTCAGTCAAGAGCAGTGAGTGATTGTATGTCTGTCTTGTTGCTTGATTAACATCAATGACTCGGACAATAGCAACTAAATGACGCTGCTATACCTTTAAAACTGAATGTACGGTGGAGGATGCAATGGATGCAAAGTACTGATACACGTTCTCCCTACTGTTTATGTTCGCAGCTGTTTACGTGAATACTCTTCAAAACTGACATTTCGACATCATTTTGTGTATTTCTCTGCACATGTGACGTGAAAGAGTACTCACGCGCTGAGAGACGCGCTTTCTGTGCGTGTATGCTTGTCTGCGCTCAGAAAACCGGATCGAATTGAGTTCTCTTTTGCGTCGTCAAGTTTATCTTGGGGGTTTTTTTTCTTTCTTCATTGGAAAATAGATTTTTAGGCTTAAATTTATGCTTGAAAAAATATAAACTTCAAGGTGCATTTTTAAAAAAACACGTCTTAGAAGCTTCTCAAGTAAATTTGATCTTGTAAGGATGTTAAGATCTTTTTTTTCTTCTGTAAATCAAGATATACATATTTATTTAGGATTTTTTTTCCTCAGTGTCACATGCTTTTTTTAGCCTGGCAGACACAGAGTCAGTGGGTGAACTGCATTGAGAGGTTTCCGTTCAATCGCTTCCGTGAAGATTCATGCTGGGCTTTTCTATAATGTGCCGCCCAGCCAACAGAGACTGTTGTTTAGATTAAATCCTGTGAGGAGCGTGGAGGAATGTGAGTGTGAGACACGGTTTCCTGCTCAGCTGCTGAATCTACAGCAGTCTGAATTGAATGAAATAAGTTAAAAGCGGCAGTTAAATGGCAACAAGTCTTTCTCTTGCATTGTCAAACAGACAAAGCAACCACTTTTGTTTTCGGTTCGCAAAACAGTGACTCTAATGAGCTGGTTCTTTTGTACCGTCCATTTCAAACTCAGTTTTGTATTGTTATGGTGTTAAAACCTCTAATTAAACCTTTTTTGATCTAAAATTGTCTTGTTTTTTTCTAAAAAAATAAAAATGTGTAATAGTCTTTAAGTCTTAAAATATCTTAAATTTAATTCAGTCATGCTGAGACTGCATTAAAATATGGTACAAAAGCAGTATGGTTTTGTTCAGCTTGTAGTTAAGACCAATTATTATTGGTTAGGAAAGTTAGTCCCTGTGGTTGAGAGAGAGACAGAGAGACGTCTAGTCGTGTGGATTGGGGATTATGTTCAAGGTTGGGAAGCTGAACCATTTTATTCCAGTTTTTGGACTACATCAATTTATACTCCACCATCTTCACACTAACCCTGAAACACACACACACAGTTTTTAAAGATGCCATATTTAACACTTTTATTTTTGCTATATCATTAGCAGGGCTCATCACATGGATTGCTGGCCAGTGGTTCAGATTTTTACACTGGCCCCACCACTAACTAACTAATTAATAAATACTTAAATAACTAACTTAAATAAATGATACAGCTTCCTTTGTTTCTGACTAATGCAATCATGTAGTTCTGATAAATAAGAACACCAAATTTTTCTTTAAATAAATTTTGAATACCATCTCAAAACCTCAAACCAAACTAATACAGAGTTGAACATTATCAAAGACAAGTAACTGTGAGTAATAAAATGAGAAAAAACAAACATGTTACAAGCAATAGATCAAATATACAAATGAAATAACCAGTGATTTATGTTTTTCAGGCAGGTCTAACAGTAGCATTCAGGTGAGACACATTACAGTAATGAAATAAAGAAATCAAATCTAAAATAACATGCATAGTCATCAGCTGCATAAATTAAATATAGAAAGGCGGATTCGAGTGTGTACAAAGAAACTCATACAGTGAGCGAATTGTACAGTTAGTCGTCATCTTGTGCTTAATTAGTTAAACATTTGAACATTTTAAGTTGTAAGACTTAAAAAAAACTTGTGTGAATGATAAACGTTCACAGTTGGGCCTGTTACAATTCCATCAACTATCCCTACCATCTTTCACACTGGCCTTGGGCCAGCTCTTAGTGATTATGTTTTACTCCTGAAGATTAATTTAGTACACGCACTGAAAAAAATTATTAATTGAATTTGCTAAATTTTCTTGAGGTTAGTGGTTGCAATCAATTAATTTTAGCTACATTTAAATAAACTTAGTTGACTAACTTTTAAGGTTTTTATTTATAATTTTTTTTTAATGTAGCTAAAATTAATTGTTTAATTTGTAGTATAATCTTTTCAGTGCAGACAGTTTTTGCTGGTGTACCTTTTAAGACATCTATGCTAGTTAGCTCTGCTAGGACTGGTTAACTCTAAAGATCATTGCACACTGCCTCCGAAACTTTCGTCTGTCATAAAAAAATTTGGATCAGGTTTGATTTTCTGCATTTTCGCATCCGTAGCATGCATTTTTATTGGAAAGGATGACGAATATGGAAAAACGCGAACATTTCAGACTTAGTGTGCAATGCCCTTTACTAACCAAAACAGACCAAATTGTCTTTCATCAGGACTCACCAATTAGCCGATACATGAATGATATGTAATTTTGGGTGGTCATAAGATAATGAAATCATGGTTGTGGCATTTATCATAACGATTCCTGGATGAGCTGCTTTTTAGTTCGGCTTTAATAAATATTCTGTGTGGTCTGTGGATGACATGATACACCGAACTCTTATTTAAAAGACCAAAATGTTGTCTGCTGGAAAGTGTCTTATTGTCTAATTAATGTGTACTCTCACATGTAGCTTTCCAGAATGGTGACTGAAACCAGTGAGCTGCCTCTGTGCTGTTATTGAACTTTCAGTTAATTTGGCATCATGCTGATATATTCTGATGTAATTCATCACATCAGAGCTCAGCACATTTGCAGTGACTAACAGCGCTGTTTTCTGTGCTGTGATGTAGATGGTTCTCAGTAATAAACTGACTCTTTTTCTGCTCCTAATTTTGAATCGGCGTTTTTAATTCAGACCACAACCCTCAATGCTATAAACCAAGATTACAAAATACTTTGGACGCCTCTAAAATGTTCTTTGCCCCTATAGCTGCAGTTGGAGAAGCCCTCTAAACCTCCACAGAAAGAGAGGTTAGTGGTGATGATATCTGTCTCGGTGTCTTTCCTTCTTAGTAAACGCTTGTGGTTCTCAGGTGGATTATGACGATAAAAATGTCTGTTTCCTGTCTGATCAAAGTATGTCGCTGCTCAGATGAGCAGACTGACTGCTGTTGACCTGCTGTGGATTTGTGTTAATGTGTAGTCGCTCAAGCTCTAACATGCTCCAGGTAGTCCACTCACAGGAAATGTTTACCAGGTTCAGTTACAGTCCTAATCAGTGGACTGATCTCATTCCCTCTCTTGCTCTGAACGAGTCTAATGTAATGAGACACACCTGAGTTTCTCTTCAGATCTACAGAGCCTTGGAGGAAAACGTGTGTGTGTGTGTGAGCTAGAGAAAGAGCTGGCAAAGATTTGAGCTTTGACTTTGTTCATTCAAACTTTGGAGCCCAGTCTGTGTGTCTCTCCACAAAATAGTACTATTTAAGCTAGTTTAGGCTCTGTCTACAGTTGGATTCATTTTATATTGAGTTTCCCCTCAAATTTCTACTCTCAGACTGATAAAATATAATTAGTGGAGCCCAGTGAGATCATTTTACTCAAACCCAATGTTTTATTGTTCCTCTCACGGTCTTCAGGCTTAATCCGCTTTCATTCACTCTATCCTATTTCACACACACACACACACATTTAACTCTTTTCATTAATCAAGAAAATATTTGATAGTCTATTTAAAGGGATACTTCAGCCAAAAAAGAAAATTGGCATTGTTCACTCAAATTTGAATATTGTTCCAAACCTGTATGACTGACTTTCTTCTTTGGAACAAAAAAAAGGTAGGGCTGTGGAATTAAATCGAATTCGATTATCATGCACAACTAGTCAGTAAAACCGGTTTCTTGATTAGTAGTTAATCGCCATCACCTGCTTTCAAATGGAGCGGGAATTACTACACAGAACCGTAATTCACTGACAAGCTAGGCAATTTTGTGTTCATAATCTAAGGCGATTCATCTGCGATTATGAACGCGATATTGCCTATCTTGTCAGTGAACTACGGCTCTGTGTAGTAATTTCCGCTCCATTTGAAAGCTGGTGATGGCGATTTACTGCCAATCACTGAACTGGCTTTACTGACTAGATGCGCATGATAATCGAATTTGATTTAATTGCACAGCCCTAAAAAAAGGGCAACTATTGTAAAATAGAGGATTGTTTTGGAAAAAAACAAAAAGAAATACATACATGACTGTCAGGCTCCAAATAAATTAATTAATAATCATAATAAAGTAATAAAAAAAACAAAAACATTAGTCTAATATGTGAGGCATAAAAAAAAGTGTACCTCTGTCATAGTTGCTCTTACTCTCTCTCATGTTTAGGTATTTTACATTATGACACATGTTCCATTAATGAAAATAAATTGAGTGAGTGATAAGGTGAGTAAATGATAACAGTTTTAACTGTGGGATGAAGAAAACTTAAGTAAATTGTGTATTAAATTTTATACCAGTATAAGAAAAAACAAGTTTTCTTTCCATATCCTCTCACCTTCTCAGCTGTGGCTTAGTTCACTGAGGTTTATATTATGTTTATGAGTTTTATATGTTGACTAAAGTTGGGTATGCATTTTTTAAATGTGTTTTATAATTGTTGCTTGTTCTTCATTAGACTGTTTCTATAGACACAGTCACACTGCATCAGTTCATCATATCAATTCACTGTATGTATATTCACTGATACTGTAAAACTTGACTGACTATAAAGAATGGATAAATCTACATAAAAAAGGATTGTGTGTGTGTGCAGCAAGTGATTTTCTTTGTAGCTGTCACTGGGCTGATACTGTAGCAGAAAGGAAGCCTTTCTTTGGCAGGACTGTAGAGAAGCTGATTACAGCTTTGATGTTTGGGTTTCATTGATATATCCAGTGTTTTTGCAATAACCGAAATGCTGACCAGTGAATTAGGAAGGGGTCTCATCTTAATAAAACGCATAATAAGCACTCTGAAAGATTATGAAAGTGAATGAATAGTTATTGTGTGTTATTAGCTGTAATTGACAGTTGTTTCTGGGGCTTCAGGTGTACAGCACATTCTCTAATGAAGAGTACGACCGGAGGAATGATGATGTGGATCCTGTGGCGGCGTCTGCAGAGTACGAGCTGGAGAAACGGGTGGAGAAGATGGACGTGTTTCCCGTGGAGATCGAGAAAGGTGAGGCTGTGTCTTTCACAAAATACTTCAACTCTCTCTGAGATTGAGTGATTAAAAATCAGTCATACTTCACTCCTTAAAACAACATATTCGGCACCATCTCTAGAGTTCCATTTTTATAAATTAATGACTTAAAAAAAATCATTTATTTATCTTTACCAGAAACGTGCATTTAGTTTTCATGCTCGCTTTTCCATCTCCCTGACCCTTATAATTAAACGGATTGTTTTTGCTACTGTACCTTTAGTCTTGGCCTCAGACGTCACGCCCACGGAACATTGGCTAAACGTCTGATGCATATGGCACACAAAAGTGGAAACACTTCAGGAGTTTCGAAGTCGTTGTCGGATTGGTTAGATTAGACAGGATTTCTGGGAGACGTGTGCGTCAAACCCCCTCACGAAAGAAGAAATGCGTTGTGTTTACAACTGTGACGAGAAACGCTTATCAGGATCGCTGGATTTTCAAGTTTGCGGCATAGAATCTTTAAAATACGTCCGAGAGTTTTACACACTGGTCTGTTATTGTGGCGACATTTCCACGCCCCGAAACATGATGCTGAACGAAACAAACTTTGATTGGTTGTTTGACATCATGTCGGTCAAACGGCCTCATGGGTGGGCTTTGGCCAATGAAAGCTACCATAGATTCCAGACTACGCGAGACTACTGGACCTTTAAAGGTGTGGTCACATTAGCAAAATTTTGTGGGCAAAAATAGGTCCATTGTCAATAGTGTAGAGAAGTACAAAGCACAGGTCAAACGAAAATCACTTTCAAACCCAAGTTTTTTATTGATCAATGTGGCAAATTCATGTGAGCAACTTAAACATGAGAGATTTCTGTTGGAATCACTGGATTTCACCATGAAATATCACAGAGCAATGGTAAACGTGCCTGCATCTCTGTAGGTAATGTCTGTACATAAATGATCTCCATTATGATTGGCTAGCCTCTTTGCATGTGAAATGAGTAGGGATATCCCTGACAAGATACTGAACTCTGAACGGGTATTAATATGTACATGTTGGCAGTCATATGTTAATGGGGAGAAGCTGTAAATGTTAGAGTATGTCTGCATCAATTATTGCTCAATTCCAAAGTCAATGAAAAAAAAATTATAAAGACAAACTTACTTTTTTTGCTCTCTCTCTTCTCTTTGTGCAGGTGATAAAGGGCTGGGGATCAGTATTATAGGGATGGGTGTTGGGGCAGATCAGGGTTTGGAGAAACTGGGCATCTTCGTCAAGACCATCACGCAGGACGGAGCTGCAGAGAGAGATGGCAGGTGAGATCTTTAGATTAACATTTGGACTGGCAGAATAGAATTTCTTAGAGATTCACTGTGGATCTCTTAAGATGATCCTGTTTTAGATTAAACAACAGGTCTTGATTGCTTGGAAAAGTAAGACCACAAATCTCCTCAACTGGGAGAAACACAATTTCTGAAGGATCATGTGACACTGAAGACTGCAGTAATGATTCAGCTTTGATCACAGGAATAAATTACATTTTAACTTAATATCTATAATAATATCTTACAATCTTACTGTTTTTACTGTATTTTTATCAAATAAATGCAGCCTTAGTGAGCATAAGTGACTAAGTGTCAAAAACATTAAAATAGCTTACCGACACCAAACCTTTGAACGGTATATATGCTGGTGTGAGCCCTGTTTGGGGTGATTTTGCTGCTTCCTGAGGGCAGCTGGAGCAGGACACACATGTTTGATCTGTCTGATGGGCTGTGAAACATTCTGTCCAGACCACTGCATTTATGACTGTCTCTCAATACAGAAAACACACTCTTCCTCTTTCCTGTGAATCTCAGCACTCGCTGCCAACTGCTAAAGGCCTTTTTAAAGCAGAAATACCTCCTGCTGTTTGGAAAAAGTGACCCAGCTGGGTATCAGGCCTCAGAGGTGTCTGTCATAAACATGTTATGATGTATAGTTTGGGGGTCAGATTAGGTGTGGGAAGTGTTAGCAATCTGTGCCTTGCCCAGAGAGGTGTGATTATATGACGTGACATGCATTTCACATGTCACAGTGCAGCATTTAGCAGCACATTTACAATAGTGCAAATTAGATGGAATGGAGTATTATAGATCATTTATTATGAAATATATATTTTGCATTGTAAGCGTGACCATACGTGGAGCTCAAAAGTTTGGGTTAAGTTAGATTAAAAAATAAATAAATAAATCAGTATATTGGAATGATTTCTGAAGGATCACGTGACACTAAAGACTGGAATAATGATGCTGAAAATTCAGCTTTGCATCACAGGAATAAATTACATTTTAAAACAATCATAATTATAATATGTAATATAATCAGTAATATTATATTTTCCAATATCGTAATTATTACAGTAATGCACTCAAACGTGAGTGCATGCTATGAGACCTCGCATTTGCAATTGAGATTATTTCGTGGTGTTGTCACGATACCAGAATTTTGACATTGATACGATACCCGATTAAAATATTTCGATACTACTACTGAACTGATACTACAACAAAAAAACATAGAACAGGAAAAGTTTCTTTGTTATTAATAATAAGAACATAGATGCACGTAACAAACTAAAGGACAAATACAATAAAACAAAGACATAAAATAAATAAAAATATCCGTTTTAGTTTTTCCAAATTCTGTTGTTGTTGTTGTTGTTGTTTTTTCGTTTGTTTTTCTGGATTCCGTTTTTTTGTTTACATTAAAAAATATTAATCAAAAAGCATGTCTAATTAATTGAAATCGTGACACTTACACAGTTTAAGGCCCTATGAAATACATTTTATTTTTCTCAAATTCAGTTTTACTTTTATCAAATTCTAAGAATCTGTTTTCCATTAATTTTCTGGATTCCATTTTAAAAGTTTCATTAAATTTGAACAATCAAAAAAGCATGTTTAATTATTTTATAAATATTAATTAGATTTTATACAGTTTTCTAGTAAATAGTTTTTTTCTGGTAAAAATTCCTTAAATATTGTCTTAATATTTTTATTAGTAGTAGCACTATCATTACATGAACTAATATTTATGTCAAGCTGAACTGATATTAGTAAAACGCAGAATCGTACCGATTTTAAAAGCAGGGCATCCCGATACCTTTTTAATACCGGTATATTTAATAGTGCAACACTATTATTTTGGAGAGCAGATACCACTTTAAAGAAAAGTCTATCCACACTTTAGACAAACATATCTAAAAGGCTACTTTTCATAAGACAATACAATCCCATTACGTTCTGTTTTATTAGTAATAAATAATAATGCAAACTGAATATAGCAATTTAATTTGACTTTTAAATGTAACATTTCACAACAGTAGTTTGAGGTGTTTGTTCTCCGTGTAATTATGTTTACATTGATGGTTGCTTTAAGAGACATACTGTATGAAATCAATATATTTTTTTGTCATCATAATATCTTAAACATCGTCATATTCTGTTCCAGGATCCAGGTGAATGATCAGATTGTGGAAGTGGATGGCATCAGTCTGGTTGGTGTGACGCAACTCTTTGCTGCGACCGTCCTGAAGAACACGAAGGGGACTGTAAGGTTGGTCCTGCTCTGTCTATCAGTTACATAAACATCACATCTTCTATTATGGGTTAGAAGTTTTATGAAAGAACTGAAAAATCTCACATTTAACCTAGTTTAGTGTGGCCATTAGGTGCTGCATGTTGATGCATGTAAGGCAGGACATTAGCTTTTGTTAAAAGGAATTTTGAGATGTGGTTGTTGCACTCAAAAAGAGAGAGATCTGAAAGTCAGCTTGCCGGGACAGGGTTAAAACACATTGAAAGTAGTTGTGCATCTGTCATGAAGTCTGTAATTTCACTGGAAGAATGACTAAAGGCAGTTTGATTTGAAAATTACAAGCTCAAAAGGGGATGAATCATCAATAACATGCATTTAGAAAATAGAGCAAATTTTTATTTCATGCTGACTTTAAATCAGTATAATTATAATCTGATTCTTCATGTGTAATATGCAACTACACAGTTGCTAGTTATGTTATCAAAAATGTTTTTATTTAGTATAAAGTTTTTTGGGGTTTTAGGATTGTAAATGCTCAAGCTCTCTTTAAAGGGACAGTTTACCCAAAAATGTAAGGTCTGTCATCATTTATTCACCCTCTACTTTCAAAATTGTAAGAGTTTCTTCTGTTGAACACAAAGGAAGATATTTTGAATAATGTGGGTAACCAAACAGTTGCTGGTTGCCATAGTATTTGGAAGTCCGTAGCTACCGACTTGGTTGCCAACATTCTTCAGATTATCTTCTATCCACCTCCCCACAGATAGTCATGGAATCTGTAGTCCGTGGAGAAAATATACATATGTCTGCCCCAACAGTCCAAACAGAATGAACGATAAAGTAAAGATTATATAACCAGCATTTTAGCGTTTATCAAAACAATTTATAAAAATCATTCTGAAAGTGAGTCCAAAATATTGTTTCTCTGTCATAATAGATGTGGTGTGGGCTTCACTATTCTCATTGAATTAGAATGTTGCAGTTGTTACAATTAATAGCATGCATGACAATTGCATGCAAATAATTGCACAGCCCTATTGCAAGGTCAGAAAACACTTTCATTGTCATATATATTTATTTTTACTTTACTTGCCCAACGACTCCCAAGCGATTCGCTCAACGATTAATTTTTCCAAACCCTCCTTTGCGCCTCCTTTCGTTATTGCCTTGCTCATCTGTCAATTACCCCACTCAGGTTTATGATTGGCCGAGAGAAGCCAGGTACTCACAGTGAGGTGGCACGACTGATCAGTGAAACCCTGGAGCAGGAGCGGCAGCAGCAGCAGGTGGACGACACATACGAACAGTCCACTGAAGAGGTCAGTCAAACACACAACTCATGGGCTTTACACATTGTACACCTTTAGAGTGCAGTGCTGGGTATGTTACCTTCAAAATGTAGTCTGTTACTCATTACAAATAACACAATGAAAATTGGAGTCAGTAATGTACTCTAGATTACTCATGTATTCTTTTGGATTACTTTTAGATTACTTTTAACCTAGTCTCGCGTAGCCAGACCTCAGACTGACGGCTGAAGGTCTGGAATGTATCGTAGCTTTCATTGGCCATGAGGCCGTTTGACCGACATGTCAAACAACCAATCACAGTTAATTTCGTTTAGCGTCACGTTTCAGGGCGTGGAAATGTCGCCACAATAACAAACCGGTGTGTGAAACTCTTGGATGTATTTTCAAGATTCTATGCCGCAAAAAATCCAATGTTTATTGACCCTGATAAGCATTCGTCGTCACATTTGTAAACACGACGGCTTTCTTCTTTCGTGAGGGGTTTGGCGACACGGCATCTTTTTCCCGGCGGGTCGAAAATAAATGCGACACTTATGGAAATTCGGTTTAATTCAACCAATCAGATGACGACTTCGACATTCCTGAAGTGTTTCCAGAAAAGTGTGCCGTATGCGTGATGTCTGAGGCTGAGACTACTTTGAACCTAACTTGTTTATAGATTAATAAAAAAAATAATAATATATATATATATATGATGATTAACCAACATCAATATTTTACATTTGTTAAATTATTGAAATATTAACTTTAAATCACGGGGACTTCAAGTTAATATTTTATATCAATGGGGTTTTACTGAAAAAAGGGTAGGAATCCCTGAGTTACATGAACAAACATAACTAAACATGAAACCACCAAAGACATAGTCAAAGTCTTTCATGTTTTAAATATTATACATTGGCAGTGTTAAGTAACTTGCGTAATTATTCATCTCATACATGTTATAATAAAGAAGAATTAGGGAGAGTCAATAAATTAAGAACAATATACTGCCATTGTGTAATGCAATTTGTAATCATGTAATCCATACAAAAGTAATCTAACTAATCTGATTATTATCTGAAGTATTTTAAAAAGTAATCTAATCTCTTTATAAGTACTATATATTTGGAATCTGAATACACAGTCCAGATTACATGTAATCACTTACTACCCAGCACTGTTGGAGTGATATTTTTATTTATTTATTTACTTACTCTACTTTGTTGCTCAATATCAGTAAGATTTAGTTTGTTCCTGTGCATTTTAATTCATAGTTCCCAAAGACTCAGTGCATTTATTATAATTATATTTATTTAGATTTTTATTTGCATTTGCATTTATTATAATTTGCTTGCTTCATCAGTTAGTGCTTTACCCTAACTGATGATTTCTGTAAAGAAACATGCTTTGGTTTAGTTATGACATCTACCAGCAGGGGCTAACTGGACTAGTCAAACCTTGCCAACTCGGTCCAGACATACCTTTTTAGGTTTATTTGGATCTTTGATTGTCAGAAGGTTTTAAGGTTTTAATCCAGTCATTTCAATAGTAAAACACAGGTCCAGAATTTTCCATGGGAAATTGCTGTGTTGACCAGCAGAAAGCAAATTTGTTTGAAAATGACTTGTGTGTGCGCTGTGCTTTATGCATTGCTGCCCTATTGAAAATGTACCTTTTTCTCCTGCAACATTTTGCCAAAGATTTTCTAATTTGGCTGAAGTTAAAGAAACGCCTTCAGACTTTTTTTTAGCCAGAACGTCTTTGTTGAATGTTCACAAGTATGCAAAAATATGTAAAAATCCATCATGCTGAATGAGGAAACAGATTTGAGAGTCTATTCAAAATCGTAGTGGGGTTTATACCTGTGTTGAACCACTGTGTTTTTGGTACCCGTGCAGGTATGTTAAGCTTTTGAATTCTGAAATGTTAATGTTTCACTCGCGGTTTTCACAATTTTCATTATACTTGGGTTACTTTGTTAATGCATAACTTATTTCTCAACTTTGCTCTATTTTTGGACTGGCTGTTTCTTGTTTTGTGCGTTACATCATGTCTGTGTCTCTGATGTCATGACAGGACGAGCACTACGAGGATGAGGAGGAAGGCGGAGAGGATGGCATCCTTGGTTCGAGTTTTGGCAGGAGGAATGTGGAAGTGTACGATCTGCCCGAGAGCGAGGAAGTGTTCCTGCCGTCAAACATGGACACTGCTAAACTAACGTTCAGGTTTAAAGAGGTAAAAGACTTTTGGTGCTTTTCACTTATTTTTAATAGATTGCCATTAACGATTTCTTAATTTTGTATATGTTCTGTATTATTTTTAGCTCCAGATAAAACACACCATTGCAGAAGCTGAAGTGGATGAACTGAAAGAGAGAGTACGGACTTATGAACCATCTTATCCATTTTTATCAAACATACAGCAGTGTGTTTTAATTGATAAGGTTTTGTTGCTGTTGCAGTTGAGAGAGTCGTCAGAGGAGCGTGCGGCGTGGGAGGCGAGGGAAGCTCAGTTAGAGAGGAGCGTTCAGGAGAACTCTGAGAGAATCGCTCAGATGGAGAAGAACTGGCTGGAGGCTCAGGCTCTCTGTAAAAGCATCAACGAACAGCTCAATGACACGCAGAGCCAATATGAAGCTCTGGATAAAAAATACAGCAAAGCCAAGAAACTGCTCAAGGACTATCAGCAGAAGTGAGTGGTGACATCAGCACTAACCTTTCCAGTAGTATAAAGTTGAACTGCTTTGTGATCATCATGCGATGTCTTAATTGTAATAACTTCAAAACTCTCTGTATTTAGTGTGTGATTTGCATGAACTTGGGGTTTTTGGAGCATTAATAGCAATGTTTGTCCTTTGTGGCAGCCCCTAGTCAAAGTATGTTTTCACAGTATTGTGTTCTTCAAATTTCCTTCTCAGTTTCACAGTACAAAGTTATACAGATTTTAAATGGCATGAGAGTGAGAATCCTATACAGTCAACTAACCATTTAAAACGGGGCTTAAATGTCACTTACAGCAAGACACTACATGCAAAATCCACTGTTTTGTCATGAACTGGCCAGTTTTAAGATTTTGGGCTATTTTGCTTCCATAGCATATCTTCTTTCAGACAAATACAAATACATATTTAATTTTTTCTTTAATTCGTCTCCAGAGATTTTAATTATAATACACATCTTTAAAGGTTATTTTCTTAAAATGAGTGAATCTTAAAATTGCACTGATCCACTTTTGTAGCATTACAGTTTTATTATCTGTATTCTGAGTGTTTTTATAGGAGTGTCTTCATATAATATTTACCTGATTTCTCTAACATTTTATTCCTAAAACACCATTGACAAATTGACAGTATTTTCTGATTTATGGAGTGATAAAAGAGATCGCCAATAATCCCTATAATAAAAACAAACAAAAAAAAACATTTACCTCCAATATGTCAACAAAATGAAACCAGAATTTTGAACTTCACTTTATGCCGTGTTCAAATTTTTGTTCTGGAAATGTATGCAAAATGTGAGATAATGTATCATTTGCATATCTAAACATAACATTGCAGAAATTAGAAACAAACATTCTGATTGGCTGTGCGTGTATGTGTGTGTGTGTGTGTGTGTGTGTGTGTGGCAGAGAGACTGAGTATGAGCAGAGGGAGGAGGACTTACGGATAACTCTGGAGGAGAGAGAGGCCAAGTATAAAACTCAGATAGAGGATCTGCAGCGCAGGGTGAGAACACACTTCGCTTGTCAGCGGCAGCAGAAATGAACTCGCACATAAAGCTTTCATGTTCTCTGATTCCTACCTATCAATTTGTGTAGCTGGCAAATCTTGAATCTGGCAGCGGTCATCATGAGTCTCCACTGTCGGGCAGCAAGTCTGCAGATTCAATTCTGCTGGGTGAGTTAAAGATCACAGTGCTTCTTAATGGCTGTCTAAATCCAAGCAGGATTAATTGATAGTAATATCATGCTGAGCCTGCATGATTTTATATGCAGACTGAAGTTATAAGATGCGAAAACCAGTTGGGCTCAGTCATAGAAATACAAAAACTGCTGCAGAGAGGAACAGCAACATGAAATATATGCATAATTATGCTAAGCAATATGCTAAATGCAGTTGACTTTTCACATATAAAATAGTCCAGGGTCATTTTAATCCTGAATTAACTGGTTGCATTTCTTAATTGGTCATTATCCTAGGGTAGTCATGTTTTAAAACACTAGGCTGGTGTTTTTATTGATATATTTATAGGGTTACTGACAAGATTTTTAATTTTTTTTTTTGCATTACATCATGTCTGTGAGAAAAAGCATCCCTGCTCCAAGCATGCATCTTATTTTAATAACTGCTTGTACATATCTTACCACATTAATCAATAATACGGTTTCTTCTACAACAGTATTATTATGCAACAGTGTTTACTGATGCTGTTTCTTCAGATGCAAAAACTAAACCCAGCAGCACAAGAAAATATACAAAATACCACTCTTACTAAAACCAACAACGGCGAACAAAATTAACCAATAAAACATGGTCTGAAGTAAGCTAACATAGCTAATTTTTGAGTAGGCCTGAGAGAAAGCAGGTAGTTAAGTCTCCAGATGGTCCATTATCCATTGCCAGTTGCATAGAGATAAATGAAACACTGTTCACATAGAAGTCAGAAGAAGCTGTGACTACAGCGAATTCACTTGACCAATTTGAACATGAGCAGTAATTCATGCAGTTGGAGAGCTTTCAAAGGATCTCTCAGTCAGTTAAGCATACATTGCTCTCCAGGAGCAGACTGGAGTGAGGTGGTTCCTGAGACGGAGCGTTTGGACACCAGCGTCCATCGTGCAAAGGCCCAGCTGGCTCAGAGATCCAAACGGCAGCCACCGTCCCGCAGTAAACTCAAAGAGACGCTCAGCTCGCCAGCAAGAAGCACACAGGTCACGCAGAGCTCAAGAAATTCATGACTGCTGTGAAAAATAAAATGCGTCAGTTTTGAACAATAACGTTGTTTTTGAACTCAGGGTGATGATGAGAGTCCGTCTGTGAGTCCCGAGTCTCCACTGCCTCGTAGGAGATCAATCCAGGAGAGTTTGTCCCTGCCGGTTGTCATATCTTCTCCTGCTAACCACCAGAAGGATGAAGGTTCTATTACAAGCAGCAGCCAATCAGTGCAGAGGGATCCTCAAGGCCCCGCCCTCTCCTCTCCTAAAGACTCCTCCCCCTCCAGCTTCCTGCGGAATGTAAAGAAGAGAGAGTCCAAAGGCAAGGGCAAAGAGGTTAAAGGTAACAAGCTGGATTTAGGATCCCAGGAGAATGGAGCTTTTTACAATAAACTTTGTCAATCTTGAATATAGTTTTGCTGCTTAATTTGTTTTATACCCCCCACTGCTGCCATGATCAATAGAAAATTAAGTGCTTATCAATCCATGTTAGCCTGGAAATTAAATGTTTGTCTGTTTTTGTATTTTAATACAATTCTTTTATTTATTTCAGATGAGTCTAATGACGCAGCTGGAAAATCTAAAAGAAGATTCCCAGACTTTGGGTAAGAGCAGAATTCCACACCTTTCTCCATAGCATTTTACAATTTCACTTAATGGTTTACAGTGAACTTTTGTTTTGTTCTTGTTGTAAGTTCATTAAGGATTGTGTTGTTGTATTTAATGCATTTGTCTGACTGTTTCTGATAGTGGTTTAAGGAAATCAGGAGGAAAGGGGAAAAAACTAAGCAAAGAAGCTGCGAGGGCGTCACTGGACAGCAGGTAGACAACACACATTACAAAAATTACAACACACATTACATTACAACACACATTACAAAAAACATTACAAAAATAATGTTGCTCTTGATATTGTACTTATTATTAATGTCGATTAATAGAATACATGTAAAAACGTATTTGGGTTTTGTGTCTGCGGAAATTTTGGGAAATGGCTCATATAATCTGGCAAAAACTTTCGTTCTAATCACTGAAGTTACGAAATGAATGTTTTATTTACATCGTATCTACAACATAACAATAACTCAGCGATGACTAATCTAAGCGTCTCTGATTGGCCATTGCATTCCTAATCTCAACGGAAATGCGTGTGATGGGTTATGTGGCTCAACGCTGCAAAGAAAACTATGCATAAAAAGCAGTCTGTTGCTGTGTGTGCGTGTATCAAAATATAATTCTGCGAATAGACACTTTTCATTCATTTTCACATTTCTTTTTTTTTAATAGATTGCAACAGCCGCAATCTATTGTTTAATTGTCCAGGGACAATTTTTGCTACTTTATATTGAATTTGTGGGGCTTTTCTGTTCATTTTGTTGGCATTTTTGCTACACGCCCCCATTAATTTCAGACCCTGACTTTTGGGTACATTTGATCCCCCATAACATAGGGAATACCGGGTACACAAACACACACACTGAGGACAATTTTACACTTCAACTGTTGATGTGGATCCTAATACATTTGGTCGTTACTTGTCAATGTGAAAGCTCTTCTTTTACAATCTGGTCCTCTGTTAGAAACCACATATGTCCTCCTGTGTTTTTTTTCCTATTTACTTGTTGTTTTTTGCAAGCAAAAGTTGAAGGCAAGCTGTGTCATAGATTAGTTAAAGTCATGTGCATCAAGGTCCAGCTAAACAAATAAAAAAGTTGCCATTGGAGTATCTAAGCCTGGTAAAATACTTCTACAACACAAAGCTTGTATGTTCTCTCCTCATGTTTCAGTGTGTTATGTTGTAGGGGTTCAGCAGAGTTACTGGAGGAGTCAGGGGTCCGAGTCTCCCCTTCAGAGTCCGTGACCTCCATCCCCACCTGCATGCCCTTCTCCTGGTTTGGAGAGAAAGACAAAGAGAGAGACAGAGAGCCATCGTCCTCATCCAGCAGTCTCCCACACACCAGTGCAGACGCCAGCGAATACAGCCACAACTCCAAAAAGAAGGTGACAACTACTACTCTCTCAGAGCACTTCTGCTCGGGGATTGATTCTCTTGCATAGATTAAAACTAGTCCAGATCTATTATAGATCTTCAAAACATAATGGCCATGAATGAACTTTTTTGTATGATAACAACTTTATTTATAAAACACTTATCTTAAGATGTGGAATGTGAATTTTGACATTATCATCTTGTTATTTATATTACTCTTAATATCTTGACCCTTGCAGTTCTAGGGCTAAATAATATAAATATTTGGCACTTTCCACACATACGGTATATACGGTATTATATGAGTTGATTTTCTCTTTCTTTTGGTTATTAAAACATTAAACAAGCACAAACATCAAACAAAAAGGATCAAATTAAGATATTAGATATGCTTAAAACTTGATGGTATTCATTCTAAATTAATGTTAGATAATAGTTCAGTGCTTCTCACAGTAAAAGCATGGACTCTTAAAAAAAAAAAAAAAAAAAGTAAAGGGACACCCAATTATATTGTATTCATTAAAAAATAAAAGTAGTGTACATGTTTGGGGTTGGCAAGATTTTTTAAGTCTCTTATAAGTCTCTTATGTTTACCAAGGCTGGCATTCATTTGATCACAAATACAGTAGAAACAGTAATATTGTAACACATTAGAAGTTAATATTAGAATTAAATTTTTTTTAACTTTTATTATATTATTATTATTATTATTATATTTTGATTTATTTTAAATTGTAATTTATTCCTGTGATGACAGCTGAATTTCAGTGTCACATGATTCTTCAAAAATCATTCTAATATGCTGCATTTATTTGAAATATAAATGTTTGGATAATAATGTAAAAGTATTTACTATCACTTTTGATCAATTTAATGCATCCTTGCTAAATAAAAGTATTAATTTCTTCCAAAAAAAATCTTACTGATCCCAAAGTTTTGAACGGTGTGCATATGAACTTCTTATCTAGTGCTGATCATTTCTAGTTAAATGAATGGGAGAACAAACCAGCTTTCTGCCAAACACACGACAAAACTAAATAATAAACAACAAATATCTGGCATCCAGCTGGACTTGCTTTAGTTTGTTTGTAATTGTGAGTTGCCAAGGAGGAAGCAGCATCGAAATGGGTCGAAGCCTGCAGCCATATGGATGTGATATTTCATCCAACTTGAGCCAAACAGACTCAGTCCATGTGTCAGAAAATGAATTCAGCAGCTCTTTGATCCCTCTCCGTTTCATCAGCTCCAGCTGAAGCATGTTTGGTAAAGGTTTGGGACAGTGATGTGATGTCATATTATTGACCCCTTTTCCCGAACAGACAAACCTCTCCTGGTCGTCTCTGTTCAGTCGCTCCTTAGATTTGGTACAGTATGTTTTGTCTTATAAGCGCTCATAGATGTCAAATTTGATTTAGAAATGTAGTGAAATTCTTGCTAAATATCAAACCTCATCTGTCGAGCTTTAATATAGAAACACATTAGTGTGTGTGTGTTTGTTGAATGCAATGCACTAGATGCATGATGCTGCTTCTGATTTATTCAGATTTGATTTGTACACACTCTTTTAAGTGATTATTTTTTCAGCCTTCAAATACAGGCTTTTACTGTCAAATCAACATGTAGATGCATTACACTGCTTATCTGGTTTAGTCAACACAGTCTCATGGAAATTCATAACTATTTTACATAACTGTTATCTCATTTGTATGTTTTTGTACAATCTACTCGCGCCCCAGGGATGGTTGTGTTTATGGGTGGACCTTCATGCTTGCTTTTTTAGTAAAAATTAGGGGTGTAACGGTACACAAATATGATGGTTCAGTACGTACCTCAGTTTTGACGTCACGGTTCGGTATGGTACAGCAGGTGGAAAAACTAAACAAAATAACTTTTTTTATATACGTTAAACAGTTTTTTACTGAACAAATTGCTCTTTCTTTAAATAAATTCAGATACAATTCAAATTTTCCTAGGGATAAAAATCTGCCTCAGCTTCTTCTAAACTATAGGGAGTCCTTTTACATTACTATAAGGTTGCAATTAAACTTAAATTTAATTATTTATTTTTAAATATATTTTATAACTTAAATTGTATGCAAACATGGTAATTGCACATAATGCAGTTTTTAAATTAACTTCTAAATGATACAATTGCTATTTTTTTGTTGAACTAGGCCTATAATCATTTACACAGTGGCTGTCATAACTTGTTTCATAACAGATTTATTTATTAAACGTACGTTAAATAATTAAGACATCACTAACAGGTAAAGTAAAATATAAAGTATATAGTCTTAATATTTTGTGAAATGTTCTTTATAGACTTGGACACTGACTTGTCTGAGGTAAATGATATGCTACATTTTTGTTTACAAAGCTGTTTTATTGATGTCTTTCCACAGTTAAAACACTGATTGAGCAATTACATGAGGCATGGGATGTTCATTCATGTTTATTTCACATTAAAACTAGTAGTTTTAAGAGGAAGGGATGGTTACGCTCACTTGCAATCTGAACTGAGGCATTTATATGGCGATCTGTCGCATCACAAAGGCATTTATTGTTTGAATTTCCTGAAAAAAAAAATTTTTATTTTTTAAAATCTCTGATTTGTTCACATTCATGCCGAACCGAAAAACCCCTTACCAAAAATTTTCAGTACGAATACGTGTACCGTTACACCCCTAATAAAAATCATACATCATACAAATTCATAAGAAATCTCCACCTCATAAAATAGTTGCGTTTTCATGTGAGATTGGGTTGGATTTAGTATATTGCTCTGTCTTGTGCTGTTACAGTATGTTGTAGTTGTCGCTAAAAAGTAGCTGTAGGTAGGTGGTGGTCATCCGATATGAGTTATAAATACTCAATGTAATGCAATATTAATAGATTAATTGATTACACTATTTTAATTGATCTTCATTTTGATGAACCAGCAACTCTGTTTTATTTGAGTGTTAATTGTCTAAAAATAAATAGCAGTTGAATTTTATAGTTTGGACTTGTTAATTTTAACCTGACAACCAACTGACATGTTTTCCTGTAAGCTTTAGCGCTTTTAGAACATTTTTGGTTGAGAGATTGTATTCCTGAAAGGAATAGTTCACCCAAAAATTAAATTTTTGTCATTTACTCACCCTCATTTTGTTTTAAACCTGTATGAATTTCTTTCCTATGTTGAACATAAAATAATATATTTTGAAGAATGCTGGTAATCAAACAGTTGATGGTCCCTATTGACTTCCCCTACTATGGAAGTCAGTGGGGTCTGACAACTGTTTGGTTCTTCAGAATATATACAGAGTTCTGGCATGAAACTCTAGATGGGGCATTCCGATAGGTCTAACTCAATCTGACCTAATGACATCATTATCACATGGCACAGCTGATTGGTTCTCTCCTATATCGGTAGCCAATGAGCTCTCTGGTCAACATTCCAAATATATGATTATTGCTTGTTGTAGCAGTTTTGCAGCATGCTTCAGAAATCCCCCACCTTCCCCAGCTCCACCTGTATAGATCTGCTACGAGGTGATTCATGTATAGGGCTGCAACGATTAGTCGACATTATCGACAACGTCGACAATAAAAAAAAAAATTGTCAACAAATATTTTTGTCGAGTAGTCGTTAGACTTAATGTAAGAGCCTGCAATACTGCGGTTTGACCAGTGTGGCGCTGTAGCGCAAGTGTGTAGTTCAGCCCTCCTGGATGCCTTTTAAGAGAAGACGACACACACAGCACTTCAGAGAATGTGCATCCGAACTTTGATTATGTAAATATATATATTGCGCGCTTTTCTCTCAGTAACGAAATAAACAACAAAAACTGACAGCAGTGTGAAAGCAGCAGTTAATAATACATCTGATTGCAACGATGTGTGTGTTTGCATGAGCTCTGCAGTTCGTAACGTTACTCCAGTAAAGTCCGGTCACATCATGTTTATTTATATAGTACTTTATGCAATAGATAGCCTTAAATCAAGGAGCTTTACGGTATTAAACATGAAAAACCAGAGCCAGTGTCACTTTCAGTTAGAATTACAACTTGATTTTCTGTTATAAAGCAGCTCTCCAGTGTGGAGCTAGCTAATGATAAAATATTTGTATTAGTGGGGAAAAAAATTAATTAAAGAGAGAGTTTGGTTTACAGAGATCAAAGCTTGATCTATCTCAGGACTGTTTTGGTTATCATAACCCTATAAGGTATTTTAAGACATTATGTTGTGAATAAAATAGTCTATCCAAAGCGTCTTATCACTTACCTTTATTTTCTTTCTTATCTATATGACTTGCAAAAGGAGATGTTAGGCAGAATGTGCAAGATGTGTCATTCAGTTACTTTTTCATGTAGCTAATTAAATGGTGAGAGAGTGTTTCTGTCTGGCATCTCATTTTGTGTGCCAAATACATCTATTTGTATAATGAATTGGTAACACTTTACAATAAGTTATCATTTGTTAACATTAGTTAATGAATTAACATCAATGAATTAATCTTTGTTAATGTTAATTAATAAAAAACAGTTGTTAATTGTTTGTTCATGTTAGTTCAGTGCATTTTACCAATGTTAAAAACACATGATTTTTAGAAATGCATTAGTAAATGCTGAAATTAACATTAACTAAGATTAACAAATGGTGTTCAAGTATTGTTCATTCTTAGTTCACGTTAACTAATGAACCTTATTGTAAAGTGTTACCAATCAATTAATTGTATAATAATTGTAATTACATATTACATAATATAACTTTTATAAAGTTGAAGTGACCTTTATGTTAGAATATGTATAACTTAATATTTTAACTAATTGCAAAAGCTGAATAATCCATCAAAGTCTACTGATTAATCAGTGAAATAATCACTTGTTGCAGCCCTATTCATGTATGCTATAGGGGGTTATTTCATGTATGTTATATTTGCAGCAGCAGTATTTCTTACATGCTCACAGCAGCATGTTGTGGATGTATTGGCAGTAGCAAGTCTCGGGACTTGCTCTGCAGCAGCGTAGCAGATCTATTCTGCCAAGACCAAAAACATTAACATTGTCATGTACATTACCATACCAATCGCGCCGAGAGTTGTCATGACAGAACTTTTTGTGTTCAACATTAGAATGAAACTCATACATGTTTCGAATGTCATGAGGGTGAGTAAATGACCACTTTCATTTTTGGATTAACTATTCTTCTAAATTTACATGTACTGTAGCTGATGCTGTTTATAAATTAATCAAGATCAAATCGAGATCAAAATCAGATGGAATCAAGAGCTTGTGAATCAGAATCAAACTGATTCATAAAATCTGTGTCAATATCCAGTATCAATACTTTTAAATAATGAAGATTTCTTATAACTCAAAATATGTGAAAACAGATCATGTCTACTTTTTTTTACCCAAAATTTTACCCAAATGTTTGTTGATTAATCAGTCTGGTCAGTGTATCGGTCTGACACTTCCAGTAGTCATTTTGAAGGACTGTTGATGATGTTACACTTGCTGACAAGTTCTTTTCTCTGAAGCTCATTCTTTTGGTTTAAAGAGCTGAAGCTCCCCAATCCTTGTGTTCGGATAACAAATCCTGCTCTCTGTGCCCATTCCAGAGTTTGTCAGTGCTAGATGATTCGAACCCCAGCAGTCCTGCTTCCGATCTTTCTGGGCTGGTGGTGGAGCCCAACCTGTCAGGCCGCTCTCATACATTAACCTTCTCCTCCAGCGAGGTGAGTGCAGATCAGACATGATGCTCTCACCGCCGTTCATTTGCACGCGTTTGCTGCCATAAACAGGCCGCCTGGAAGGTCAAGTATGGTCTCGTGCCACCCGCTCTTCACTCGTGTCATTCCTGTGTTGTAGTTATTTTTAGTGTGAAGTATGCATGTGTGTGCTGATGGTGTTTTCATGTGGCTGATCACAGTAGTGTTTGTTTTGCATGACCGAGAGGATTACATGCATGCTTGATGTTGTGTGAGGTAACATTCACTCCATCTTCTGTGCACAGAAATCATCCCACATTCATATATTCTACAGTAACCAAAAAGTAGGTGCATTAAATAAAATGATGCCTGTTTAGGACCATGAGATTCACCTGGCTGATTTGTGTGTGTATTAGATTCTGGATGAGGAGCCTTGTTCTGGAGGGAAGGAGTATCACTGGCAGAACCGTCCTGTCTCTGACTGGACGTCCCAGCAAGTGTGTCATTGGCTGATGGGTATGAACATGGATCAGTACACACCTGAGTTCAGCACACAGGCCATTGATGGACAGCAGCTCCTCAACCTGGACAGTGACAGACTGAAGGTTAGTAGGATGTGCTCTCATGGATGTATTTGGAAGAGAACTGTTTCTAATCTGACATAAACCGGCATTAGTGTAGCCTTAAATACATGTGTATGTATTGTAATTAGAAATATCTTTTTATTTTGGCTCACTTTGAATGCTTAGACATTACTGTTTTTTTTTTTTTTTTAAGGGGTCATCGGATGCAAAATTCACTTTATGTGTTGTTTGAACATAAATGTGTGTTGGAAGTGTGTGTACACATCCACCCTATAATGATAAAAATCCACCCAGTGTTTTTTTTAAATCCTCTTTCTCAAATCAGGCTGTTCTGAGATTCCTGTCAGAATGACGTAGTTCTTCTTTAGATTAGTTGATAGTTGATTGACAAGACCGTCTTACCTTAGACCCGCCATGAGTGAGCTGAGAGCTGTCCGCCATTGTGTCGACTCCAGTGCAGGGGAAGACAAGAACGTCAATTAAGCGATTGAGGTGTTTTGTTGTTGGATGTAATAATGAACCTAGCAGTCGTCATTTACTCCCGACATCTGAGCCGCTGAAGATGCAGAGGATTTTATTTCCATTGTATAAATAATATGTATTTAAAAAAGTAATTGTAGTCTGATTATGAGAATTAAACACATTATAATCTAATTACAAGTATTTAATTTTTGGAATCTGATTGTTTAATTAAAATTTAATATAATCAGTTACTACCCAGCACTGATAACAAAACACATTTATGGATACACGTTTTGTGGAAATGTTATTTAAAAAGTACTGAATATGTAATGGTCCTTGGGATAATTAAAAAAATAATGGTAGACTTATCAGAAACGATATATTTAGATTTTTTTCACATTTAATATTTCAGCTTAAATAAACTGCAATGAAAAAAATACTGTTTTATCTATATCTGTAAGACATGTTTTTGTCCCAGTATAAACAACGAAAGCATTCAGAACTGTAAATTTTAAAAAGTAAATTTTATTTATAGGCCTATATGCCTTGCGAAAGTATTCATACCCCTTCATTTTTTTTTTTTTTTTTTTTTTCATGTTTTATGTTGCTGTCTTATGTTAAACTGCTTTAAATTACTTTTTTCCACATCTACACTCCATACACTATAATGGTAAAGCAACAACAACAAAAAAAACATCTTTTGCAAATTTATTAAAAATAAAAAACTTAAATGATTCCATTGCATAAGTACTCATACCCTTATCTGGGACAGTTGGAATTTATCTCAGGAGCATTCATATTGCTTGTAGGTGTTACTAGACTTTGAGTGAAGGTAACCTGTGGCAAATTCAATTGAATGGGTATGATTTGGAAAGGCACGCGTCTTAATAAAAGGTCCAACAGCTCATAATGCATATCAGAGCAAAAACCAAGCCCTGTGGTCAAAATAACAGTCTGTAGAGCTCAGAAACAGATTTGCGTCAAGCCACACATCTGAGGAAGAAAAATAATTCTGCTTCATTGAAGGGTCACAGAAGCATGTAGTCTCTGTTACCCTTAATGGAAGAAGTTTGAAACAACCAGGATTCTTCTTAGAACTGGCCTCCTGGCCAAACTGAGCAATTGATGGAGAAGGGCTTTGGTTAGAGTGGTGACGAAGAACCTGATGGTCACTCTAGTTGAGCTCCATAATCATGATGGAGAAATCTACAGAAGGACAAACACCACTGCAACACTCCATCGATCTGGTCTTTATGGCAGTGTGGCAAGACTCAATCCTCTCTTCAGTGTAGACACATGAAAACACACTTAAAATTAGAAGGAAAAAAAAGCACCTAAAGGACCCTCAGACTGTGAGAAATAATATTCTCTGATGAACCTCAATTCCAAGCATCATGTTTGAAGGAAAGCAGGCACTGCTCATCACATGCAGAGTACCATCCCAAAAGTAAAGTGTACTGGAAGCAGCCTCATGCTGTCGGGCTGTTTTTCAGCGGCAGGGACTGAGGGACTCGTCAGAGTAGAAGAAAAGTTAGATGCACCAAAATATAGAGATAGCCTTAATGAGAATCCAGTCCAGAGCATTCAGAACCTCAGACGGGCAGAAGGTTTACCTTCCAACAGGACACAATGGACCTAAACACACAGCAAGGAGTGGCCCAGCCAGAGCCTGAGCTTGAACCCAATCAAATATTTCTGGAGAAACCTGAAAATGTGCGTCTGCCCCATCCAACCTGACAGAGCTTGAGAGGTGAAGAGGTGAGGAGAAGAATAGCAGATAATTGTCAAATGCTGATGAGCAAAGCTTGTTACATCAAACAAAAAAGACTTAAGGCTGAAAAGGTGCTTCAGCTAAATATTTAGTTATGAATACTTATGTACTTATTGTAATTAATTTACAAAGTTGTGACAATTCTGTTTTTGCTTTGTCAATATGGTGTATGGAGTGTAGACTGATGTAGAAATTTTTTTTTTAAAGCAGTTAACATAAGGCAGCAACATAACAAAACGTGAAAAAAAAATGAAGGGGTATGAATACTTTCGCAAGGCACTGTATATATAGTGCGTGCGTAATTATTTTGTAGGTTGATATTCTGATTATATTTTTCCAAGCACATATGAGCAATTTCAAACCACATCAATCTTAATTACTACTATTCATTTTACATATAATGTAAGTTATATATGATTGTTAACAAGGGCTGGAAGCGAACAATGCCTTATATTCAGGTGTGCATAATTAAGCAGGGTCATTTTTATAGGTAAAATGGGCCAAAAAGAGATTTAACTCGCACTGAAAAGTCTAAAATTATTAAATGCCCACGAGAAGGATGCAATACTAGAAATTGCTAAATTTAAGGTGTGACCATCGGACAGTGAAATGCTCATTGGGTTAGCAGAGCTAGAAAAAAAAACAGGTGATGTTTCAAGATTCTTTACCTAACCTAATTCACACTGCACGATTTTAGCCCTGATATTCATATATAAAATTAAACATAAAAGGGGGCTAGGGATTTTCCTGTAAATAATATTCTTCTATAAAAGGACAGAAGATTGATTGCATTTTTATTTTTAATCACTTTGGGGGCTTTTATAGGTTATAAGAAGTATACTCATTATAAAATGCACAAAACGTTGGTTTCACTTTCAAATACTTGGATTAGTGTATATAAAATTTTCCAAGCAGAAGTATGTTGTTAACAAGGAAGTCATCTTTGTTAATTAGGCTATTGTGTGTTCGGGGAGGACTTATAGACCACATTCTTTCAGAAAATGCATTTGACAATACTCTAAATTTTAAAAGTGCATTAAGATCACTGCAAGATGTTGCTTAATTGTATTTTGTCATCTGCTGACACACTTGTGTTTAAGGATGGTTTGCAATGCTCTCCACAGGCTCTGGGTGTTTCCAGTCAGAATGACCGAGCCACCATCAAGAAGAAACTGAAGGAGATGAAGAAAGCACAAGAGAAGATGGAGAAACAGCGGGAAAAGCGTGAGAAAGAGGCTAGACGCAGCGGACGGCTGCCTGCCAGCATTGACTCTGTGTGCTGATGATGTTCAGTGCATCAACTTGTCTTTTATTCGTCTTAATTCTTGACACAATCATCGGCAGACTGTTACAACACATATGAGCCATTCTAGAGGAGTTGCTATGAATACGGTCAGTAACTCATTAATAACAGTCAGACGGTCGAGCTGAAACACTAATGAAGCTGCTTACGAGATCATATTTTATTCTGTTCACTTCAGTCTGTGCAGCACAAATATGAGCAGAAATATACTGTTCATCTACAGGTAGTGAATTTACTAAGAAAGGTGTTGTACCCATCTGTGGGCATGTTGCCTTCACTGTAAAAGAAAAAAACAATTAATCAGTATTTTGTCGTCTTTTTTTTTTTTTAAGTAAAATATCTCAGCAGCCCTAAAACAAGATAAATGTATTTGCATAAGAAAAGAAAAAGTTACACATTCAGACAGATTTTTTGAGAATATACTAAATTTAGTTAAATGTATATTTTTGTTAAATTTCCAGAAGAAATTGCATTTAATTTATTCTCTGAAAGCAAATTAATGTATCCTAAGAATGTTTAGATCATTTTACTGGAAAACAAGACAAAATACTGATTAAGAAAAATCTTTTTTCAGTGTTCTAAGTGAGATATTAGACTAGCTTGTAAGAAAATCAATATGGCAATTCATAGCAGACCAATTTTTTTTATTAATTTTAATTGTATTTTATGATACCACTGTAGGGCCTATTTAAAAAAAAAAAAAAAAATAACTTGCTAAGGGATATATAAATATTCAGATGCCTATTTTCACAACTTTGCCACTAATATTGTGGCACAAATAGTGCTTTCAAAAAAGATTTTGTATTGTATTTTAGGAGTACTTCTGTGGCCTGTGGTGTATGGTGTTAAACGGGTCACTTTGCTGGATCCTTGTACAGTCAAGTAATACTGAGCACTATATTTTTACTGAAACAAAAGGGGAATGTGGTTTATAAATGTGCAAATGAAATATTTTATACACAACTATTAGCATAGCTTTATTAGCATAGCTTAAGGAAGGGACATTAACTTTTGTACACATTTTCTACTAAGTAGAATAGCTTGTTGGTTAAACCATTTTGCTAATTCTGAAAAGCAGAGAGTGAAACTCAAAGTGAAAGGTGTTTGTATATCTCGTTTGTTGTTTTTATTTGAAAGGTACTGCTTTAATGTTATGGATATGGGTTAAAAATACATACTTGTTACACAATGTAGCATATAGTTAACTTTTATTAGTGACCATGGCCCAAATTGTATTTGACTAACAGAAGCTGTAATGAATTTAAGTAGGCCTACTGGATAATCATCTGATTGTAAGCGTCGTTTTAAAAGAGTGCTCATGTCATCGTGTCCCGTGGTTATATTTTTGTAACCTTGTAAAATAGATGATTTTGAACAGACAAAAATCAAGCTATCTGGTACAAAGTGCATAAGCTGCAAAATAAATGCTTTCACTTCTTGTAAAAGAAAAGACTGTGTGTGTTCAATCCAAAATCCGGCTCCCTTCACACTAGATCCATGTTCAAAAAGTAAAAATGGATAAAGCCTGTTCAGTCACTGCTGAATTACCTTTTAAATCAAACGCTTTCGAAGCACTGCGAATCATTTGCTCAGTTCAAACCTGATTCTGTGTATGGACCTGCCAAAGTCACGTGATTTCATTAAACGAACTGATCACGGATCAGCTTTATACATTTGCAGATATTTTGAGACACATTTGTATAAAAAGAAGATTAGTAGATAATGGTCTCTAATAGCCAAGCCCTGCAACTTAATAAAAGAACACATAGGCTACAGGAACTTAATATTTAATGGTATTTGATTTTGTAAATTGCATTTAGTAGATTACACTTTCAATAAAACATTTAGAATGGGTTTGCAAAAGCTGTTTTTTTTTTGCATTTACACGTTCTGACCAGCAGGCGTCACCAGCATGTGTCGATTGGAGGCCCTCAAAACAGTGAATCATTCATTACTGCACACTCAAGTCATGAAAAACATCCTACAGCTGTGTTTGAAAGTGTAAAATACGTTTGTCATGAGGCTGCAGTTACAGTCTGTCTCACTGTACTCATAGTACTTTATTGAAACAGGATGAGATTCAAACTACTTAACACTCGTTTAAAACTGGTCAAAAGACGATTCATTTGCGTTTGTTCCTCTTTTTTGTCCTTTAAGTGCCTGCAATGTTAATTAGTTGAAGCTGAATATATTCTAGTGGGGTTAAGCATTTAACACTTTCAACCCCTTCACACTACATTCTCACACTTTCTTTAGAAAAAGCGATATGTTATACATGGGACAGTACAAGGAACGTGAAGTCCCAGTTATGCTGGTATATATTATAGCCCACAACTGCGTGACACAAACTTGATTTCCAAATCACAATGTGTAAGTTTAAAGCAAAAATGATCAAGATGACCCAAAAAATAAATACGGACTTATCCATTCAAACGTAAGATAAATAAGTCATGAAACTCATACTGGTATTGAGTCACACTCAAAATACACCAGAATTACAAAAGCCTAACTGTCTATCTGGGATATGATGGCACTAGCAACACCTGTGCTAACTTACAATACTGGTACCACATGGTACAGTGCAAAACTTTTTCATTAGAACATCCTAGAAACATTTAGTGTTTCAGCATGCTCTTATGTATTCCCAGTCTCTTGTTACTTTTCGGTCCTCTATCCTGATCTACACGGGGCAGACAGATGAAGATAAGATGCTTTATTGAGTCTGGTGAAAGGTGCGAGAGGGGAGACTGGGCAAGCGCATCCACAACACAAGCAGCGAGATCAGACTAGAAGCTGCGGTAGGTGGACATGTCCTTGGGTTCTTTGCTGGGGACACACCAGTCATCCGCTTCATGGATGGTTTTATAATGCTTCCAAGCGGATTTGTTGTAAACGGGAAGCCTCTCGATGGACTCAGTGGACAAAGCCTTCAGGGATTAAAATACATTATTATAAATGGAATCCAGAAATGAGAGAGAATATAAATGAAGCATTATTTCAATAAATAACCAAAACAGTAATTATCATTTCAATAATAATTATTAATATTATTATTATAGTTAGGCTATTATTATTATTATTATTATAATACACAATTGATCAAAAATTTGGGGTTGGTAAGATTAAAAAAAAACTGTAAAAACAGTAATATTATAAAATTATTAAAATTTGTTTTCTTTTTGAATATATGTTCAAATGTAATGTATTCCTCTGATCAAAGCTGAATTTTCAGTATCATTACTCCAGTCTTCAGTGTCACATTATCCTTCAGAAATCATTCTAATATGCTGATTTACTGCTCGAGAAACATTTCTTATTATTGTCCATGTTGAAAACAGTTGTGCTTTCTCATATTTTTCTGAAAAGCATTAAACTGTTTCTGAGTTTTAGGATCATTAAGGTTTTTTGGGGGGGTTTTTTGCAGAGACAATTCAAATGTTGGCTTTTCATCATTTTGTTATATTTTGTGTTTTTCATCATATTTTTACACATTACTGTAATGACACCGACATTTTTTGCATTGCTGTTAAAGCAATATCAAAAAATAATGTCAATGCAAAAAATCTCCTAAAATATAATTATGCAAATAATTATAATGAAAATACATAGATTTGGGAGGATGAAAACCAGAGGTTATTATATAAGGTTAAGAGTTACAGACAGATGTACTCACTCTGATATAAATGACAGCATCTGTGCCAAATCCCTCCATGGAGTAGAGCTTTAGGTCACCTTGGAAATATCTGGCGTAAAGTCTGGAGATGGGCAGCCCATAACCAAAACCAGCCTGAGACCACAAGACAACACATGCCATCAACATAGCAAAGATATATTGTGGGTGCTTTAACAGGTCATTTAAGACAGGTAATTCAAAACGATGTATTTGCCAATTTTTACTGATAGACAAGTTGAAACAGAAATAATGCAGACAAAACAGGGAGAATGGGATCAAGAAATGCAGGTTACAACTTGCTACATCATTTGTCTGAGCATGTAAGCCAATCGCTAAGCCACAGCTACTACAACCCTTCAGTTTCTGAGCATTAAAAAATGAAACCAAAAGAAAGTGGGACCCTGGGATGTGGACTGTACTGAGAGTATGTTCAGATTTCAGAGATGTCCCATACTGACCAGAGGAGTGGCTCGAGACGTGTCCATCTGAGGACGAGGTGCAGTGGAGTATGTGTATGTAAACAACCTGTCAATCTTCCTCAGCGGGACTCCGCCTCCATGATCACTGACCTGACAGAACAACATGATTCACATTAAACCAGGTTTTATTGTTTAATGGCCTATTATCTATCAAAGATTCTACCATTACATTAAGTGCAGATTTACACCAGCTTTCAAATGTTTGGGGTTGGCTGCATTTATTTGATCAAAAATGCAATAAAATAATTGTTTTCAAGTTGAATATATTTTAAAATATAATTTATTCCTGTGATGTTAAAGCTGAATTTTCAGCATCATAACTACAGTCTTCAGTGTCACATGATACTCCAGAAATCATTCTAATATGCTGATTTGATGCTCAAGAAACATTTCTGATTATCATCATCAATGTTAAAAACAATTTCTGTGGAAACGTGATAATTTTTTTCAGGATTCTTGAGCAGCATTTATTTGAAATAGAAATATTTTCGTAACATTATAAATGTCTTTACTGGCATGTTTGATCAATTTAATGCATCCATGCTGAAATAAAGAAAGAGAACCCAAACTTTTAAATGGTAATTTTAGGAACACTGTGATTTATGGTATGCAGTATAATTAACATGAATCCAGCTGGCCGTTTGGTTAAGTTTAGGAGTTACCACAGATTTGACCACAGCCGCTCTGTCTGACTCTGTACCTTCACAGTCAGGTCCTCTTGGCCGAGGACGATCTGCACATGCACTGGAGGATATTCCATGGCATCTTCATAAAGTTCCATGGTAGCGCGCATGGCATTCTGCAGGAGTCACACAACATATTTATAGCTCAGCACACTGCTGCTCACCTAAAAGAGCAACACCATTCACTGTACATCATGTGACACAACATCATACGCAATCTAAAACTCAATATTAACTCTACTCAGAACTTTGGGCAAATATTCTCGCCAGATGAGTGCATACTTCAATATTTATGCAGTGAGAACTGAAGTACAGCACCTTAAAGAGCTCAAACACCATGTGGTACAGATGAGACGGCACATAAACCACAGCAATGGGTTTATCAGGTCCTTTAACTGCAGAGGAAACACATGAGACACAGCAGTCACACTTCTGACCATCCATGTGGAAACCTGACGGTTTACAAATCATTAAAGGTGGGGTAAGCGATTTCTGGAAGCCAATGTTGATATTTGAAATCACCAAAACAAACACGCCCCTACCCCAAAAGGGTCTCGCCCCTATTTTCATAGCTCCGCCCCACACATACGTAGCCTACGCAACCCAAGCAATGATTAGTTATGTGAAATAAAGCAAAACCAAAGTTACCGTGTCTACACTGGATGCGAGCCAAGTGACAAAATACAAGGCTATAGAAGTCATTATAATAATCAGTGATGTTCTCTACACTGGATACTGCGTGGTGCGACGAATCTCCGACAAATCTATCGCGTCCAGTGTAGGCAGACTTTAGCTGTTGCGGCGCGGTGCGTCCGGTGTAGACACGGTTGTTACTCACCTATCGAGAAGTACCAAAGCAACCTCAGCATCCGATCACAGGCCTTCCGCTCCTTAAGTTCTCTCGAGCGCTGGAAAGCTGATCCGATATTTACACGGATCCTACTTCTTGCCTCATCGTTCCGCAAACGTGTTTTTTATTCGCCATCTCTATCTTTCTGTAGCTCGGCTCGGCTGTTCACTGAACACTCTCTACTCCACATCATGAGCAGACACACCCCTTACTGCTGATTGACTACAAGTTTGTTTTGGTACTCTGCCCCGACTCAGTTTTCTAAAGGGTTTTTGAAAAAATACATACCCCACCTTTAATTCAGTTACATTACTTGTAGTAAATGTGCAGCAGGAAGTTACCGTTGAATTCTTCCAGTACCAACTCAGGTGAGTTCATATAATACCGGTCGCAAAGGTTACGGGCATTTTCATAAGCATCTGAAATACAGTAACAGGTAAAAGTTTAAATATTGAATAATTAAATAATGTTTCATAGATTCTGAAGAAAATATAAATGGTGCTTGTCAAGGCAAAAGTTGGTGTCGTGATTCCAATGTGTTGTGGCTGTTTGCCAGGGCATTGCTACATTCTGTCTTAACGTGTTTTGGGAGGTTGCTAGGGCATTCAGATCACATTTCAACTCAAAAGTTATAAATTAATTAATTAATTAATATGGCTTAAATGAAGTCTACAAAGCACCCCTTTCCTCATTTTCATTACTGTAATGCAGAAAAAATTATGAAAAATGTATTCATACATTTAATCAAATCCTTAATTATCGCTACATGTTTTTGAGATGGATAGATCACGGTCACCTTTCACGACATCAGTGACACGACAGCTGGGGTCAATGCTGCCGATCTCTTTGGGATGAGCAGGATTGTCACATATCTTTTCCCCAAACAGAAGAGCTGGAAACACACAGACATCATGTTATTGACATTTAATCCTCTCACTGGTGGTGAAACAACATAGCTCGACGTTTACTGGGTGACCGATCTGTGAAACTTGTAAACATGTCAGTCAGTGCTGCTAATCCAAGCTACATGTTCCAGAAGCCCCATTCATCGGACTGTACACTTCTGCTGTCCATAATGGAACCCATTATAAAGCGTCACAGAGCACTAGATGTGTATGTGTGTGTGTGTGTGTGTGTGTGTGTGTGTGTCTCTCACTGTGCTGGTTCAGGAGCATTCTGATTGAGATCCTGCTCATGTAGAACCGGTCCAGGAAGTACTGGATGTTCTGGCTGGTAATGGGGTCGGTCCCGTAGGTCTCCTTATATTCCACCACTCCTTGAGCCATGGTGGGCACCACATCATTGTGGCGGTTTCTGATTTTAATGACAGCATCTGTGAAGCTAAAACATCAGAAATGTGCGTGTGTTCGTTAGCACAGGTAGGACTGGAAGGTAGAGGGCTTCATGGGCCCACTTGGATTGAGACCCAAGTGCATTTGGGTTCAAAATTTAGATGGGTGCTTTTGACATGGGTCGGGTCTGATATTAGTTGCCTTGGGTTTGGGATCATTTTAAATAAAAGCAGTTTTATCAAATAGACCCAAGTTATTTTAAAACATGCCAACCTTTCATTTCTCATTTTGAGCATTTAGCAATATTTTATTATGTAAAACAAATACATATCAATAATTCTATGCTATTACTATTATTATCCCCCTTCTTCTCTGTCAATCCATGCTTCTATGTAAATGACCAAACCCTACAGTACAGATGCATGTAGCAGCAACATGTGATGACATGTTTTCATAGTTATTAATATTGTAATTCTAACAAAACTATTTTTTTTTTTTTTTTTTGTTAACTGCTGCATGAGTGTTTCTAATAAAGTGATGGCATGATGGCAAATTTGAAATCTTTCATTTATATGTATATATATATATATACACACACACACACACACACACTGAACAAAATTAAACGCAAAAACTTTTTGCCCCCATTTTTCATGAGCTGAACTCAAAGATCTAAAACTTTTTCTATGTACACAAAAGGCCTATTTCTCTCAAATATTGTTCACAAATCTGTCTAAATCTGTGTTAGTGAGCACTCTCATTTGCCGAGATAATCCATCCACCTCACAGGTGTGGCATATCAAGATGCTGATTAGACAGCATGATTATTGCACAGGTGTGCCTTAGGCCGGCCACAATAAAAGGCCACTCTAAAATGTGCAGTCAGTGAGGTCCGAAAACCAGTCAGTATCTGGTGTGACCACCATTTTCCTCACGCAGTGCAACACATCTCCTTCGCATAGAGTTGATCAGGTTGTCCACTCCTCTTCAATGGCTGTGCGAAGTTGCTGGATATTGACAGGAACTGGAACACGCTGTCGTATACGCCAATCCAGAGCATCACAAACATGCTCAATAGGTGGCATGTCCGGTGAGTATGCTGACCATGCAAAAACTGGGATGTTTTCAGCTTCCAGGAATTGTGTACAGATCTTTGCAACATGGGGCCGTGCATTATTATGCTGCAACATGAGGTGATGGTCGTGGATGAATGGCACAACAATGGGCCTCTGGATCTCGTCACGGTATCTCTGTGCATTCAAAATGCCATCAATAAAATGCACCTGTGTTCGTTGTCCATAACGCACGTCTACCCATACCATAACCCCACCGCCACCATGTACCACTCGATCCACAACGTTGACATCAGCAAAGCGCTCACCCACACAACGCCATACACGCTGTCTGCCATCTGCCCTGTACAGTGAAAACCAGGATTCATCCGTGAAGAGAACCCCTCTCCAAAGTGCCATCGAATGTGAGCATTTGCCCACTCAAGTCAGTTACAACGACGAACTGTAGTCAGGTCGAGACCCCGATGAGGACGACGAGCATGCAGATGAGCTTCCCTGAGACGGTTTCTGACAGTTTATGCAGAAATTCTTTGGTTATGCAAACCGATTGTTGCAGCAGCTGTCCGGGTGGCTGATTTCAGACGATCTTGGAGGTGAAGATGCTGGATGTGGAGGTCCTGGGCTGGTGTGGTTACACGTGGTCTGCGGTTGTGAGGTCGGTTGGATGTACTGCCAAATTCTCTGAAATGCCTTTGGAGACGGCTTATGGTAGAGAAATGAACATTCAATTCACGTGCAAACAGCTCTGGTGGACATTCCTGCAGTCAGCATGCCAATTGCACGATCCCTCAAAACTTGCGACATCTGTGGCATTGTGCTGTGTGATAAAACTGCACATTTTAGAGTGGCCTTTTATTGTGGCCAGCCTAAGGCACACCTGTGCAATAATCATGCTGTCTAATCAGCATCTTGATATGCCACACCTGTGAGGTGGATGGATTATCTCGGCAAAGGAGAAGTGCTCACTAACACAGATTTAGACAGATTTGTGAACAATATTTGAGAGAAATAGGCCTTTTGTGTACGTAGAATCAGTCTTAGATCTTTGAGTTCAGCTCATGAAAAATGGGGGCAAAAACAAAAGGTGTTGCATTTATAATTTTGTTCAGTGTATGTATGTATGTATGCATATGTAAATACAGAAGTGAGTACACCCCTCACATTTTTGTAAATATTTTATTATATCTTTTCATGTGACAACACTGAAGAAATGACACTTTGCTACAATGTAAAGTAGTGAGTGTACAGCTTGTATAACTGCAAATTTGCTGTCCCCTCAAAATAACTCAACACACAGCCATTAATGTCTAAACCGCTGGCTACAAAAGTGAGTACACCCCTAAGTTAAAATGTCCAAATTGGGCCCAAAGTGTCAATATTTTGTGTGGCCATCATTATTTTCCAGCACTGCCTTAACCCTCTTGGGCATGGAGTTCAACAGAACTTCATAGGTTGCCACTGGAGTCCTCTTCCACTCCTCCATGACGACATCACAGAGCCGGTGGATGTTAGAGACCTTGCGCTCCTCCACCTTCCGTTTGAGGATACCCCACAGATGCTCAATAGGGTTTAGGTCTGGAGACATTAGGGCTGGGTATTGTGACCAATTCTGCGATTCGATTCGATTCTTATTTTTATGGTTTCGATTCTATTCAATTCGATATCGATTAGCTATCAATATTTCATTTAAAATGTTAGTTTTGCAGACATGGGATCCATATTTTGATATAAATGCTGGTAACTGAAACTCTCCTACTTAAGTTTATTACTGAAATACACATCTACATTAATAATAGGGTGCACGCAGTTGTTTTTTTTAGTGGAGCAATTCAAAAGATGGTGACACCTTCAGGATGAGAGGTGAATATTCATATCCTCTTACGTGAAGCACGCGCATTAAGAATCGATTCAGGGCTTTCCGAATCGATATCGTTGCGTTAAACTGAAGATCGATTAAAATCGGAGAATCGATATTTTTTACCCAGCCCTAGGAGACATGCTTGGTCAGTCCATCACCTTTGCCCTCAGCTTCTTTAGCAAGGCAGTGGTCGTCTTGGAGGTGTGTTTGGGGTCGTTATCATGTTGGAATCAGAGAGGGGATCATGCTCTGCTTCAGTATGTTGGCATTCATATTTCCCTCAATGAACTGTAGCTCCCCAGTGCCGGCAGCACTCATGCAGCCCCAGACCATTACACTCCTACCTGTAAGCAAGACACACTTGTCTTTGTACTCCTCAACTGGTTGCCGCCACACACGCATTGACACCATCTGAACCAAATAAGTTTATCATGGTCTCATCAGACCACAGGACATGGTTCCAGTAATCTATGTCTTAGTCTGCTTGTTTTCAAAAAACTGTTTGCGGGCTTTCTTGTGCATCGTCTTTAGAAGAGGCTTCCTTCTGGGACGACAGCCATGTAGACCACTTTGATGCAGTGTGCAGCGTATGGTCTGAGCACTGACAGGCTGACCCCCCACCCCTTCAACCTCTGCAGCAATGCTGGCAGCACTCATATGTCTATTTCCCCAACACAAGCTCTGGATATGATGCTGAGCATGTGCACTCAACTTCTTTGGTCGATCATGGCGAGGCCTGTTCTGAGTGGAACCTGTCCTGTTAAACCGCTATATGGTCTTGGCCACCGTGCTGCAGCTCAGTTTCAGGGTCTTGGCAATCTTCTTATAGCCTACGCCATCTTTATGTAGAGCAACAATTCTTTTTTTCAGATCCTCATAGAGTTCTTTGCCATGAGGTGCCATGTTGAACTTCCAGTGACCAGTATGAGAAGGTGAGAGCGATAACACCAAAATTTAACACACCTGCTCCCCATTCACACCTGAGACCTTGTAACACTAACGAGTCACATGACACCGGGGAGAGAAAATGGCTTATTGGGGTGTACTCACTTTTGTGGCCAGCGGTTTAGACATTAATGGCTGTGTGTTGAGTTATTTAGAGGGGACAGCAAATTTACACTGTTATACAAGCTGTACACTCACTACTTTACGTTGTAGCAATAGTAACATTGTACTTTACTTTTCTTCAGTGTTGTCACATGAAAAGATATAAAATATTTACAAAAATGTGAGGGGTGTACTCACTTCTGTGAGATACTGTATGTATATATATATATATATATATGCGTGTGTGTTGTACAATTGATAGTCATGCGCATCTCGTCAATAAAGCCGGTTCAGTGATTGGCAGTAAATCGCCATCACCTGCTTTCAAATGGAGCGGCATTTACTACACAGAGCCGTAGTTCACTGCAGGGGCGTAGATTACGCGGGGGATGCGTCCCCCCCACTTTTTATAAAAAATAAATTCATCCCCCGCACTTTTTCATTGGACAGTTGTGTTCTCGATATGTTGAGGTTTTAATGGAGCAATGTATATAAATGCAGAATAATTTAAAATTCAAAGAGACAAGATAGTTTATACATGACGTTTACGTTTCCATGGCAATCAGTCACTCAGTTTGTGACGTCACGACATGCCCAGGCTCGCGCCCGCGGTCCCGCGCTGTATCCATCATTCATAGGAGGTCGAGATGAGTTCAAAGCAGCAAGATACTCTTCACTCCTTTTTTACGAAAAAGTCAAGCAGCGTAAGTTGGCATGTGGTATCCGAATAGTGTTGCACAATGTTGAGTGACTCTGCCTATTGCTCTTGTTGAATAATTAGCAAGTTTTTATCTTCATTATATGGAGAAATAAAAAGCTGCCTGGACAAACATGCACTTATTTATTTTCAGTGTATTTTTCCGTAACTCTTTTGTAACGTCTTTTATTTTAACACGTATGTATTAACATACGGGTCAGAACCCTTCAAATAAGAATAAAGATAATGTTGAACTGAGATTTTACAGCGTTTGCAGCATTGTGACACTCTGCCAAATCTACATGATGTATTTCAATCAAGTATAGCACTGATCCGATACAGGACCGCACTTCATTTAGGGGTGCTCTGTCATTATTGCACTAATTTGACTTTTATCTGTTGTCAAGAATGAACAAGAAACAGTCAGCCTAGGTTTGTTAGGACAGAGTTAGGACGACACACAGTGACAGGTGAGAAGAGTGGCTTTTAACACCTGTCTGTTTTTACATTGTATAACGTCTATAATACACAAGCGTTTGTAGGATTATACTGTATATGGACCAATCATAAAAAACACATAATTAGTCAAATATAGAAAAATAAAAAATAACATTAGTATGATGAACAACTTCTCAGCTATCATTTTTAACTACAGTAGGTAATTATTAGCTTGCATATTGGTTGTTCATTAGTACTTAAGCACATATTAATGCTGTATTTTTCATGACCATATTCTGCATCCCATAATCCTAAACTTAACAACTACAGCGACTACCTTACAAGCTATTAATAAGCAGTAAATGAAGAGTTTATTGAGGCAAAAGTCATAGTTAATAGTGAATATGTGTTCCCCATTCTAAAGTGTTAAAGATAATTTAGGATACAAATGATTGGTTATTGTCCAGCAGTGTACTTAATGTGTTATTTTCTTCTGTATGTCACTATTCCCTGTATGTACATGTTTCAAACACTACTTTATTTGCTATAGACAGAGGCAGAAGTGAATACAGAGCTGAGAGTGAATGAGGCAGAAGGTTTCAGTGAGGCTTCAGAGGTAAAGATTATTTACAGCATTGTCTATGATAAAAAATACGGATACATACGGATAAAAAAATGTATAGCCTGAATATACATGTAATATACTGTAAGTCGCTTTGGATAAAAGCGTCTGCTAAATGCATAAATGTAAATGTAAATGAATGATAAGATATTTCTTATACCTTTTAACAGAGTAATCAGACTAATGTATAATAGAACAGAACAGAATAAAGGAGTATGTGAATGTGCAAGTATCCATTACTGTGTGCCATGTACATACAACACACACAAAATACAATCTGAAATATGTAAACAATAGTACCCTTATAAGGACATCGTTGTAACTTACACTCAAAAAGGTGCATATTAGTACATTAAAGTACCAATATGAACCGTAATGTACAACTATGCAACTTTTTGGGGTAAATAAGGTACAAAGATGTGCTTTTAAGGGTACTCTCCCAGTGACAAGCTGTTGTATTTCTTTCTTTTTCTTTTTTCTCTCTTTCTTTCCTTCTATTTTATAATCATATATAATAATATAATCATAAAACATATTAAGCAAAAAGGTATGATTAAAAATAAAACCTGTCAATTAGACAAGGGTTAACTGAAAAAAAAACAACAACAAAAAAACAGGTATAACACGAGACATTCCGTCCCCCCCACTTTTGAAATGATGGCTACGCCCCTGGTTCACTGACAAGCAATATCGCGTTCATAATCGAATGCGATTTAGCTGCGATTATGAACGTGATATTGCCTAGCTAGCTTGTCAGTGAACTACGGCTCTGTGTAGTAAATGTCGCTCAATACATGTTGCGATTAATTGATATGCACCTTGTGTTATAATACCATGGCACTAAATTACTGAAATGCTCTTGGGGCAAATCTAGAAACAAAAGTAGAAACAAAACCCAACTATGCAGACTTCGGTTTCTGAGAGCCCTAGTCATTTGAAAGGGCCCATCCTTAGGACCCAACAAGACCTCTACTAGAAGGTATTTGATGAATCTCTTACTCTTGTATGAGCATTTCATCATCAGTATCCCTGTCCTTGAACTCCAGTATATCCTGGAAGCTGTGCATATACCTGCAGAGATGCAACACAACCACAGAATGTAGCTTACATATGTGCACACATTAGAATAATAAGACTGCATGTATGCATTCACACCAACCAGCTCTGCACCAGATGCACTGAAGCAGTTCTCAGAAGATTATCAGGCAATAAATCTATCTCCTTCATAATATTTGCCAGCCTGACAGGCAGTTCCTGTCTTAGAAATGTGAATGACGTTTTCGCACATGCGTTCTCTGAACCTGCAGAGACAAATGTACAGAGAGACAGAAAACAATAACATCATCATCGAGTTTTGGTGCATGCATTGATTCTATCCAGCAATTAATTAGATTTTATTTTTATATGTTCTGCTTTCACTAATTGTATTTAGTAGGTTTTAGTAATTTTGTGGTATTTTCTTTAGTTGTTTATTTTATTTTAGTTTATTAGGTTATTTAAACCTTAAACTAAACTTTTTTTCTTTTTTTATAATATGGAATATCCAACATACTTTTTCATAACATCATTCTCTATTCTAATCTATTTAAAATCGTCTTGGTACATTTTTAGACATTCCAACTTTTAGACTGGGTTTTTTTGATTAGATTATTTTCTTATTATCTTTTAATTGTATTCTATACCAATTACAAAAATACCATGTTACCTGGATATAGCATGGTTTTCTCATCTGACACTGTACAATTAGTACTACCTCCATGACACTTTTTGTGTATTCTTTTCTGTTTTGTTCTATTCTCATACTGAACTGCATCCATTTGATCACAGACTTACCAAAATCTATGAACTGTTTCATAGAGAGGGGAGAAGGTGAGAATCTGGAGTAAAAGTCGATTTGTTTAGCGATGGATGGAGCGTTCATCAAAGTCCTGAAGATCCTCATATTGGCGGCTTTTGCAGTTTAACTCGTCAGAAAATCTGAAAAAATGTCCTGTTGGCTTTCTAAGCTCATAGTTTCTTGTCCAAAACACAATCAGCAGAAAACTGCGTACTTGTTTCTCGACGTATGAAGTTGAATGTCAGTCATGTTCGCACATGCAGCGTTTCATTCAAAACCAGTGACCCGGTGACATCCAGCGCAGTTTCACTCTTCTGTATCACTCAGTATGGCACTGCAATCGTTATATACATGACATCGCACTAAACATGCAGGTAACGTTAATCCTGGAGTAATAATGCGTGAGCGTGTGTGTATGAACTCATGTGATCCGCAGGAGCATCAGTGAACACTGGGCCTGTCAGCGCAGTAAAAGCGCACAGTCCTCCTCAGCGGCTGAGCTCCCAGCACAACACACACTGAAACCCCGCCCCTAATCTCTGACCTGCTTCCTTGCTTGATTAGCAAACTGCTTCGCCAGGCTGCTGTAAACAAGTTAATGCTGCACGAACATAGATGTTTCTGTAAGTCAGCGCATCCACTCTTGTTGTTGTTGTTCTTCTTCTGTGGGTTTGTTGGCGGGTTGTCAACCAGCATTTAGATGCATAGCGCCACCTGTGCTGGAGTGTGAAGGGGTTTCAGTTTAGGTATAACTCTTTTTAACGATGTTTAATGCAGCCTTTATCACTTTCATGGATCTTGTTTTGATTTTGACACATTTCATACAGTAAATTGTTTGCATGCTACAGTCATAGCTGGGACAAAATAACAGCCTATAATCAACTGTTTCTCGACATAATTCGCATTATATTCTATGCTATGAGATGTATAATTAAGTTTTGTATGACTCATCCATAATCTTGTTAAAATTATCTGAACTTCTTGTGTTTTGTGAGCGTCCACTCTGTTTTACTTCCGCATTACGTGCGTCCTTGGGTCACGTGACTAATTGTGGCGTTGCTGAAGGACCTTTTCCTGTTTTCCGGGTTTCTCGGCAGCGCATTCATTGAGAATGGGAGAGTACCACAAATATATTTTTTTGCATTCCCATTTTCTCAAATAGCAAAAGAAAAAAGTGTTTTCATGACTTTAAAAAAAAGGAAAAAGTTTGAGAGAGGCTGATAACATGGAAGCATATGTGTAGCAAAATTCAATTTGCAATGTAATATGCAAAATATGACACCGCAATATGTAAAATGGCAATGTATTTCTGTATCTAAATTTACATTTTCCCATTCCATATGTGCAAAATTTAGTGCAAAATGAAAATTCAATTATATAATTAAAATTTGCCCTTTTCTACACTAGTTTTAATATGCAAATAAAAAAAACAACATATTTTAAAGGTTTAAATTAAATTAAAGGCAAAATTCAAATTCAAATATATTACCCAAATTGACTGTTCACCATGTCCAAGCAAAAACTGTAGCAAAATTGTAATTTAAATGCTGTTTTTACTATATGCATTTAAATTTAGAGGTAGGACACTTGGGATTGCATTTTCATTGTGATACCGCATGATAATTATAGCTAAATGCAATGAGAGCTTCAAAATGCATTCTGAGCCAAAGGTGCAGTAAAATGGCGATTTAAATGTCTTTTAATTTTCTTAAATGCATTGACACTTACATATATGACGTTTCAATTGCATTTTCATTAAATACCCCGCGATTAATATAGTTTAAACTATGATCATATTTATTATGATAATAATAATATGATAATATAATATCATATCATATTTCATCATTATAATATGATAATATCATATCATATTTGCATGTTATATGTATACATTTGTGAGAATGAGTAACTTTATCGTTAATTTGGCCATTTACTGTTTCGGAGTACACTAAGTGCAAATAGCCCGCCTTGTTGGCAAAGGCTATTTACACTAACTCCGCCTACTAAAGTGTGATTGGGATAGTCAACACTAAAAAAAGAAGCTAATTCAACATCAGTTTCAGTCGCATAGATGGTAAAGTGCACGCTTTTTGACACGATTGACCGAGTTCGAGCCCACCTTTTGCCAAACTTTTTTTCTCCCTTTTCAAATCTCATATTGCATCAGAAAGGCATTTATTTTCAATAAAAAAGTTGAAAATAAAAGTATCGGGTAGGGTTAGGGAGGGCTGTTAAAGATCTCTTGATCTGGAAAGCATCTGCTGTCTACAAATGTCTGACAGACGTCTTTCAGATTTTACATACATTCTAAATCATAAACATCTTAAACACATCTAATAGACGTCTATTTGACATCTAAAAGCAAACGTCCTATAGACATATTGCAGATGAGCAAACACCCTAAAACATACGTCTTCCAGATGTAAATGCAGACGTCAAATAGATTTCTCTGAGATGTATGTGGCATCCATTTAATAATTTGAATTAATTTACACTCAATACGTTATTATTGTGTACTGTTTTATAATGTACTACAATACTGAGGTGCAGATAATTGCCACTATTTGCAATAAGTAGTATAAATAGCAGAAAATCCTAGTGTAAATAGAATCTATAGCTATTTGCACTTAGTTTAAATAGCATATCGTTAAAGGGGTCTGCTACATGCGCTTTTACAAGTTGTTTGAACTTAAATGTGTGTTGGCAGTGTGTGTACACAACCACCCTATAATGATAAAAATCCACCCAGTGTTGTTTTTTTTTTGTAATCTCATTAAATGTTTTCCCCTTTCTTTTCTTTTTTTTGTTTAATGTTTTTGTGTTTTTTTGTTTTGCATAACAGGAACAGTAACACAACATACATATATCACATTGTTTTCAACTATTATCACCTACATTCATAATAGCATCAAAGGAACAAAAGCGGCGGGGGGAGCTACTAGAGGGGATAACTTACAAAACATTTCCATAGGAAAAGGATTCAATAATTCTATATATCCTTTTTGCTTTTTTATTTCTTATATATTCTAAATCTTCAATGTAATGCTTTGGTTCAATTTTAAATAATGTAATGTTAGGTTTATTGTTAGACAATTTTTGTTTGTGCATATTGTCAGGATCCTGGACTGTTTTGTTGTGTTTTTGCTCCTCATGTGTTCCCTGTGACCCAGTTTCTCCCCAGTCTGATTGTTTTCATTTGCTCCAGGTGTGTCTCATCGTCTTCCCCTATTACCCAGTGTTTATAAGCCCCAGTCCTTTCAGTTAGTGTTTGTCGGATTTTAAATGTCATTCCCTGTGTTTCCTACGTGTGTGGACTATTAATGATCGTGTTTGAAAATACTCCCCGCTCCTTGCTCCTTGGTGAAGTGTGACAGAAGATCCGACCGAAACCGTTACCTCCGTTTGTACCCTCCGTTTCTGTTTTCCCTCAGTGTTTTTCTTTCCATTGTGCTTCCCTTATGGATCCCTTCGTCCGGCCCAAATTCCTCCTCCTCCTGCTGGAGCAGGGGGACAGATCTCTCGAGGGCCATACAAGACTGTTCCTGATGTTAGCTAACACCACCAGCTACCTGGACGACGCCAAAGATGTCGTCCAAAGATGGTCCTCGAGAGGATTTCGCCGCCTTCGTGGAGTGGACTCTGGCGAGAAACGGATCGCCCCTCACAGTCTCCCCTGAGGATGATTTCGCCAGATCCACTCCAGACCCAGAGCCCAGCCCACCATCTCCCTGCGGTGCACCAGCCCGAGCCCACCGATGACGGAGAGCCATTTCCCGCCACGATCTGCGAGCCAGCGCGAAGCCGAGCGACTGAGCGGATGATCGCCCCGGAAGTTGAGCCCAATCTTTCAGACCAGGTGCGAGAGCCAGCGTCAGTGCCCATCACGAGGGAGCAAGCCGTGGACGGTGTGAGCGCGGAGTGGAGCTCCGTCCCCTGCACCGCGGCTGAGGGTGAGCTGAAGATAAATCTGGGACTGCTGGACAGAGAGGGGGCATCCGATCCTCCAGTGCCCGCTCCTCAAAAATGCCCTCCTGTGCCTGCTCCTCGCAAGTGCCCTCCAGTGTCTCCGCTGGTCCCGTCCAGCTTTCCTGCAACTCCACTGGTTCCGTCCAGCTCAGCTCCTCCAGAGCGCCCTCAAGTGCCCACTCCTCCAGAATGCCCTCCTGTGCCCGCACCTCGAAAATGCCCACCCTCTCCTACCTCCTCCACCGCTGTCGTCTGGCAGCCCCCCCGCTCGCCCTCAGCCCCCTATCTGCACGGTGCGAGCCCCATGGGTCTGCCATCCTCCAGCGTCGCCGGGGCTGGAGTATCCCTCACCTCAGCCTCCAGTCTCCGAGGCCCGGACTCCGCCTCGGCCCGTAGACCCAGTGGCTCCACCTCGGCTCCTAGCTCCCTCGCCTCCACCGTCACCCCTCGATCCACCAGCTCCACCGGGCTCCCTCGTCCCTCCGGCTCCGCCTTGGTCGGGCGTCGACCCGCCATCGCCTCAGGACTCCTCTACTCTGGCTGTGCCTCGTCGCTCCATCCCACCGGCTCCGTTGGGCTCCTTCCTCCCTTCAGCTCCACCTGGGTCCTCAGTCACTACAGCTCCGCTGCGGATCTCCGGGTCTCCACCTCCGCCTCGGTCGCCAGAGCTCTCGGCTCCACCTTGGCCCCCCGGATCCTCGCATCCCCCTGGCTCGTTGGCTCTCCGTCTCCGCCTCGGGCTCCTCCACCACCTGCTCCGCCGCCGTTGGTCGGCCCCTGGAGTCGGCGGCCATCGCTCCTCCATGGCTCTACCCTCCGTCAGCTCCACCGTGGGCCATCTTCACGGCTGTGGCCTGGGTCCAGCTGAGCGCCTCCTGGTCTCTGTCTTCTGGCCCCCTCCCGGGTGTCCGTCCTCCTCCTGAGCCGCCTCCCTAGTTCCCACCCGCCCCTCCCCTTTGGATGTTTCAATGGTGCGAGGACGCACCTTCCGGGAGGAGGGCGATATGTCAGGATCCTGGACTGTTTTGTTGTGTTTTTACCAATGTGCGGAGAACTGGCACATTCTGCGCTGTGGAACAACAGTGCCCACACTGTGACTTCTTCAGAAAATGGAATAGTCAGCCAATTATACAAAGCACTCCTGCAGGGGACCTCCAGCTTTCTGTTGCTGTGTATGCCACTGGTGCCTCTTTCTTCAAAGTTAAAAAGGTAGGTTTTTAAGGATTTTACTGTCTAGCCTATAATTTATGGTTGCAATTAATATCACTAAGATCCACCCTGAACATAAAGAAATGAACATATTGTCCCTGAAGTCATGCTAAATGAAAAAAAAAAATCCTATTTTCTGACCTTAGATATTCCAGGCAATGCAACTGAAAATGATCCACTACACCACCTTTCGAATTCATGCCCGGAGGTACATTGTTACGGAATGAACCCCAGGACGAAGAGAGGAAGGTTAGACAGATTTTATTAACAGCACAGCAGAATGAGCGGGTGGTTCAGGTGAGTGTTCAGGACAGGGCCAGAGTGGGACTCTTTTTCAGCCCTGGAGTTTCGTGCCTTAGACCGGCCCACTATGTATTTTGTTTAATTTTGTGGTTTTTAAATTTTTTTGTACTGGCCTTTTCAGTGCTGCCTTTGCACTGAAATTATACATTATACATTAATTATACATTATACATCTATTATACATTTTTGGACAATAACCTTTTTTTTGAGCAAGGTGCAGCTGTCAGGGGAGTCAAAAGATAATTATGTCATCATTGCCAATTAACTTCAGAAATGGAAAATAAGGGACAATTGTGGTTCTTTATCTTTTTCTTTAAGAAAATAGTGTTTATTCTTGTAGAAAATAAGTGTTTATTATTTAAGAAAATAAGGGACAGAATAAGGGACGTTCCAAATATTTGTACTGTACCATAATGTATGTATTATTATTATTATTATTTATTTATTTTTGGTAATGCATTTTTATTCTCTCTCGCGTGTAGGACCAGGAGATCGTGGACAGAGGAGCTGGTGAGATAATCCACTACAGGAACTTGATCGGAGCTTGGAGGATATGAAGACGATGGAGGACGAGGACTGGACGCTGGAGAAACACAGGAGGAAAGTACAGGAGACAACACTTGAAAGGTAAGTATTCTTGTAATACAGACTTGCGTGGAAAACGTATCTCAAACCCAGTTGCACACCGTTTCCAGGTAACATGTCTTTCAACCCGGAAACCGGAGCAAAACTTTGGACATCGGTGTGAACCTGAACGTGCACCAGATATACACTCAACTGCTAGAGATGGCCCAGAATGCACTCGCACTGTGATAGTCGCGCGCCGAGCGAATTCCTGCGTCTCGCCAGAAGGTGGCGCCCGCAGCTGAATCATCCATTCATTCATTTTAGAAGCTCGTCCAAGGCATAATACAACAAAGGTACAACATTAATTGTAAATTGACTATTTAAGGTTTATACATAATTCCGTGATAGAGTTCAAGATAAATCCTTCAATCTTACTACTGGAGCTGCCCGTTTCAAATGATTATTAAACCGCAAGCAAACTATGCAAAAGCGGCAGTCCTTCCGGTGCACTCGGTGTCCGAATTCACTCACTCACTCCTTCAAGTGAACTGTATGAGTGGACTAATGTAGGGAATAGTGAATGAGAGTATAGGGGGCGATTTCGGATACAGCCTAGGACTACAAGTTTACTACAAGTGGCACTAAAAACAGGAAGTAACACAAGAGTCCACACACAAGACAAACCACACAGACAGGGATCATGACAGTACATTAATATTTTGTCATTCTAATTTAGGGTTTTATTCATTCAAACGCCATTGTTTCAAAATATGGCTCTGATTAAGTTATGTTTCATATATAGCTATACTGTGTGTGTGTGTGTGTGTGTGTGTGTGTGTGTGTGTATATATATATATATATATATATATATATATATATATATATATATATGAACAGTAAAAAAAAAATTGAAATGCTGCTGAACTAAATATGTATACATGGTATACAGTAGATAACCATGTATTGTATATTCATATTTTTGGTTCAGCAACAGTACAATACATGGAATTTGTCCCATGTTATGCATTACAATTTTTCAGATATACACCTGAGTTAATCATAAACTACAGACAGTTTATAAATTATTTTTTTCTGAATTTCTAACAATTTTTTTAATTACTTCTGAGTAGGGTGACAGAAGTACGTGTGTATGTAATGCGGTGGTTCAGTACTGCAGCATTGGGCTTTGGCAGCAAACATTGACTTACATGTTTGCAGTGGTTTTTGTATCTTAGTGTCTGTTTTTTGTAAGGTTGTTTGAGACAGAATGGACTTTGTTATTGCGTACTGTATGAATCTGCAATAAAATATATCTGAGTCACACCTTATAGATGCAGCTGTTTTGCTCACATCTCTTAAACAGAACAAGGAAACTCTTTCAGCTGCTTGAAAGAAAGCTGGAAACTTGTTGAGCTGTTGTATTTGTCTTTTGTTCTGTGAGTAAATAAAGTGAAATGGCAGAAACCATTTTTTTCTCAGGATCAGTTCAGATGTCCTGTGTGTTTGGATCTACTGAAGGATCCAGTGGCCATTCCCTGTGGACACAGTTACTGTATGAGCTGTATTACAAGCTACTGGGATCAGGATAATCAGAAGGGAGTCTACAGCTGTCCTCAATGCAGACATACCATCACCCCAAGACCTGCTTTATATAAAAACACCATGCTGACTGAAGTGGTGGAGCAACTGAAGACTAAACTCCAGGCTTTTGTTCCTGCTGGACCTGAAGATGTGGAGTGTGACATCTGTACTCTGAGAAAATACAAAGCTGTCAAGTCATGTCTGGTGTGTCTGAACTCTTACTGTCAAAATCACCTCCAACAACATAAACACCTCTTCAAAGGTAAGAGACACAATCTGATAGATGCCACTGGACGACTTCAGGAGAAAATTTGTCCAACGCATAATAAACTACTGGAAATCTACTGTCATAATGACCATCAGTGCATTTGTTATCTGTGTATTTATTTATTTATTTAGTCATTTAGCAGACACTTTTATCCAAATGTGTACGATGGATAATCACAAAAATCATGATACTGCAGCAGCTGTACCAGAGAGGACAAAGAAAAATGTATGAACTGAAAGTCTGTCTGTCTGTCTGTCTGTCTATCTATCAATCATCTTTTAAAAGTCATGTTAAATGAGATGTGAAACATTTATTAGTATTTCTTGGGTTACTCAGTGCTGCATCAGTAGCTGATGGGAACACCCTCCCAGTGTGACAACTATGTGAATGCCCATAGAATCACACCAATTCACTGGCTGATAGCGCAAGCAATGCACTCAGAGGCTGACGTGCTGTATGAGCAAGGGGGTACGATGTTGAGGTCAGAACAATGTAGAGCAGAAGGTACTCAGTTAAACTGCATTTTTTGTGACAGTTTTCAACATCCAGAGCTTCTTCAAACCTTAAAGAAGGCTATGCTATCCAATTTCTGTGCTGCCTGCCTCACTTCAGCGGAAGTGCTCCCCATGATTTTCGGTTGCTAAAAGACTGATATTATGACACCAAAGTAGGATGGTGGTTTACCCCCGATTATGGGATTTTACGTAGGCTCCTACACAGCCACTTCTGACCCCTTTGTTGAACTGGTACAATCACTCTTGTCATATCACCTCCAGTCACTTCATCTGCCTCCACATGTCCCATGGCCAAACCTGCTACTTACTCTGGTGAGGCGTCTGAGTACAGTGGCTTCCTTCTCCAATGTTCCCTGTATTTTGAAATGCAACCCCAACAATTCGTTAATGAGAGAGCAAAGATCAATTTTATCATCTCCTTGCTGTCGGGATGAGCACTCCAATGGGAAAGATCCATCTGGGAAATCTCACTGCTACCATTGGATGGAACGAAACAACTCTCCTCTCTGCATTTCGTCGTGGTTTGAATCCTTCACTTCGTAAACAAATGGCCATTTATGAAGATAAAGTGGGACCGGAGAATTTCGTGCCTACCTCCTCCCGAGATAGACAGCAAAGAGACCATCTTCAGAGAGATCTTAAACTCCTGGCGCAAGGTGGTCATCTCCAATATCTGGTCGATTGGGAAGGATTCGGTCTTGAGGAGAGGTCATGGGTGGAAAGGGACGACATTCTAGATCCATCACTCCTCACTGACTTCCATCAATTCCACCTGGATCGGCCTGCCCTCAGAGGCCGCGGCCGTCCTCACCGTCGGTTACGGACGTCAGTAGACGCCGTGGGGGAGGGGGTACTGTCACGGAGTTACCAGCCACAAAAATTTAAAATGATTTATCTGCTTGGACTTTTGAGTTTCGGTTGGACAGTCCTGGAAGAGGAATTGAGAAAGAGGTTACTACTTCAGTTAAGTGAGCTTCCTGTGACTGTTTATGTTCCTGCTTACCTGTCCATGTTGGAACCCTGCATCTCGTAATAAAGAAGCTCAATTACCTTGTACTCAACTTGTTCATCTCGTTCATACTGTGACCGTAACACCCTTGCTCTATATGGGTGTTTGTCCTATAATTGATTTACATAGACTGCATAATCCAGTGTTTTCTTGTCAGCTGAAGACTAATCAATCTAATCAACTGTTTTCTTGTTTTGTGGGCCACAACAAGGGTGTTGACGCTAAGAAACAAATGAAGTTACATTCGGTGAAGGATGCAGTTTCTCTTACTTATAAAGGCCCTTGGGTTAAACTCACCTTTTGGCATTTAAGTTCACTGTTACACTAGAATTGTTGCTGCTTTTTTAGGCCTTATCTAAGTGCGCAGCAAACTGGGCATCTCTGCATATTTTGTCAGATTTTACAGTAGTTACAGCTACTATTTCTTCATAAAAACATCTGAGGATTGATGGTCCAGTGTTCCTTTTAGGTACTGTTGATGCCATTAGCCAATAAACTGTTGTGATTATACAGGGTCCAGACAATAAAAACATGATTTTTCCCATAGTGTCAGCTACTGGTGCTATATCTTGTTTCCATTACTTATGTTCAAAAAAGAGATCTGTACTCATAATCAGTTTAGTTTTAGAAATCCATTTACAGAAGTATAATGTATGCTGCTGCCTTATTATTTATTATTATAAATAACTATGTATATTGTCTTAAGTCATGATTAATTTAGTTTCTTCATTCTAATTCTTCATATTTGCTCAGCTTTAAGGTAGTTTCACACCATATAGACCACACATTGTATAGTCATTTCTAACACAGTTGTGTGTAATATTTCTAAAGTTTACAGTTTTATTGAATTTCCATACAGATCATTTTGAAAGAGAGACAGACAGAGTTCCAGAAGAGAATCCAGCAAAGAAAGACATATCTTGAGGAGCTGAGAGAGGCTGTGGAGACTCATAAGGTGAGTTTGGAGAAGAACAAAGGTTTGAGACTCTGCTTGGATTCTGTTTATAATTGTGGGTCACAGGCACCAGTGAGAGCTGATTGTGATGCATGTCCTAACAGCGCTCTGCAGAGACAGCTGTAGAGGTCAGTGAGAAAATCTTCATTGAGCTCATCCGCTCTATTGAGAAAATCCGCTGTAAGGTGATGCAGATGATCAGAGAACAGGAAAAGGCTGCAGTGAGTCGAGCTGAGGGACTCATCTATAGACTAGAGCAGGAGATTTGATGATCTGAGAGATGCTGAGCTGGAGCAGCTTTCTCACACAAATGATCACATTCTTTTTCTCAAGGTAACGTATCTGAAATACAGAAATGTGGTTTTAACAAGACCTTGCTATTAGATGCTTTTTAAATTTCAGCTTAATTACTAGAAATATGGAAAACCACTATAACAGGAGTGTTAGATTACACCTGAGGAGCCCAGGAGAACACCAAGAATATGATTAATACCAGAATGAGGCAACTATTGGAAATAAGGTGCAGATATAAACAAGCAAGATACTATGTGATTGTACAGGCCAGTGGTGGAAGTTTGGATGTCATTAAGGTTTTTTGTTTTGATCTTAATCTTTTATGTTTATTTCTTCCTGTAGAGTTTCCAGTCTCTCGCTGTATCTCCTGAATCTACAGATACATCCAGCAATACTGTTAGCTCTCTCCTCTCTTTTGATGATGTGGGAAAGTCCCTCTATCAACTGAAAGAAAAACTGCAGGATTTCTTTTGAGAGAAGATAGACAAGATATCTGGCAAAAGTAAAGACTTTCTTTAACACTTAGTCATCATAGCATATAAAAACATAGTTTTATGGGATACTTATGTTTGTTTATTTTCTTAGTAACATGTTGAAATTATTCCCACCAATGAACCCATGATCAGGGAAGAGTACAGCGTAAGACACAATGGAAACACACACACACACACACACACACACACACAAGCATTGGCACGTCTATCATTATTAGGACTTTCCACTGATTTAATTGTTTTTACACTGATCAGAGAGAGAATGCAAATAAGATTATATATTTGTAGCACTATTTGTGACATACAGCAGTTGTTAGGCCCACACATTAAATTCATTTAAACTGAATAAATTATTTTGTGTTTTATCTCTTTTAGATTACAGTAAATTCACTCTGGATCCAAACACAGTGAATGAACACCTCCGTTTGTCTGTCTGGAATGGAGTATTTAATGTCCCTAACGTAGTCCAGCAGTATCGTGATCATCCAGACAGATTTGATAATTATCCTTCGGTGTTGTGCAGAGGGTGTGTGTGTGTGGACGCTGCTACTGGGAGCTCGAGTGGAGTGGTGATGATGGTGTGGATATATCAGTGTCATATAAGAGCATCAGCAGGAAAGCAGGCAGAAATGAGTGTGTTTTTGGATGTAATGATCAGTCCTGGAGCTTGGACTGCTCTCCCTTACTTTACTCATTCTGGCACAATAACAGTTACACCGATCTTCCTGTACCATACGGTCGCTTTAGAATAGGAGTGTATGTGGATCACAGTGCAGGAACTCTGTCCTTCTACAGCATCTCTGACACAATGAGCCTCATCCACACAGTCCAGACCACATTCACTCAGCCGCTCTATCCGGGGTTTGCAGTTCACGGTGGATCAACAGTGAAAGTGTGTGATCTAACGATATAGATTACAGAAAGCTGACTGTAATCTATAAATAATGTGGCTTTAAGCCACAATGAATCAGTAACTGAAATGTTAGTGAAGTCTCTTATTGACTATTAATTAATACATAAAGTAGCTGAACTTAAATGAAGCTTAAAATATCAGATGTCAACAGAGTTAAACTATTAGATAATATAAGGATAATATTTGTTGTGATGCTTACACTGACTGTACTTGAAATGGTCAATGGTAGGCTACATTTTACAGTTTTTAGGCCTACCTTTATAGGCCTACTAGTTAGGCATTTTATTTTATTTTGAAATATTAAAATGTTGCTGTCCATGTGCTTGATTTGAGATATAGCCTATAGGAAGTTTTGCAGTCTGTTTTAGTTGCTTTTAGAAATGACACCCTAATTAAAATCTTAATTCATTCAAAAGCCATTGTTTGAAAATACGACTCTGATTAAATTCTACATATAGCCTAATGCATAATATGGAAATTAATCATATAATATATTAAAGATTTTGCCTTGTTTTGAAGATGTTATGCACCCTTGTGTCTGACTGTAAGAGCAAATATCCGACGATTATGTTCATAGGGAAGTTAATATTCGAGAGGATAATGTAACTAAAGCAAAAAGTTTACAAAAAACAATATCTGGGTAATTTTTGTTGTATGCCTTGCGAACTTTATCTTCACTCTCTTCCTTATTTTACATATTTGAGAAAAAAACGCCTTTTTGACATTGGGTAATATGGTCCTCCCCGGCACCCGTCAGACGCGCTTCTGCATCCGCGCACCCGGAAGCTGAGAAGTGCAACAAAAGCAGCGCTTTCTGCAGGCAATAAACACCCTCAGGTCTGTTCACAACATGCTTTCAGATTAGAGAAAACATTTCAGTAGTGTGTTTATGACACGAGTGAGCTGTTCATCATTCAGCATGTCACTTTTCATGTGTTGGGTGGAGTGCAGCAGTAGGTTTCTACCGGGCTGCTAACGTTACTAACGTTCATCACACAGCAATAACACACTAAACTCTACTGTGAATGTATGCGTATGTGTATATATATAAGATTAATTTCTGCCCTCTCACAGCACAACAGAGGAAGTATAAGTTATATAGTTCCTCTGTTGTGCTGTGAGAGGGCAGAAATTAATCTTATTCAGATAAAATCCTTTAAATCCGATTTAAGGAGATTTACAGTCAATGTTTTCTGTTCTTAGAGTAATTGAATTAGAGTATTTGACTATTTGTGCTGTGTGTTACCAGTGTTTGTGTGTATGATGTATAGGCCTAGTATTTTAACAGAAAAAAACCCCACCATCTGATGATAATCCCGTGAGTTGCTAAAAGACAGCTCTGTGTCTGTGCTTTTTTGCTATTCATGAAGGTCACATTTCTGAAAATGCCCTCTCAAATCTACAGAAAATATTTGCACAGTTAAATCACCCTTAAACTGTTTGAAACCACTGTACAAATGTAAATGTAGTGTCATTCATTAAAAAAAAAGAACCACACTTTTTAAGCAAACCTTTCACAATCATATGTTAATGTTAACAATCGTGTGTAATATAACTTGTTTGTTTGTTTGCTGGTTTTTATTGTATTTGCTATACTTGTATTTTTTTATTGTTTTTGCCATGAAAAAAGACTAAGATGCCAAGCACACTTTTCACAAAGAGAAGTTATAAATGTTAGATTAGATGTCAGATTTTAATATTCAAAATCCCGAAAGTTCACATTTAATAAGATGAATGACACCTAGTTGAACTCAAGGAGAAAATACTTAATATATCCATTTAAAATCACAAACATATCTGTTATGAGCAGGAAAAATGTTATGAGAAAAGATCCTGCAGTATTTGTTGCAATCATTTGCTGCTCTATTTTTGAAGTGTTCAGTGGCTGTATTGTGTTGTAAACTCCTACGATCACGAGTTTTGGTGTGATCTGATGTATCAGGACTCATGCAGATGGCAGAAAATATTAGAGCGAAAGATAAGTCTGTTCTGTAATCCTCAGTGAGAGATTACTGGACTAAACAAGGCCGTTTCCTCTTTGTTTTTCAAGTGCATGTTTTAATTTGGTCATTTAGCTCTGTGGAGAGAGTCAGGTGCTGCCGTGCACAAAAGACAGATTAGAGCAGTGAGCAGAGACACAAACGTGACTCTTGGACTGATCCTGTTAATCTGTCTGAAGAGGCTGGGACGGGCCGACAGACAGGCGGCAGTGAATGGGGTCCTGAGATCAGGTGAAGGGGGTCTCTCTTTCCCTCTACGGTTTATGGTTCTCTCTGAATATGTTTTACTATCTGCTGAGGATGTTAATAGAAATAATAAATAACTCAAGGTTTGTGCTACAGGAAAAGAAGAACCTAATAACATTTATTTCTTTACAGTAAGCAGCATTTGGTTAGATATGTATATGTAAGTCAAATATCTGTTTTATAGATTTACATTTTATCATTCAGCAGTCGCTTTGATCCAAATCAGCTTCTAAATGAGTAACACTAACACAAGTTTTGTCATAATGAGATGAGGGAAGTGCAATGAAAGACTGCAGATTATGCTGATCAGTTGAATAATGTTTTTTGTATGAGCTGGAATATTATTATTGACAGGTGCTTCTCACTTACTGTATCATATTTGATATGACAATTTATAATTCCTCTAAATTATCAACATGTACACTGTATCAACTTTGCTAAAAACCCTGTTGTACACAACTTTAATAAACCTGCCGTCTGATTGGTAGTTTTTAGAAAGTAAAAGGGCTTTTAATATAAGTGTAAAACTGTTGTTGTTCACGTGTCTTTTTTCTGTGAAATCTTTACTGATTTTTAGAAAGTAAACATGAGAATAACTTTTATATTGTTAGTAAATGTTAAGATGCGCAAGTACTGAACTGAAGCAACTTAGGTTCACTTAATTATCCATACATCATTTGGAAAAAATCATGTTCAAATGTGAATATCAAATATAATGCATCAGGTTTATAGGGAACGTTTATTTGTTCATCTCTAAGTTATTATTGTTTTGTTTTGCATCATAGGTTTAGTTCCCATAATAAAAACTACAGAGCTTTGATCATAAAATTAAGCATTTGATTATCTTAATGCAACATATTATTAGGAGATACAGAATGGCATCTGCTATTTATATACATAAAGCACTCTTATATTGTTATTAAGATCATTGATTTAGCCTACATTCCAAGCTATCAGAATTTCATACTTTTTGGCCATATTATAAATAACATCTGCACCAAATTGCTTTATTTTGCTCAGTTCGGGCTTCTGAATTGTTTTTCTCCTTGAGTATGAGCCCCATATTCTCACTTCATCAAGTCAAGTCACATTTATTTCTATAGCACTTTATAAAATATAGATTGTCAAGCAGCTTCACAGTTTAACATGAAAAAAAGTTTCAATTAAAAAAAGAAATGTATACAGAAAATCCCTTCATGACAACGTTCTGGCTTCCTGACACTAACTTGAGTTTTGTCTGTGTGTTTTGTAAAGCATAATGTCGGATAAAAGTGAACTGAAAGCTGAGCTTGAGCGAAAAAAACAGCGTTTGGCTCAGATAAGAGAGGAGAAGAAGAGAAAGGAGGAGGAACGCAAGAAAAAAGAGGTGAAAACACGCCATACTTTACTTTTTTTTACTTATATTAATATTGTTTAAGCAATCAATCCTCCACCAGAATCTTCAGCTCTAACTGCAGATTTTCAGGCACATTTCATGAATGGTCTACAAAAGAGCCTGAAATTACAGATTGTTTTTCTTTCCTTTTCTACAAATAGCCAGCAAGTTCTTTCAAACTTGGGAGGTTAAATACCATATCTTTTATGAGTTATGTTTTGATTGTTTTCTACTGTTTTCATACGAGGTTAGGTATTTTTTTATTCATTTGACATTTGCAAAGTTCCTGATTGTTAGACAGTGTTAGTTTCCAGTTATTGATAAACTTACTTTTCCCATTAAAGAAAACAGACATATATGTTCAGTCATTTTTCTTACAATAACTTTAGTAACAGGGTTGAGTGGGTGAGTTTGATGAATGCAGTCAACACTACAATTTGTGTCAACATTGAGTAAATGCAGTAGGAGGGTTCCTGGTGGAAGTAAATAGAGCCAGATTGCTGGTTTTTGTTCTTTGGGAACGATAGAAATTTAGTTTTTTGATGACATGTTTGATTCACTCTGTTTTGTTTGTCAGGCTGAGCTGAAGAAGGAGGCCGTCCCACCGCAGGATGATTCAGACCTGCAGAAAAAGCGCAGAGAGGCTGAGGCTCTGCTACAGAGTATGGGCATCACACCAGATGTACCTGTGGGTAAGTCACCTACACACCTGATCCACATCCACTGTAGTGTCAGTCAAACATCTAATATAAAATATCCCTAGAATATCAAACTGAGATCCCTTTATGCATCAGATGACCCCTTGCAGTCTAAGTCAATAATATGCTATGTGAACCAGATTTTAAGCTGACATTTAACAGCATTAGTTCCTTGAAAGTGCTACCAACAAACGGAGAAACCCAGTGTAGTGTACCATATTGATTGAACACAAGGGGGCAGAAGTGCACCACAGTAGTTTTGATGGTGGGCAGCTAATTTCATCAAACACTTAGCTAAGATGTAGTATTTATGATTTATTTTATATCTGAACGCTGTACATATAATTATTTATATGTATTGTTAAAATGGGCTAAAAATGTTGACAGTCTTCGTCAAAATTTACAGCAGTAAATTCAGCTTTTCCATCACAAGTTTTAAAATATATTAAGATAGAAAACTGTTCTGAAATTGTAGTAATATTTCTCAATATTATTGTTTTTTATAATCAAATGAATAGCCTTGGTAAGTGTAAGAGACTTCTTTCAAAAATATAAAAAATCGTATTATTCCAAAATTTTGACCAGTTATTTGTATACATCTGCTAAAAATCATCAAAACACCAGTTCATCAGAAAAAACGTCTCAGAAAAGTGAAGTTAGTGAAGAGAAAAGCTCTAGTAACATTTGAGTCCACATGCATTAAGTGATTGAATTGTCCAAATGTTTTGGAGGGCACTGTATGTAGATGAAAGTATGTTTATGTCTTTCTTTCTTTAGTTCCTACACCCATGTCTCCTACGGCCAAATCTGCAGGCACTCCAAGTGAAGCAGGTAGCCAAGACTCAGGAGACTGTGCCACCGGGCCAAGGTATTCTCTCTTTCTCTCTTTATAGTACATATGGCAGGTCTGATCTGATTGGCACTGGAAAGATTTGTGGCTTTAGCATTGCTCGAAGGACAATCCTCCAGTGCAAGTGTTGTTGTATTTTTGTGTCTGTATGCAGGTCTGAGCAGGTAGGGAAAGATTCTTCTGAATAAATCTCTGTTATTAGCTTCTTTTCACCTGTAACTAAAACAGAATTTATTGCTGGAAACCCCCTGAGAAGAAAGAAGGGGAAACATGAAATCATTAGCTCTGTTCCAACACCTAGTGAGCAGCCCACTGTGTCTGTGTTTTCCAGCATCATAGATGCACTCTTAATGCAAAGGCTACATCTACAGAGAAGCTTATCCCAGAATCCAGTCTAGTAGGCCGAACCACAAAAACACCACAGGATTTTTCCATTGGCTTTTGAATTTTTGCGGAAAATAAAATTTGCGACCAACAAAAGTCGGATGTTCATCATAATAATCTTCACAAAAATGAACTACACCATCTACTGATTTTTAACATCATCCCCATTGAGCTTTTGACAACTCTTTCAGTCTTAATTTAAAAAATAGTTTCCCTGAAATTTTGAGTTAGAATAGATTGCAAGTGCAAATTATGAACACAGGGAGGCAGTAAACCCAGACTAGTGCGTAGACGAGTTTTCCTGTTCAGTGTGAGTCTATGACATCCTCTGTAGCCCTATTTAACACCTTGCTAGCAACTGCCTTTTTCAAGTCAAGTAAAAGTTTTTAAAAATTAAAGGAAGATGTAACTGGTGTATTGTATGTTGAAGAGTAAAACATAAAAATATCTCAATCTTTTATGAATCACAGACCTTATTTCAGGCATTTAACCAAAACCCATTCACTTTGAGAAGATGGAACTGGAAGTGCTAAAATTGTAATTTGTTTTCCGCACTCTGTTGCTTTAATGTTGCTCATCCTTAATGTTATATCTGTTATATCTGAGAGTAAAACAATATTGTCACTGTATTATTGACAGTCAAAATAGAGGGAAGACTGTCAAATGTTTTGTGGGGACACAGGCTAGAATTGAACCTGCATAACTTTTCTGGAGCACATAAGCTAACCACTAGGCTCCAACTAGTAAAACAATATGAATATAGAAAGCTTATAGAATGTAAGTGCGATTTAGCTCACAATAAGACCTGTGGGAGCAGTGTAGAGCTGCTGTAGGGAGTGTTTAACCCCTGATTACAGCAGAAACTCACACACACACTCACAGATGCCCCCGGGGCTCCGTGTCCACTCATATCCCGCACCGCTTCATCACTTCCTACACACACGCAGGTCATGTTACCAGCTGCACACACACATTCTCCCTCATCACAGTCATACTCCCACTTAATGCACTCATGACCACACACAGCCTCTGATTGTGCTTCCGCTGATGTGGGGCAGTTTAGTGTCATGATCTGTAAAGATTTAATTGTCGTTTTAATATAAGCCAGCAGTCGTCTTTTATATTGAAAATAACTGAAAATAAAATTCATTTTATTTTGTAAATACATATTCAACTCCATATAATGAGAAGACTGAAAGTATTTTAATGATGCATTTGGCTTTGAAACTAGATTGCTTTGTTTCAGCAGAGTATTTGAGCTATTGAGAAAAGTTTAGAGTCTTCTGTTCACCAAAACAAATTTTGTTTAAAGAAATGTAGTTAAAAATATTGTACTACTAGCATTTGAAATAACATTGTATTGTTATATATTAAAAATTTAATTTTTACCTGTAAAGGCAATGTCCCATTTTCAGCAGTGTTTTTCTACTTCTAAAACCTGATGAAATCCTTCTGTTGTTGAAATTTGGTGTTTGATGGGACCTTTCTTAACAGTTTTAAATGTTTGTGCTACTAAAAATTGCTTTTAAATCTCTCATTATGCAATATTATCAACAACGAACTTGTTTTCTTTCAGTTTGCACAGGATTTGTATTTCTTTTTGGAACTGATGGATAGGCCTCATTGATCTGAGATTATGCACTCAAATTATTGAATATACATACAATATTTGGTAATAATATAGCACAACAAGATAGATATAAGAAATTTTCTGTAGGCTCATCATTTTTTCCTGAACAACTAAAAATGTTGTCGACCAGAACACAACATGAGGGTTAATGAACTGTGGAAATCACAATACAATGTCTTTTTCTATCAGGAATGGTGAAAAAGAAACCTATTTCTCCAGAAATGCATCAGTCTGTTCTTTCCAGAGATGAAGGCTATTTCATGCACCACTGTCTTGTCAAGCAAACTGGACATCAGTGTCTTGAGAAACAGACGGTGCTCAGCTAGTATTACACACCAGCTTCATTTGGAAAATTGAGAAGAATTTTTATAAATATAGAGTGTTAGAAATTTGTGTTTTGAAATAGGAATTCTTAAAAAAAAAAAACCTTTTTAACTGATGCCCTCTTATTTTTAACTGCCATATCGATGTTTTATACCTTCTAATTCCCAATGAAGACCGGCCATCTTCCTTTTTTGTTTTTTGAATACCCTGTTTGACTCAAAAAAAAGGGAAAAAGGTTGTGTGTGTCGTTTAATGTTTATTTTAAAATGAACTGTACTCAAGTTGGTTTACTTCAGAAAGGTCTCGGAGACACCTAAAACTAACCAATTGTGACAAAACCCTACATTTACACATGTTGTAACTATAGCTCAGTGGCACGTTTTTTAAACCGCCGTGTAGAGCTTACTTATTTTGGTGACAGACAGCTTTTTGCCCAAACATTTCAGCAATTTAGTGACTAAATAATATGCAACACTATCTGTTGATGTATATAAAGCAGGCTTTCCATGTCACTTCTAGTATTTACTTACAATTCTCTTATTTGAATTAAGTCTATGATGGTGTCATTTAAAGTACGTGTGGTTTTCTCAAACAGCTGTGATCAGGTGATTTATGTCTGGTTCTGTACTGGAGAAGTGTGGTGGTCTCCTGAACATCAGAACACATGATTTCCTTTAGAAACAGAGCACCACATGGACATCTGGTTCTCTTTCTGACTGTGTTGTGTTTGTCTCGTGTGTGTCAGTATAGAAGCTTTTCTTGTCTCTAACTGCTCTGAAGAACTATAACACTGTTTTTAACCACCTTTAATCTAACAGCCTCTCTGTCTTGCTGTATCTCTCTCTGTGTCTGTAACCCTGTCTCGTGGCTGTGACACTAACAGGACGCTGCACTGGGACTGTGACCCCTCTACTCTTCTGCTTCACTCTGAGCTAGGGTACTGCACACTTTCTGTTCATTAGGGCTGTAATCAACCAAAGAAAATCTTGGTCGACTGAAGTCCTGAAACTTTCGACTAAAAATCGACTAAAAATGACGTTGTGGAGAAAAAAAAAAACGTACGTTACATTAATTAGATACGCACTGTGCTCAGTACTTGGTAGCCTTGTTGTCTGCCTAAATTAATTATAAATAAACATAAAAAACTAATAGGCTATTTGCAGTATATTAAATCGTTTTTGACCTAATTATTTTGCACTGAAATGAGTCTGACACACGAGTCTGTCGTCTCTGACAGCGGTGCATCAGGTGCACCTGCGCAATATCATAGCCTGTGATTTCTGAAAACAGTACTATGTTGTCAACTAGTGATATCACAAGAACTTTTGAGGAATGTGCAACATAATTTAGAAAATTATTTTTGTCATATGTTATAAGTATAACTGTCAGACACTATCATTTCAGCCGCTCTGCGCAGCTCGCACAGAGCGAGGCTGAACATAAGAGCTCAGCTTCGCGGCTGAGACACGAATAGACTTAAAGCTTTTACTCTTAATAAACACAAAAGGCGCGTCCACTTTAATAAAAAAAGAATATTTATTAAACAAACAAGAGCAGAAACCAAATAAAGTGCATAACTGAACAATAAAGCATCTTAGGCTCAAAACTAACACAAACAGTGGGCACAGCGCAATTGCGCATTCCAAATAAAAAAATGGGTTTGTCTGGGGGATTCTACCGTCATTACGGATGTGTGCGCCTGCAGTTATAAAACGATTATTACACTAAAATATTGAAATATGCCAATTCTGATATGTTCATGTAGCCTACTCAAAAACAGACAGGGCAACCTAACGCAGACAAGTTAGCTTACCGCTTTCAGATGATACGTCATGTTTGTCGTCGAGCTGTGGAAAGCAAACTGTTGCTTGCAAACTTTGCATTCAACCTCTTTCCCGTTATTAAGTTATTATTAAAACAAAATGCTGCCACACTGTCGATTTTTTTGTTGTTGACATGTTAGAATAGGACTGATGTATATTGATATGTGTTCCAAACCGCTGAGTCCACTAGCTTATTATTAAATAAATAATATTTAGCATCAAACCTTCTAAAGCCTACTTATCTGTCTCTCTTCTCCAGTGGGTTGGGCTAATCCAAAAAAAGTGAAAACAATGGGGGTGTTCTGAAAACAGACTGTTACCTGTGAAACAGGGGTGCTCTGAAAACACCCCCATTAGCAATTAGTGCTTTCCACCTGATGAAATGAGCGCGGCAAAAAATCGACCAATCAGAATTTTGGTCGAACCAGACCGTATCGACCAATTAATCGACTAATCGACTGGGACGTTACAGCCCTACTGTTCATTCTCCTTCACTTCTGCTCTTTCAAACCTCTAGAGAAAGAAGTCATGTGGGATTGTTGTTGATCATGAGAAGAGATTCATACTATGATTCATGCTGTACTGTAAAGTAAACTTCAAGATAGCAAGGCATATGGATTCGGATGGACATCACACAGAGGTGAATGTAAATATTATCAGTTTGAAAGACTTCTAAAGTGAGCACAGTGATTTCCAGACGACATTTACAGACATTTACACCTGGTGTGATGAACATATGAGACAATGTTTACAATACCGGTTAAAGGTTTGGACTTATTTAGTATTTATTCATTAGTGTTACTATTTTTCAGATTTTAGAATAATAGAATTTAGAGTAAAAGTCATTAACATGATCAAATGCAAGTTTAGAAATTACATAATGACAAAAAATGTTAAACTAATAAACTTTTTGTATTCTAAAGCTTTTGACCAATTGAAAGAGATCCAATCCCATGTGCACAGTGGGCTATTTTTCCTTCACAACCACCCATTAAATTAAATGAATCAGTTATAAAAATGTTATATTATTTTTGATGAGTTTATGGGTTTTTGTTTAAAATTCATGAATTGCAATTTGTATTTATTTACAAACTAATCTGGCACAAGACTTTTCAGAACAAAAGATTTTCAAGTGCATAAGAAATTTAGTCCAATGTGTCCTTTTTTTTTTTTTCAGCAAACGTGTCCATTTCTCACCACCTATGAATGTAGTGTGGGTGATTGAATCACAGTGCGTGTCTAAGACTTATTGGAACATGATTCCACTTGTGCTGTGTTTAGCGCTGTCCACTTGTGATCAGCTGATAGAGATGTTACCAGAAGTAAATGTGGCCTCAGTTTGTCATCTGCTAAAGAAAGATGCAGCGTGTGTGTAAACATTTAGATGGTTGAACAGTGTGGGCATTGTTCCTTCTTATGATTTATATATATATATGTGTGTGTGTGCTCTTTCAGACGTGGTCCTCTGAAGCTGGCCATGGCGAAGGTGACCCACGTGGATTTCCCTCCCAAAGAGGTGGTGTCCTACACCAAGGAGACACAGACGCCCACCATGACAGAGCAGAAAGAGGGTAAGTCATCATCAAACCCATACAGGAATGCTGACTGATACCATTTACAAGATTATTTTCATGTTATGGACAGTAAATAAAGCAATTTGTGATAGTTATATTTAAAAAAAAAAAAACACCAACAGCCTCCAGAATTTTAAATGCTGCAGGTGGATTCAGGCATCAGAATTACAGATGCATGATATATGTATGTACACATTTCCTGTTCCAGCTTAGGAAAATTATACTTCTTACTGTAAATTTGAATGTTTTTATGCTTAATTTCATAGATTATTATTTATTGATTCTCTGTTAAATGCTGTTAAATGTTTTTAAACAGCAAAAAACAATAGGCTATAGGTTTACAATATCAGTTATATTATCTTTTATCAACCACAGCATAAAAACATAACATTGGCTATATTGTAGAGCAGTCAGTGACTATTTTTTCATTGATAGCAAATGAGTTTGAAACTTTCACTGTAATGAATAGAATTTATTTTGCAAAAGGTTATTATTTTACAAAGGTGGTTTGGCTCATTGCAAAAAATCTCCCAGACAAGTTGAAACCAATTTGTTTTAGCGCTGAGGATGCAGGTCAGAATAGAAACGAGCGTGACTGACACATGTCAATCATCGGAGAAGGAGGCTGGCGAGTGGCACTGCATCTGCTGCAGCAGTTAGAGCACAAGCTTCTGATCTGAGAGCTATTCAGATGTGCGTGTGTGTGTGTGTGTGTGTGTGAGAGAGACATCAGAAGTGTGTAACCCTTTTTGGAAATGATCTGACTGTAGTGAACATGGAGATGAAAGCTGAGGGAAAATTGCAGAGACTCGAGAAACATAAGACGTCAAGGCAAGATTAAACTCACACTCACATCCGTTTACAGAGATGGAGCGAGGGGGCACAGGAAATGAGCAGTAGGTTAGTGGAGATATGAGAATGTGTGTCCAAAGGCAGGTCAGGATTTGTGTAATTGCAGTTGAGGCCTTTTATGTGGCAGTTCGTGCATGTCTGTGACTGCCCCTCTCATGTCAGATATATGCGATCACTGCTTTACTCTGTGTGTATTTGTAATGTCTATTCTGTTGATGTTTGTGCAGGAGATATTTAGGGATTTTTGCAATTCTTACAGTAATCTTTCTTCCTTTCTTTTAACACATTTTAAAGAGGGAAAACAGTATAGATATTACAGAATGTGTTGTCAGTGATGCTTCTGTATCGTTGCTAATGATGTTAAATGTTAATGTAATGTTTTACATTAATCAGAAATGTTTTTTTTTTTTTTATTGAACTAATATTACAGTGTTTTACAGATTTTTGAATGAAATGTACCATTTATGAGTTTAAGAGACTTTCATAAACATTTTTAAACAATCTTACCAACCCCAGACATTAAAACGGCTGTGTACATTGTTTATTACTTTTTATTGTTAGTTATCATTATAATTAAATAGCATTCTTCCTATCCCTATAGTGGGAAGTGTTTTTAAGGCGAGTGAGAATAATTTTTTAGGCCATTTCAGAGCAAATGTGGAAACATCACCTATCATGACAAGATGGATTTACACATTGTCAGAAGGCTGAAAAAACATCTAGAGATACGTTTTTCTCTGCAGTGTCACTTTGCCCCAGCCCGCAGTATGTTAAAATTAAGACTTTTATCTGCAGACTGTCCGAAAGCTCTCCTCAACACACACACACACACACATACACACACACACAATCTCTCCTTCCATTCCTGCCACTGTATAATCATTTCATCAACTCTCACACTCTCTCCTGTCTCTCCTCCAGCACATAACAAATCACTCTGGGTGACATTGGGAGGAACATTGCTTTCTTTCTCACTGATGGAGTGGTTTGTGGTGAAGAGGCTTGTGGGGCTGTTGAAGGCTCAGCTCTGTGTAGGTCAGGAGGTGTGTGGCCGTTACTGTGCGCAGCAGGACATACAGGTGTCAGTGCTGTATCAGAGTGCCAGATACAGTTAAATTCACACGCATTCAATGCATTCTATAAACAAAGTGACTCCCTTGAATTTTCAGGATGCATACCTGCATCAGTGATGTGTAAACAGAACTGCTCCAGACAAAACTAGTCACGTCATACAGTGCATTTTTTTCATGTGGCACTCTGACCTGATGTGACCGTGTATCTGAAGGTTTTCGATTTAGTACTTCTTCCATCAGTTTTATGGTCTTTTATGGTGTGCATTAAAAACATACAAAAAGACGTGCGATTTGCGGATTAAAATCACTTTTATTACTGGCCGATCCACAGCTCTGCTTACTGGAGCACCAGGGGTTGTGAGAGTGTGAAATTGAATTAAAAGTGATTGTTTTAATCGCCCTTGTGCTCGTGGGAGGGTTAATATCCCATTCTAATCACAAGAAGCCTCTCGTATGGAGAACATCCTTAGCCCAGCTCTTCACAGATCCAGGCATCTCTAAATGAATACTATTGTCCATCATCTCCTAAACACACTTATTTCATCATTCATCAGCTATCAGTCAATGACAGAGGAATTACCACATTGATTACAGGGATAATTAAAAGCCTCCGCTGTGTTCATTATATCTTAAGTTTGTGTTTTGCTCAAACTTTTTGGGAAAAACTAATTTGGTAATGCCTTTACTAAAAATTAATAGAATATAAGTTGTCTCAAAATGTATAGTTATCTAGTTGCTTGCTAAAGGTCCAGTCATATTAGCAACATTTAGGCAAAATTTTGCAGGCAAAAAAGGTGTATTGTCAATAATGTAGTGATGTTTGAAACAATGCTCACATAGAAACCAAAGAATTTTCTGTTGGTCAGCGTGTTATATTTGCGTGACCAACTTGAACCTGTTGCAAATTCTACAACGAAATTGCGAAAATCTTCCCGATCTTGTAGATTCTCTTAGATTCACATTGAGCCTGTTGTGAATTTTTTTGCCCAAACAGTATTCAAAATTCCCGATCTCATAGATTCCAGTTGACTGGATTTTGACTGTGAACATTAACCAAACAATGGTAAATTTAACCACATTTTAAGACAGCATTTTGAAAATTGGTGTAAAATGCCTTCACTAAAAATAATGGGACATAAATCGACATGATCATAATGCAGTCACAATAGCAACATTTCTCAGGCAAAACATGTAATGTATGAAACACTGAAATCACCTTTAAAATAAGCAACTGTTGGTCAGCTGGCCTATTTCATGTGACCAACTGAACCTCTTACGAAATCTGCGGGAAGTCTTTTGCCCGTATGTGGAATAACAAACCGTGGGGATTCCAATTGAAATAACTGGATGTTAATGGGCATTAGATGTTAAATGCATGTTAGCGTTTTTGGCCATTAGAAGTGTATTTGTGTATAAAGCCTTCACAAAAAACAATGGGACTTAAATTGTCTTAATCTGTTCAATTGCTTGCTAAATGTGCAGACACATTAGCAAAATTTTGGCAAAATTTCTCAGGCAAAACATGTAATGTATGAAACACTGAAATCACCTTTAAAATAAGCAACTGTTGGTCAGCTGGCTGATTTCATGTCACCAACTGAATCTGTTGTGAAATCTGCGGGAAGTTTTTCGCCCATACGCGAAACACCAAATCTTGGGGATTCCTATTGCAAAAACTGTATTTTGTCGTTGAAAATATTCAAGCATTTTATGCTTTAGAGATATATTCAAACAATCAAATTCAGTGTCTGAATGGGCCTGTGAAGCTCAGAAGCACCGTTTAACATTGATCTTTATTGATCTGTTCAACTGAACTTCCTCTCTGGAGGACTATGCGACCCGAGGAGCTGCGCACATCTCTTTGTTTTGTTTTCCAGCTGTAAAGCTCATCACGAACAATCCCTTCATTGGGTATGTTAGGAGTATTGGACTCTTATTCACAAAGCAGAGGTTTGCCTGGGCCTCTTTCACAAGTACAAACGTGGAAGTCGGTGCTCAGAGGTCTCTCTGCGACTCCTTTTCTGTGGGCGTCTGACGGACTCTGTGCACCTGCAGAGGACATCAAAGAGCATTAGTCTTGTTCTCGAACAACCTCTAACCCCATGGGGCGCTTGCATTAATACATTGTCCTTTGACAAAGCCTGTCGATTACTCTTTCTCTCTCTGCTTACGCCCTCCCCTCGCAAAAAGCTTTTATTTCTTGAGGGATACAAAAGCTATAATTGTTGCTGCTTTGAGATGAGGTGTCGATTGGAAGGTGATCTGCCATCAGGGTGAATTCTGTTAAATGTTTTTCTCCCTCTCTTTTTCTCTCTCCTCCCCTCTGTGGGGTCACCAGGATCACTTGCTTTTCTCCAAATGGGCATTTTTGCTGGCAGGTGCATTACACCCCTTATTTTCAGATTGTCTTTCCGCTGCTAATGCCTGGCAGGTTGATTGCTCGGGTCTGGCTGGCGGAGAAAGGGCCGCGCTGCGTTCGGGCCCCAGACTGAAAGACACTGATTACTGTTTTCCTCCGAGCCTGATTGAGGCCCTTGAAAGGAAAGATTTTAACCTTCTCTCCTCTCTCTTTGCTGAGTACGGGCCCAGCATGGCGAGATGGCCTGTGTCATCAGAACGACTCCATAAACTCATCAGAGTGAACCCCCACCACCCCCTCCTCCCTCTCCCTCTCTCTTCCTGAGAGAGCCGTGGACACGTTTCTGATGTAAAATCTGACAGATGACATTATCATTTTGATTATTGCAGGAAAGGGCGATTTCACTATCTATTGAAACAAGTTTTTCTGGTCATGCAAAAAGCTGCCATTAGCATGGACAAACCACATTTTGATTATCGAATATGACTGTTTGTGGGGAAACTAAAGGAATAATTTACACGAAAAATGTAATTAATTTAATTATTTACTCATCCTCATGTCATTGGACGAGGTCTTTGATGAATATCCTAGATGCTTTTTTTCTGTATAGTGTGTTGTATAAAAGTCCTCAGTTGTATCATTATATTCATAGTGTTCTGAGGTCAGTTTTGTGTGAAGAAAATATTGAAGATCATTATTTTTCTGATACTATTCCCATTTAAAATAGACTACAGAAGTTACATTAAAGGGTTAGTTCACCCAAAAATTAAAATTAATCCATGTTTTACTCACCCTCAAGGCATCCTATGTGTATATGACTTTCTTCTTTCAGACGAATCCAATTGGAGTTATATTAAAAATTGCCCTTGCTCTTCCAAGCTTTCCAAGATGTTTTTGTTCAACGGTCCAAAAGTAGTCAAATAAAGCGTATCCATCCATATTAAAATGCTGGATTATGGTTATAACCTTGGTTCTCTGAGGGAGATGAGTGAGACATCTTACTATGGGAAACGCCTCTTGCGTGGCCATCCATGAAGCCCTATACAATCACGCCCATCAGGCCCGCGCTCTCGGGAAGCCTCATCCCTTCCTATTTAAACAGCAGCGCTGGCTCAGTATGGCATACTTTACAGCTCTTCTGAGTATAAGAATAATGGGCCCTCTGGTGAGATGTCTCACTCATCTCCCTCAGAGAACCAAGGTTATAACCATAACCCAACGTTCTCTTTTGGTTGACTCGCTCCACCTCACTATGGGATATAGAAAACACCCAATATTTGGGCATCCCCTAGCTTATTCATTACACTTAGCAGTCTTCTATGCTCCTTTCCCTTTTTCTTTACTGTGCTTCCAGCACTGCCTGTACCAAAGCAGATTTTGTCACATCCAATTTATAAAATCTCACCAAAGTATGAGGAGAAGCCCAGTTGTCTGCTGCACACACATCTTCCATGGAGATACCTTTAAATACCACCCAAGACACGGCCATTCCTCCTGTAGAATGGGCTCTTAGGTTGCCTGGTAATAACTGACCTTTCACTGAATATGCCAGTTTTATAGCTTCCACTATCCAGTGAGATAGTCACTGTTTTGACAGGGCCTTGCACTTCTTAGGGTTCGCAAAACACACAAAGAAGTTTTCAGATCGTCTAAAAAACTGTGTCTTCTCCAAGTAAATCCTTAATGCCCTAGTCTGACATAAGTGCTGCAGATCCCCTATCCTTGGGGACTCTGAGAGAGGAGGGTGGAAAGCTTGAATTTCTATGTCCATACATGAATAGCCAGGCTTGATTACCTTGGGCACAAATGCTGGGTTTGGGCGCAAGATAACTTTGGAAAATTTTTTGTATACCTGATACATGCAGGGTTGATAGATAATGCATGTAACTCTCCGACCCGCTTCACAGAGGTTAGTGCGAGCAGTAAAGCTGTCTTGTGCGAGACAGTCTTCAAATCTGCCTGATCCAAGGGTTCAAAAGGGCTTCCCTGAGTGCTTCCAGGACCAGGACCGATGTTGGTAACATAGGTTTGGTGATTGGTCTCAGACGGTGCACACACTTCATATATCTACTTACGATAGGATACTTTCCTACTGTTTGGACTGCCTCAAACCTTTTCCATTTTGCCTCATACAGAGATCTGGTAGAGTCTGCTCTAGCATTCTGTATGGTGGAGATCACATTCTGAGGCAGGCCCAGGGCGTTCAGCTTAGACCTTTCACGGGCCAGACCCAAAGATTCCACCTCTCCGGATGTGAATGAAAAATCCTCCTCCCCTGCCAGAGAGGGGAGATCTCTGCACTGAGGAAGACACCATGGATGTGAATACAGCAGTTGAACTATCTCTGCTGTCCATGTCCTCCCTGGCCATAACGGGGCTATTAGCAGGACCCTCACCCTCTGTGATCTGATTCTGGACAGTGTGGGGAGGATAAGGCTTATCAGTGGGAAATCATATAACAGAGTCTCTGGCAAGGGATGTGCTAATGCATCCATCCCTAGTGGTGTATCCATCACCTTTAGTGAGAAGAACAGGCGACAATGTGTGTTCTCCTCTGAGGCAAATAGATCCACTCTTGCCTGACCATATTTGCACCATATTTCCTGAACTACCTCTGGGTGGAGCTTCCATTCCCCCAGGTGAGGATTCCTCCTCGACAACAGGTCTGCCCCGATATTCATTTGGCCTGGCACATGAGCCGCTCTGAGACTCAGCAAGTACTTTCTGCTCCATAACAATATTCTTTTTGCCAAGGCATGCAGACTCCTTGATCAGACTCCCCCTTGCCTGTTTATATAGGCAACCACTGTTGTGTTGTCTGATCTAACTAACACATGCCAGTCTCTTATCTGTGGAAGGAAGTGTTTGAGAGCCAGAGAAACTGCAAGGAGTACCAGACAATATGCATTACTTTGACTGATTCTGTCCATACCCCATTCACAGGTTGTCCCTCCATAATCGCTCCCCAACCCAGCGAGGATGCATCTGTGGTGACCACCTTGCGATTTGAGACTACTCCCATTCCTTCCATGAAACTGACTTACACAGTTCCTGAAATTCTCCCTCCTCTGTTCTGACAGGGATGCCCGGTAAGATACTGAGTGTAGGTTTAAAACCAGAAATATTATTGACTGAGTTAGTCAATGAGTTCTTCTTCTGCTTTACTACAAAACTCAGAGCATTCAAATGCATTAATACAGCCTTCGTATGCAGATCTGCCATCTCCTTTGATTTGGCACAAATTAACCAGTCATCCTGCTACACTAAAATCCTTATATCCTGCTGTCTCCGTAGTGTTAGTGCCGCTTCCACACATTTTGTGAAAATGCGGGGTGCTAGAGACAGGCCAAATGGTAGAACCTTGAACTCGTATATCTTGTCCTGGAAAGCAAACTTTGGGAATTGTTTTTGCTGAGGATGGATCTGAATATGGAAATAAGCATCTTTCAGATATTGAAATGCCTCCTCCTTTCTTTGGGATCAGAAAATACTGGCTGAAGAATCCCTTCTTTGATTCTTCTACTGGTACTCCCTGAATTACTTCCTTGAGAAGGAGAGAATTGATCCCTTCCTTCAAAATGTTTGCATTCTCTGCCTGCACTCCGTTTTATTGCTGAGAACCCCGGAGGTCTTCTCGCAAATTGCAGTCTGTAGCTCTTTTAATCGTGCCGAGTAACCACTGAGAATCTGTGCATTTCACCCAATTGTCTAGTTGTACGGATAAATCTCGCACCTCGTTCAAACGTGTTGGAGAGAACCTGGTGGCGAAACCTGGAACTGCGATAGACTTTCCACTTGTGTTACGGGTGTTTTCAACAATGCAGTTTGTACTGGGTGCTTGTGTAACACCGTATTGTGACTTACACAATCACTTTTAATTTGTATAAGAGACTGCTCCGGGGGGTTAATAAAGCCCTCCTGTAGCAAATTGATGTGTTTTTGTAAGAAAAATATTTAAAAGAATATAAACACCTTTCTTTCACTTTTGCTAACTGTCATATGCAGAAGCCGTTCCGGAGGATGATGTAGGCGTAGCGTGAGCACCAATGATTAGTGACAAATGCGGAAGCGTGACAGAGAGACAGCAAAACAAAACGTCGGTCACGAATTAGAAGTACAAAACAAGGATTTGTAAAGACAAATGTCTGAGAATTTCGATATAAGCCAAAAGGAGACTGGTTTTCCTTTGGTAAAGTAAGGAAACTTCGCTTCCTTTGCTCCTGTAAACAAATGTTGGTTTTCATGAGACTCACATGCACATACACTGCGCCTACAGTACATCTTACATCATTAGCCGGAAAGGCAGGCTCTTGTCAACGCGCGTACGACAGTTAGTGGAAGTTACACAAAACTGTTCATATCGTTTTAAATATTGATATTTTTTTTACAAAAATGCATCAATTTGCTAAAGGAGGCCTTGTGCCAAGTAGTTTAACGATTACTGGTTTGACGATAAATTATGATAAAATTCCTCATGGTTAGTATTACCATTTCATATTTTAATTAACATTAAAACCATATTACCGCGATCTGAACAACTCACGATAAATACAGACTGTCCAGCATAAAGCACAGTTTTCAGTAACAGTCTCACGTGCACACAGCGTGCAGAGTAGTTTCGTTTTGAGTAAAAATAGGGCGGAAAAGCTGGGAGGTTTTAAAAGAGTGCTTGGGGAATTATACAAATTAATATATGAATGAATTATATGAATGTACCTCTGAAGGTTACTGTCTTCAGAAACGGTTCGATGGCATTTTGTTTTCATCTTCGCTCCATGTAATTCCTAAGGGAAGTGTTTTTAATCGCAATACTGCTTAGTTCATGGAGTTCACGGGAATCAGCTGTAATACAGCTTTTCCATATAAAGCGCCACCTGCTGTCAGAGAGTGGATTTACAGAGACTTATATTCACATTCAGTCTGTGTGCGCTGCAGATTCTGTGTGGCCAAAAAACGGACCAATTTCTTTAGCAATTATCGTCCAATTTGATACTGTTAAGTGCTTTGACACAATCTGTATTGTTAAAAGCACTATATAAATAAAGGTGACTTGACTTGACCAAATTTGCATGCCCTGCTGTAAATTTTGACCGGTTGATGAAAAACAAGCTTATGTGGATTCTACACATTTAAACAATTTGCATAAGGTATCTAGAATTATTTATGGAGCAGATAAAATACATAGCCTATAATCATTTATCATTTTGACAACCCTTTTTCTTATTTACAGTCTGAAATGTGAGGTTTACCTTTTATATGAAACTTTTTCAAAGCTTTGTTTGAAAATTTACATTAGATATTTGAACATGCTATTAAACTGTTGTCAGTCATCATTTAAAATCCGAACATCATTGGTAATGTTATTGTTTTAGTGATTATGCAAACAAAGTCATTTTAGAATCAGAATCAATTTATTTGCTGTTTGTTGATTTTTAAATATAAAACTTGAAGTGATTTATGTGTCGATACTTTTTGAACATCTCCACAATTTAACAATACCGTGATAATACTGATAACCATGATAACTTTGGTCACTATAATCGTGATAAGCAATTTTCATATCGTTACATCCCTACTGTGAATATCATCAATTTGCATTATCGACCCATCAGCCTGCAGCATCTATTTTCATGACAGAACTTGTCATTTCTCTTGGTCAAACAGGATTTTTGCCAATGCTGCCCTATTTGATTTGGAGGGTATTTTCAGTGAATAATGACTTACATTTCAGTCAGTTTCTCACAGATGAGCTTATTCTTATAGGGATAGTTCACCCAAAAATTTAAATTTGCTGTTAATTTACTCCCCCCTCAGGCCATCCAAGAAGTTGGTGGCTTTTTTCCTTGATTAGAACAGTAAATAGGATTTTAGCTGAAGCCGTGGTCCTTGGTGATACAAAGAATGCAAGTCAGTGGCTAAGTCTGCACAATTCATCGAAATTTCAGAGCATAACATGGCACTGTAGTGTTTTACTCACCAGCAGCTCATGGCCTGTTGCTTTCATTGTCTCAGTTTGCTGTAAATTCTGCTCCACATGAATTTGTGTGCTGTTAGTTGCATGCATTGCAGGTATAACATGCATTTGGGAACACGTGCCGATCATCTTCCAAAACTTGTCATGAGAAGTGCTTATAAACCAGCTGTTGCCAACAAGACAGAAGCTTTAAGTTTGATGTTTTAAACTTTTGAAAATTAAGTAATTAAGAGCCATAAATATTAGTATTAAAATTTTACAGTTGCACTGTAAAATAAAATGATTAAATTACGGTTTTATTTTGCATATTTTATATTTTTTAGAAAAGCTGTTACTGGGACGTTACTTTTCAAAAGGTACACCTTTGTACCTGTAGGGTCCATTTTAGTACCTTATTAGTACTTTTTAGTATTGTAGTATTTATGTAGTATTTATTTTCATCTTTTAAGTTGCAAATTAAATTTATATCAGAAAAACTGCAATTGGATTTTTTCCCGAAATCTTGCAGCCTGTGGACTACTTTTTTGTGTTTTTATGGTGCATTTTCAGACCGTGATCCTTTTGCTTTTTTATTATATTGAAAAGAGGTGCTAGAATATTCTTCAGATATTCTCCTTTTCTGTTTCATATGGATTCAGAACAGTATGAATGCAAATGAATGAAAACATTTAATTTTGGGAACTATTGCTTTAACATCCTTTTAAAATTTTTCCCTGAGCTTTACATTAGTTCAGGCCTCATTGGTAGAGTATTGTCAGAGATGAGCCGTGTGTGGCTTACAGCTGGTCAGGGCAGAAGCTTAATTTAGCTGCTCATGTTTGGGGGTGAATAGCGGTCCCTGGACCCCCTGCCGACTCTCTAATTGCACAGACTTGTGTATCCGGAGAGAGTCTTGACTAAGAGCAGTCAGGCAGAAACCCCTGTGCCATCCCTGTGCCACCACACACACAAATGCAGCAAAACCATCTGCCTGACACACACAGCCGTCAGCTGTCTCAGCCGCTGGCACCTGCTGCCCTGTGTGTGTGTGGGATGCGCTGCTGAATAGTCCCTCTCTCAGTTACGCTGGGAGTCTGTTGGACGGGTTGGTTAAGACCTCGGTGATGGCGTAACCCCCAGTAGATTAGAGAGAGGACGGACTCTGGGCTGTAGATACAATGTCCAAACACACACACACACACAAACACACTCCATGTTGTTCTTGGGCATTTGAACAGACTAAACAGGCTGTTAGCAGTCATGGGCTTGTCACATATTCACTGGGTTTCAGGAATTTGTTGGCTGATTCAATTTGATTTTCTTCCCCCACTTATTCTATTTATATTAATCAGAACCAGTGAAATGAAGCAAATCCTTCTACAGTCCTGGTTATTTTATGTTAATGGAGATTTAGGGTGAAATTAACATCCATCACCTGCTAAAAGGCTGGTTCTTTTAGCACAGGGGTCTCCAACCTTTTGTACACCACAGACCGGTTGCATATATTATATAATATTCTCATATAATAATATCGTATAATATTCTCACGGAACGTCTGGAGGTGTGTGTGGGGGGGGATTGGGGTTGAGATATAGCCTAATATTTATTAGTCAATTAAATAGTATTACAATAGCATTATATTGTGTTTTTTTTTTTTTTTATCACAGATCGGATCATTTTTTCGGATAAGCAAGGAAAAAATATTTAAAGCACAGAGAATGACAATGCCACAAAGGGTTTTTGACATAGACTAATTGTATGTGTATGTATAGGCAACTCGGTATTTCCGCACTGTCTGAAACGCATCTCTTTTGCTTGTGCACGCTTTGTGTGCGAGAACAGCGCATGAGTAACGAATTGAGCTCTCTTTCGTTTCTTCTTCTTGTGGTTTAAAATTGCTTGAACGTGTAAATTGGCAAATGAATCTGTGAATCACGTGCGTGCCGAACAGTGGGGTCTCATCCGTACGTATCACGGATAAACTGCGATCCGTTTAACCCCTAATATGTGACGGATCAGAGCAATCTTTCATTTACTTATTTAACATAAATTGCCAAAGTGCTAATCTATATCAATCGCATAAAACGAAAATATAGAATAATTAGAACAATCATTAACACGCAATAAATAACAGTGTCATATCTATACACATTTTTCCCTGAACGTTCTTGCGACCCCGTAGCAACTCTTCCACAGCCCGGTAGTGGGTCGTGACCCGGTGGTTGGGGAACCTCTGTTTGAGCACAATGATGGTAATTTGTTTATCTTACACTCATACATATATTGTGTTTGTTCAGTTTCAGGTACAGAGGCCTCAACAAGTATCAGTCACATTTAAAAATGCACATTGTATGTTTTTTGATCCACTTCATATTGTTAGATAATTTATTTATATTTTTAATTAGAGAAAATGGCAGGTGAAGTATAGCTTTAATTTAACCACTATGGTTGATAAGTAAAAATGAAAGTAAATTTCCCACCTTTTGGATTACAGTGGTTTCATCTCAAAAAAAGTCTCAAAGTATTTTTTTTTTATATTATATTATATTTAATAATTTTAGTTTTTCATGACGTTTATTACACTCTCTGACCCTTCGAATTAAAAAGACTGCTTTTGCTACTGTACCTTTAAGAGGTTATTTACATATGTTAATGATTTCTATTACTATTGGCTGACTTCATGCAGAGTGGTTCCTATTGTACTTAGACCAAGTTGCTGAGCACTGAATAGGTGTTGATACGTAAATGTGGATTTTGCTAACAATGAATTTCTAGTGTTATAATGTCACCATGAGTTGTTTAATACCCATTAACCCACAGTAAACAAATGTTATCTTGAAAATACTATATTAACCCAGTGATAACCCAAGTAGTGTGTAACATGGGCCCTATAATAAGACAGATCAGCAGCTCTGGTGTGAATTATGTTTGTGATCTTCCTATTGCAGAGGAAGATGAGGAGGAAGAGACCGCAACTCCGCAGCCTGAGGTTGAGGCAGAAAAAGAGAAACCAGCAGAGAAACAAGATGAGGAAGGTAAAGTATTGAACACACTTCATATACAGTGTCCTACCGACTCTAGTGTAATACATCAGTGTTATTTTAGTATCATTGATGTACTATATAATTTTTCTGTTTTCTTTTTCATTTTAGATTTTTTATTAGTTACTTCCCTAATCCTACCCAATACCTAAATTTAACAACTACCTCATTAACTATTAGTTGCAAATTAGGAGTTTATTGAGACAGAAGCAGGCCCGGATTGGCTAATCGGGAGCACCGGGAGGATTCCCGGTGGGCCGGTCTGTTATTTTGGCTGTGAGGGCCGCGGTGTTGTCATGCCACTGGGTTGATATGGATGCTGTCCCTAGAGTGCCTGCACTCATAGCAGCCCCACTCTTTTTATCTATTATTTTCGTTCAGCCCTTATTATTATTTTCACCAGACCATATAAATAACAAATTCTAAATTGATATTTAATCATTCTTTTTGCTCAAATCATTGTTTTGTGAAGTAGCCGTTTGCGGAAGGCTTTAAGACCAAGCGGAATCCTCTGCCGGCTGCTCCTGCTTCACAGCGTGCGGGACTCACGCTAACGGCAACCTGGTGCAGGTTGTGTTTTGACTCTGTCAAATCAGTTTTGGCCAATGCAAGCAACTTATTGATCATGAGACCAACATTTAGCAAGGCAGGAAAACATTCAATCTACCTGAGGGAAGACATCTTTCATTGTAATACTGTTAAACAGTGAGAGTGTGAGAGAGAGAGAGAGAGAGAGAGAGACAGGGAGAAAAAATACATAAAAAAATAAAAATAAATAAACTTCTAGTAGCCTATCCTTAAACTTGGACCTCATTATTAAAGTACAAATCCAAGCACCAGAAGCACCACACTCTCTAAGTTTTCTTTAATTGAAAAATATGCATTTTTATTCATTCAAAGGATATAGTTGCAATAATATTTTAGTTCAAAACTTTAAGTGCCATTGTTTTAAAAAATAATGCTTTATTGACTGACGTTTCATTGACCTTCAGTTGTTATGCTTTCAAATTTCATGCCATTTTGTATGCATGTAATTTCACAGTATTTTCACCTCCTAAATTACTACACTTGTGAATTCACAGTTCTATAATGGTACAATTTACACAGGTCAATGACATTTTTTGTATAAAATTAAAATTATTTTTAGAATAATTGTGACTATTACTTATTTTTAACTTCAGGCAAACAGCCTACATTATGGTACAGTACAAATATTTGGAGCATCCCTTATTCTGCTCCTTATTTTCTTAAAGAATAAACACTTATTTTCTTAAAGAATACAAGAACACTATTTTCTCAAAGAATAAAAGATAAAGAATCACAATTGTCCCTTATTTTCCATTTCTGAAGTTAATTGGCAACCCTAATGATGACATAATTATCTGTTGACTTCCCTGACAGCTGCACCTTGCTCAAAAAAAAAAAAAAAAGTTAGTTGTTGGAAATATGCGAGCAAAAAATAATAGATAAAAAATGGATAATAGAAAGCACAAAGGAGGCACTGAAAAGGCCAGAACAAAAAAATAAATAAAAAAAGTGGGCCGGTCTAAGGCTTGAAACTCCAGGGCTAAAAATTAGTCCCACTCCGGCCCTGGACAGAAGTCGTAGTTATTGGTTTGTAATGGCGAGAATTGGACCTTAAAATAAAGTGTGTCCATTTTTAGTTTAATGTTGGTGTAATGGAAACACAATCTAGCTAAGAAATATATGTAAGGAAGAATTCACAGCAGACCATTGAAATATTGAGTTTAATGCACACAATTTAGTGCCCCCTGCTTCAAGACATGATTCTACCCAGAGTGTGCATTAAATTTTCAGTTGTTTAGTGGTTTGGAATCCATTCTTCCACTTATGCACAATTGTTCCCTGCGATATACATGTGTTTAGACATCTTTTGGGTAGAGCTTTTCTCTTACAATAACGATTACGCATCTTGCATGGCTCAATACTGGATTGACTGGAACAAACCTGGAACTGCTTCACAGCCATGCAGTTATGGAGAATTAAACACTATTTAATTAAACACTTTGGAACATTTGTCAACCACTAGAATCAAGAGTTCAACAATTCTGATGCATAAATGCAATTAATTTCACCCCGTTACACACCTGCCATTGTTTCTTGTCTGTTTGTGAGTGTAGCGCCCCCTTATGAGCTAACAGAGGAGGAGAAGTTGCAGATTCTGCACACGGAGGAGTTCATGGAGTTTTTTGATCACAGCACACGTATCATTGAGCGCGCTCTGTCCGAACACGTGGATGTTTTCTTCGACTACAGCGGCCGTGACATGGAGGAGAAGGAGGGGTAACAGTCAGCCCTACTCACCTAAACAAAATCACAAACCAGCTCATGTGCATTGTTTAATGTGAGATACTTGTGTGTGTGTCTAGTGAGATGCAGGCTGGGGCCAAACTGTCTCTAAACAGGAAGTTTGTTGATGATCGCTGGTCCAAACAGCGAGTGGTGACCTGTCTGGATTGGTCCCCACAGGTACGTGAACTCCTAAACTTCATTTATGTCAAAATTTCAAGTATAAATATTGATTTTCATGAAATATATTAATCTGTTTTTTATTTTTTTATTTATTTTTTTGACATTTGAAGCCTTTATATCCATTGCTATATAACATATACAATACCATTCAAATCTGGGGCCAGTAAGATTTTTTTTTTTTAAGAAATTAGTCTTTTGAGCAGTGACACATTAAATTAGTCTGAAGTAGATAGTGTTGTCAAATAGATAACACTTATTTTAAATGGTAATCATATTTCACAATACTACTGTTATTACTGTATTTTTGATCAAATAAATGCAGCCTTGGTCATAAGTTTTTCTTTCAAAAACTTGTAAAAATCTTACTGATATGTTGCACATGAAATTAGGCTGAAATTGAATTATATTTTTCATTAATAGGTTAGTTTTACAATTTATCAAAACTACTGCTATTGTTGTTCATGAAAACATTAAAAATAATTGGATATACAGTGCTGCTTGAAAGTTTGTGAACCCCTTGCAGAATCTGTGAAAATGTGAGTAATTTTAACAAAATAAGAGAGATCATACAAAATGCATGTTAATTTTTTATTTAGTACTGTTCTGAGTAAGATATGTTACATAAAAGATGTTTACATTTAGTCCACAAGACAAAAAAAAATAGCTGAAATTATTAAAATAACCCCATTCAAAAGTTTGGGAACCCTTGGTTCTTAATACTGTGTGTGGTTATGGATGATCCATGATTTGTTTTGTTTTGTGATGGTTATTCAAGAGTCCCTTGTTTGTTCTGAAGTTAAACTGAGCACTGTTCTTCAGAAAAGTCCTCCATGTCCTGCAGATTCTTCAGTTTTCTTGCATCTTTTGCATATTTGAACCTTTTCCAGCAGTGACTGTATGATTTTGAGATCCATCTTTTCACACTGAGGACAATTGAGGGTCTCAAACACAACTATTAAAAAAGGTTCAATGGGGTTATTTTAATCATTTCTGCTATTTTTTTTTGTCTTGTGGATTAAATGTAAACATCTTTTATGTAAAGTAGCTTACTCAGGACAGTACTAAATAAAAAATAACATGCTTTTTGTATGATCTCTTATTTTGTTAAAATTACTCACATTTTCTGCAAGGGGTTCACAAACTTTCAAGCAGCACTGTATTGTTTAAGTAATGAATATAATATGTATTTAAGTAATTAAGTAATGGATATATTTTATAATAGGGTCCAGTTAAACATTTGAACATACCTGATTTGGATATGTTTGACACCCTCTTCAGATGTAGTTTAAGGAGATAAAAATAAGAACACTTCAATTTTATAATTTGACAACTACACACATTTATTTATCATTTGATGTTCATGATGGTTGCTCATGACCCTGTTCACATTTTACTTCAAATTACCTTCACTAGATTTCAAAACTACCCATTTTTTTGTTTTTGCTACCCATGATATTCTTGAACGTCTGCTTGTTGATAGTAATAGTAAATGTGAAATAAATAATAAGAGGAATTTGTCTGAAACCGACAGAAATGTTGAAGGTCCTCTAAAAACAAGCAAATGCTGTTTAAGCCACCAAATTTGAATGTGAAGATATTTTACATCGGCTATATGTTTAGAAGTGTTGATTTCTTCCACTGTATCAAACAGAAGCTCAAACAGATGATGTCTTGAAGTCGCTGTGTCTAGTTTGATGTAATAGATCTAGAGTATAACCCCCTGAAACACACTGCACCTCATGTGTGTCCACAGCACAGATGTGTGTGATTTGAGAGAGAGCACAAAACACACACTGAAACAATGCTGTCAATGTGAGTTTACATGAGAAATCTCCTGGTGTCATGGAATTACTAAAGCAATTAGTGGCTAAATACTACAAATGAAACTAAAAAATGTCTTAATTTATAAGATTGAATTAAAAACACTGCACAGCTGTAATGACATGTCATGTTACTCCTCAGATTTTTGGAAAAACTAGCTTTCTTTTTGGAAAAGCTATTTTTCACCAATAATGTAATCATTTACTCACCAACATGTCATTCCAAACATATATGACTTATAGTGCCGTGAAAAGGTTTTTGCCCCCTTCCAGTTTTGCACATTTGTCACTTGAAAGATTCAGATCATCAAACAAGTTTTAACCCGAAAGATAACCCGAGTAAATACAAAATGCAGTTTTGATATGATTTCATTTATTAAGGGAAAAAAGCTGTCCAAAACTTGCCTGGCCCTACGTGAAAAAGTAATTGCCTCTAAATCTAATAACTGGTTGTGCCACCCTTTGCAGCAACAACTGCAATCAAGCGTTTGCGATAACTGGCAATGAGTCATTCACATCGATGTGGAGGAATTTTTTGCAGAATTGTTTTAATTCAGCCACATTGGAGGGTTTTCAAGCATGAAAGGACAAGGTCATGCCACAGCATCTCAATCGGATTTCAGTCCGGACTTTGACTGAAAATCAAAGTTTGGCCACTCCAAAACCTTAATTTTGTTTTTCTTGAGCCATTCAGAGGTGGAATTGCTGGTGTGTTTGGGATCATTGTCCTTCTGCACAACCCAAGTACGCTTGAGCTTGAGGTCACAAACTCCTTCAGGATTTTCTGATTGCAGAGTGCAGAATTCATGGTTCCATCAATTATGGCAAATCGTCAAGTCACCTTTATTTATATAGCACTTTTAACAATACAGATTGTGTCAAAGCAATTTTTCAAAATCAAAATAGGAAAATAGTGTCAATAATGTAAAATGACAAGATTAAACACTCAATTTTCAGTTAAAGGAATTTCATTATTGAATTCAGTGATGTCATCATCCAGCTCAATTCAAATAGTATCTGTGCAATCAAGTCGACGATATCGCTGGAAATGAAGTGTCCCCAACTAAGCAAGCCAGAGGCGACAGCAGCAAGGAACCAAACTCCATCGGTGACAGAATGGAGAAAAAAACCTTGGCAGAAACCAGGCTCTGTCAGGGGGCCAGTTCTCCTCTGGCCAGACAAACCAGCAGTTCAATTCCAACTGCAGCAATGTCAGATTGTGTAAAGGACTCATTTGGTTCCCGTGGTCTTGTCCCGATGGCTATCTAGGTGACAAGTTCCTCACTGGGGATCTGTCTCTTGGGCTCATCTAGGTGTCCTGATCTCCGCTGACGTTCAGGGCTGTAGAGGTCATCTCTAGGTGCTGATCCACCATCTGATCTGGATACGGACTGGATCTGGTGATTGCAGTGACCATCTGATCTGGATACAGATTAATATTAGCGTAGTTGCCATTCTTCTTACAATGTAACAAGTACATCGGGTGTTATGGGAAGTGTTCCCGCTTCTGGTTGACCTAATTAATGCAGCCTAACAATCCTTTAACAGATTTTATTATTAGAAGCGTATTACTGTATTATGTGTAAGGCAGGTTAAAGAGATGGGTCTTTAATCTAGATTTAAACTGACAGAGTGTGTCTGCCTCCCGAACAGTGTTAGGTAGATTGTTCCAGAATTTTGGCGCTAAATAGGAAAAGGTTCTGCCGCCCGCAGTTGATTTTGATATTCTAGGTATTATCAAATGGCCAGAGTTTTGAGAACGCAGTGAACGTGGAGGACTATAATGCGATAAGAGCTCGCTCAAATACTGAGGAGCTAAACCATTCAGGGCTTTATAAGTAATTAACACGATTTTAAAATCTATACAAAGTTTAATAGGGAGCCAGTGCAGTGTTGACAGACTTTCTGGTTCTAGTAAAAACTCTAGCTGCTGCATTTCGAACCATCTGTAGCGTGCAGAACAACCACCCAATAAAGCATTACAATAATCTAACCTTGAGGTCATAAACGCATGAAATAACATTTCTGCATTTGACTTTGAGAGCATAGGTCTCAATTTAAATATATTTTTAAGATGAAAAATCGTCCAGGTCCTGAAGCTGCAAAGCAGCCCCAGACCATCACACTACCACCACCATGTTTGACTGTTGGTATGTCGTTTTTATGAAATGCTGTGTTGGTTTTACGCCAGATTTAGCGGGGGACACACCTTCCAGAAAGTTCAACTTTTGTCTCATCAGTCCACAGAATATTTGGCCAAAAGTCTTGGGGATAATCAAGATATTTTTTGCCAAATGTGAGACGAGCCTTTGTGTTCTTTTTGGTCAGCAGTGGCTTTTGCCTTGGAACTCTCCCATAGATGCCGTTTTTTCCCAGGCTCTTTCTTATTGTTAAATCATGAACACTGACCTTAATTGAGGCAAGTGAGGCCTGCAGTTCTTTAGATGTTGTTCTGGGTTCTTTTATGACCTCCTGGATGAGTCGTCGTTGCGCTCTTGGAGTAATTTTGGTAGGTCGGCCACTCCTGGGAAGGTTCACCACTCTTACAAGATTTCTCCATTTGTGGACAATGGCTCTGACCGTGGTTTGCTGAGTCCCAAAGGCTTAGAAATGGCTTTATAACCCTTTCCAGACTGATACATGTCAACTATTTTTCTCATCTGTTCTTGAATTTCTTTAGATCGCGGCATAACGTGTTGCTCTTTAAGCATGCTTCACTTTGTCAGACAGGTTCTATTTAAGTGATTTCTTGATTCAACAGGTCTGGCAGTAATCAGGCTTGGGTTTGTCTAGTGAAATTTAACTCAGCTTTCTAAAATAATGTGGTTAATCACAGTTCTTTCATGATTTAACAGGAAGGGGCAATTAATTTTTCACGTAGGACCAGGAAGGTTTGGACATCTTTTTTCCCTTAATAAATGAAGTCATAATTTAAAAACTGCATTTTGTATTTACTTGCATTATCTTTGTGTAATATTAAAATTAGTTTGATGATCTGAATCTTTTAAGTGTGACAAATATGCAAAAAAAAAAAAAAATACAGGAAGGGGGCAAAAACCTTTTCACGGCACTGTACATTTCAGTCTGAATATATCACAGGAATTGTCTATTACTTTTTTGAGTCATATAGGTTTAGAACAATGTAAGGGTAAACTATGAGTAAATGATTTCTTCTTTTTGGGTACAACTGTTTTATGTAGCATTTAATTTGCATTTTGAATTATTATTAAAAAATATATTTTTTCCCAGTGACAGTTTTTTTTAAAGTTTTTTCCATGCATGTTTGTAACAGGTAGTCCAAAGAATGAATGAATGAATACATACATACAAGTGGATGCTTGTTGGACAGAAAAAGCTGTAACCAGACTTGAAGTCAGAAGTTTTTCTTATGTAGTATAAAGTCTAGTTCTTGACCTGTACACATGTGTTTACAGTATCCAGAGTTGCTGGTTGCCTCTTATAACAATAATGAGGAAGCCCCGCATGAGCCTGATGGAGTGGCTTTAGTCTGGAACATGAAATACAAGAAGACCACACCGGAGTATGTCTTCCACTGTCAGGTACACACACACACACAGACTTGCCTTCAATCAGCAACGACTGACTTCTCACTCCTCCACATTCACACACCTCCTGAAAGCCATCCTACATAACATGATTGTCATATACAAACACCTACACACCGGCCTGAGATTTCACGGGTGGGCTGCTGCCGGATTTCCTTCCATCCTCTCTTCCTCTCTGTATCTTTCTGTCTCCTTCTCATTCCCCTGCACACTGTGATTTCACTCTACTGGCATTCAAACACATACACTCACACACTTGTGATGCCTTAAAGGAATAGTTCAAAAACTCTTGTCATCACAAAGCCATGACTTTTTCCTTGCATGGATCAATCACAAAAGAAGAAGTTTTTAAGACTATTCAAGTTTCTCTTTTCCATACAGTATATAGCATATATATATAACACTTTCTAATATTCAGTACTGAATACTGCTTAACCCTCCCAGTACATTTAAAATCTGCATACATCTTTTGAAGTCCTCGGGTCAGTTTTAACTTAAGCTTATAAAACATTCATAAATTAATAATTTACAAACCGTTAAAATGTTTAATAACTGTGTTACTTTATTACTTTATTTGCACAATTTTGTTCGTAAAAGAGGAGAGATTTGTTTAAATTTCACATTACACATGCAGGAAAGCTAGTGAGATGCAAGAAAAAAACACTTATTAATATTTTTAGGAATTTTATTTAAATGTATAATTAAATTAAAATTATAAGAACATATAAAATGAGTGACAATTTACTATGTGAACTCTTTGACTTCAGTTGATTTAAAATATAAATGGTCATCAGACTCAACCCCGAAGATTTCAATCCTTCTAGCCATTATGCTGCATTACAAACAGTACAGAAGCAAATTGTAGCATTTCTTTTAGATGTTTTTCACTGATCAGTTGTGTATGTGATGAGTGTTGCTGTATGTTCAGTGTTGGCTGTGTGTTTGGCCTGAGGTGATCTGCTTGGGACGGCCTGAGTAGAACCACATGTGCCACCCTCAGCAACAGATACACACACACACACACACTCACTCTCGTGGAAAAACTCCTGCGGTATTCACACACACTCAAAGAGGTGTGAAGTTGTTACTTTTTCCATATTTTTGCTCAGTGTGTTGGGGTTAACTCTTCCTTGAGAAAAGTGAGTTCAGCTGCATCATTAGTGGTTGGTGTAAAAATGTAAACTCCCTTTACATTCAATTGGTGTTTTGAGGTGTCATGGTGGAATTTGAGGTCACATCAAACTGCATTTATGCTTGATGCACCTCAGAGGCTTTTATAATGTAGCTTTGCTCACAAACTATTTTTAAAAACAAGAAGGTACAGGACTGTGAAAATATCAGCTGAACCGCTGAGAAGCAGCAGTGAGAAGTTTACTTACCTCTCCCCCATTTATGCATTCATTTTCAAATAGTATAAACTTTTTTTTTCTGTTGTTCAATAATTAAAGGGTTATCTTAATTCACCTAAAAATGAAAACTCTAATTTTTAAGACTTTAAAGTTCAACTGTTAAAGTTTTTTTTTATTATTATATATATATATATATGTATATATATATATATATATATATATATATATATGTATATATATATATGTGTATATATATATGTATATATATATATATATATATATATATATATGTATTATTTTGCGTTTGTAATTTATCACGTATCGTTTCATTTTTGTATCCCTTAGTAAAAAAGTAATGCATTTAAAATGCACTTATTTCATACTTATCATAAAATCTATTAACATTTACTGACATGTCACTCGAGACTTACTGATTTAATAATTGTAATTAAGATTTATTTGGAGCACTACTTGTGCACAATGCACATTTTTTTTAACATTAAGCCTAAAATGTGTTTTAATGTCACTATTGATGATTATTATGATCTTTGAATAATATCGGTCAAGATATGCAAGATAATTAAAGTGTACCTGAAGAATTTAGCACAATCAAATATACTTCAATGCATCTTTAGTTGGACTTCAGCACTACTACTGTACAATTAAAGTACAAAGTAAAACATTTGTGGTTCCAGTTTAGCAGACTCAAGTTTACCGGTTTAGTATACTAAAAGTTCAATTGCAGGGTATTTTTATTAAGTACATAAATATGTAAATGTATTTGTAGAATACTTAGCATGAAATAAATGTACTTCAAATACATTTTAGTATATTTATTTTTCACTATGGTCATCTATCCTTTTAAATACACAAACATTCTAAACAAGAATCAGCAGATGACCTGCAATGGGCAATTTCAGTGAGTAGGCTAAAACATGGATTGTAACATTTATATGTGGTAGTTGCAATTTTGATTATACAGGTGAAGCTGCTAAACCTTACTTCCTGTGGATTTGTCCTGTAGGATTGAAGAAATGTGTAATTATCTCTGTCTTTCTCACTCCTCTAGTCCGCTGTCATGTCTGCAGCGTTTGCAAAGTTTCATCCTAACCTGGTTGTCGGTGGCACTTACTCGGGACAGATCGTCCTCTGGGACAACAGAAGTAACAGACGCACTCCTGTCCAGAGGACGCCTCTCTCTGCTGCGGCCCACACGGTACGTGACGTTCACACACCATACTGGAAATGAGGCAAAGCAGTAGGTGCAGTCCAAGAACCTTGAGATATTATTATTATTATTATGGTGGCCTTAAACAAAATATTGCATATTTTTCCGATTTGTTTTATTTACCCTTAACCTTACATTGCTGTTTCTCTATGCAGCACCCAGTGTACTGTGTTAATGTGGTTGGCACACAAAATGCTCATAACCTCATTAGCATCTCCACTGATGGAAAGATGTGCTCCTGGAGTCTGGACATGCTGTCTCAACCACAGGTACCCACAAATGCCCTTCAAATATACCATCATAGTTTCAGAGTTTGAATATCACACTCAAAGAAAGCGACTTGCTTACTCAACCAGTAAAAATAGTGAATGTTGAGTACAAATCTTGCTGACATGAATTTGTTGATATCAGAAGCGCTATAAAAGGCCCACTGAGGAGCACAACCTCTTCCATGCTGCTCAACCTTGAGTTTCCAAAAACATTTGCCAAACCGCAGTGTCAGATGTTAATGATTGGTAAAGCGCTGGCTGAATTTAAATTGCGCATTTCTAATCTGTGGAAGAGGCTGTTGGCTGTGGTGTTATTGATGTGTGTGTGTGTGTGTGTGTGTGTCAACAGGACAGTATGGAGCTGGTGTTTAAGCAGTCTAAATCAGTTGCGGTCACCTCCATGTCCTTCCCTCTGGGTGATGTTAATAACTTTGTGGTGGGAAGTGAGGATGGATCAGTCTACACAGCCTGTCGTCATGGCAGGTAATACACACACGAAACACTTATAATGTTATTGCAAAAATAATAATTGCTATTCAATAATTGCTATATATTCATTAATTAAAATAGTAAAGCTGGATACTGTGTATGTAACACATTCAGTGTATTAGGACTAATACAAAAATCTTACCAGTTTAATTAGTATGATTGACAAAATTCTTTACCTTAAGTTATTAATTTAAAACTGTGTAATCCAAAAAAAGTTATTTAAATATACAATATATTAATAATTTAATATTTATTAATATATTGTAATTCTGTATATGTACACTACCATTCAATAGTTTGGGGTTAGTAAGATTTATTGTAAGAAATAGTTTTGTTCCTTTTGGATTCATTAAATAGATCAAAAGTGACAGTAAAAACATTTGTAATGTTACTACTGAAAATTCTGTTTTGCCATCAAAGGAATAAATTACTTTTTAAAAGAAAATTTCTGTAAATAAATGCAGCCTTGGTGAGCATAAGAGACTTAATTTTGCAGACCCCAAACTTTTGAATACTAGTGTTGATGTTTATTTAGTTGTAAATAAATATGTATAAGGAAACTAATATTGAATTTCTGTTAATAGTAAATGTATGGTGTCTACTGTGTTCGTAGAGCTTTACTGAAGCAGAAATCAGATTGGATTTCATTGTCTCTCTAAACTTTGGAATGTCCTGAAAGTTCCGACGCAAGTGTTCATATCAAAAATATGAAAAGCGGTTTGTTTTATGAATGGGATGTAGTCGATGTGTTTGTGTGTGCCGTAATGAGCTGAGAGAGTGAATGTTCCCTCTTCATTGGTGATGCTGTGATTATCTGATCCTCTACACACACACTCAGCGTCTCTCACACGGCTGTTTACCTCTCACAGTAATGAGCTCACACACACTCAGCGGTGTGTGTTAGTTGATGTGAAGTGTTAACTGATTTATGGAAACATGCTGAGATGCTGATCATTAAACCTCTGCCATTCTCTCTGTGTGTGTGTGTGTGTGTGTGTGTGTGTGTGTGTGTGTGTGTGTGAGCAGTCGGGCAGGTATCAGTGAGATGTTCGAGGGGCATCATGGTCCAATCACAGGCATTCACTGTCACACAGCGGCAGGACCCGTAGATTTCTCTCATCTCTTCCTGTCCGCCTCATTTGATTGGACCGTTAAACTCTGGAGCACCAAGGTAGCACAGCATTTATAAACACTTATTACATAACACTCATTCATGAATCTCTCGGCTGACTGTGCGCTGCTTTCTCTGCTGTAGAATAACAAGCCACTGTACTCGTTTGAGGACAACTCAGATTATGTTTATGATGTCATGTGGTCTCCGGTTCATCCCACTCTCTTCGCCTGTGTGGACGGACTCGGACGCATCGACCTGTGGAACCTCAACAATGACACAGAGGTGAACCATATTAAATAGTATTGAATAAATGATGCACATATTCAGTGACAAATTTAGTATTAGCAATAATGGTCTGAACTCATAATCAAACTTTTATCCAGTGGCAGAATCTTATTTTTTTTTCTTCAGGTTTGAGCAATATAGTTAAAAAATTACATACAAAACATTTTTTCCGCATATTGACAATATTCAGTGTATCTGGATATTTATTTATTTGCTCTGAAATCGTCTCATGAAAATCATGAAAGATTTTTTTCAGCCAGTTTTTAAAACAAACTGCGTACCTAATTAGGTTTAAAGGCCTGGTTTCACAGACAGGGTTTAGGTTAAACCAGGATTAGTCAAAAGTTCAACAAGGACATTTAAGTAGTTTTTATAAACATGCCTTAGAAAAAACACTACTGGTGTGCATCTTGAGACAAAACAAAGACACTGCCATATTTTAAGATCAGTCAGTGCAAGTTTCTTTCAGTTGAAACAGCTCAGACTTACACTTTAGTCTGGGATTAGGCCTAAACCTTGTTTGTGAAACCGGGGGAATATGTTTGAAGTAAAACTCATTTGCATGAAAATAATCAAACACTGTGAGTTTGCGCTTTATGTTCAACAACATTTCTGCCATGAGTAGTGTTAAATTGAAAAGATGTACAGCATATACAGTACTATTCAAAGTCAGTTATCAGTCAAGTATTTTTTAATTTTCTTCCCCCCCAAAAATGTATATTTTATTTAGCTAAGATGCATTAAATTGATCAGTAAAAACATTTAGAATGTTCTAAAAGATTTCTATTCCAAATAAATGCTGTTCTTTTGAAGGTTTTATTCATGAAGTAATTTTGAAAAATTGTGTCTTTGTTTCCCAAAAAAATATGAAGCAGCTGTTTTTAACATTGATGATAATTATTTCCGAATTATTTTAGAATAACAGAAGGAATAAATTACATTTTAAAATATATTCAAATAGAAAACTGTCATTTTCAATTATTTTATTTTATATAATTTTTTAAATAATTATATTCACAATATTGCTTTTTTTTTTTTAATCAAATAAAGACTTCATTGGTGAACATCTGAAAGGACTTCTTTGAAAAAATTCAAAGAATTTTGTCAACCTCGAACTCTGAAAAAATTTTGAACAGTGTTTATATAAATCTGCATTGCTTTTAAAATATGATTCATTACTAAAAGTGTACAGCATCAAATGTAGGGATGTAATAATATTATCAATATCGCAATATCAAAACTGTCTCAATATTATCGTGGTCACATGACGATTTGAAACGATAGGTGTTTTAAAATATATTTGTTTTGGGCTATTATGCTTTGGGACATTACATGTTAAACGAACTAATACCAAACGCACAATATGGCTTAATCCCTTCATTTAGCTTTTTTTTTTTTTTTTTTTGCTGCATGTTTTAAAGTGAAGCGGACACATTGTTCAAGCAACCAGCTTGTGATTCAGTGTTTTCCGTGCCTTGGAACGGCTCCGTTCACAGTGAATGAATGCTGTGAACTCGTTTATTGCCTGTGCTGTGAGTTTAACGCGTGTTTGGGAACGCAACAGCCACCAGTTATGCTTTATTCTTGCGAAAAAAACCCAAATAAAAGCGAATCCCCTTTAAAGTTCAGGTACAAGTCAATTCACTGACTTTCTTCTGACTTAAGTTTTCTTTAAGAACATGGGCTGGAGCTCTTAATTTTGAACTCTCAAAGTGAATTAGAATAGTTTAATTTTAAAATGTACCAAAATAAAAAAAAAAAATCCCAATTCTTCATTTGTCTTTTTCTTTTTCTAAATATTGCAATAACTATCATATCGTGGACTTCATATCACAATAATATCGCATCGTGAGATTTTGATATCGTTACATCCCTAGTAATAATATAGAAATAATTTGGGCTATTTCCTATTTGTAACCCAGGACCACAAAATCAGTCATAAGTGTCAATTATACATCAAGCTGAATAAATAAGCTTTCCATTGATGTATGGTTTGTTAGGATAGGACATTTTTGGCCGATATACAACTAATCGAAAATCTGGAGTCTGAGGGTGCAAAAAAAGGTGCCTTTAAAGTTGTCCAAATGAAGTTCTTAGCAATGCATATTACTAATCAAAAATGAAGTTTTGATATATTTACGGTAGGAAATTTACTAAATATCTTCATGGAACATGATCTTTTCTTAATATCCTAATGATTTTTTGTCATAAAAGAAAAATAGATCATTTTGACCCATGCAATGTATTGTTGGCTATTGCTACAAATATACCCTAGCTACTTATGACTGGTTTTGTGCTCCAGGGTCACATTTACTGTATACAGTGAGCTTACTGTATATAATTTACTACTTATTTTGCATGTTTTACTCATTGACAGTTTGAGTCCAAATTCGCAACAAGGCATCAGAGTGTGTTTGTTGCTCTATGTTCTTATAAGCTATTTCTGCTGTAAAAGAAAGCCAGTATGTGAAATGTACAGTTATGAAAATGTACAGTTTCTTGTGTTCAGCCTTGTCCTGTGTGTACTTCAACATGTTTGACAGCCAGTTACTTTTAAATATCAGCATGGAAGTAATGAATCCCCTTCTCCTATATGTTAAACAACCTCTTTGTGACAAATAAAATATATAATGTGGATGTATCAGGTACTGACTGAACATAGAGATCAGATGTCATCGCTTGCAACATCACAGACACTCAGTCTTTATGGTCAGATGGAGAAAATAAATTTAACCTGTGTGTATGTGTGTGTGTGTGTGCAGGTGCCCACTGCCAGCATGTCAGTGGACGGCAGTCCTGCTCTGAACAGACTGCGCTGGTCTCAGTCGGGCAGAGAGATCGCCGTGGGTGACTCAGAGGGACAGATCCACATTTACGACGTTGGCGAGGTGAGACTGTAGAGTTTACTGAAAGGGATGGTTCACCCAAAAAGAAAAATTCTGTCATTAATTACTCACCCTCATGTCGTTCCAAACCTGTAAGACCTTTGTTCATCTTCAGAACACCAATTAAGATATTTTTTATGAAATCCAAGAGCTCTTTCCCTCCCATAGACAGCAAGGATCCTTACACGCTCAAGGTCCAGAAACGTAGCAAGGAGATCGTTAAAATAATCCATGTGACATCAGGGGTTCAACTGTAATTTTACAAAGCTACGAAATTACTTTTTATGTGCAAAGAAAACAAAAATAAAATAATGACTCCTCCGCATCACGCCATTCTGAAGAGTATCGACTGAACGTAAACACCATATGCTGTTCTGTGTCAGTTGTGCCACGCGGATACATTGTTTACACTTTGATCTGAATGTAAATAATGTGTCCGTGAACATATGCTGCATACATTCTTTGTGTATGTTGATACTCTCCAGAATGGCGCTATTATAGGGTGATGCAGAGGAGACGAATTGTTGAATAAAGTCGTTATTTTTGTTTTCTTTGTGGACAGAAAGTATTCTCGTAGCTTTGCAAAATTTAAGTTGAGCCACTGATGTCACATGGACTATTTTACAGATTTCCTTGCTATGTTTCTGGGCGTTAATCGTGTCGGGACCCTTGCTGTCTATGGGAGGGTCAGAGAGCTCTCATAATTCATCAAAAATATCTTAATTTGTGTTCCGAAGATGAATAAAGGTCTGACGGGTTTGGAACGACATGAGGGTGACAGAATTTTCATTTTTGGATGAACTATCCCTTTAAGACACATCACAGACTCGCTACACTGTAACACCTTTCTCGCTCGCTCCTGTTCTGTCACTGAGACAGTCATGTAAAAAGCCCACTCCGAGCCTCTAAATATAACACGCACTACAATTATATGTCTGTCAGAGGGGCCCTAACAGCACGGCCCTTCAGGGGCCATAGAGGGCCTCTGTCACTCAGCAGATAGAGTAGAAGAACGAGATGGATGATTGTTAGGCAGGGGTCAGTTCACTCTGATAATCTCAAGAGTAGTTTGATCGTCCGCTGTGTGGCCACAACAGACTTTATACCTCTTTACAAAACGCTCTGTATTATGTTTCTCTCTCTGTTCTACCATAGCAAATTGCGGTCCCGCGAAACGACGAATGGACCCGCTTTGTGCGGACGCTGGCGGAGATCCACGAGAACCGCGATGATGCCGAGGAACTGGCCGCTCAGCGCCTCACCGCTTGATCGTCATCAAACCAGCAGATCTCAGAAAGCTGTTATCACGTCTGTCTTTGGAAATGAAATTATTTCTGTGTGCAAACCTTTGATTATACCTTTTTGTTTGGAGTAAAAATACGAAAAATTGACTGTAGGTGCAATTCATAGTGCGAGGCCCATGACCAGAAGCCTTAACATTTGCATGCAAAAAACAAAACCATAATGAATGTTTCTGTTTCTATCCAGGTATCTCTGAGCGTGCTAAACTCTCAGCTTATTATGCACAGCCAAATATGAAATATTAAACCTTGGATCCCCAAAATTAAAAAAGGAAACAACAATTTTTCCATTAAGAAAGTGAAGCTGTTTTTTGTATTATTTTTATGACAGTTGAGCACATTTTGATGTAAACCAAAAGGTTTAAAGGAATAAATTTGCTGCCTCAAATGACACAGATTTAGTATAACAAATTTTGTATTACAGGTTTTTAGTGTAATACTGTAAAATAGAATTGGGGGTGAGGGAATGTGCTTAAGTGCTAGATGTCATAAATAGTAGAAAATATCATAAAATAGGCTTCATTTTCTTTCACGTGTAATTGTTTTCTTTTGATTTTGGGGTGAAATATGTTTTTGAGAGGTTGTCAGAATTACCCTAACATCGGTACTATTCTCAATACTAGTGAACCGTCGTATCTTTTTGTACTTGATCACAGACCAAGAGAATTGTAGAGATCTACCTCTTTCAGATCTTGTCAGTGGGTCATATTCAGCGTCAAGTATTGAGTTTGTTGAGTCTAGCTGTGGACCAAATGCTGGAATAATTTGACTTTTTTTTTTTCTTTCTTCCTGTTAATCATCGATCTTGTTCCTCTTCACCTCAGCAGAGGCACAATCACGTATTTGCGATGCATATCAATATAGTGGGTTCATTTTTAGACTATCTGAAGTGTCTGTTTTAGAGATCAAGGTCTTCCTCTTCCAGTGTTCACACCTGTTTGAAACGCTAATGGTAACTTTTGCAGAACCTCTTTGAATATCTTTGTATATCTGAATTCGTTTTCTAAGCCAAATCTCTTGTGATTTACCTCCAATCAGTTTGAAGTCATCCTGTAGTCTTTCCTGTAGTATTTTGAAAGACGAAAGTAGGTTTGCAAAGATTTCAAAATGTTGCTTCCAGCTGTTTCCAACAGTATTCCTCGTGTTTAATGGAATTTCCAATAAATTCTGCGTTTGAAATGTAACAATTGAAATTTATTTCAATAAATGAAAATACAATAATCAAATGCATTTAAACCAAATATCCTAAGTCTGTTAATGTGTTGTTTTTCCATATTAAATAAAACATTTGTATTTCCTGTTAGATCCCATGCATGTTCCCATAATCAGACATAATCTTTAAAAAAAATACTTCAGCCTTAATACTTTCTTAATACTTTGGCCATTGCTTGAAAATTCCACAGATTTACTATCAACTTGGTTAGTAAATTATTAATAGTAGATATATAGTAGAGAGTAGATTATTATATTGTACTACTTTTTATATTGTACTTTTTTTTAAGTATTAAAATAGTGCATCATATTATTATTTGGTTTCATGTTATTAAAAGCAGTGAAACCAGTGGTGGGATTCTACTTGCAAGATGTAAAAATATGAAAAATAAAAGACAATGACACAGAAGCAATAAAAATATGTAATGTTTGTGGAAGCCACAGTATAATAAACCTTCAAGAGGAGAGAATAAACAAGTTGTGGAAATACACTACTGATCAAAAGTTATGAATTAATATTTGTATTCACCAAGGACAGAGTAAGTGATAAATGATTTTTGAGCAGTAAATCTGCACAATATTAAGATGATTTCTGAAGGATCATGTGACTGGAGTAATGATGCTGAAAATTCAGCTTTGCATCACAGGAAAAAAATTTACATTTTAAATATATTCAGATAGAAAACACTTGTTTTAAATTGGAATATTTCACAATATCACTCTTTTACCTTATTTCTGATCAAATAAATGCAGGACTGATGAGCATGGACTGCATTAACCTGTGAAAGGACTGACTGAGGCAAAACATCTTATACAATAATACATTATATATATACGTATATATATATATATATATATATATATATATTTTTTTTTTTTTAATTCGTGGTGCCTAAAAGAAATTTAGTCTGAATATACAGCAAATTTAAACGGCCAGCAGAATAAAATATTGGAGGGATTGTCCTCCAAAGTGAACGTGAAACAATCGCTGCAGAAGATCACTAGAGTTAAAGCAGACTGCGTGCTGCGTGCGGAGAAAACACGTGCTGAGTGAAGAAACAAGAGCCGGGGTTACAGTGCATCCAGCCTTTACTTCACGCTCCTTCAAATGCAATCTCACACACATCTTCCAGACCTCAATTAGAGGAGTCCTACACCTGTGAAACCTCTCATTTTACCATATAGTGAGACATAGCGGCTGTGTGTTTGTTGCTCCTCTCGGAACACCTATACAACAAATCTATTACAATGCAAAGAAGCTCTATCACAATGCTGCAGAAGAACCTCATCCTGCTATGCATGATTCAAAAAGGGTGTAAAGCATAATACTGACAGCAATTAAAAAAAAAAGGTGAGCTGCAATCCGAATGTGCTTTTTCATGCATTCATGTTTAGATATGCTGGAATGGAATATCTATGAGACATTATCTAACACAATATTTATAGTTGTATGTAGCCAGATGAAGGTCATTCTCTTACTGCTATTATTAAACTATACTGAACTGACTAAAATGTTGTCATCACAGGAATAAATTACATTTTAAAATATATTTTAGATGATAGATTTAGAGAATATGTTGGGGATTTCTTTAGACTTAGATTTATCCACTTGTTAGGAACCATCTTTTTCAAGACAAGTAAAAGCTTTTTAAAAAGCAAAAGGGGTCATTACATATTTAAATATTGTAAAATAATATGTGAAAATATCTTAACCACAAACCTAATTTATGGCATTTAACCACCCACTGACTTCAGGAACAATGGACCCAGAAGTGTTCAAATGTTAACTCGTCTCTGGGTTTTGGACATCAAAAATGTGCCATCCCTTCAGCACTCTATTATAATGATTTAATTATAACAAGTGATAGCCTTCCACTTCAAGTTAATCAGCTATATTCAAAATTTAAGCATATAAATTCCACTTTACTGTGACATGGATGAAATAATGTTGCACTAGCAACAAATGTGTTTGATTCTTTGTTAGGCTGAATCCTTGTATTTACTATAGGTGGTAATAGTTTGTGTCCACTGATGTCCAAAAGATGTGTCCACTGAAAACCCCATATATTGAGCACTAATCTGAATATTGAGAGAATGTGTCCCCTTATTGTGGTGCCACATTGTCTCTCGTAGTATAGGGAGTTTTATGTAGTGTTGTATGATAAACGGTTTATGTACTGTTGAGTTACCAAAAATCTGGCCTCTGAAGCAAAACAAGCTGAGATCCACTGTGTAATGTAACATTTTTAAAATGCTGAATGTTTGTTTAAAACATTCCTTATTCAAAGACTGAGTATTTTTCCACTCTAGTCCAAAAAGAGGGACTACTGTACTCCTGATGCACACACCTGTTGAAATCAACTCAGTGTCTGTCTTTAGTCTCACGCAGGGAAACTCCAGACTTGCTTTGGAAATCCCTTTAATGAACTTTGTCCAGAAGAAGTTCCCATATGTTTTCAGTTCTCCTGAATTCTTTTTTATGAACACATTAATTCCCGAAACCTCAAGTCTGCTCATCTGCGAATGCTAATGCAAGCCATCCCTCTGATTCACATGAAGACAACACCCAAAACAGACAACAGAGCTGCGGTGCTGATCTAGAATCAGACCACTCTGTCTGAACTGTTTTTAAAGCATTGTGTTTCATACAGCACAGCTGATCCAGGAACAGCACAGAGAGGCTTTACGAGGGTGATTGTAGGAGGGCGGTGGAATAAGTCTGTGGTTAAACTCAAAATGAAGCCAAACCACGGCAGCATAAGTCAAGCAGAGAGAGAAAGAGTACTGGCCACAAACACATACATGCACACACTGAAAAACATATGGACATAATAACACTGATACCCACAAACACACACACACACAACTCTACTTCCCTTACTAAACCACAGACTCACATACAAGCTAACAAGCATCATGATGTGAACCCAGGGGCACATATTTGAACTTTGAGAGGATTTTAACAAAGATTTCTTTACAATATACACAAGTGAAAAAGAAGTGTGCTTAACTGTATTGATGTGCACTTGTAGTGTACTTCAAATCTTAAAAAGTTCTATTCGCAGATAATATAATATTAATTAAAACTGTACTTAAAGAGAGTACACTTTCATTACTATGTTTAACTTTAAAATAATTAAAATGAAGAAAAAAAAATCTGTTTTATTTATATTTTGTTGTTTTAAAGAAGTAAACTTATTTTGATGTGTTGGATAACATACTAAAGCACATGTTAAATACCTGAATCTAATTTTAACTGTAGTGTGTTATTTGATAAAACATTTAATTATAATATATTTAAAATGTATTCAATTGCATCTTCATCATTACAAATGTGTAATTACAATATATTTCAATACATAGCATACGAGTTTCAATGGAAATCAAATTATAGTATATTTTAGATTATCATAAATGCTTGTCAGTACATTCTGCGGTACACTTTCTTTTGAAATAAAATAGAAGAATTTTGAAATTACATATAAAGATGTACTTAAGTCCCACTTAAGTGGGTCAAAAACAGAGTCACAAAAGTTCAGCTAATTATAAAACATAATATAGTAACACACAATTAAGTGCCCAAAAACATTACGGTCACGTCATACTTAAGTATTTTATTTTAATTATATTATATTTCGTAAATATGTTCATATTTCATAACAATACTGTTTTATCTTTTTTATTTGTTTCCCAAAGATATATGCTTCCATCCTCTATGGAATCTACAACCCATATCCAAAAATACAAGAACAAACACACAAAAAAACATTATATTTGGAATATCATTAAAAAATTCCCTAGCAACCACTGAATGCTACAGTATGTAACCGCATAGCAACACACTATCAACCTGTTTTGCATGGACAAGCAATAGATTTCAAAAATCTTGAAATGAAAATGATTTACAAATGTGGCTCTGTACTCAAGAACTACTAATCATGGCAAATAAACATTCCTCAATTCATTCAAAGGCATCTGCACTTTCTTTAGATATTTATAGATGCACTGTAACTCATCTGATTTTTTTTTCTTTGTGATAACTGAGCAAAAACAAACATATTCAGGGTCTTTTAAGGACTGAATTTGCAGGGTTGTATGGGGTTGTTTGGGGTAATCGGTTAGAAGGGGGCATTTGAGGCAGACAGTTTGGCCCCTAATTTTTGTCACATCAGGATTGTGCACCCCAGTAAGTGTTTCTAAATCAGCTACATAAACCCTAAAAACAAAGGTCTCTTTAAGGCGTGATGTCACTGTGTCAGAGTGACAGAGCAGGCGGAACAAGCGTCCATTCAGAGCAGAAGCACAAAGGTCAGTCCAGATCAGGGTCGGTGTGAGACAGAGTCTGGCATATCCTGACCTCCAGCACTGCCCTCTTTTCTCTTCACGTCTTCTCCGTCAGGGCCTCTCCTCACTGGGCCCGTGAGCCCAGCTCGCCCCTCCTGTCCCCAGAGAGAGCATCCCCTCCAAGTCCCGCCTAGGGCGGCGCGGCCTCTGACTTGGGAGCATCTATCACTGCTCCGGGACCCTAATCAGGGCCAAAGAGGGGTGGACGTGACACCCGGGGTCGAGTCCTACTCTGTAAACATCCGAACGGTTTCCTTAAAAAGGCTGTAAGACTGTCTGTCAGGATCTGAGAGGGATATCCGCTACTCTAAAAAAAGATCCTATCCGTAATTTGATTCATTAATTACTCCTCTTATCTACCCTAGTGATCTATCAATAGCTCTAATTAGTCTGTTAGCATAACTGTGGTGGAGGGCTACAGCACGTGGTGGGGCAACAAAATTTGGACTAATGCTGCCTTTTTAACAGTTTTTAGCTTTTAGTATTTTAGTATCATCAATAAGCCCATTATATGGCCCAATCACAGCGATGCTGATATAAAGCAATATCACCCAGCTACGAGTATATATATATTTATATATTTCTGAGATGAAAACTCTCGGAGTGATTTGCATGGTAATGTACTTGACAATGTTAATGTATTTGGTCTTGGCGGAATAGATCTGCTATGCTGCTGCTGCAGAGCAAGTATCGAGATTTGCTACTGCCAATACATCCACAACATGCTGCTGTGAGCATGTAAGGAATATTTCTGCTGCACATATAACATATATGAATAACATACATGATCACCCCATAGCAGATCTATACAGGTGGAGCTGGGGAAGGTGGGGGGTTTCTGAAGTGCGCTGCTACTGCTACATCAAACACTGCCAAGTATATAAATGTTGAGCAGCGAGCTCAAAGGCTACAATACAGAAAAGAACCAATCACCTGTGCCATGTGATGATGTCATTATGTCATATCGAGATAGATCTCCAGACTGTGCCATCTAGAGTTTTGTGCCAGAACTTTGTGTGTGTATGTATACAGTATATATATATATATATATATATATATATATATATATATATATATATATACAGTGCTCTCCATAAGTATTGGAACAGTAAAGACAAAATTGCTCTGTTGGCTGTGGAGTCAAGACATTTGCAAATATGATTAAAAGATGAATATGAGACAAAACTACAGAATGTCACATTTTATTATTAGCCGTTTCAACACATACATGTTTTACCAAATAAAAAGAACAGCACTTTTAGAGTTCATCCCACTCATTGATGTAAACATAAGTATCGGGACAGTTGAACATAAGGCAGATATAAAAGATTAAAAGCTATTATTTAGTTGCAGATCCCTTGCGCACAATCACAGCAGTGAGTCTGTGACCCATAGATATCACCAGACTCTTGGTCTCATCATTTGAAATACTTCTCCCAGCCTTTAAATGCAGTGAATTCCAATTGTTGCTTGTTTTGGGGAGTTTCTGCCTTTACTCTCCTCTCCAGCTGGTGAAATTCAGGTTCAATCAGATTTAAATCTGGAGATTGACTTGGGCAATCTAAGACTTTCCATTTCTTTGGCCTTATAAATTCCTTAACTGAACTGGCAGGGTGTTTTGGGTCATTGTCCTGATGCAATATGAAGCACTTCCTAAATAATCTGGTGGCATTTTCTTGAATATTGGTAGGCAAGATTGTTTGTACCCTTCCAAATTCATTCTGCTAATGTCATCGTACATCAAGTCATCAGTAAAGATGAGAGGGCCTGTTCCAGAGGCAGCCATGTATGCCCATGCCATGACACCACCTCCACCATGCTTTACAGATGAGGCTGTATGCTTGGGATCATTTGCAGTTCCATTTTTTTTCTCCACATTTTTGCTTTCCCATCACTTAGATAAAGGTTCATCTTTGTCTCATCGGTCCATAAACACAGTTCCAAAACTCTTCTGGCTCACCTTTGTGCTTTTTTGCAAACTCTAATCTTGCCTTTCTATTTTTGGTGCTGGTCAGAGGTTTGCATCTTGCTGTGTAGCATCTGTAATTCTGTGTCAAAGTCTCCTGAGGACAGTAGATTGTCAGAGCATCACCCCAGCTTTCTGGAAGTTGTTGGTGATTTTACAGACACGTCTTTTAGGGTTCATTTTCACAGCTTTTATGATTTGTCTGTCATCAACTACTGTTGTTTTCTCAGCCGATCAGGTAGTTGTTGGTTGCTGGTGTCACTGGTGTCACTGATGGTTTCCAACCTCTTGATTTCTCAATGCCCTTTGTTTTTAAAAATTATGTGCTGAATATTTAGTGTTTAGGGTAATTAGGTGTTTGTTCAAATCACTAAGCCTTAGCAGGGTCAGTATTAATAGTGATTAAAAATGACTGGACATTTATGCTGTATTCAGCAGAAGCATGTTTAATGGTCTTGAGCATGTGTGTTGGCGGTTTCCACATGCCATAACAGTGAAATTCGTAGATATACATACTGCTGTCAAACTCAATAGAGTCACACTGCAGTCAGTCAGCCGCGCTCCTGCAGGGCATCTTGCCCCAATTATGGCCTGACAGAGGTCAGCGCCCCACAGACCTGACCCTCCTCTCTCTCTGACACACCTACCAGCCTACATGAGCACAATTAGCATCTGATAAAAATAGTCTGGAGTTATGCAACAATCTTCAAAACTGCTGTGAATCAGAAGGTGCCAGTCAAATGTGAGCTTGTCCATAAACAGCTTTTATTAAGTGACCAAAACAAGTAGTGTTTGACTGATGTTTGACTGAGCGTTTGTCAATATCTGGTGGCCCTAACAATATTTAGAGAGCAGGATGGCTGACATAACACCAAAATATTAGCCAATAATTACTGTATAAGAAATGGGACAAACACAACATTATGGAAATTAACTAATAGAATTTGATGAATAGAATTTGAGTTAGAACAACAAGCGAATGTGTAATTTAACACATTAGAATCAATTGAAACTTATAGCGGAGCTTTCACACACAGAAAAATTTATTTCAACTTTTCTGGGGGTAAAGGGTAAACGTGTGTGATGCTGCTTTTGAAAAACCTTCTGCTTGATGTTAGGGTATTGTGGGTGATTGCCATGGCTATCGAGTTGCTAGGATGCTCTGAGTGTTTTTACCATGTTGCTATGCTGTAGCTAGGGCATTATTAAGTGGTTGTTTACTGCACCAATTGAAAACAGCCCTCCACAATGCTGAGGGTTCTGGGTGATTTTTCTGGTTTCTAGATATTGAGTCCTTACTTTAATATCTATCTTTGTTTTGTTGTCCACTAGGTAAAAACAACCATGACATGAAGATTAATAAGGGTCAGAAAAAAACACTAATAAGTCACACTTTAACAAAACTAGTATATATATGACACTTCTGACAGTAGTGATATAGTGGCAGTAGTTTCTAAATGTGAATTTATCTCAGAAATATATTCTGGTCACTGGTCACCTCATCTGAGGCAATTACACTCCCGCTGCAATAACTTAAAGCAGGATGTGACACGTTTTTCTTTCTAAAATATTTTTCTAAATTCTAAATTAAACCCTTTTAGAGGGAGAAACTCAGAGGTCTAGATGTATATGTGTATGTGTGTGCTTCCAAAGTGAAGTGAAATCGGGTAATAGGTATGAGTTTGATGGCCTTCTTAGGATTCAAAAGCAAAAGAAGAAAGAATGTGGTCCGTGAGCACTATATACCAAGTCTCTGGAAGCCATACAACACCGCTGTGTAAAAACACAGTGAAAGTATTAACTGTATTAATTTTTAGCTAAAAATATTTTAATAATCTTAAGAAACCCACTATATTTCCACTGTTAAGAAGCTTGAATATAAAGTTTCCATGGATGTTAAATGTTTTTCATGGAACCATCAATGCCAATAAAGAACCTATGTTTTTAAGAGTATATAGACAAAGTACATAGTTTGTGTGTGTGGATTAGCAGAGAGCAAGGAGCACTCTCTCTGGTTTATCTCTGTGCTGTTGACATCTTAAGAGAAAGAGTTACACTAACCACTGGCCCATAATCCCCTGGGAGGCAGACTGCTTTCTAAAACACAGGTCTGTCTTTTAGCGGCGTGTGTGCAATGCTGTGAGAACATCACACTCTGTGGCTGGTGCATAATCTTCAGATTTGTAAAATAATTTATCATTTGTAAAATAACACAAATACTCTGTGGTCCCTCTTATTGTCTGTAAATCAGCAAGTATCATATGAATCACAGAACTGAATAGGATTCTCAGAATCAAACTCTTTTTGTGCGTAAACTCAGCCAGACTCCATAAATGAATTGTTTACACAATTTCACCTAAACTCTAAATGCATCAGTCTTTCAGCCCAATCTCTATCAGTAAACTATAACAAAACTATTTGACCGATGGCTGAAATACAAAAATCCTGTGTTTACAGAAAAACAGAAATACTGTGTTTGTCTCTCAAGTATTAGTCTCTCAAATGACAGTAACAGAGCTGACATAATGCTGGTAGTAACAGATTTTAAACAAACAAACCTGGGGACAGTTGCATGAGTTATGCAACAATCAAGCAGTTAACAAGTGGTTAACTGCTTTTCAGAATCAGATTGGACTATTGGACTAAAAGTTTGGACTAACCTATCCGAAAAAATAAATAAAAATAAAAATAGATGATTAACCTTTAAGACTACTCTAAGCAGTTAATGTAATCAGCCACTGATCTATCACATGGTACCAGAGCTGTCATGGGACTTTCCTTCTGTACAAAAATAATGTGTGTATAATAGATTATCTGTTACCGTGATTTTGGCTGAAATATAATGAACAGTAACAGAGCTAACAGAAACAGACTCTATCACTATCAGAGGTAACATTAACTAACCATGAATATAACAGACATGATAGTAGAAAAGCTGATTTTAACAGACCTGACAGTAACAGCTTATAGTAAAAGGGCTGACAGTACCTTGCTTTATCTAACTGAGCTGACATTAACGTAATTGATAGTAACAGATGTGATAGTAACAGACATTACAGGTACATTGTAAAAAGGAGATAACTGAGTTTGTTATAATAGAAATGGGAATAATAGAACTGATGTTAAAAGATATTTTAGCAACTAAGCTGATAGTAGCAGAACGGACAGTAACAAAGTATTATAACAGATAGTAACAGAGCTGATAGTAACAGAGGTGACAGTAACAAACTTGGATATAAAAGATAGTAAGAGCAGACAGTAACAGTTGATAGTATAAAACTGTAAAAGATACAATAGAATATGATAGTACCAGAGCTAATAGCCACAGAGCTGGCGGTAACAAAGTTGATAATAATAGAGCTGATCTAAATATAACAAGCAGTAGTAACCAAGCTGATTTGAACAGATATGATTGTAACAGAGCTAACTGTAATTGATAGCAAAAGAACTGACAGTCACAATGCTGACAGCAACATAGCTGATGGTAAGTGACAGTAACAAACCCAAATATAACAGACATGATAGCAACATAGCTGATTTATTTTATTTTAAGAGAGCTGATTGTAACCGGAAGAGTTTAACTGATAGTAACAGAACTGACAGTAACAAACCAGAAAATAACAAATCTCTTAGTGACAGAGTTGATAGATCATATTTGGGAAGATTTGGAAATGTAATAGGTTACAGATTACAAGTTACCCTATTAAGTAGTGCAACTATATCAATTACTTTATTAAAGTAATGTAACCGATTACATTTGATTAGTTTTTTATTACTTTTCTAAATTTCTAACAAACGTTTTCAGCTGTTAATCATTTTGAAACATTTAAAGCAGACAGGATTAGCCTTACAGTAGTACTCAACACGGACTTTCAAAATCTTTCATCACTTGAATTTAGATGATGAAAAATATATACTTTAAAACAGCCACCACAAAATCAGACTTTAGCACCTGTTTTTACTTTAAGATTTTTCAGATTTTTAAATTTCCAGCACTGTAATGCATCTTTATTAATAGCCATGGTGGCAATGCTCAGACAGGTTGTAGCCTAAATTAAATTAAAATTTAATTAATCAATTATGTAATGCTGTTACATATAACTAGTTACTCCTCAACACTGGTTACCTGTAGAAGCCATAGAAGCCTTCATAACAGAGCAATCTCAAAGCTATTTTTATACATGCGCTGACCTTCAAAGGACCCATTGGACCTTTGGTTCTGTATGCAGGTCTACACAAGGTCGATGGGGTACGATACAAGGTCGATACAGCTGTAGCTCCTATTACTGCTCAGGACAACCCAAATAATATGCCAATCAAACCTTGAGTTCTCTCCATCAGTATTCAGAAACACGCACACATACACTCATAGTCAAAATATGAACTCTGAACTACACACTCACACAGAGACAGAAACACACACACACAGTGCAGATGTCAAAGTATTTGAACTTCCTGCTGCCCCAAACATGCAAATGAGAGTGAATCTGTTTGCAGGGGCAAATTTGAAGGCCAAGCTTAATGGCTATTGATGCAATTTCTCACCCTTGTTTTTCCTCTCATTCTCTCTTTACAGCTTTCTGTCTCTCTCATTAACTATTTGTGGAGCAAAATAAAGGTATTAAATGTATAGTTCCCCCCAAAATGGGTGTTTTGCAGAATGTTCATGCTGTTCTTTTCCATACGAAAAGTGAAGTGGCCATTGATTAAATTATAACAGATGGAAATATTTATAAAGTGACAAAATAACATTTTTATTCACTGTTAAAGTGTCGAAAGTTGTACATGAAGTTGGTCTGTGCTAATTATAATGATCTTAGTTTAACAACAGTAGATAGATGTGTGTGTCTGAGAGAGGGAGAGAAAGTAGGACTGTGTGAATGAGTGAGTGTGTACTTTATGTACTCCACCTCTATGTGCAATAAAACTGTTAGGGAATGTGTGTCTGTGGCAGACAACACTGCACTCTTTTGATTTGTATCTTTTGTTACCTGCTCAGGAGACAATGTCACGACACACTGTTGCCACATTCTTGTATGTGGGTTTGGTAAGAAAAGTATCTGTCATGGACATCAATGGGAATGTAAATGAAGTCATGAGTGCAGCAGTCTCTCTAAGTGACAGTCTCTGACTTGTAGTTCTGTCGGGTGAGAGCAAGTGCAAAGACTGTGGTTTTAAAACACTTGAGAGAGGGATAGTTCTGTATCTTTATTGCATAGTACACTGGAAAAAGTAGCAACAGTTTCTATTTGATTAAACCAAAAATGAATGTGGTTAATTCAGTGATGTTAAATTATTTTATTGACTTGAATAAACCAAAATTAGTTTAGATGTTTCCCTGTTTTTAAGTTTACTTGCACTATACCATTCAAAATTTTGAGGTCAGCAATTAAAGGGTTAGTTCACCCAAAAAAGAAAATTAGCACATGTTTTACTCACCCTCAAAGCATCCTAGGTGTATGTGACTTCCCGAGGCCGTGTGAGGCACATTTTAATGTGGGTGGATGTGCTTTATTTGACTACTTTTTGACTGTTGAACAAAAAACCTGCCTACTCCGTTATGGAATGCAGACTCGCGCAAGGGTTAATACTACAACAGGTGAATTTATTGAACAGATGAGTTATGCAGAAGGGAGATGGTAAGTATTTGCCTTGACAGGAACTCATCGAATGATGGTTGGAACACACACATCTCACAGACGGATCTGATGAACACAGACTTGGGATCGCTGGAGGAAACAGATTTGGGAACACAGGAGCTCAGACGCTGGAGAGAACACAGGAGGGAAGTACACGTTGGAGGGAAGTAGCAGGCAAGTTGCTGTGATAGCATAGAGAATCCACATCAAACGAACGAGACCAGACACTGAGTGAAGTGAGGTGTGTGTTTTTGTAGCCGTCTTAATGAGGGTGCTCATTAGGTGCAGGTGTGATTAATCCAGAAACAGGTGAGGGTGTGCACAGCGATTGAGAGTGAGGAACTAACCGATCTGTGACACTCTCATTCTAACACTTGGAAGAGCCAAAATCATTTTTTACTATAACTCCGATTGGATTCGCCTGAAAGAAGAAAGTCATATACAATACACCTAGGATGCCTTGAGGGTGAATAAAACATGGGCTAATTTTCATTTTTGGGTGAACTAACTATAAGAACACACTACATTGATCAGAAGTAATTTAAAGACATTTAGAAAGCTACAGATTTTGCATTTCAAATAAATGCTGTTCTTTAACTTTTTGTTTATCAAAGAACCTGGAAATAAATATATATATTGTAGAAATTACAAGTTAAATTGTATATATTTCACAATATTACAATTTTTGTTATTATTTAAAATATTTTGGTATTTTTCACCAAATAAATGCAGCCTTGGTGAACATAAGTGTCACAATTCTCGGGAAGCACGGAACACGGAACCCAGGAGATGAGGAATTCAATAAGCGAGAGTCTTTCATATCCCGAAGATCACAGGCAGGGAAGACAATTCAAGGACTGACAAACACTGAACGGACTGGGGCTTTTAAAGACAGGATAACGAGGGAACTAAGGAGACACACCTGGGATCAAATTAACAATTAACATGAGGGAAAAACTGGGTCACAGAACACATGGGGAGCAAAACACAACAAAAACAAGTCCATGATCCTGACAATAAGAAACTAATTTTACTTTATTATCTTATTTGATAACTTCTGCATTTGTATTTTATTTCAATAAATAAACAATATAATAAATAATAGCTGATGAAAACTGCTGTAATGGAAGTTGTGTGTGTGGTTGTGTAAGTGTGTGTGGTGAGTCCTCGAGCACATGTGTGTACAGTATGTATTATTATACAGTGGTCTACAGTGGTATCAGTTTCCTCAGCCTTAATTAGCAAGAGATTCCACTGTGGTTCCGGGAGATTTGAGCCATCCAGATTGGAGGCCTCCAAAGCTTTAGATCAGACCCACGCTGTCTCTCTCGCTGTCTGTCTTGTTCTCTGACGGTACGGACAGCTATGCTTAACCACCCCCCAGAGGACAGACCTCACTCACCTCCTGCAGCAAAAACCAGAACGAAGCGATGCGCAGACATCACAGCCTGCTGCCAGACCGGCTGAGAGACATCATGACTGCGCTGGAGAGAGAGAGAGAGAGAAAGAGAAAGTATGAAGTGAACTTTGTAAAACTATAGCACTAGACATTTCAGAAGATGTGGAATGTGTTACAGGCGCCTGAGTCTTTGGGACAGTGAGACATGGAGCCACAGCCACAGCTTGATCAGCGTCAGCAGGACAGCCACAAATGACCAGCTTCTGGCATATGACTCCTCTAAGCTGCCACAGTTTAACCGCTGCTGTTCCCCAAGTTATGAACTGAGGGCAGACCTTGGTGGGTCAGGCATAAGGCATAGTTTACTGCATAATAACATTTCCGTCATCAATTAGTGACCCTCACGTTGCTCAAATCATGTGTGATTCACATTCTGCTTAGGTCACAATCATGTGTGATTCACATTCATCAAGGTTAGCTAACAGACTGTCCAGCTCTTTCCATACTTTCCTGTACTTTTTTGTCTGTAGTCACCATTTACTTTCATTGAAAAAGGGCGGTCTGGACTTTTTTTTCTTTCTTTTTTTTTTGTGGACAGTGTAGAAACGATAATAATAATAATAATAATACACTGCTGAAAAGTTTGTTTTTGAAAAATCTTCATTTTATGTCCTTTTTACAGTGTAATTATTCATTGAAGTACTGAGTAATATTAATTAACTGCATGTAATTACTATATGATTAGGGTTTGGCTTAGTGTTACTTGCATGTAATTATGCATAATTCATAGTTATTACAATAGTAAGTACATGTAACGTGTAACAAGGACACCTTAAAATAAAGTGTTACGAAAGTCTCTTATGTTCACCAAGGTTGCATGTATTTGATCAATAAAAACAGTAATATAGTCAAATATTATAAAAAAAAAATTAACAGTATTTTTTAGTTATTTTATAGATAATCTCATAACTTTTATAGTATTTTTAATAATATTTATGTAATTTATATTAGTTGGCCCATGCTGACTGAGAGTGTGGGTGAGAGAAAAGGTGAGAAAAATTCCTTTAAGCAATTCATTTAAAACATTTTCCTTTTTTAACTTCACGGCTCAGGTTTTTGTGGTTAGACTTCACAGGGTCAGACGATGTATTGACATGTTTAATGCTTTCTGAAAATCATTGAGCTCTGGTGAGGAAGGTGAACAGGGTGAAAGGTTTAACCTTCTATTTCCTTTCATCACATTTCTCTCCGTCCTCCAGAAGCTGGGTGAGAGAGCAGATATGGGTGATTATACCTGTGGGATTTACCCTGTGCACTGAATCTACATACAACACAGCATGTGTATTCTACAGCTGGGGCACACGGGTCTCTCTCTCTCTCACACACACCTGTTTTTACTGTAGGGCAGAATGCTAACGAACCTGTGCTTTGATCAAACAAGTCCCTGTAATTACCCACCCAGAGAGGCCTGTGTGTGTGTGTGTGTGTGTGTGTGTGTGTTTGTGATGAAGAGCAGAGGATAGCCAATGGGCACATCCCAACCTCCAGACTTTCACACTCTCACGACAGATAACAGCTCTGCTCCAAATCCCAGGAAGCTGACTTTTAGGATGCCTTCTTTTGGCCAAACTTTAAATTTATAATCACATTAGCTAAATTTTGGCAAAATTCCACAGGGGAAAAAACAAAACAATGAATCTGTCATTGTCTTTGTTAATAGTGTAGTGATGTATGAAGCACAAGAAGTCATTTTCAAACTAAGCAGCCATGGCAAAACCACGTGAATAATTTGAACCTGTTGCAAAATCTGCATTGGGAAATGTTTTCTTCCCACATGATATTCTTGAATATGTGGATTACTATTAAAAGGACTGGATTTCGCCCATGAAAATTTGCCAAACAACAATAAATGTGACTACGACTTTAAAGAATAGTTTGCCCAAAACTGAACGTTCATCCTCAGGCCATTCATGATGTAGATGAGTTTGTTTCTTCATCTGATCAGATTTGGAGAAATGTAGCATTACATCACTTGCTCAGCAATAGATTCTCTGCAGTGAATGGGTGCCGTCAGAATGAGAGTCCAAACAGCTGATAAAAACATCACAATAATCCACAAATCCACATCACTCCAGTACATCAGTTCACGTTTTGTGAGGTGAAAAGCTGCATGTTTGTGATAATAATAATTTTGAACTTAAAAGGTTGCTTCTGGCTAAAATATGAGTCTAACCATAATATTGCATTCTCCAGTGAAAAAGTAAACTGAATCAGGACAGAAATATGCAAAGATCAAACACCGCTTACAAGCGAAAACAGTCCAAAACAAGTTTTTGATGTTTTTATCAGCTGTTTGGACTCTCATTCTGACGGTACCCATTCACTGCAGTGGATCCACTGATGATCAAGTGATTTAATGCTACATTTCTCCAAATCTGTTTGTTTCTCCAAAACAAACTAATCTACGGTACATCTACAGCCATGGATGGCCTGAGGGTGAGCAATTTTTCAGTTTCACCCAGTTTTTGGATGAATTATTCCTTTAATGCAGCATTTCAAGTATCATCTGGAAAGAAAACAATCCCAGAATGCAATGCAACAAGCTTGGATGATAAAAATATGGTACATTTATAAAGAAGTCTATATCTAATTATAAAGTGACCCAATATTTTATCCAGTATTTCAATTTGGATCCCATCTAAAGCAGTCTGTCTGTTTTTCTCCTTCTCGGTCATGAACACTCACACAGAACAGACCTCGCCTGAGGATCACAATAACGCAGCAGAAAGCACTGCCCTGATAAAAGCACCTATTAAAGACTCTCAGATGTGAGTGAGTGTGTTTGTGTGAAGTATGCATTCATGCAGAGAGAGCACGACAAGCCACTGCTGCACGAAATTGGGGATATTTTCTTCTTCATTTAGTTGTATGTAATGTTGGATTACAAAAGAGCGCATGTCCCTGTGCTAATTCTGTTTTGGAGAAAGCCTATGTCATTTTCCCCATAATAAGCAGGCGATTATGGCATTATAGAGGATGAGAGACCCAGGAGATTAAAGCTTCCTTTAAAACCTACATCATAACAAAAGGGAGCAACTGAAACTCTGAGACTCACAGGAAAGAAAAATCACAAATGAGATCTCTGCAATATCTGAAATGTTTCTCCTAGACAGCAATGAGATTAAATGGAGAACAAAAAGAAACTTTTTTTTTTCAAGTCTCTTGCTTCTCAGAGAAACACATCATATTGTTCTCATGTTACAGCAGTGTTTCAATAATATCTCTAGGTGTCTCAAATTCATTATGTTTGTTGTATAGCTCTGCTGTATACTATGTCAACTAAAGTTGATACTGAAAGTTGTTTCTTCACCCAGAAAACAGACATTGTGTCATCATTTTCTATTTATTGATTGCCATTGACCATGACCAAACTTCATTCGTACCATATGGTGACGTGTTTGTTTCAAGTGCTGTGGTGGAGGGTTTTTATGTGCAATGAGTTCAATTTTGGGCTGTTTCTTACAAAAACTATTGTCATTTTGGAATTTGGTGCTCACCAAGGCTGCATTTATTTGATACAGTAAAATTAATATTGTGAAATATTATTACGATCTAAAAAAATGTTTTCTATTGTAATATATTATAAAATGTAATTTATTCTTGTGATGCAAAGCTGAATTTTCAGCATCATTACAGCATTGTTTGAATGTCATAAGATCCTTCAGAAATCATTCTTTGCTTCTCAATTATTATCAATTATTATTGGCATTTATTTGAAACAGAAATCTTTTGAAACTATTAGCATACTTACTGTCACTTTTGATCAATTCCATGCAGCCTTTTTTGAAGGGTAATGTCACTGTTTTCACAAACATTTTTAATAAAACAAATGTTTTTAACATTGATAATAAATAATAAGAAAACTTTCAAACCAGTATATTAGAATGATTATTGAAGTATCATTTGACACTGAAAACACTGAAGCATAAGAGACTTCCATCAAAAACTGCACATGCCTGCAGTGAAGTAATATTACTTATTACTTAAAATAAAAAAAATAAAAATGAAAATAATAATAATTGCATATCTTCCTTTTAACCACTATTGTTCCCAATGTCATCATCAAAACAGTTATTTTCAGACATATCAGAACATAGCAAAGGGATTTTTGTTCATATATGTGATGCATATAGTAGGTAATCATCTGCTGTGGGTTGTGATGACCATATAGATTCCAGGCTGATTTTTAGTCCCAGTCTGTTCCTGGGAGGAAGAAAGAAAAGACAGAGCCTGGTTCTGGAGAGGAAGGCAGGCTTCATCTCTCCCCGCTGGGAAGTGCAGACTTGCTCCCAGCAGCATGAGCTCATTTTTTCCACAAGCTTTTTACAGTCCTGTAACCTGCATTACTGCTGCGTTATAATGCCTGTTTGTACACACAAACAAGAAAACAATACTGGACCGGAGCCACAGCACACACACACGCGCGCTCTACTATAGGCCGCAGGCATCATTCCAGTTTATGTCTTTCTCTCTTTCCCAAATAAATCAACCCCAGCAGCCACTGCTGTTGAAATAACCAAGCAATAATGTTAAATTTACAAGCTATAAATGCAGTCGTAATGTTTTTATACCCTTTAGCTTTAATCACAAAGGCTGTTGAGTGTGTTTAATATACAATACTAAAAGGTGTAAGTGAAATATGAAATCTGCTGCCACACATAACAGACATAGAGGGTGCTCTGAGCCTCAAGCCAACATATTACAGATACTGTATAGTATCTGGGACCTTTTAACAAGAAAATATACTGACATCAGAGTTAATAACCACTTGGGCAGATGGTGGGAACGATGTGTTATACCCTCGATTATTTAAGCACCTATGGCACTGGTATTCAGACTGCTTAGAGTTAACAGAGATGGGGAGTGAACTAAGGGGCCTGGAGAATATGACCCCTGCACAATCCACTATTGATTTCACTTCATAAAAACTAGACAGTGGCTCCTTTGTGCCTAGAGTCGATTCAGAAATCTTTTATATGAGCTTCTTTGAAGTCATTACCCTTTTGAGGTGCTGTGTCTTTGAATCAGCTGGTGTTTTGTTGATTTTTAGTGGATGAAGTCAGTTCTCCTCAAGTCCTAGCAGAGGAATCACAGGAGCAGACAATCACACAAACTCAATATGATCCACTACTGTTTCACAAACACAGAATGTTGCATACAGATACTTTTCATTTCGTGACATTCATACATTTTCACTTAAGTATTTGAATCTTTTTAGGGTCAATTTATCCTGTAAGATGACTTAATTGTTTGAATGTGCACTTAGTGTACTTGCAGATAATGTACTATTAATTAGATAAAAGCCCACGTAAGTGTACTTAAAGAGGGACAATTATAAGGACATTTCTTAACACACTTACAAGTACAATTTTAAAAGTTTGAAAGTGTAAAGTTTTACTATAAAGTTCATTTTAAACAATTTTAATAATTCAATCATCGTTTTTTTTGTCATGCTTTAAAGAAGTACACTTATTTTGATGTGTTGACTAACATACGACAGTCTGTGCATATATATATATTTTATATATTAAAACATATTTTTTTATATATTTTTCTTTATTTAGCACTCTTAAAAAAACATGCTAAAGTGTACTACTTTTTGACGAGGGTCACTGAGGAATCAAATGTGTACAATGCAGAATCCTGTGCATGTGTGTTTAAAACATTTTGTCAGGCTGAGTCAGTTCTTCCGTTTTATGGGGATCACAGATGTGAAGATCTTGACTGGCAGTTGCTGGTAGCTCTGCTGGTGTGTGTGTGTGTGTTCTGTGTGAGTTTGCATGTGTTTAATGAAAACCACATCAGGTGTAGCCTGATCCTGAGAGTTGAGCCCTGGAGAGGAGGCAGGTGCTTCCGGAGCGCTGGGCCGTGATTCAGTCGGACGGCCCCACAATCAGCCGCTGCAGCCGCAGGAGATGGGGGTGGAGGTGGAGGCTGCTGCCGGAGTCAGTGCTGCTGTCAGAACTGATCGGATATTACGAGAGCAGAGCCTCTGATCTCCACAACTCAACATGCTATCAGTGACTGCAGCCAGAGCCGCTGAGTGGACAGAAACAGATCTAAAGAGCCTCAGAAAGATGCGTGAGTCCAGAACACGCTCATTGGCAGTCTTAAAGTCAGCTGGTGTTTTGCTGATTTTATTAGATGTATGAAAGTCCAAAGATGTTGAGGACCACTCTGTTAAAAGGACATTCCCCATGACGTAAACAGAGGTTCCCTTGTGAAAAAGAAGTGTATTTAATTGTGTTGAATGTACACTTGTACTTCAAACCTTAAGTGCACTTTAAAAAAAACTGTACAGATAATGTAACATTAATGAAATAAACTCAAGTGTAGTTAAAGAGAGACACTTTCATGTTTAACACACTTAAGTACACTTTAAAAGGTGCACTTTGTAATAATCTCAAATTAAAAATGTTTAAAGTACATTTTAGATAATTATTTTCCAGTAATCTTTTGTTGCGCTTTAGAAAAGTACTGATTTTGATTAATATTATGATATTGATTTCGTTTAATCTGATGTGTTAACTAACATAATAAAGAACATGAAAAGTATTTGATAGTAATTTTAACCGTAGTGTGCATCAAAATTTAATTTAAAGCCGATATATTGTAAATGTACTGAATTGCAACTTTGTGATTACAAATATGTTTTTACATATTTTAGCTCACCATAAATGCTTATCAGTACATTCAGCACTTATATTGCAAAGACAATAAAAGTAAATGAAATTACATGTACTAAAGTTAAATTGGATGAAAAAGAATGATAATTGCATTTAATATAGATTATTACAGTTTTTCTTTTTAAATTGTTTAGACACTAAAAGTGATACTTGAGACCCCCTTAGTGGAACCATTCACTCATATACTGTATCTAATCTTTAGACCAAGTCTGCAAAACTACAAACACATTTCATGCTTTAAAGTTTGATATTGTAAAACAAAGTTTTTGCAAAACTCTACACATTACACTTCTCTACATTACACACATAATTTCAAAACTAACAGCTCTTTTGTTTAATTTGTTAAACACTGCCATTTTAATGCCATACTCAATTACTGATGAACTACACACAGCAGTTATGTGAGAAAACACTTATACATTATTTGTTCACTTAGTAATCAAAATAGTATTTTTAGAAATAAATTATTTTTACCCCCTTGCATTTCTGTTATCATTGTAACTATGTTGTGCAAAGTGCTTCATAAATAAAGCTGACTTTCTGACTTGGCTTATATGCATGTTCAGTGTGTGTACACACACACACACACACACACACACACACACACTGAATATGCATCTATGTTGTATCAAAAAAAAAAAAAAACCTTACTACCTGTACTGCGTTAGGGTAACCGAGACTTGTCATATAGCTTTTGCATATCATTGCTCTTTTGTTGATTTTTATTGCTTCCATTGTCCTTATTTGTAAGTCGCTTTGGATAAAAGTGTCTGCTAAATGACTAAATGTAAATGTAAATATAAATGTATATATATACAACCCAAATTCTGGAAATGTTGGGATGTTTTTTAAATTTGAATAAAATGAAAACTTAAAGAATTTCAAATCACATGAGGCAATATTTTATTCACAATAGAACATAACATAAATGTTCGAACTGCATGGGAAATTTTACAATTTTAATGCACAAATTGAGTTCATTTCAAATCTGATGCCTGCTACAGGTCTCAAAATAGTTGGGACGGGGGCATGTTTACCATGGTGTAGCATCTCCTCTTCTTTTCAAAACAGTTTGAAGACATCTGGGCATCGAGGTTATGAGTTTCTGGAGTTTTGGTGTTGGAATTTGGTCCAAAATTCCATTTGGTCCAAGTTATCCCATTCTTGCCTGAAATAGGTTTCCAGCTGCTGAAGAGTTTGTTGTCATCTTTGACGTATTTTTTGTTTAATGATGTGCCAAATGTTCTCTATAGGTGAAAGATCTGGACTGCAGGCAGGCCATTTCACCCGGACTCTTCTACTACAAAGCCATCCTTGTGTGTGCAAACACACTTGGCAATAAAGCTCTTTCTGATTCTGATTCTGATTTCTGTTGTAATAGCTGCAGTGCGTGGTTTTGCATTGTTCTGCTGAAATACACAAGGCCTTCCCTGAAATAGACGTCATCTGGAGGGGAGCATATATTGCTCTAAAACCTTTATATACCTTTCAGCATTCATATTGCCTTCCAAAATAGGCAAGCTGCCCATATCGTATGCACTTATGCACCCCCATACCATCAGAGATGCTGGCTTTTGAACTGAACGCTGATAACATGCTGGAAGGTCTCCCTCCTCTTTAGCCCGGAGGACACAGTGTCTGTGAATTCCCACATAAATGTTAAATTTGGACTTCACCATAGAACACTTTTCCACTTTGAAACAGTCCATTTTAAATGAGCCTTGGCCCACAGGACACGATGGCGCTTCTGGACCGTGTTCACATTTGGCTTCCTTTTTGCATGATAGAGCTTTAGTTGGCATCTGCAGATGGCATGACAGATTGTGTTTACCGACAATGGTTTCTGGAAGTATTCCTGGGCCCATTTAGTAATGTCAATGACAGAATCATGCCGATGAGTGATGCAGTGTCTGAGGGCCCGAAGACCACGGGCATCCAACAAAGGTCTTCGGCCTTGTCCCTTACGCACAGAGATTTCTCCAGTTTCTCTGAATCTATTGATGATGTTATGTACTGTAGATGATGAGATTTGCAAAGCCTTTGCAATTTGACATTGAAGAATGTTGTTTTTAAAGTATTCCACAATCTTTTTACGCACTCTTTCACAGATTGGAGAGCCTCTGCCCATCTTCACTTTTGAGAGACCCTGCCTCTCTAAGACATCCCTTTTATAGCTAATCATGTTATAGATCTGATGTCAATTAACTTAATCAGTTGCTAGATGTTCTCCCAGCTGAATATTTAAAAAAATTATTGCTTTTTCAGCCCTTTGTTGCCCCCAGTGCCAAGTTTTTTGAGACCTGTAGCAGGTATCAAATTTGAAATGAGCTCATTTAGTGGATAGAAGTGTAAAAATTCTCAGTTTAAACATTTGTTATGTTCTCTATGTTCTATTGTGACTAAAATATTGGCTCATGTAATTTGAAAGTCTTTTAGTTTTAATTTTATTCAAATATAAAAACGTCCTAACATTTCCGGAATTCAGGTTGTGTGTATATATATATATAAAATCTATCTATGTATCTGTCTGTTTATACTGAACCTGCTTACAAGCCAAGTCAGAAATGACAATTAACATACAATTAGGTTTCAGAAAACATTACATTCATTTTGCACTTAAGAAGCTATATTCTTTTAAAGTATATTATTTGCGTGACAAGTACTATTTTTAAAAGTAATGGTAAAGTCTAATAATTTTTTCACAAAGATTAAGCACTTTTTCAGCACCAAAATTTCACCAACTTTTCAAATGCACAAACAGAGCTCTTAGACTGAAGTTATCTTGTGCAACCTCTTCTTATAGTTTTCAGTCTATTTATGCGATTAAAAGGTCTTCGTTCTTGTGTACGTTGGCATACCATTTGCTTGTTAAAGGACCCAAATTCCAAAAGAAGCAACAGAACATCAATATTTCACTCCATTTACAGACTCATGCCAATACCGTCATTTTTGACAAATGTTTGGTCTGTCATTGCCATTAAAGTGCTCATCCCTAAATCATTCCAAAGTCTGGAATCGAAGAGAGCAAAAATCTAAGTGCATTTTTCACTCAGCAGCACGTCTGGTGGCACTAATAGCAGTGGGAAATGAAACGCTCCACACGAATAAACATTTGTTTGCTCTGTAAACTCTTCTGAGGGAACAGCGAGGAAAATCAGCCGCAATCACTCCTTTGTATCATTGTTCCCAGAGCGATCAGATGGCTGCTTTAGTTTCTCTGAGCTAAAGCTACTTTTCATTCCTTTTTATTCTGCCTGTGAAAAGACAAAAGTCATTGATTCCGAGTTCTCAACAAAATCAGTACGCACTTGCTTTGAACCGGATCGATAATTTTGAACTCTTTTCATAGATTCCACTGATGACAAAAAGTGTACAGTAGAGTTTCAAAACTCTGAGTTCAATGTCCACCTGTCGTTCAGCTGAAAGGTGGCATATGATGACGGCTCTTTATACATAACACTTTAAAATTTTAAATGACTTTAGAAGAAAAGGTTGTTTGTGTTTTAGACTCAGATTGCTTGTTACAAAACTTTTCTTCATGCTCTGAGGTAGACATATTTTCACTTCCGTGTTTAATTCTCTTATTCTGAGCATTCCATAAAGTGATGTATTTCCAGAAGAAACAGAATATTAATAACTGAATATACTGATTTGATGGTGTCTGAGCTGAATATAAGTTTGCAGTGGATTTTGGAGGTCTACTCCCACAGAAACACCAGCTGCACCCACTTTTCAACTGAGACGTGAAGGGTGAAGGTCAAGTTTACTCTCAAGAGCATCTTCACATATCCCAATTGTGATGCTTATTACCATAACATTTATTACATTAACATAAATCTGCATTATAACGATAACGTGGCTATTGGTTCATATTATCCAGTGCTCTTCACAGCCTTGATGACATCAGATGAAATTTGATTTGTTTCAGAAGTCGAGTTAGTTTTTAGAAACTAATGGAAGATTATGCAGACAAACATTTTTTAAAACTTTATTTTAAAACAATGTTTATGAAAAAAAATCATGAATAAAAGAGATTTGGGGCTATAGTGTCATATATTTACAGACAAAAAGTCTGTTTGACACAGTATCATTGCTAAGCAATATACAGTAGTCCTTCAAACTGGATTTCAAGATATGTTACAGTTTTTTCAAAATGCTTACACAGTGTGTGTTTGTGTGTGTGTGTGTGTGTGTGTGTGTGTATATATACACACTGAATATATATATAAGCCAAGTCAGAAAGTCAGCTTTACTTATAAAGCGCTTTGTACAATAGATACAATGTAAACCGAAAGACAAGGGGGTAAAAAATCATTTCTTTCTAAAGGCTGGAATACACTACACGACTTTTGAAATCTGAACAGATTTCTAAAACACTAGGGATCATACACTTACCGACTTTGTAAATAGTGACAAAGGAAAACCGGGCATCATACCCTACAAAACCGAGGATCATACACCACCAGACTTTAAAGTCGTTCCGATCACAACAAACTCACTCAGAAATGTGCCCTTGTTGCTAGGAGACGCATGACAAATTAAAACAATATGTGTTCTAAGGGGTGTAGGGGGTCTGGATAAGGTAGTACCTTTGCTGTCCGGCAGCTGCACCCTACTTGGTAGGGTAGACGGGCAACACTGGTCCTCATCCATCTCCTAAATCTCTCACGTGCTGGCTCCACGTGAACCGCCTCAGCTGGCGGGCTAAATCATATGAGAGGGTGGTGTTCACACTGCACCACTAGACAGGTGAGCTGCTTTTGGCAGCCAATGGCTAAAGGGCGGAGGAGATCCTGGACTGATCCAACGGCCGAGTGTGGGGGAGTAAACCCTCCAAATCAGGAGTGGAGCCCCAAAGGCGGACAGCTGCCTGTATTCACGCACTGTTCCAGCAGCTCCTGCAGCCGAGCTGGTGCCAAACGTACTGCTCTGCATTCCTTTGGACTACATAGGTGAGGCCAAGAGGGGGATCTTGATGACTGGGCATCCCAGGATCTCCATACACTCTGCCCAGGCTTGTGCCCTGAAGAGGTCACTCCAGTGCCGCTGTTCAAGTGACAGCACAACACGGGAGATGGCAGTTACTAGTTATAAGCCCAGAGCGGATTGGAGTAAGCTCGGGTGCTACGGGTTATCTCCGATGGTGGGAGGGATTATCGTGCCCCACTGGTTAGCTAACGCCCACCTTAAACTGGGCAGCCCCCAGTCAGTAAGGTGCTGACCCCTCCACAGTCTGCCTGCTTTAATGGGTGCTTGGAGCTTAGGGAAACAACCAAAAACAGACTGCAAAACCTGCACCAGGCAAAACAAGAAGAAGAAAAAACAAACAGTCAGCCTTGCGGCTGGCAAGCTGGAATATCGCAACCATGTGCCCTGGCCACTCTGACGAACTACAACAAGTTGATGACGCCAGGAATACAGCCATCATCAACCGTGAGCTGAAACGACTGGACATCGACATTGCTGCCCTACAGGAGACCAGACTCCCTTCCAACAGCAGCCTCAGAGAACAGGACTACACATTGTTCTGGCAGGGAAAGGAGCCTGAGAAGCCTCAAATTCACGGCGTTGGATTTGCAGTGCATGCTGTCCTCAATTGAGCTGTCTTCTGGAGCTGCCTTCTTCACCTCTCTACCTCTTCAGGCCCAGTCAATATCCTGAGCATCTATGCTCCTACACTCCACTCCTCAGCTGAGCCAAAGGACTAATTTTATGAAGAGCTTGAGACCACCATTAAAGAGATCCCTACCACAGAATACCTGTTCCTACTCTGGGACTTCAACACCCAGATCGGAGCCGACCACAACTCTTGGCCCTGTTGCATAGGCCACTTTGGTATTGGCAAGCTTAACAAAAATGGACAGAGACTGTTAGAACTTTGTTCGTACCATGACCTGTGCATTTCAAACACGTTTTTCGCAACTAAAACCTGCCACGAGTGTCCTTGCGTCACCCCAGATCCTGTCACTGGCACCAGCTGGATCTTGTCATTACAAGAAGACCCATGCTGAACTGTGTTCTCACTACCCGCAGCTACCATAGCGCTGACTGTGACACTGACCACTCACTGGTTGGGAGCAAGGTACGCCTTTACCCCAAGTGGATCCACAACTCCAAGCAGAAAGGATGGCCACGTATCAACACAGCCCTGACATCAGACCCAGAAGTTTGCATATGCTTTGCCAGTGCCATTGAAGAGGCCCTTAAGGACTGCCCAGACAACAGTGCTGAAGAGAGATGGAGCCACATCTGTGACGCCATCTACAACTCGGCCATGACAACCTTAGGCGGGTGAAGAAAATTCCAGACTGGTTTGAAGTAGGAATAATTGAACTTGAGCCAGCCATCACAGCCAAACGTACAGCTCTGCTAGACTACAAGTGTAAGCCTTCAGAGAAGGCATTAGCTGCACTCCAGAAGGCCAGAAACTATGCCCAGCGGATTGCCAGGAAATGCGCTAACGATTATTGGCTGAACCTCTGTCAGAGCATTCAGCTCTCTGCAGACTGCGGGAACATCCGAGCCATGTATGAGGGCATGAAGAAAGCATTCGGCCCAAGTGCCATCAAGATCGCTCCCCTGAGGTCTGCTACAGGCGAAGTCATCACGGACCGCGGTAAACAGATGGAGAGATGGGCGGAGCACTACCAGCAGCTATACTCGAGGGAGAACGTTGTCACTGACACTGTAATGGAGAGCACCACTCCCTTGCTGGGAGTGGAAGAACTTGATGCTCTGCCCACTGTAGATGAGCTCAGCAAGGCTACTGACTCTTTAGCTTATCCCTTTAGCTGCCCCACCAAGAAAAAGGCAATTGAAAATTTTTTGTTAGCTAGATTTTCCTTCTCCTTATGTCACTAGTTACCACACTGAATGTATTTTTTTTCCAACACATCCCATAATTTTTTTAATATCGGCCTCTACCAAATGGTTGATATGTCACTTAATGGTAAAATGATCGGAATTCATACACATACTGAAAATCAGAATGAAAATCAGAAAATATGAAATACAATACTAATTTATTGGGAAAAAAATCTAAATACTTGACGACTTTTTAGAGGATGTGCTTGTTGGGGGAGCATAATCTTCATCCAGGGACTCAAAAGAACTGTCACCGGCTACATCTTCTCAGACGGGGTGATAATCAGGATCCTCTATTGGGTCATCAACATCACTGAGACCAGCATCAGAGTCTTGGGGGTTTTCTGGTACATGGGCCTGAAGAGTGCATGTTCTTGTACCATAGAAACTGTTGACATCCATCTAGTCATTGTTAAAAATCCAACAAACAAATAAATAACAATCTCTTACAATTTTAGTAATGTTAGTACACCAGCATGTGCCATTTAAGAAGTAATTGCCTCTGATAATTATGATTTCCACACATTAATTTTATGAATTCATTACATTTACTTCAAAAAATATCCAAAAGTGGCAAAAAAATAAAAAATAACTTAGGAAATTATCTCAGTATATTCATGAAGAAATAACAATTGCTGTGTCATATTCATAGCTATGAATGATCAGAAGTTTATATTTCTCAGCAAATAGTCCATTCTGACTGCTGAAATGGATTATCTGAAAACATTAGCTTAGCCTTTCTACTTTTACCATAAAGTGACAAATCAACCATTTGGTTGAGCACATTTTTGAAAAATTATTAAAAACATACTAAAGTTTTTTCATGGCACCAAGTAACATTATTTTTGTAAAGTTAGGGCTCTTACAGTGTAATATGTCAAAAAATATGCTTACCTTGCAAAATTTCACCAAGAACAGTTCACATGGCAGGAGGGATTTCTTTGTTTCTGACATCCTTGTTAGAAGAAGTGTTGTGACAAGTGCTGTTGATTGACTTTGTGACATCTAGTGGATTTTTTTTGGCATAACATACATCAACCAGATGGTAGAGATGGCTCAATCAGCTTGAGTTAAGTTAGGTACTCCTCAAAATGTGCTCAACCATTTGGTCGAGCAGGCAGTTAAAGGGATATGGCAAAGCTCCAGGCAGTGACGGCATTCCCCCAGAGGTCATCAAGGCTGGCAAGAAGAATGTTCTCCTCGACCACCTCCATGAACTCTTACTTTAGTGTTAGGAGGAGGGAAGAGTTCCTCAGGACATGAGAGATGCCAATATCATCACGCTCTACAAGAACAAAGGAGACCGCAGGGACTGTAACAACTATCGCGGCATCTCCTTGCTGAGCATTGTGGGGAAGGTCTTCACCCATGTGGTGCTGAACAGACTCCAAGTGCTGGCTGAACGCATCTATCCAGAGGCACAGTGCGGCTTCAGATCCCAGAGATCAACAATCAACATGATCTTCTCACTGAGACAGCTGCAGGAGAAGTGCCGGGAGCAGAGACAGCCACTCTACATCGCCTTCATCGACCTGACCAAGGCCTTCGACTTGGTCAGCAGGAAAGGCCTCTTCACCCTACTGCAGGATCAGATGTCCCCAGGCTTCTGGAGATGGTCACGTCCTTCCGTGATGAAATGAAAGGTAGCGTCCAGTACGATGGCTCATCTTCAGAATCTTTTCCGATCCAAAGCGGCGTGAAGCAAGGCTGTGTCAACTCTGGACAATGAGCTGAACACCAGAATCGGCAAGGCATCAATAGCGATGGCCCACCTGACCAAGAATGTGTGGAACAACAGCATGCTCACCACCAACACCAAGAATAAAGTGTACCAGGCCAGTGTCCTCAGCACTCTTCTTTACGGCAGTGAAATGTGGACTATGTACACCTAGCAAGAACACAGACTTAATTCCTTCCATCTGCGCTGCCTGAGGAGGATCTTGGGCATCAACTGGTAGGACCGTGTCCCAAACAATGAAGTGCTGGCCCAGGCAAAAACATTCAGTATGCACGCATTCCTTCCACAAAGACGCCTACACTGGCTCGGCCATGTTTGCCGAATGCAGGATGGACGGATTCCTAAGGACATCATGTATGGTGAGCTCGCCTCCGGCACCAGACCAACAGGGAGACCAGCACTCTGGTACAAAGACGTCTGCAAGCGTGACCTGAATGCCAGAAGCCTGAATCTTGGAAGCCAGACTTGGAAGCTGCCACTGCAGACCGTGTAAGCTGGCGGCTCACCGTAAGGACCAGCATAAAACTGAGAGAGGGAAAGAGAGAGGACCAGTGGGAGGAGAAGAGGCAGACGGCAGAGCGCAGACGGCAGAGAGCAGAGTCAGTACCCACAGATGTAGTCACAGGCTTCACCTGTAGCAACTGCAACAGACTCTACCGCTCTCGTATTGGACTGTTCAGCCACACCAGGCACTGCAATTCCACAACAGACTGATTCGGACGCAGATACTCCATTGTCTCCCGAGACAGAAAGATGCCAGAACGTGTTCTAAAATCGGCTGAAAATATCAAACATCTTTGATATCCTCCGACTGGATGGAATCAAAGTCTGAAGCTAAAAAAATCGGAGACTGTGACTATCATACACTGCGCGATTTTCTGTGGAATCTGTCAGCTGGAATCTGCAGACTGGCTCTGATTAGCGTCTACTTGTTCAGACTGTAAAACTGGGGAAAATCTGGATAAAAATTGTGTAGTGTATTCCAGACTTAAAAAAAAAAAGTTTTGATTACTAAGTGAACAAATTATGTGTAAGTGTTTTCACACAAGATCACTGTCTGTTGGTCATCAGTAAATGAGTGTGGCATAAAAATGGCAGTGTTTCTCAAATTAAAACTGTTAGTTTCGAATGATGTGTGTAAGTGTAATGTAGAGAACTGTGTTTAGAGTTTTGCAAAAACTTTTAAAATATCAAACTGAATTTAAAGGGCACCTATTATACCACTTTTTACAATGTGTAATATAAATCTCAGGTGTCCCCAGAATGGTTCTGTGAAGTTTCAGCTCAAAATACACCACAGTTAATTTATTATATCATTCTGAAAATCCTTATTTTGAGTGGAAGCAGAACCGCTGCTGTATTAGAGCATGGCTCTTTAAATGCAAATGAGCTGCTGCTCCCCGCCCTCTTTTCCAGAATAGGAAAGTGCCTGTGCAAAAAACCCCATCCCTGTGTCCCAATGTGCATACAGTACTATCCACCTTATCTGCCCTAAATAGTATTGAAAATTACTAATATCACATAGAACTTAGGATGGATAGAATGCACATTGGGATGAAGGCCATCTGTTTGGTTTTGATTATCATGTCTATCGCGCTGAAATCCTTTTAAAGCCATATCAGTTTAAACTTCTGATAGACGGTTTTCTGAGGGCAAACATCCGTAGCATGCATATAGAAAGTGGCTGCACACGGCATGTGAGTTCTAAAGTTCTCTTTCACACGCGTTTATGCTAAAAACATGCATAAGTCACAAAAACACAGTCTTTGTTTTTGTGAAGGTAAACATCTGGGAAAGAAATTGCATGTTTACATTAGATCTGTGTATTAAGTGACATCAGCAGTACCTATACTGCTGTCTATGCTATTAATATGACCCAAAAAAATAAAACAAAAGCAGAGAATCACTTACTGCTCTGGACTGAATAACGTCAGTTATTAAGAAGACATTTCTTACTTGAATACTGCTTTTAAATGCTCTAGCGTGAAGATAAACATGGTGGATTGTGTGCGGCTCACTCAGGGCGGTGTCTTGGCTAGATTACAGCAGTGTCAATCAACAATTCTGGCTGGGGCTGGTAAATTGTGATGCTCTTTACAGATTCTGTGATCGGCCTGCTCTGAGACGCTGCTAATGATATATGGAGATTTTTTAAAAAGGAGTGGGTGGATTTTTATCATTATAGGGTGGTTGTGTACACACACTGCCAATATACATTTATGTCCAAACAACATGTGAAAGTGAATTTTGCATAACGAGGGGTGAGAACCAGAAAGGTGTAAGTGACATTTCATTTTCATTTTTATGTATGGAGATTGGGGCAAGTTGTCACATGAGCTGTATTATACGGTAAAGGTTTGTTTTTTGTTGCATTTTATATCCACAGTATATTTATTTAAAATGAACAGTTAAACTATGTTTTAAGAACTTTTTTTTTTTCTTCCAATTTTCATAAACATCTGGGTGGGGCAGGTGTCATTACACACTCTTCATTTTTTTCTGTTTTATGTTGTGATTTTTATACATGAATTACAATTTCAACATGCAATTATATTTTTTTAGTAATGGAATTAATCTTTGCAAGTGTTTCAAGACCCTCAAAATACACATCATATATTTGTATATATATATATATATATATATATATATATATATATATATATATATATATTTTTTTTTTTTTTTTTTTAAAGAGACATTACCATTTAAAATTCATTTTTTGCACCCAGGACCAGGTATGTATAGAGTACTATCAGGTGTCAAAAAATACTTTTTTTTTTTTTTTTAAGTTATATTAGTGTAAAAAAAAACTAAGTTTAGCCTTTTCCCATATTTCACAAACTTTTGGGACTGAATTTTGTTAATAAACATGAATATGCATGCATATTGACAAACCATTGCAGCATAAAAAATGTATCACTTTTTCTTCTGAAAGTGAAAGTTTATGCAAATTTTTTGCTACATAAATATGTAGGTTTCATAATGTTTTAACAATTTGATTTAAAGGACTTTAATTAAATTCCATTCATTTCATTGTTAATACTGCTAGTTCTCAGATTATACATTCTCATAAATTTCACACAATGATATATTCCTCATCAATATTTAAAAAATAAATCGTTCATATAATTTCTTATTTTTTAATTAATCAAAAGAGGGGGAAATGTAGTAATAACATGGTAACATTCAAATCTGATCACTTATCACATTTATGCATTAATGATAAGTTGCTGATCAGATATAATATGATTTTAGTTGAATAAATATGGAATTTTATGAAACAATTCCTCAGGACCTGGTAGGAGAAAATCATATACAGATTCTGAATGCATGAGGGTTAAACAGCAAGATCCCATTGTGACAACTTGCCCCCTGTGATAACAAGCTCTGCTATATTAAAAGAACTGCATCTATTTTTCTGGGCAATAACAGTGAAAAACAATGGAAATGTTCAATAGAGAACACCAGGGGCTGTTGTGTGTAGCTCTCACATTGTAATCATATTTATATCTTCACAGTGTGAGAAAGACTTGAATCATCATTTAGCTGGAAGTGATTTAAGCGGTGACATGTGTCCATCACCCCCCCCCCCCCCCCACACACACACACATATCTCCAGTCACACCTAATGCTTCCAGAGAAAACATTAATTCCAAACAATTTATTTAACAGCTTCGTTATACACTTCACATAATTAAGCACAAGTTCAGCGCTTGATAAGCCTAAAGTACTTCATCGCTAAACCAAGCACGCACCCAGCACTGTGGTGAAATTCAGCTCTTGCTAGCAGTGGTTCCTTTACACATTAAAGCAGTCTTAATTTCAAAGAGCTACTTAATTATTTCATGTGACAAGGGGGGTATTAAAATCATAACTCCATCAATTATAGATTTGATCATTTACGGGCGAGGTTAACTATGCAGTGATGTGTGTTGAGAGAGAGGCTTTTAAAATGGAACTGGGTTAAATTGAACAGCTCACTGTTGAGAGTAATGAACAGTGACAAGTGCGCTCAATGACTGCTGCTGCTGCTAACAATGCAATTCAACAAACTTAATACTTATTTCAAACAGTCTGAAGTCTTTCAATTTGTTTTTTTATTTTTCATTTTTATTGTTTAGATTTTTGATATGCAGGAAAAAAATGAGACTGTAATTATATATATGCAAATTAATTCTCTGCCAGAGAGCTCGTTTTCCCCGGTAACGCTGTACACAAAGCAGAGCTCAGCTCACAAATGCTGCTTTATCAGACATTACATGCAAGATTAAATGAAAATGACATCCAAAATTTTCTGAAGACAGTCGGTTTCCTTCAGAAATACAGTGATATAAAAACACCCGCACTGGAATTTCGATTTTGAAACGTGCAGTGCTCAACCAAGCATTCTCCCCTCCTCCAAACCATTCAAGGCCTGATTTATTTTAATGATATTCTAATGAGCCGCCTTGTGTTATCACAAAAAAACAACAACTTTGTAGTCCAAACGAGCCGTTCATTGTAGCTCTTGAAAAGGGGTTAAAAAAAAAAAAAAACGAAATATATCCCTTTGGAGTGGACTTAGAGATATGTAACTGTAGATCTTTTTATGCCCAAACCTACACACTACACACTGACTAAAATTCAAAAAGCGAAAAAGCATAATAGGACCCCTTTACATTATAAAAAGAGGGAATGAAAACTGAGGGCACAGAACAGAATGAGCACAAACATGCTTGAAATTGCAGTAAATTCATACATTTTAAGTTGAGGAAGATGGTCTTTGAAAGATTGTAATGGAGGTTCAAAGATGACCACAGCCAGAACTGGGTTTTCCCGGAGATCCACCTCACAGATCACAAATCAGTCGACATGTTTTACTCTTCTCTGGTTCTTAGAGGTCATGAACCTGCCTTCAGTAAACCACTAATCCAGTACTGTTAGGGAATCAGTTAGGATATTACAGACACAAGCAGTTTGAGCTCAGAATCACCATGGCAGGGATAATGACAGAATTTCCCAGGGTCAGTCTGCACAGCCGGTCCATCCTCCACTCCAGAAAGGTCATGTGTTTTATTGAGCTCCCACGCACTGTCTTCCGCGTTTGGAGGAAATTTTCCCTGTGTATCTAATCTATGAGTCAACTGACATAATGGCCCACTTCATAAAGGCCCAATTTAGTGTTTGACAACATATTACATCTTACCTGATCTCTCTCTCTCTCTCTCTCTCTCTCTCTCTCTCTCTCTCGTAGAGCTATTTATGATCGTCTAGGACAAATTTGGTCAGATTATAGAAACTAACCTGGTTATCTATTGCATCTGCTTGAAGTTGTCTGTTTTCATAAATGCCTGATGATGGTGGCTACTTGCTGCTTTTCTGGAAACTTTTCTTCAATGATTATCTAATAATTTCATCATAAAAACAACACTCAAATTTGTTTAGTTAATACTTCGGCAAGAGAATCTGACATAAAATCTTACATTGCTACTACAATTTATTTCCAAGACATCTTATTGGGGTAAAGGTGTTCAGGATTGTATTCAACATACTGAAAGGACTGTTTTAGGACTGTTAGGATTTATTATTAAGTTTCTTTGTAGCATTTCAATTTAATTAAATTTGAACCCTTCTGCATTACTCATTATGTAAACAAAAAAAATGTGTTCTATTATTTAAATGGCAAAGTATGATAAAGGTATTTCTGTAATGCCTTTAATTTATGTTTTTTATTGAAAACATTAAATATAATGCATATTATTTCAATGTAATAAATATTTAAATAATAAAAACCGTTGTATTATAATATTTTAACTAATTTAAAACAATTTGAAAATTTGAATGGGTGAATTGTCATGAATAGTCACAGTCCCAAAAAATCAAAACGATCCTAAAACAGGCTTAATTTAATTTATTTGTTCATTTGCATGCTACTTTAAGGTGGTGATAATTTATGATCACGTGGTCCTTCATTTTGAAACCTGATGTAATTTATTTTGTTATTATCTGCATTTAAAAACACATTTTTGTGACCCTAGCTGTGAAAACCCAGCTAAAGTCCTTTATGTTTTTTTTTTTTTGTACAGAAAAATTATCTTCCATAAGTTAAAGCACCGATTGATCAAACTTTTGATGCTTGTTATCTCAATTAGACTTTGAGACTTTAGCCTGGATTTCACAGACAGGGTCACATTTATTCTACTTGTATTTTTAGTGCTATTTAAGTGCTACACGACGATATATGACATTTTAAAAAACTTTAACGCCGCGAGGTAACGTTGAGATTACAGCGGTGCTGCTTCGATGAGAAAAACAACGCCGTGAGATTTCTTCCAATGGCATTAACGAGCGGAAGCACGTGGGTAAACAGGAAGCAGTTTCGGCATTTGGCGGGTTGAACGGAGAAGACGTGCAAAAATGGCGGGTGAGTGTGAAAACCCTCTATAATAGCGGCGGTGTTTTATTACTTCTGCTGTTACAAAGCGTGTGTGTTTGTGTGATGTTATAACTCGAGCGGTGCTGTGTGCTGATGTCTGGGAGCAGATAGATTAGAGAAGAGAGAGAGTTTTAGCTGCGGCTAAATGCTAATCATCACACAGATGAGCAGCACATGCTTGTTTAACTTAACGTTACATGATTATGTGTTTGTTTTTAATGTCAGATATACTAACACAGACGAACTCACAATATCACACAGATAACATATTGTACATTCAGACGGGTTGCAGCTGCAAGGTAACTCGCTGGATGCAGTGTCTATGTGAGCTGTCATTCGATATGTTCATGCCTGTATATATCTATATATATCAGTATATATCTGCCAAATAGAAGTAAATATACATATGTGTTAAAAGATGTATTCATTACTAGATAGTGTTATACTTGCATACACTTGAGTCCAATGCAGATGCTGCTATTTAGCATTTTAGTACATTTGTGTCATTGCAAATTATACAAATAATATGATCGCTATAGCAAGTATTAGTTGAGCAACTCAAGTGTAAAGCACTCAAAATCTGATGATCCTGTTTTCCAGCATGATTTGAGATGTTTCAAACATCTTATTTTCTGTACAAAGAAGTTTAAATTTGTTACATTTGATTAGTGAAGTTGTTATTTTAGGTAGTAACATTTAAATGCCACTACATTTATATTGTATTCATCTATAAAATTGTAGTCCAGCAGCAGCCACATTATTGTATTGTATCATATCGTGTCTTCATGTCTGAGTTGTGAAGCTAATGACAGAAATGACTTTATTTATGCTGTTATGATAGACATGTTTCTCTGTGCCTTTCCTCCAGCCATGAATGACATGGAGAAGAAACTTGCAGAGTATAAATGTGACACTAATGAAGCTGTATGCCTGAAATTAGGTAAATCGTTACTCATCACTTAAAAAGATAAATGTGTAACAATTCATCAATAGATGTTATTCCAAATCTTAAAAATGTTTGTCTGTCATCTTGCATAAAAAAAAAAAAACTTGTTTTTCATCTGAGACAACTTTCCTTTTCTTGTGAATGGATAATATTTTGGCTACATTTTAATATGTAATGTCCCCTTTTATTCAATTCCTAATTGATAAAATGATTATTTTGTCTGATGTAGTGCGGTTCCCGGAGGATATAGATGATGAAAGCACAACGTTTCACCCTGAGTACAGTCATCAGCTGTATGGAGATGAGTATGTATCACACACCATTGCATACTAGACTCTTACTATATTTGTAACAGTTGTGTTTTTTTTTTCTTGGCACCACTGTTTTGGCCCATTTCTCCAGTCCTTGTATTTTGTTTTTGCGCAGTGAAGTGGCGTTTGGCTACAAAGGTCTTCAGATCCAGCTGTTCTACAGTGCAGGGAACCTGAGCACCCTGTTCAAAGTCAAGTACACGGCCAGGGTCACAGACAAGTTTGACTGTGTGGAGGTACAACTCGTTCATTTTATGTCATACACGTCCATCTCAATGACAGTGTTGACATGCACAGTTTTCATGTGCATACAGTCCAGTGAAAATATACATTTGCATCACATTCTGGACAAAATCTGCACAGGTGGAGAGCAGCATTTAGTGTCATAAAAGAGAGGAATGCTGTCAGAGAAAGCCACTGAGTCAGCTGACTATAGAATCAGGCAGTTATACATCGCACTCCATATATGCACACCATGTGCCTTTCCAACATACTCAACAGTAAGCGTGGGTAGGAGCCAGTCAATGCAGACTTTATGCAAGCTCTAAATATTTGATGTTTTTGAACTATTGTTGTCGAATTTTGATCATTTAAACATGGCAAGTCGATAATGTTATCCAGCTGGCTAATATAGATTTAATGTATAGATTGATAGGTTTTTTAAAAATAGATTTGTGGTCGTCTTGAATTAATTACAACTGATTATTATGTTATAATTTTAAGCCAGTCAATTGTTTTTGGTATGTAGGAATTACAAATTAAAACTCCAGTTATTTTATGATACAAAAACTGTCCGTTATGCTGCTTGATATTGCAAACCGGTATTTGTTTTTGTAAAATTCAAATTTATTTCAGTAATAATAAAAAAAAAAACTGGTTTGTAGCACAAATAGGTTTGCAGTTTAGTCTATTTAATATTTCAAGTTGCGAAAGTTAGTAGAAATAGATCTTTTTTTTTTCCTATATTGTCATGTACATCAGGGTTTTTATAGTTAATTACATCTAAAACCATTAAAACAAAATCTTCACTTGCATTAAAATAAATAAAAAAATAAAATTTAAAAGTCAACTTTTTTTTTTTTTTGCTGCCTGCTGCCCAGACAACAACAAAAACAATATACAAACGCAAGAAAAGGTAAATGACAAAAACATACAACAAAATTACTGAAACTTTATTACTAAAAACAAAATGAAAATAGAAATTCTAAAAACAAAAACTAATTAAAATATTCATAAAAACTATAATAGCATCTCAATGAATACTAATGAACATCAGACTACAGAATATCAGAAAATTAAAAAAAAACCATTAGGATGGGATGTAACTTGCAGTCGATTGCAACAAAGGGGCGGGAATTAAAGAAGTCAAGCATTGTGATTATTGTTGTTATTATTAGACCTTGCATGTAACTATATTATATAGGACTATTATGTTTTTTTTTTACCATTGGAAGCAAATTTAGGCTTGTTTTCTGTGGTCCTTTAGAAAAACACGTCACACCTGTCAAGTCTGGAGTGCTTGTGCCTGTGCTGCGGTAGTCAAGCGCACAAACAGCCAAGCAAAAGGCAAAACTGACATTTACATGGATTTATAATAAATATTTCTCATTAAATGAAAAGCTGTCTTTAGGATTTTTTTAACAGTATTGGCATGGTGGGCATCTTTTATTAGTTTTAGCAGTGCAGTGGGGAGTGTGTGGTCTTATTGTTTACATGTTGCTGACGTGATAGGTCTGTCATGCCAAGTTAAGCTCAGTACTCTTGAGATATTAGTCCGATTTACAGAGAGGGAGTGATTTGATGAATTCATTTAAAAATGAGAAATTCTCTCCAAATGTTGCACAAAAACCTGTTGTGGATACTTTTTCTAGTGCTTCTTAATTAGATTTAAAAATGTCACGAATTCATCATGGCTCCAAACCCATACGACTTTTTCTTTTTTCTTGTGTCAAATAACAGGAGAAATGTTCATGCTGCCCAAAATCATGCGTTTTTTTTTCCAAGTCATCTGTCATAATTTGTGGTAGGAACAGACCGAAATTTATGTTTTGGCACGTTGGTGCCATTTTATAGCAAAAATCTTTGGTTTTTATTTGATAGCATTGCTTATTACACTCTTAATTCAACCGCAAAGGGGAAATTTTCAGTGAATAATGAAAATTTCATTATGTTCTTTACATAAAGCTGTCATATGACTTAGCAGTGGGTCTCAGCCTTTTTCACTCCAAGGCCTCAAAAGTCCTAGTTTCTGGAATTTAAATTTCAGGATACGAGAAGTTTTAAGAGCTGAATATTCTTCAAGGTTCTCATGCTTTTTAAGCTATAAAGTTAAAATAATTTTCCATTTGTGAATAAGGTTTAAGAAAAATATTTTCTTAATTTACACTTCTATACCCAGGTTATTCTACACAGTGGGAACAGTGTAAAAAAAGTTGTTGAGGGATGGATTTAATTAAGAAATATCTTGATTCTTAGTTGTTTTAGCTCATTTTAATGCTTGTTTTGTCTTATGTTAAGTCATGTAAGTAATCTTAGGTCCCCGTATAAGTTTGCTGAGGCTCCAGTTTTGAGAACCGCTGGATTAGAGGCATTTACGTTTATGCATTTGGCAGATGATTTTATCCAAAGCAATTTCATAGGTACACATTTTACATTTTATCAGTTCTTGCTCTCCTTGGGAATCGAACCCATGTCCTTGACGTTGTTAGCATCATGCTCTACGGTTTGAGCTACAGGAAAGCCCTTGTAGCACAAACCGGTTCGTTTTATTGTCAAGAGAATAATTAGAAAACACCTTTTGTGTTCCACGGAAGAGAGGACGTTTGTATTTGTATGTGTTTTTATGAGGACTATTCCCTTCAATTTCATTCACCTGTGTTGAGCAGGTGTATGATTTGCTAGATCTCTATTCTACTACTGCACTTACACACAGTTTATAGCCCTAACTCACACCATCCCAGACTCTCATTCCAGCTAATAAAACCCTTTACAGAGAGCAAATGTGCTTAACAGACACACTGACCTATATTGCAGCTCATCCTTTCCACAGTATTAGAACAAGCGTGCTTGTCTGTGTGAATGATTTAGGTAGTTGAATAAAATCAGACCTGAACTTATTAGTATTAGACCTAATTATATATTGTGTGCTGACACCACGTGACTGTGTTTAGTGGCATTTCTGAGTGTCTTCCACCTTTAAGCGTGGCATGTAATTATAGCCGCTAAACATACTTAAGATGTTTATTGTTTGAGGATAGTTGATTTTATGTCTTTTATTTACAGTGCTTCACCGTTGCTCATATTGTTTTCTGTTTTTCATCTTTTTTTCCTCGTAGATGATGTCTTTGATTTAAAAGTGTTGTTTTTTTCAGTGTAATTGGATTCAATGCTGTTGTTGAACCCCATCGTATAAAGAAGATGCATTCTCAAAACTCTGAAGAGTCTCGGATCCTTAAGCGGTGTTAGTTAATACGGTAACGCCACAATGGCGTGCTTTCATTTGTGCGATTGAGCAATTTGCCTGAGAAACTGTCTGTTTGTACCATTTTCTATCTGCTCCGTTCTTGTCTCTTCGCTCCCATAACGCAGTGGTACAATAGTGAGTGTTACTGAGTTGCAGGTGCACCGATCCCCTTCTGATATTAGCTGATGTCTGAATGAGCAGGAATTAGTGGCGTGTTGCATTAGCCTTTTGTCGTGTGTTTTGTGGCCGTTGTGAATGAAGAGCCCCGCTACACAAGCGAAGCCCATCACGCGGCCAAAGGGCCCTGCTTAGCAACTTAATACAAAGTGTTCTCATGTCAGCCCCGCTGGAAATGGATACAATGCAAACATGGGTGCACATTCTGCTGGGTAAAAAAATCCTAGATGGGGGAAGGAGGGGGACGGTGCTATTGTCCGCCCCGGAGCCTGTGAATGGAGAGGGCAAACTCGTTTGATTGAGTTCGCTCACCAGCCTCAGAACACAGGAGCCTATTATACATGTCCGGGCTTTTTTTTTTTTTTTTTTTGTTAAGTCGAGATCAATTCATTAAATTTTATTGCCCGGTGAGAAGCTGGGACACATTACGGTGGGGGGAACTTCATCTGATATTCATGGTTTAAGATAAGTAGTAAATGTATTCAATTAAGTGGTCTTTCAGAGGAGGCACAGGAAAAGGGGGCTGGAAACTCCTCAGCTGACATTGCTAATTGCCTAATGGGTCTCCTTTTTGTGCCACAGAAATATGTATTTTTTTCCTTTAATTCCTTTTTGCGCCGTGCCAATCACAGCTGAAGTATAGCTTAATGACAGAACAATAGGGAATTACTCTGTTAGGGCTCTTTTGTGATTATATGTAAGGCCGAGCGCCAGGGGAATAGACGCATAACTCATAAATGTGCCACTTCAGTTTATATGATTAAATTCAGCTGCTTTCACTGTATACTAGACACAGCTGAGTTAACCCCGCTCGCTCTGTGGGAGCTTGAAACGTGCTTTAGATTAAGATGAATGTGTGTTAACTCTATAGAGATGCACACATTCTGTCTCGTGTGCTGATGTTTGCCTTTAAACAGGTAGTTTGGCGCAATATTCTGTCATCATTTTCTAACCCTCATGCTGTTACATATAACAGAAAGTGAGGAGTTTAGCAGAATGTTTAAGACATAAAACGCTTTTTTATGTGCAATGAAATCTGACAGTGACTGCAATGAAATTCAGTTCAATTCAATGACTTCAAATTCACACAGTTCTTTTCTTGTGATTCTTAGAAGTTTAAATATTGACTTTGCTTGGTTTCTCTTGTTTGAAGTGTAATATACACTCTGGTCTCTTGCATAAATGTAAGTTAGTCATTTGTTGAAATGTTGGTAGTTAGTCATTTAAAGGCAGCTCGCTCTTTCTCTGTGTTTGTTCTCAGCCAGATGACGTGGAGGGCAAGATCAGAGAGATCATTCCTGCTGGTTTCTGCTGTAACACAGATGACTTCATCTCTCTCCTGGAGAAAGAGGCCAACTTCAAACCCTTCGGCAGCCTGCTGCACACCTACAAAGTTCACAATGTGGAGGCAGGAGAGTATCTCACCTACCAGATACACAAGGTACAGAGTTTCCCGGAGCATGTTGAGTCACAGCTTTGACAGCTGGCGATGTCATTCAGCATTCAAACTGGAATATGATCGAGTTCTCAGGCAATTGTACCAGCTTTGGCAGTGTGGATCGTAACTAGTGAAAAGTATTAGGCTATGGTTTTACTGATTCTTGTTGTTTTTCTTGCTCACATAGACTGTTACCTGCAGAAAATGAAACGTTTCAGAAGTGGAGATAGTTGAATGAAAGATTATTGTATTTATAACTATGCCCTGTCGCTTATGGTTTGCTGACTTTTACTTATTTTATTAATAAATCTTATTGCTGCATCTTATTAGACTGACTTTTTCAGTGTACCATGTTATGCAAAAGGAAATGCTGATTTTGCTACTGCACATTTTAATTACGTTCTAGCACATTTCCTTGTGAACACACCATGGATTTCATCAGCCGTTCATCATTTCAGGTGGATATCTCGTGTCCAGGGTTCAGAGAGTACCATGAACGCTTCCAGACATTTCTCATGTGGTTCATTGAGACAGCCAGTTTCATCGATGTGGATGATGATCGCTGGGATTTCTTCCTCGTGTGAGTATCTAATCCAGATCAGATTCAAATTCATTTTGAATCAGCATTGAAGTATTCTTATATTTGTCACATTTGTTCATAATAATAGAACAGTCCAGATTCAGGAGAGGCTATTGACAGCATGTTTGGCCTTCTGTTCATTACCACAGAAAATAATTCCTCATTTCTCAGTTTGAGAACATTTGCAAAAACTTTTTTTTTTAGTAATGCTCTTCTGTCTAAAAGGCAAGACACAATCCATTTAAAATACAGACCCTTTCAATAATATTCCCGGAAGTCTTCACATGTTAAAAATACTTAAAAGTTTGCATCATACATGCAAGGATGTCAGAACATGTTTACATCTGCCCATAAAAATGTCTGTCTGTAACCCATACCTGGCTGTAAAGTCCCTCTAGATCAGTAATCCCACCACTAAACGGATCATTTAGACATCTGTACAGGTCAAATAACACATTTTTGAGTGGTTTATATGAATTTAAAAAAAATTATACAAACTTTTATACAAATTATACACATTTCTATTTTGAAACCTGCTGAAACGTCTTGCCCTATAGACATCCATTGTATGTCCATTATTGTATGTGCAATTTTTGTTTATTTTTACAATCAACTAAAATCTAAATTATTAGCTGTGGTAATTGACAACATGTAGCAGAAACTGTCTCAGATACACTGTACTTTCCATTTAAAGGGATAGTTTGTCTCAAAAATAAAATTTTGTAATTTGCTCATGTTGTTCCAAATGTATGACTTTCTTCTAATCCATATAAGTCACTGGTAACTGGAATGGTTTGGTTACCAACATTATTCAAAATATCTCTTGTGTTCTGCTGCAAGAAAGTCATACAGTTTTGGAAGGACATGAATGGCAGTTAATGATGCCAAAATGTTTGTTTTTGGGTGAACTGTCCCTTGTATTGGACCCCAGATAATACTTTTAATGAGATATTATGTTAGATATAAACTGCAACATTCCATTTTTTGGCTCAGTATCCAATGTATTTAGCATATGGCATGTTAATAACATACTTTATTGTTAGTCCATGCAGATCATGGTAAGAATAATAAAGTTCTGTTTTTAAGGATCTTTTTGTTCCACTTCATTTGAATGTAAAATCTGTGTCCGGAAACAAAACCAATTGACAACCACTGACAGACACATGCTAAATAAAGAGTCTCTCAGATATTTCTCAGCGTTTGAACAAATGTAACTTGTTGGCAAAAACTCATGACTCGTGTTGATAACTTCAGCAGGCAAAAAAATAGAAATCAAGTGCTCTCACAAAGAGTGCGGATAAGAAGGTAGTGTCAATTAATAGTGAACAGTAACTTTCTGAACAGTCTCTCTCTCACACACACACACACGCACACACGTGTAAAGCGTCCAAATGGGACTTCTCTCCTGCCTTTGTGGGGCCAATTATCAGGCTGCTTTAATTATATTTTATCCTGCATTGAGGCAAATTGTTGATCTGGCAAGAGTTTCCTTTGTGCTGTTTGTCTGGTTTCTTTGCTCTTGTGTTTCTTTCTTTCTTGAGTCAGGCCAAGAGGCTGAATTGAATGTTGTTGTCTTTTGAAATGCTGAATGAAGTCTCCAGCGGTAGTGAAGGGGACTCTGCCTGTGTTTTCTTTGCTTTGGCACCTATTAAAACAGACAATGGGCAAATGGACTGGAGTGATGTGAAGAGGCTAGATGCCTGCCTCTCTGGTCTAAGTTGCAGTGCACCAATTAAGTGCATAATGCATTCAGTGTCTCCAGCAGGTGCATCGACAGGCCACTGGCCCTCCGCAGCGAGTTTGTAGTGACGACGGGGGGGTCCGGTGCATGGGAGCGTGCCTACGATTGACCTGCCCGCCTTTGTCATCTCTCTCTATCTCTCTGTCTTTCTTACAGATTCGAGAAGTACAATAAGGATGGAGAGACCCTCTACGCGACGGTTGGCTACATGACAATGTATAATTACTACGTATACCCAGACAAAACCAGACCACGTGTCAGGTAATTACTAAGGAAGCACGTGCCCACTATCTGCTTTATTCTGCGAAAAAGAAAATTACACATCTCTCTCTCCCTTGTCCCTAAAACTCCCAAATTACCGTCTAGCGTCTCTTGGGTGCCAGCCCCTCTCTGGGTATTATAAGACCCACGAATTCAGCATCACCCACCCGAAAGCTCGTTTTGAAAACGAGTCTAATGTATTGATTGACAAGACGCGCTAATGTTTCATTACGTTGGCTACTGCTGAATGAACATGTATAACCTTTCGAAAACTGATGATATCATTGCTTACTGTATTTGAGGTGGACGGAAGTGTGATGGTCTGTATTAGTAATTCTCAACTGGTGGGTCGCAACCCAAAATGAGTTCTGATAGCAGGGGAAAAACCTAAATGCTAATAATAAATTGCAACTAAGTACATAATCGTGTGTAGAATGAATAGTAGAATAACTAGGCTTATCATCTTTTTAACGGCAGGACAAAACGCTTCCATTTATTTTGTTGTTGATGTCAAAAGTAATGCATCCAGTCACTCTTTCCCTTGGTAATATGGCACATATAATGCAATATTTAGCCCTGTTTTATCATATCACACTTCTGCTGTTGTTTATGCTTTTATCAAATTGTCATATTAACCCTTTAAAGCCAGTTTTGTCATTTGATACGCCTATTTCTAAGGTCTCTAAATTATCAACATGATCAGAACTTTGCTGTTGAACCTGTTGTACACAATCTCTTACATGCCTTCTGTCATCTGATTGATAGTTTATACTTTTTTTTAGCAAGTAAAAGTTATTTTTAAATTGTAAAAACATCCCCCTTCGGGTTGATTTTTGTAAATTAAGCATAAGATTAACTTTTATGTTACTGGTAATATTTAAAGATGAACACTTGCTGACTTGAACACCCTAAGCAGCTTAGAGTTGCTTGATTATCCATGCAATCATCATTGTATTGCATTGTATGTTTTGTCCCGATAATAAAAACTACAGAGCTTTGATCATAAAACTAAACATTTAAATATCAAATTACTAAGACATTATTGGGAGATATCAAGTGACAATTTTATATGCATGAATAAATATTATATGCAGGTCATGTAAGTAGTGTTATATTGTTAAAAATATTTTATTGATTTACATTACAAGTAGAATTTCTTCTTTTTGACCATGTAGATGGTAGAAACTGCACCAAAATGCATGTATTTGCTAAGTTTAGGTCTCTGAATGAAATTAAGGTGTTTTTTCCTCCTTAAGTAAGAGCTCCATATTCTCCTTTCCATTTTGTGTGATTAACAATTTTGTTAAAATGTTGTGCCCCACTTGATGTTCAATGTAAAATGTTGTTTTTTTTAAGCAAAACCTCTGGCCTGTAGTGTCAGTTTCAGTAGATTCTGTAAAGTCAGTAGTGTAGCATGTGTCTGAAGGGTGCTGGAAGTGTAGCAGGCCTCTGTGTTTGCAGAACCATTGCTCAAAGGCTCAAGAGCTCTAACCTTAAATTGGTATTGTGCCCAAGCATCTTCTCTTCTGTGCAGCATCACTAAAGCTTTTGTACTCTCTCTCTCTCTCTCTCTCTCTCTGTGTGTGTGTGTAGCCAGATGCTGATCTTGCCACCATTCCAGGGAGAAGGACACGGCGCTCAGCTCTTAGAGACCGTCCATCGATACTACTGCACTTCTGCTAAAGTACAGGACATCACAGGTATAAGCCGACACTGAGGCCTAGATTAAACAGTCAGGTGACCTATTTTGAGTAGTTTATTTCTGTTTTTATTGAGGTTTTTACTAGTAAGTTTTATTAGTTGTGGTATTTGTCAGGATCACTATTACTGTTTCTCATAATTAAAGGTTAAAGATTTATGCTAAGTATTTCCATTATGCCATTAATGCTAAGTAATATCAGTTTCTGTCTGTTCTATCTATCTATCTATCTATCTATCTATCTATCTATCTATCTATCTATCTATCTATCTATCTATCTATCTATCTATCTATCTATCTATCTATCTATCTATCTATCTATCTATCTATCTATCTATCTATCTGTGTAATAAGTGGGATAATGTAAAGTCAGCTTTCACATTACATCAGGGTTTTCATCACACTTTCGGATTTATTTTGCAATAATATGCAAAATAACATGAGGGAAAAGCTACTTTTACATGCATTAATGCAGCCAAAAATGACAGCATGAAGTTCCAATACAGTCAATTATAATTTGGCTTGTTGCTTTCTTGATTTTGATCTTGGAAATCCTTTTCAAATGGTTTTATCTGAATAAATAAAATTAATTATAGCCTTGCACCATTAGAGTGTGTGTTCAGAAAGCCAACCTGTATTGTCACACATCCATTCTAATGATATTCTGTGTGAAAGGGAGAGAGGGCAAAGTGTTGGTAAGGAAGTTGTTGCTGTTGAGTTGCTCTGCCTTCAATTTTGGGGAGGTGAAGGGATGTGATGTTAATTGCCAGCAGTTTGCTGCAGAAATGTGCTGGCCACATGCTGCCACTCACTCACCCCTTCAACAAAGACACAATTATTCATAGAGAGAGGAAGGGAGGGGGGGCTCACTCTACCAGATCTACCTAGCACTCACTGTTTTACTATTTCTGTTTAGTTCTCTCTCTCTGTCTCTCCATGTATAGAGAAATAAATATAAAGATTATTTATTTATTTTGCTGTGAAATACCTTTTTATCCCTCAAAGTGTGTAGAAGTATTCAAGAACACAGTCAAAATTTAGTTATTGTGATATTGCTAAATTTGATTTATTTCACTTCTATCAATATTTTTTGCTACTGAAGATTAAAATATTAGACACTTTTAAAACATATTTTTCTTAATGCTCTTGTGTTTGAGGCAGTGAGTTCAACTTTAGTATAACAGTGCAGTCTTTTTTTAAGTGCATTAAAATCATGATGTTATTTTGTTGCCACCATTTTTTTATATTGCCATATATTACAATATATTGTAAATATTAAATGTATTGCCCTGCCTCAAACTAGGTCTTTTCTTTTCTGTCTCTCTTCAGTCATTGACTAACTACTACTCAGTTGTTTAGTAAGTTTTTGTTTCCCCTGAGTACCAGAGTAAACATGCATTTAGCTTAATTTCACCACTGATGCATTCAGCATATGTAATCAGTGTTTTCATGAGGGTTTGTCTGGCGTCAGTGTCTTCATACTGTATTTTACCAATTGAAAACTTTCAAGAATCACATGAGTTGACTTTTTGTAATTGTCTGCTCTGTAGCGGAGGACCCATCTGAAAACTATGTGAAGCTGAGAGATTTTGTGCTGGTGAAGCTGTGCTTGACTCTGCCATCCTTCTCCAGTGAGAAACTCTCTCACGGCTTCAGTGAAGAGATGGTGTCTGAGGCCAGAGAGAAACTCAAGATCAACAAGGTACCATCTCTTGCAGGTTTACTTGCTTTATTATTTCTGTCAGTTTTTATTAATAGCTATAGTCAAGAAAAGACATTAGGAGAACAGATGGGAATGGCATTTTTGTAGGAGTTAAGTCACAAGCTGGATTCAAACCTGCATTGCCCACGTGTGCACTACAGCTGTGTGTTATACATTGATTAGATATTTTAGAGTTTTAATGATTTATTTTGCTATTAAGTTTCCTGAAGGCCATCCCCGCAGGCTAGCTTCACAAGAGTGTGATGACTAAGATATTTAAATAGCCCCTGTTTTCAAACCTCATTAAATAGTTTGATTAATTTCAATGAATTTTGAACCGTTTGTTTCGGTCAAATTAGTGGTATGGGATTATCATGAAAAATGTTCTCAAAAGTTCCTGTGCGGCATTTTATATGCTCTGAAATGTTTTAGTTAAAAGTTTGTGTGTGCAGCACTGTTTATTTTACATGGTTATATTGGTGCATATCAGTTGTAGTAATTAAATATCATTCTATATTTATTTATTGGGAAACTGAAAGCATGGTTATAGAACTTTCTTTTTTTTTTTACCTTGTTTTGTATTTTGAGTATTTTTTCAGCTATTTTACCCAGCCCTATTTTTGCCTTGTTCTTTGAAGCTATATGGTTGCTGTATACTGTAGATTAAAATTCAAGCAATTATACAGTTAATTCTTCAAAGAGTTTGTGCATTTATGTATAGAGGTAATGACTTTGTTCTGATGGGTTTTCAACTTGTAATGCCCCTAAAGGTAGGAGTGAACATCCGTTTCCTCTTGGGGCCGCTGGCCATTAGCAGGTAGTGAGTGGGAGTGGGCCTAACATTGACCCCTGTGGGACTCCTCTCTCTTGCTACTCCGGCCACTCTTTAACTGCTCCAATTATAACCCAGCATCCCCTTTTATTCCCCACAATCCCCTCTGTTCATGTTGTTTGTGAGTGATTATCTCAACGTGGTGCCTATGGCATGGCCAGGCAAAATGCTTGGCTTTCCATACTACCCTAGTAGGAACTGCATGAGGTATGGTGGACCTCTCGGAGGCATGGTTACTAAAGGAGGCATGGTTACCGATTGAGAATAGCACAGGAATCCCAGAGCAAGATGCTTTTAACCCAGAAAAATGGAGAAGGTTAAAGTGTCAGTCTGTAATTGCTGCTCTTTGCGGTTACTAAACTGCATTATTCTCCATTGAGACTTAGCATATGGACATTTAATTCATTACATTTATATAGAGCTTTTCTAAGCACTCAAAGTGCTTTACATTGCGAGGGAGGATCTCCTCATCCACCACCAGAAATTATTTGACGTTGCACCTTATTGTAGTGTGACATGCAACGTAAGATTTTATGTTTGATCCATTAGAAACAAATAATTTCTCATCAGTATAAAAAATACTTACAACAAAACTTGTAAAAAAGTTACCTACATAACACAGTGAACATTATTTTATTTGCTTAATGATGCATGATGTTCTTCTTTTGATTCAGGTTTTGATTTTTGCATTTGTGAATGTCGCAGCTTATGCTTTATGGATAGCGTCTGTGGCACACTGACAGTTTTTACGCATTTCTTATATAGTTGTGCTAGTTCTTAGGTCTCGTATCACTCAATGCTCTCTTTATTTTCACATGAAATCATTTAAAACCAATTCAATATTTCATGTCCATGTTTTATTTATTTGTTTGGGAAAACGGCATAATTGAATGAATATTGCACGGTTAGCTGGTCATTATCATAAAAATAAACCCCCTCAGGGTGATAGATGACCCCTCAGCTTTGTTTTCTAATCGCCCTATCTATCTTTATTTTGCAAAAATGATGTGCTTCCTCAGCTCTACTCACTGCAATTACATTGATAACACATAACCAGACTTTCAAATGAAAGTAGTTCCACTTCTAAAGTACTGTATTGACAGTTCACAATTTGAATAAAACATTGAAGTGCAAGAAAATCTGAACCTCACATATTCTGCTCAAGATGCCACAGATGCTCTCTCCAAACTTTAGCTTGAAAAAGCTATAATGTTTGTTAAAAGAAGCAAAGCTTTACAGTATGTCTCTTGTATGCTGTCTAACTTTCAGAAACATGCACGCCGTGTTTATGAAATTCTGCGTCTCAGAAACACAGACATGAGCAATGAAGAGAAAGCCAGAGAATTTCGTTTGGAGGTGAAAAAAAGACTCTATGGACCCTACAGAGTAAGTGTGTGTTTTATCTTCTCATGTTAGCTGTAGGTCCATCCCTGTTTGTCTGCATTGACTGACTGCTTTTAAGAAGCAGAATGACTGCAATCTGACTTTGTACATGGAGTGCATTGCCCATTAGGCGTAACTGCTACAACTCCCATGCAATGATTAGTCAGTCATAAAGCACAGAGAGCGGAGCCTGAGCTTCGTGTGCTGAACATGGATTTCAAGAAACAACAAAACAAGTGAAGTCTTGCCAAAACAAACCCTGGTTGCGACTGCCAAGATCAGCCTGCTTGTATAACGTTCTCCAAACCGCACAGCTCAAACTACAACATGTGAAATGAAGCATTTCTGAAGTTCAAAGAGAGCTGCACATTTCTAGCTGTGTTTATGTGCTGTATAAAAATGAACAGAAACCAAACTCTTTCAGTGCTGCTTTTCTGATATTCAGCAGTCTTTGTCTGGTATAATTTATTCATAGAGTGGCGTGAATAGTTTGCGCCGTTTCCTGTGTGATCCTCTCACGCGGTGTTAAGAGTGAGAGGGACCCGAGGCCTCGGTCTGGGTTTGTTTGAGGGTATAATGGCTCACACCGGGCAGCAGCCACAGTCTCCACATCCACACCACGAGCTCCATTCACAACAAGTGTCATTATTACAGATTTGCATCTGATTTAAGCGGAGCCATTTAGCAGGGAGAATGCAGCACCCAGTCACCTGCACACGGACGGACTCTCTCTAATCTGCTCTCTCTGCATGAAGACACGCTTGTTGGGTATCTCCGGACTGGAGCTGTGGACTATCACTAAATACTTTTGACCTCAATAGTCATCTTTCTGCAGGCTTGTGTATGTGTTAGTTATAATTTGGAGCGATTTGACACGCTGTATTTTAATGTCTTAAGTAGTTATTCTTAAGCTTACACAACCTCTGCACTGCTTTTCGGAGCAACAAAATCTATGCATTATCATACTGGCCAAAATATTTAAAGAAATACACTTCCGTTTAAAAGTTTGGCCTCACCAAGATGTTTTTTTTTTTTTATAAATTAAAACTTTTATTCAGGAACAATGCATTAATTAATCCGAAGTGACAGTGAAGACTTTTTTTAATGTTAGAAAATATTTCAAATAAATGCTGTTTTTATATTTTTTTATACGTTTTTTGAACTTACTATTCATCAGTAAAATCAGTAAAAAAAAAAGCACATGCAGCGCAACCATTTTCAACTGTAAAAAAAAAAAAAAAGTTTCAGTGGTGCTATAGTAAAAAAGAGAATTATCATTTCAAATATCATTGTTTTGTTCAACGTTTGAATTTCTTTCTTCTGTGCAACACAAAAGGAGATGTTTTCAGAAGTTTTCTATTCTGAAAGCATATTGTAGCTAGTAGCTGTCATGTCGAAAAATTTAAAATAGCAATTTATGACATTTTCTACCGTGTAACTCAAAATGAGAAAAAAATTGATCATAATCCTCACACAAAACTTTTGTGTATCATGTCTTCAGAAGTCTTAGAATATAGTATATGATGTACTTTTAGAATTCTTTTATCACATTTTATTGTTATTATTTTAAGATGCTGTAGCTACAGTATGTTTTCATTGTATGGAAAAGAGCAGCTGAATTTCTCTTTTTGAGTTTCACAGTGGAATGAATGTCAAATGAGTTTTGGAACTTTCCAGGTCTCTGGAGGTTTTTGCTAAGTTCTGTTGCCAAAGATTTTTGCAATGGTCTTTATCTTTTCATCTTATTTAGTTTATATTTTAACTCGATTAGCTGTTTCTTTTCGCTGCATGTGTCTTAATTCTTCTTGCAGGTTGTGGTAATATTAGTTGATATGTTGCAGATAATGTGGTTTGATATGATATGTGCTTTGGTGCTGAAGCACAAGCAGCGGTAATGTGTTGGAATCAGAACCACTCTCATGATGACACTGTCCAGGACAGAGAACTCTGACAGCAGAATAACCGCATACACACCAGACGAAAGAGACAGAGCCAAAGAAAGAGTAAAAAACATGAGGCAGAAAAGGAAATAGAGCAGGATCTGCAGACCACATGCCTCTCTCTCTCTTTCTCTCCTCTAGAGGTCTCTCTACTCTGAATGTGTTGCAGATTTTCCAGTCTTCACAACATCTTGTCTGTGTGTATGTAGGTAGGGATGTAGGAGGTGATTCATTAATAATGAACTTTGCCCAACATTTCAATGCACACTTGCTTGAAGGTCTCACAATATCAGTAAATTGTTGTTTGATTAATATTATTGATATAAGATGGATTAACATTGAAAGACTGTTATGCACAGACTAATGCACAGATCTGATAGTTTGCCTGCTTGCCTTAACTTTAGATATTAATATCTCTCTAAATAGGCATTTAGACCAAGAACATTTGAACATTGACTGTCACACTCATTGTGTAGACCGCATGCACATAGTGTGAAGGCAGACGCTTGTGACAGGTAGACGTTGTAGTTTTATTTTTAATTACAATTTTGTGTATCCACTTAGTACTATAGTACTAGATACATTAAAATCCTCTTAAGTAAAGACGTTTCAAATAAATTCTGAGACATTTATAAGACTGCAATTCCTGAAAAAGATATTTTCATTTATTTATATTATTTTTTAAGGAAATCTGCTTTGTTGTTATCTAAATGTATAGTTGTTCTTTCTAAAGACATGCTAAAGAACTCAATGTAGAAAGACTCAGTCTTTTTGCAGTCCCTGCTTCCAGTAAATTCATGAAACACCTTACATTTTTGGACATTCAAGATAAATTGGAGGTTATCCTAACTTTAAAAGGTTATATATATATGATGATTTTTAATAACTTTTTTTCAGGATTTTAAATTCTGTTTTTAAACCAATCTTGAAAAACATTCTTGAAAAATGTTTTGGGAACACAAAATATTCTTAACTTTAATCTTAAAAGAAAAATTAAGAAGAATTTTGTTCTGAAGAATGTCTTGTGAATCCAGCCTCAATACTTTTGACATCCCTAGGTTTGCACACACTGTCTCACTTAAGGAATTACACAATAGAGCTATTCAGTCATGATATCAGTTTGTAGAGCAACCCGACAGGCTGATTCACCATGGCTTCTCTCTGGAATTCCCCATAGGTTTTCAATAGTGGTTTTCGATTTGTGAGTAAAATAAGGTCTGTGGCATTGGCAAGGCAAGTTTATTTATATAGCACATTTCATACACAGTAGTAATTCAAAGTGCTTTACATAAAAGGAAGTAAAATAATCATTTAAAAAAATCATCACAACAATAAAACCAGAAATGTAAAAATGTTTAAAATGATTTGAAAAATTATTTAAAATGAATTCAGAACAGTTAGAAATAAAAATGATTATACATAAAATACAGTGCAGTCAGTTCGGAGGTAGCACAGTGCTCATTCAACAAATTCACAGCTAAACAGATGAGTTTTGAGTCTGGATTTAAATGTGGCTACTGTTTTAGCACATCTGATCTCTTCTGGAAGCTGGTTCCAACTGTGGGCGGCATAATAGCTAAAAGCGGACTCCCCTTGTTTCGTGTGAACCCTTGATGTATCTAACTGACTCGATCCTAATGATCTGAGTGGTCTGTTAGATTTATATTCAGTGAGCATATCTGCCATGTATTTAGGTCCTAGGCCATTGAGTGATTTATAATAATTATAATTTATCTGGGTATCATCAGCATAGCTGTGATAGGCAATTTGGTTCTTTCTCATTATTTGACTTAGTGGGAGCATATACAGGCTAAACAAGAGAGGTGCAAGAATTGAGCCTTGTGGGACTCCGCATGTCATGGACGTCCACTTTGACTTATACTCTCCTATACTCACATAATAACCTCTCCCTTCTAAGTATGACCTGAACCATTTGAGTACCATCCCAGAAAGCCCGACCCAGTTTTCCAGTCTCTCTAGAAGTATGTTGTGATCGACAGTGTCAAACGCAGCACTAAGATCTAGTAGTACCAGCACTGATATTTTGCCAGAATCAGAATTAAAGCGAATATCATTTATTATCTTAATGAGTGCTGTCTCTGTGCTGTGATGCGCTCGCAAACCAGACTGAAAATTGTCCAGGTATCCATTTGTGTCCAGGTGGCAACATTTTGACATTTCTGTATTATAAATCACACACAAATGCAGTTTTTTTTTTTTTTTTTATGCAAGTTGTTATATAAGGACAACAGTGGTCGGCTGATTTAACACTGAATTACCACTGTGTATGAAATGTGATCTATTAATAAACTTGCCTTGCCTTGCCTTGATTTGTCATGCATGTAAACTCCCTGTGGAAGCAGTGCCTCTGTAAGCAAATTGTGTTTTAGAATAGTAGTTTAATAGGGAAATTAGCTGATTGATGGCTTGCTTATAGTTGTCACTGATTTAGAAAGTTATCACAAATTTAGAAACAATACATGCAGAAAAACTGTTTAGTATATATTTAATATACTATATTTAGTGAATGTGTTTGAATGCTAAATCTGTATACGTTCTGTGTGTGCGCTTTCTTTTGAATTCATTGTTTCGTGAGTCTTGGTTCGGTGCCAAAGCCTCTCAACAACCTTACCGACTCAATTTTTGTTCACGGCTCTTTTATTTCTCCTCTCTTTCTCTCGCTGTGTTTTTATACATGAAGTTGAGTTGTGATGTAATCAGATTTGCCCTGGGGTTTCTGTTCAATAGCAGGTTTTGGATGGGATCGGGTGAGCTGCTTTGCATGTTATTTTCTCTTGCACTGTACTGCTGACACCTGTGTATTTTCTCCCAACACTTTTGTAGAAAAACCAGCGTGAGCTGACTAAGATGCAGAAATGTTTGAGGCCAGAGGAGTTGGCGTCCCACATCAGCCAGATGGACACGAGACTGCAACACGAGGAGCTGGAGAAAAGCTACCAGGATGTGCTGGCGGAGTATCGCAGAGTCCTGGAGCGACTGGCTCAGGCGTGAACACACGGAGACTTCTGTTGGAAAGATCTGGAAAAGACTGGCCCAGACACACACACATACACACTGTTCTATTGCATTGTATCCAGTGTTTAATAAGGGTTTAAACCTGACACATCTGCATTTGTTACTTGTGTGATAGACAGACGATGGGCAGTTATTCACATAATGAGAGATGAGTGCATTGGTCTACTGTGAAGATGAACTTTGAAAGAAGATTTTTGAGTTGATATTGTTATTGGTTTTTCCATCAAACATTTTCCTTAAAATGTAAAAATGTAGATTTTGAAGCACTTCCTATGAGAAACAAATAAAATGTTTTGTATATTGCTCAAATGTATCTCTTTGATGTGTCTACAATAAAAACATCATCAACATCACTTATCAGACTAACCCTGCACTGTTTGATGTTACGGTGCTTAAAACTTGCATAATACATTGTGTTTGAAGAACACAGTTAAACGTTTGCGGTAAGTTTTTTTTGGAAAATTAATTTTAAGGTGTCCTTGTTACACGTTAATTGTAATTACTATTATAATAACTAATTATGCATAATTATATGCAAGTAACCCTAAGCAAAATCCTAACCCTAACCATATAGTAAGTAGTTAATTAATATGATTCTGTATTTAAATGTATAAACACACTGTAACAAGAGCACCTTAAAATGAAGTGTAACCGGGTGTTTTTAAAGAAATTAATGCTTTTATTCAGAAAATATGTATTAAATTGATCAAAATTGACAGTAAAGATTATTTTTGTCAAGATTTTTTAATTTAAAAAAAATCACTTCTTTTGAACTTTCTATTGCAAGAAATTAAATTCTTATTTATTTATTGTTTTTACACTTTGGTTTCATAAGAAAAGCTTGTTGAAGGCTACTTCATTTGTGGGCGCCTCTGAAACTCCCAAGTGCACTAATGTGAAGACAGTCACTGATCTATGGGCTGAGATCTGAAGATTAGCTGGCGATACACTGGATGAAATGCATAGAAGAGTTTTAGCTGACATTACTGCACAATGATAAATTTAAACCTCTGATCATTCACTCATTTCAAGTCAAATCAATTTGCAAGCAGAAATGTGCTGTACAATTTGCTGCCTCCCTTTTGCAGCTAATGCATCTTCTGATTGCATTTAGCATTGAGTGCTTCACTAATGACCGTAACGCTGACGCCCTTCCTGTCGCCACACCGACCACTCACACTGATTCCATGGATGAATTACCATCTCTTCCCTTTAACTCGACGCAGTTAAAAAATTAAGGTCTGGAGGTTAATTTTCATTTGTCATCCTCTTCAAATGTGAGAAGTTGAGCACAGAACTCTTGACCATGTCAGATATTAATTGTATCCTCTCATGTTCCTCTGGCTCCTGAGTTCATATCAAGGCCTCTTGTTTCAATCCAAATAGAGAGGAATAATTAATGTGGCTGGAGTATCTGGAGTGTTAAAGAGGATTTCCATTGTAGGATGGAAAGATTTTGACAGTAGATATTGTGGTGGAACTCATAATGCTGCTCCTCCTTTGGGATTTTGAGATTTGACCCAGATAACTGCTAACCCTTGTAACTCAAGTATTCTGAAGACATTTGCTTTTCAGCTGGTGACCAGATTAAATACATTAATATGATATACACTTAAAAATAAACGTTCTTTATTGGCGTCTATAGTTCAATGAATCTTTAACATACTTGGAACCTTTCCATTCTTTATAGACCTTATGCTTCAGAGAAACAAACGTGCTGCCATCTTTAGAATTCTGACTTTGAACTTCCGTTTTTGCTGTAGTTCTGTTGCATCACTGTTGAAGAAGTTTATTTATTGTAGACTTAACAAAAGTTATTATGTGCTTTGTAGTGTTCAAAGTGAATGTCATAACAAACAAGAAGATTTTAAAATGAGTGGTTCATTCATAAATTAGCATGACTTCACTCTGTGGAAATACAAACGGAAGACAGGTGCTGAAAATGGGTAGAGCTACATAAGATCTGTAGAGATAAAACGGAAGTTCAAGGACAGAATTCTAAAGATGGCTGCATGCTCTTTTCTCTGGGGCCTAAGGTATATATACTGTATATATATATATATATATATATATATATATATGGTGGCCCAGTAGTGTGGAACCCAATGAAATCTCCACAACATAACGGAAACAAGTCGCAACATAATGGAAACAAGCCACAACGAAATTAGCCCAACACAACGGAAACAAGCTGCAGCACAACGGAAACAAGTCACAACATAATGGAAGCAAGCCACAATGAAATTAGCACAACACAATAGAAACAAGTCGCAACACAACGGAAACAAGCCAGAACATAATTAGCACAACACAACGGAAACAAGTTGCAACACAACGGAAACAAGCCACAATGAAATTAGCACAACACAACGGCAACAAATCGCAACACAATGGAAACAAGCCACAGCATAGCGAAATTTGCACCATTTCGTTGTGTTATGGCAATTTTGTTGTGCTGTGGAGAGTTTGTTGTGTTGTGGAGAGTTTGTTGTGGTGATTTCGTTGTGTTGTGGAGAGTTCATTGAGTTGTGGCGATTTTGTTGTGTTCTGGAGAGTTCGTTGAGTTGTGGCGATTTTGTTGTGTTGAGGAGAGATGGTTGAGTTGTGGCGATTTTGTTGTGTTGTGGCGAATTCGTTGTGTTGAGGAGAGATGGTTGAGTTGTGGCGATTTTGTTGTGTTGTGGCGAATTCGTTGTGTTGAGGAGAGATGGTTGAGTTGTGGCGATTTTGTTGTGTTGTGGCGAATTTGTTGTGTTGTGGAGAGTTTGTTGTGTTTTGGAGATTTGGTTGTGTTGTGGACTACTGGGCCACTGTAGGAAAAAGTTTCTTTAGATTATTAAAACGTTCTTCACACTTAGAAATAATGGTTCTTTGAAGAATTTTTACTGAAACTTTCTTTGAGGAACCAAATTGCTGCAAAGACCCTTGAACCTTTCACTTTTGAGTAATTGACCATAATAATTGGGCACTTTCACCCATCTTGTCTACACTGCATGGGATTATTTTCCTGCAGTAATAAATAGCTTAATAATAGCTTTATAAGCTTTGCAGAGCTGCATCTCTCATATAAACTGATTAAGACCATCTTGGACTTGAAAATGGTCTAAGCTGACCTAAGCAGGTTTTTCATTAAGTATCTTGGTTCCTCAAGAATTTCTTTCTTGTTCCTATGTATTCATTACTTTTTATTTAACCCACAGCCATTTAAGTGTGTTATAAAATACGCCATTAAAGTTCTTACATTAGTACATAGTCCATAACGCTCACAGGTGAAATGTGTTAAAGCAGCTGACGGTCTATGTATGTGTGTTTTGGGGAAAATAACTGTTCTTGGCAGCATCACTCAGAGAGCTGTGTAAACCGTAATATGTGCTTGTATTGTAGGGTTTCCCCCGACTGCAGTCACTCAAACCGCTGAGCCCCTGAGAGCCGAGCACAGGCATCAGAGCTAACGCACACTGCAGACAGAGCCTTTTGTGTTTTATTCCAGAGGATCCATCATCATCGCCATCAGCATGGCTGTCAGTCAGTGATCTGAGTTCAGTGCTGGATGTAGAAAAGGTTAGATTACAGGAATCTCGCTGTCTGCACCTCTTTTTTGAGACTAGCAGGGTTTAGCTTTTGTGATTCTTGCTTCTTTAAACTGAGACAGCTATAAATGCTTCCATAAATTGGATTGTAAATGTTCATAGTAAGTATCAATGTTGTAAAAATGAAGGTTCTTTATTGGCATCTATATGTTTCAGTGAAGAACCTTTTTAACATTCATAGAACCTTTCCATTCCCCAAAAGGTTCTTCATAATGGAAAAGTTTCTTCAGTTTATTAAAATGTTCTTCACTCACACAAAATGGTTCTTTTAAGAACTGTTCACTGAAAGGTTCTTTGGGGAACTTAAAATGGCTTAAAATGACTCTTCTGAGTCATCGCTGCGAACCCTGCGTGACTTTTTTGATGGCATTTACTTATGGAGGAACAAACATCTCTCTGATTTCATTCAAAAATATAATTTTTATTTCAGAGACAATCAAGTTTTATGGGTTTGGGACTACATAAGGGTGAGTAATTGATGACAATTTTCATTTAGGTGTGAACTAACCCCTATAAGCCTGTTTTCGATTATCACAGGAACTCATTTTAAATAGTCGTGAAAGTCAACAATTTTACTTACTAAGAGGACTGCACTGTGGATAAACATTAAAATATGCAGTTTCAAAATTATGAAACATTACATGTGCTACCATGAGATGTGGTATGGTTTACCGGCTTGTCAAGTAAAAGACCAGTAAAAAAAAGTAAACCTACTTTCATTTTCTTTTGACATGGAGAGGATGTGACTTACAGTGCTGTTTATATGGAGTGACATCCACCTCTAGGAATTACAGTGGTGATGCATAATCAGAAGGTATTCCACCTAGACAGGTAGTCCTGCTTACAAATGATGATTTAACAGCTTAAATAAATCGTTTTACTGAAGAACAACTCGTGTAAGTGTTTTAACAAAAACACAAGCTTCACATTTCTGCTTGTAAACCCAGTGGAAATTTTGGCTGCTAGGCTTCTATTATAAGAGTAGTATTGAAAACACGCTTCCTGTCTGTAATTTATACAAATCGTGTGAATACAGATCCAGAGTTTTCCTAAAGGAAGGTATTTTGTGCAGTAGAGTTCTGGATACTGTATATGTTGAGCTGGATGAAACCAGCGACAGCAGTGTTTCCCTCTGTAATTATGATGGACTGGAGGTTTCAATCTAGGTTTTTGGATCTCCGGTTACGCTTGTTGGCACGTCAACTCCGCGCCTCTTGTTACCTGGTGGCGCCTCCGTATCCCTGGCCTTGGAACTCATCCCAGCTGTCCGCAGCAGCCTTACAAACCTCTCCTTCGGAATCCCAGCGTCTAAGTCCCAGAATTCCCAGGGGGCGGCAGAGACAGACATGCCGTCCTTATCGTGTTCCCGGACCATTGTCTCTCTGTGCGTCGTCTCATGCCTGAGGGACAGCAGTTCTCCTCAAACTCACTTTTCCAGACCTCTCTTATTCTGCCTTAATTGAGACCTTCTTTAGATACCCTTTGACATGCTGACAAGCCAAACCCAAACACAGTTAAAGAAACCAGGTTTGACATCTTTTAATTGCGTGTGCCAACAGAAGACTGGGGGGGTCAGGTGGGCAGGTTGGGCTGTAAACCTGAGCGCTCTGATGTTTGTGTGTGTGTGTGTGTGTGTAAAAGAGCAAGGTTCTCTAGGGGCTTGTGGCAAAGCATCATGCTATGCAAACACACACAAACACACACACCTCTCTCTACCTCAGATGTTTCTCCTGCTTGAGCTTCACTTCAGATTTAAAGATCTACCTGTTTTTATCACAGCTAGATCAATTTCGAAGCTAGATCATCTTTGAGATGATATTTAACCTTATACAGGATCGATGTCAGAAAAAGGTCTTTATTTCATTGAAGAATTTCTTCAGAATTCAATCATATTAACCTATTATATATGTTATAAGACAAGCATCATTATTACTGTTGCTCATATGTGAACAAGCCCCTAATCCTACTAACCTATAAACGTCCTATATAATCAGACCTTGTGTGACTTTTCTAAGTGATCTACTTTCAAAAAATTTTAGCCTTCTGGACTTTAAAATGGATGTGAGAAATCCCATAGACTTATTTATGTTGAAGGAGAGACCAGAGCCATATCTATGGGGTACAGAAAAAAAAACTGCCTTCAACAACTTGATGTTATGTTATGTGTGTGCTGCAGCCAGATTTCATAATCGGTTAGGATATTAAAACTCCTGTGTGAGCCCAGCTTTAGAAACTGCACAAAAATCTTAAATAACGATGCTCTTATTATTGGGAGACACCAACCTCTGCAGCTCTACAACTGAGAAAGTGTAATGGTCAACCTGTATGTGCCTTGATAACCAATCACATTACAGCCTTGACATCACTGAACAGAGTTGTGTGTCATTGTTTGCAGATATCATAGAAATAAATGAGAATTGTTATTACCTGAATCCTAACTGTTGCAAAATTCTTCTTGGTTTTTCTATAAAACAGCATTTTTTTTTAATAGATCAATCTGATACAATTGTTTTATGGTAAACATGGTGAAGATTAGCCGATTGGGTGCTGATTCATTAAATGATAAGTTGTTTTTACAAAAAAAGTAGTTAATTCAGCGTAGTGAAGCCAGCTCCATTAAAATCCATTTTTAAAAAACAGCATCTGGTCTCTTTCCCTGTGTATCACATACAATATACTTGTTTGCTAACCTTGGAGACTTGCCTTAAAGCAGAGTTGTCTTGAGGCCAGAATACACTATGCAACTCGCCTAGATTGTTGCCTCAATTTGCAGTCTGGTTTATTCTGCTGATCTGCAGATTTTGAGCAGTCAGAATTGACAGATTTCACAGAAGGTCTTGTAATGTGTGATGAGCTTCAGACTATGATTCCAGTCAGATGATATCAGACATAGTTGATTTCAGCTGATTCTAGGACACACATTGTTTTAATTTCTCATATGTCTCCTAGCAATGAGGTGCATGTTTCTGTGTGAGTTTGTTGCTTTCGGAATGACTTGAAAGTCAAGTAAAAGTCAATTACATAAAGGTAGTTTGCAATCTTCAGTTGTTTAGTGTATGGTCCCTAGCGTTTTCAAATCTGTAGCCTTTAGCAACCACCAATAACAACAAAACTTTATGTTTGCGGCATTTGCACAGGCAAACACCACTCACATTGTTTCAGAAAAAATGAACTTGTAGTTATTTTAGGCTACATACCCCCAGGATGAAACAAATATATAGGCCTACACACAGGTCATTTTAGAGTTGCGATGAAGCCGAATTAGCGACAGACATTTTCTTCCTTATTTTGACATGTAGTGTAGCAGAAAAAAATTTACTTGGTTCTTTGCATCGGTTGTTGATTGGATTTTGAGATGTGGCCACTGCAGTCAAAATTCAATTTGTTTTCACCTGAATAACTGAAAAAAATAAACATCAACTATACAATTAAACATCATCTACAACATGCATATTCAAAGTAGATTGTACTTTAAAAAAAGTTTTTCTTTATTTTTATTTTTATTTCTTTGCGAAAGACTTGTTTTCAGTGTGTTACATGGAGGTGTTCCAGAATGTTATGTTTTTTTAATAATTTTGATGGGACCAGTTGTCCTAATGTTTAATGGCTTAGCTGAGGCAAAGTCATAGTGAAATTAAATACTAAATTGTGATTTTGATTTGTTCGATTTTTGCAATTAATATGCATTTAAAAGCAGTAAGAAAGCACTTGTTCACGGTGCATCTGGTTATAATGATTGACGTTGATTGAACAGTTCCAGTCCTGTGCTTGTTGTTTTTTGTCACTGGTGATGTATGTAGGTAGAGCTGAGACTATAAACAGTTCATCCTGAATGGTGGCTCGGTAACGCTCAGGTCTGCAGCCCTGAAGCCCCTTCCTGCCAGAGCCGCGTAGCAAAACATTTCAACTTTTTTGTCGCCCTCGTCTGATGAGCTCATTTGTTACATTGTATTTCTCTTGCTCGCTTGTTTAACGTTTTGTTTTTTTAATTGACTTGAACAAATGCTAATGGACAGATGCCATTAGGCATGACCTCCGCTCATGGCGACTGAAGGCTTTTGTTTCTCCTTCACAGAAAGTGAACATGTCACACTTTCTTAGTTCAGACAGTCAGAAAGTGGAAGAGAAAGATTTCTGTTTGAGCTCCTCAGGAGGGGGCTGTCTTGCTACACAGAGCACAATTCAAACAGCAGCACAATGCCAATATGCTGAAACAAAACCAGTTTCCCTTTAACACCAATTAAGTCGTGGGGCCGGCTTCTCTATGAATTATTCACTCACTGTGCAGCAAACCTACATTTGCATAATTTTTAAACAAGTGACTTTCTTTCTGAAAAGAAAAAGAAACAGTTGAAGGAAACTGGAGCTGCTTGGAGAGATTGTTTGTAACTGGCGCAAAGGAATAAATCTGTGCTGTGGTCCAGAGCGGAGACATTAATCTCTGAATCTAACGACTGGCGGGTGCGGATGACGTCTGGCGTATAGTGCAATTAAGGTCAGGAGTGTGACCAAACACACACACACACACACATAGAGAGAGATGAGGGGCTGGACAGAAGCGGTATGGTCAAATGAAGATGGAAACAGAGAGATAGAGAGATCAGTATCAGGGTGCACAGACAGGAAGTCTATGATGTTGTGAGGTGATGGATCTGTTCCGAGTCTGACTCTTCCACTAATTCAGTTTAAACCTGCAACATACTACTGACAAAAGTATTGGGACTCACCCCCTTCTAATGAACAGGTTTGACTACTTTAGTAATTTCCATGAGTACAAATCTTAATGTTTAAGCATATAATGATTTTCTTGGGAATTGTGTGCTTTTAATTTTATGGCAACAGTTTGGACAGGAACCTTTTCTAACATGACAATGCCTCTGCGCATAAGGCAAGGTTCAAAAAGAAATGATTGATTGAGTCAGTGTGGAAGAACTTGACTGGTCTGCAGAAACCCAGCTGAACACCTCTGGACCTCTGGTGTGACTTAAATGCAGACTTTGCAACACGTTCTCACTCCCAACTCGTCACAAATTGAAGCTTGGTCAGGACCACTTGGCGTTGCTTTTTGATGCTCAAGGTACCCCTTTAGCATAATTTTTCGACTTGCAGTGTAAATGTGTAAATAATGTAATATAAATAAAACTGTTTTGACTGTTTACATTGAAAAATCACACCCCAACATATATGCAATAATGGCAATATTATTACCCAATATATAATTTAATCATTGACGATAAAATTCCCCGTACCTTTTGCGTCAGCATATTGACACCAAGGGTCACAGGATAATTACACAAACACAGCTGAAACAGAATTAACTAATAATCACGCTAAACAAGGAAAGGAAACAAACCAAATATGGAAACAAGAGGTGGGAACACAAGACACACACGACAGAGATCTGACAATATGATTGGTATTTGCCCTTTACCTTTGTTAGATCACATTTATGAATAAAAATGAATAAATAATTAGCCCCGGGTCCAGTGGACCCAAACATCCTGTATGTAATATAAGTGTGTAGGGGGGGTGTACAGTGTGTGATCATTGAAAATTTATTCTGATATATGTTCCTCACAGAAAATGAGCCAAGGCCAATGAGTATGAGTTTGAAAAAATAATTAAAAAGTGAAAATGGGTCCCACAGACCTGAACACCATACAAGGGTTAAGGTAATATCACAAATATGCAGATTAAAGTAAGACCTCATAGAGAAGTGATAAGACTATTGCTTCAGAATGGATTACATTTATGCCAAACAAACAAACAAACAAAAAAAGGCCCCGGACAAGTAACTTTTTTACTCGGACAAGTGAGTGACTGATTTACTTGTCCGAAGGACAAGCACATGGCTTAACGTCGAGCCCTGAAGGGGTATCCCAATACTTTTGTCCCAATAGTGTATGTACAAGTCATTGGTGTTTAGTGATGAGTTTTATGCAGATAGTAACAGGGCACGCAGACAGGAAGTCTATGATGTTGTGAGGTGATGGATCTGTTCCGAGTCTGACTCTTCCACTAATTCAGTTTAAACCCGAAACATACATCTGCGTTAACTGACAAGCCCTTATTTAATTCATCATCGTGTCATGCAGTGCAGTGGCATGGTTGCAAAAGTTATTTTCATATTTATATTGTTTTGTTGGAGAGACTCATCTATGATATTCTCTTTATGGCACAACTTGGCATTAAAAAGCCTATTTTAGGCTTTACAGCAACCATGAAACATCTCTAATGAACGAATGAATGGGGAAAAGATAGCCCTTGTGAAAAAATAAATATACTTAAATATTTAAATTTAAATATACTTAATTTTTTTTTCATGCTAAGTATACTTCAAATTAATTTTCATATTTATGTACTTAATAAAATACCCTGCAATTGTACTTTTAGTATACTAAACTGGTATAGCCTACTTAAAGTCTGCTAATTTGGAACAACTTTAATTGTGCGGAAGTAGTGCTGAAATCCAATTAAAGATGTATATTTGATTGTGCTAAAATGGAACTATTGCCAGTATACTTCAGGTACACTTTAAATATTTTGCATTTAAAGACCAATATTACTCAAAGATCATACAATTCTCGTCAAAAGTGACATCAAAACACATTTTAGACTTAATGTTAAGAAATGCGTATTGTGTACAAGTAGTACGCCAAATAAAATTTTATTATAATTTTTTATAATTTTATAATATCAATAAGTCTCGAGTTATCTGTCTATAAATATGTTAATAGAATTTAAATATACTTAGTATGAAATACATGTATTTTAAATATATTACTTTTTGGGAGCATAGGCCTTCAACAAAATAATACCATTTTCTCCAACAGAAATTTTCAACAGTAAATTGCATACCATAACCATTTAAACATGTCACAACTTTTGTGACATTTATGAAAAACTCTTGTTCCATGTTCATTATAGTTGACTCATCTGAATGTTTGTCAGTGTGGTTTGATTGTATTCACTTGTTGAACAGGCAATTTTACAAAAATATGATATGATGTCATTTTGTTCGAAGGACAGAAAAAACAAAAAATATTTTTTGTTTAAAAGGGCTTTGAACTAAATGTTGAAATCATATTTAAAGAAAATTCATGTGTAACTAACTAAGTTATTGAGAAAGTGCTTGAAAGTTCTCTATTTTCTAAATAGAACCTAAATTAAAATAAATTCTAAATGCATTTACCATAATTCCGCAATTCAAAAATATTAAGATTGAATATACTTTTTTCAGCAGCCGGTTGGCAAACGATAAAATTAGTGAAGATCCGTAAGACTTGAAATAGGGAGCAGAATATCATAGAGACCAGTGGTGGGTCCTTTTGACTTGAGTCAGTAAACAACCACCTAGAATTCCCTAGCAACCACAATGCATTTAAATGGCAGCTTTGGCATGCACAAACACATTTTACTAAATTTTTGTTGACTCCATTAGTAAAAGAAAATCTCCTCAAAGAATGAATGTCTCCCTGTAAGTGCAGCTAATACAGGATCAGGCTTGAATATTTCTAGTCATTCAGTGGTAAAGTCATGCTGTGGTGGAGTCTTTGCTGGCTGAAGACAGATTACAGATCAGTCTCATCTCGTTCAGGGGCCCGTGGGTCATGACCCTGATTACAGATTGATTTCTAATGTGTTTGTGTTTTTGCTGCAGAGGCCATGTATACATTTGTTTAACAGTTAGCTTGAATTTGTAAAACAATACATACACATTAGTAATCCCAAATAAGACTTTTTATATGATCTATATTATATTGCGTTACATTATATTAAACATGTTTATTTGTATTATACTGTACATACAAAATAATCTAATATACTAGAGATAATACAATACTTAGGACATTCATCATTCATGCAGTTCTACAAATCCTCCACCCAGTACATGTTTATTAACTGATTAATATGTATATATTCTACCAATCAAAATTTTGAGCACTTGACTCAATTTGTTTATTGTCAGTTCTTGTAAAAAATAAATAAATAAATAAAATAGTAATAATAGTAATATTTATTATATATATTTAAATATTTGAAATTTGGCAGAATACATATGAATAATACATGCACAATATTATTTCAAAAGCATCCCAGGATGCACCTCATAAAGATTGATAAGTGAATGATTGAGAAAGAGAAGCAAATGTACAACTAGTTATGATTTGTTAAACTTTAATTGTTCACTACATAAATGTCATACTTCAATTTTTTGATGACTATTATTTCATAATGTGGAAAATAACAATAATAAAGAACAAATATGTGTGTCCAAACTTTTGCATTACTAGGCTAATTTACACTACTACAATTAAAATTACATTGGTTTTCATTTCACATGTATTTTCGTTCTAGATTTTCATTACCTTGAGTTGCAAGCACTTTCACTCTGCAGGATATTTGTGGAAACCAATAATCATATCATGTGGCAATTTCTGGGGTTTCCTTTTTAGTTTTGGTAATTAAAAAAAAAAAAAAAGTTTTCATAAATGATTTTGTAATGGACGGATTTGAAGCATTAATTATTGGGTATTTTTTCAGTTATTCACAGAGAAGTTTTAGGGTTTTAGGCAGCGTGATCTTACTAAGGGAATAGGAATGTTGCCAATGCCGCGAGGAGACAAGCTGAAGTTTCCCAGATGCAGAGAGCTAATTAGCCTTGAGTATTCCCATGATGCTGAGTGTGTGAGAAACCAGAGGAGTGTGTGTCCGTTAGAGGAAAACCCTAGCAGTACACTCCTGCACCTCAACCTTTAGGACCTGCCTTACAGGCCCGGCGCTGTTTACATAATGCAAACACTCCCACTGCAAACAGATTTTCAGTATTTGCTTTACAACCCATCAGGGAGTTATTTCAGAGAATGAGAAACTGTCATGCTATAATAGGGTTATTCCAAGAAAGATGGATTTGATGGTTTGTGAAAAGAAAAGTGAGATTAATGCCATGGGAACCTGTTCTGGATGCGAGTGTGTGTGTCTATTCTGTGGGAGTTGCATGTTTTTAATTGACATTTGTCAGACTTTTTTACAGTTACATTTAAATTTCTCTCTGTCCACTTCTGTCTTTTTCCACCATCCTCCCTCTCTAAACCTGTAGCCGTGTGCTGATTTTCTGAGGGACTGTACTGTAATTACAGGTCTGTACGCTCTGGCATACACGTTCTCTCTCCCACACACCTCTGCCACTCTCCCTGCTGGGCTTTTGTGTTCTCCACAAACCCTACAGTATGCTTACAACTTTATTTACGAGCCATGGAAGACTCCATCCATCCCTAGCTGTTTGGCTGTAGAGAGCAGTCCAGTCACTCTGTATTCTGCTCCTGCTGTTTAGACAGAGCGACATCCTGCATCTGTACTCTACACAAGCTTGAAATGACATAGGCTACTACCGCAGTATGTACATTTGTTATGCATGAAAAACCTGAATAGCCTTCCATTTTCAGTGTGACGACTGCACTGGAAGCAACATCAACAGAGATTTTAACAATATGTTATGCTGTAGTAGTATAGTTCATCTTATATATGCAAATATCTTGATCCACCAATCAAAACGTAGTCTGATTATATTATCTAAAATGTGTAATGTAATAGAATATGTTACTAATATGTTATATGAATACTACAATTTTTGTCATGTAATTTGCTATCAGTAATGGATTACAATTTATAAGTGATCCACCCAGCTCTGTTACAATGATTTCTGAAGGATTATTACAATGAAGTTATGATTCTGATTCAGCTTTACCATCAATAAATAAATAAATTACATTTTAATATATATTCAAATAGAAAACAGTTATTTTAAGTTATTGTAATATTTCACAATGTTAATGTTTTACTGTATTTTTGATCAAATAAATGCAGTGAGCATAAGGCCTTTTACATTATACATTAAACAAATACAGTAAAACTATATTAAACAAGCATGCAAAATAATAAGCTAACGTGACACTAATGTAGAATACTACCATTTGAAAACTTTATTGATGTATAATACATACTGAAGTTTCAGACTGATGAAGTGTCTTCAGAGTAACATTACTAAAATTTCCAAAATACATAATCTGCACCATTTCAAGTTATGTTGGGAGGGTTATTGCTTGGGAACCATGTTACATTGGTAAGGTCTCCTAGCAACAATCCTATCAGTTTAGCAATACAAAAATGTGATATATGTGCAAAGACATGGTTATGGAAAAATCTTTTTAAAAAATGTTATCAAAGTATCTCATAAAAACCCATAAAAATGCAGCAAGAATCATTGTCTCTTATTTATCGCTTTGTATTTATCAGACAGTGATTCTTGCTGAATTTTTATTGGATTTTTTATATTCACATCTTAAAAATAAATAAATAAATAACTCAGAGTTTGTTAAAGTTGATGCACCTTGCCTAAAACCGACTGTAATGAGTGCCTCTCATTATAAGGTGTCGTTGTTGAGCCCCTTTGGGCTGTTTGTTTGGTTTATTTATAACAGGAAGGACAACACAGAACAGGAAGGGATGTGAACCCCTGTGATCCGGTGGCTTGTGTTCGTGCTTTGACTGTGGTAACATTTCCTCTCTCTCTCTCTCTCTCTCTCTCTCTCTCTCTCTGAGGCTCTGGCTCCTGTCCAGACCTCAGTGCTCTGATGGCAGGTCAAGGCAGTGCTGACCTGCTCTCTGTACACTGAATGTTGTTATTATTGGTGCGCTGTGCCCTCCGGGCAGCCTGTCGTCCCGAGCAGGGGAGGAAATGCAGAGGTCCCCTGGATCTCATTGCTGGCGAGCAGCTGTGCTGGTCTGGTGGTCTCTCCTTTCTGCTCCGCTCTCGAGGGAGAGACCTGCTCCAACCGAATCAAGCGGGAAACACTCTAATCCTTAAAACATCTCACTCTGCTTTGAGCTCAAAGAGTATCAACACATCCTGTTATTTTGACCAGCAACTAAGAATAATCATATTTTTTAAAGGAATAGTTCACCCAAAAATAACAATTGCCTGGAAATGTACTTAGCCTCATGCCATCCAAGATGGAGATTAGTGTGTATCTTCATCAGAACAGATTTGAAGAAATTAATCACTCCATCACTTGCTCACCAATGGATCCTCTGCAGTGAATGTGTGCCGTCAGAATGAAAGTCCAAACAGCTGATAAAAGCATCACAATAATCCAAAAGTAATCCACACCACTCCAATCCATCAATCAATGTCTTGTGAAGTGAAAAGCTGCATGTTTGTAAGAAACAAATTCATCATTAAGATGTTTTTAACTTCAGTCCGTTGCTTTAAAATATGACTCCTCATTACATAATATTGCTTTTTCCAGTGAAAAAGTTGTCACGTTTGAATCAGGAAATAAATATACACAGATTAAACACTGTTTACAAATCAAAACAGTCCAAAATAGTTCTAAACAAATATTAGGGTGGATTTTGATGTGAAAATTTTCATTATTATGGACTGCGGGCTAGTATTTTATACAGAAGCAATGGTTTAAATGCCTTAATGATGGATTTATTTCTTACAAATACACAGTTTTTTGCTTCACAAGACATTAACTGATGGACTGGAGTGGTGTGGATTACTTGTTTTATTGTGATGTTTTTATCAGCTGTTCAGACTCTCATTCTGATGGCACCCATTCACTGCAGATGATCCATTGCTTAGAAAGTGATGTAATGCTACATTTCTCCACATCTGATGAAGAAACAAATTCATCTACATCTCAGATGGCCTGAGGACGAGTAGAGTTTCAGCAAATTTCCATTTTTAGGTGAACTATTCCTATAAATGTGTTGCTGTGAAACTCCACAAATGCAATGAAATGTAGAAATGAGAAAATACTCTGATTTAAAACTTTAAGTGGCACACCAAAAGCCCACACGACTGCCTCAGACAGGTGTTGGAAGGATATTATACAGCAGGGCAAGCCTGTTTGCTGTTTAGGTGCCCTCATATGGATTCATTTGGAGGAACGTGTGCAGCGACACCTGCGACTCATGTGTGTTTGTCAACTCAAGCACAGTCACAGGAGCTCTGTAGCTGAACTCATCTGAGCTCCTGCTGTGACCACATCTTCAGAATATCAAATGAAACTGGGTCCTCCGACTGATGTACATTACCACATCATTTGCATGTTCTTCTACCATTAAAGGGGTCAAGAACTAGCTTTTTTATTATTTTGTACTGTTCTCTGAAGTCATCAATTTTTTTACATTTTTAAACATTTTTTTACACACTCTGTTTGAACAGACGTGGAGGATTGTAGACTTAGAAGTAAATGCCCACTGCTATGATTGGCTAAAAGTTGTGTATGTTTGACAGCCTACATTCCTCATAGATGGATGCTGCTGTGATTTAGGTCATAAACGCACAAATATCTCAACACATATCAAATGATCTGTAATAACAGACAAAGCAATAGTGACCACGTAATAAAAACAGTTAATCAAACTTGTGGGTTGCTACATTGCTACATTCGTGGGTTGCGAATTGTGATTGTTTGTAAATGAATTTGTGGTAAAATGAATTGAACAAAGGACCTAGTTCTTACTGATGTGGTCTGGATCTTCATTAAAAATAAAGTTCATTCACTCTTTCCTAACTTTGAAAACACAGATACTGTTTTTCCACAACTTGGTACTGCATAGAGTCTTGTCTTCAGAGCATCTTTACCAGTTGTTTTTTTGTGTAAACCTGCGTTCACTTCTCATTATTTACACCACTTCTGCCAATTGGTGGGTGGGGCTAAACAGTCAATAATGTAGAATTGGCGGTGCTTATCCAAACTATTACATCATAGAGTTGAACATTCTAAAAGCCGTTGTTTTGGCAGACTTCCTTCAATACAAGCTGTTTTCAGACTAATGACAAAGTTTTAAATTCTGAAACTTACATAATGTTTTAATGGTACAATGACCTCTTATATGTAAAAACAAAAAAAAACATTTTGGTTTCTTAGTTCATGACCCCTTTAATATTTCTTCAACTTTATTCAGACTAATTTTCCCCACTTCTCAAAAGACTCTTCTGTTTGAGGACTTATGACTTCCACTGAAACTGAGCCTGTGTTCATTTCGGAGCATCTGTATCGTCCGATCTTGATCTGTTCTATTCCTGGCAGAGTGGGAGGTACGTTCTCCGCTGTGTAAATAGGCTTGCAAATTGTGCATGCCCTTTGACTGAGTCTGTAATTGCATGCGTCTTGGTGTATTTTGCTTGGCGGATGGGTGGGTCAGCCCTTGAACTAGCCCTGCTCTGGGGGGGCTTCAGACACCTCAAATATCTTCTTCATCTTGGTTTGATCCAGTGAAGGGTTTGACGAATCTGTCAGTGACATAATACCTGTCTACTAGATGGAAAATGGCTGTCCTGACAACTTGATCTTCACGTCATGTAGACATCTAGAAAGATAAGCTCAAATAATGCTTTGCACATGGCACAAAGTCAGTTGAGGTTTTCCAATATTGTTTTGACGGCATTGGGAGCTCAAACCTCAGCTATCCATCAGCTAACCATCTAAATGCCACTCATCAGCGAATTCAGCCTTCGACTTCCCAGCTCAGCTACTTTTACTGCCGTGGTGCCCATCTCAATCCACTTGTCTAGTTTATTTAGCCTGATCAGACTTGAGCCAGTCCTTTTTGCATCTGCATGTGCAGAATTCAGATGTCTTGCAGCTGTATGATGAAATGTGGTTATTTTCAAAATGTTTGGATATATCAAATTTAGGAAAATCTTTCTTTAGATCTTCATTGCCATATTTTGAGTTTGAGAGGCTAGACCGAAAATGGTTTGCTCTTTAAGTTGCCCATTCTCAAGAAATAGTGACATGTCATTTGAAAAGTTTACTGCGGATGTTTTAAAAATCATATCTTCAATTTCAGTTTCTTTTGGAACCTGTGATATTTTTTTCAGGATACTTTGATGATTAAAATAGGTAAAAAAAAAATATATATATAAAATTTATTTATTCACTTAAAATAGAAATCTTTTGTAACAATATATGCTACCATTCAAAAGTTTGGGGGCAGTTTTTTTTTATTTTTTTTTATAAATTACTATTATTCAGCAAGGTTGTGTTAAATTGATTTAAAAAAAAGGTGATAGTAAAGACGTTATTGTTAGAATAAAAATATATTTTTAATAAATGCTGTTTTTTAATTAATTAATTTATTATTATTTAATTTTTTGTGTCACATGTTTAAAAAAATAAAATAAAAATTTAAATAAATGTAAAATTAAAAAAATAAATTAAGCATCACAACTGTTTCCAACACTGATAATAAATCACAAATCAGAATGAAGACTGGAGTAATGGTGTTGAAAATTTAGGTTTTATCACAGGACTAAATTACATTTTAAAATATATTTTAAAAGAAAACAATTTTAAATTGTAAGAATATATCACACTTTTTTGATAAAATAACTGCAGCCATGATGAGCAGAATTTACTTTTTTAATTAAAAATGTAAAAAGAATAATAGCAATAAAATAAAAAAAATTGGCAGTGTGTATGTATATGTTGTGTGTGTGTGTGTGTGTGTGTGTGCATGTTTATGTGGTTTATGACGACACAAATTTGTATAATGACATGGGTATGACAGAGGTATTACAATATGAAGGTGGTTTATGAGGACACTGCCTATGTCCCTGTAATTCAAAAGGCTTAAAAAACATACTAAATGGTGTTTTTTTTTGAAAATCTAAAAATGTACAAAGTCTCCTGTGAGGGCTAAGTTTAGGTGTAGGGTTGGTGTAGGGCAATAGCACACACAGTTTGTTCAGTATAAAAACCATTACGCCTATGGAGAGTCCCCATAAACCACAAAAACCAACATGTGTGTGTGTGTGTGTGTGTGTGTGTGTATATAGGCCTATATATTTGTAGTTCATAAACTTGAATGTAAAAGAAAATTATATCACCAAAAAAAAAAAAAAAAAAGATCACAGTGATTTATTTTCCATGACAGAGTTGAAACTTGACAAAAGACTGCAAGTGAAACTTCTGTTTGATCCATGTGGCCAAAAATCCTTTTTTTACATAATGATTTTTTTCAACTGTAACATTGTGACTTTTACACAATAATAATAAGCATCCATGACATCATAAACATCCAAAAATGACTTAATATCTAACTGTCCTTTCCTAGCAGAGCAAAACCTATCAGAGCTATAGTTTTTTGGGACTATAATCAGAACTGTGTGTAGGTGTGGTTGATGGAGAGGCAAGCGTGATTGTGTAAGTGTTCTGCAGATCCACCCCGCCCTATCTGATGGTGTAGCTCTATGAAATGGTCTGTGAAGATGATGTTTGTTCTGGAGTCATGGCAAAAACAGAAAAAAAAACACACACACAAGAAAAAAGCAAGAGAGCAACATGTGGTTTTCTCTCTGCTCTCTCTATGCTGACTCTTGCAGACCACTTTCTAACCTCTCAATTGACTCCACACTGAGAGGAATCATGATTTCAATCCAGTCCTTTGTGTATGAGGTGAAAGATTTATTTTAACAATGTCCATCCTTTCTGAAGCTTATTCGGAGATGAAAGCTTGCTTAGTTCTCCACGTTAAGTGAGGTAGAAGGCTAAACGCCATCAACGCTGAACAACATCTTTCAAGTCACGTCTATATATGAGTAACGCAATTACTGCATCCTGTATTACAGGCAAAACCATGAGTCAAATGTTCTGAACTAGAAAAAAAAAATCATGATCTTGATTTCTGTCAGTATATATAGAGTAAAATGCCCATTTTTTTTTCTCTTGACCATAGATGGCACAAAATCTCATCTCAGCCCTTTTGATGAATGGCTATGCTATTTTTAAATGCCATTTCATCTTAATATTAACATTTGTGAAATTTAGCCAAAGCTGTTTTGAGGTTAATCTAATTTTGTGTCTGGAAAATATTGATGTATGACATTTGATTATATTCAGTATAAAAGTGTTTTGTGCCTGTTTGTTATGAGAAATCTGTGGACACATTACAATTGTGGAGTAAACATTATTCAGTTTTATTTTGAAGTAAAAAGATTAAATTAGACCTTTGGAGTGAGATGACCTATTAAACTGGCACAGTAGGCCCCACATACCCTGCATAGCATAGGATGCATTGCAACTAATGCTATTATTTTTAAAGTAAACAGTTTATAAAAAGTTTTTTATTTTTTTATATTTCCATGAATTAGATCTACATTTGTACATCTATCTTTACTTTAATTTAAAACCTATAGGTTACTTGAGTCAAATCAGTAAATTTGCATTCATAGTTGCTATTATGATATATCATTCTTTAAATATGGTCATTTAAATATGTAAAGTGATAGAATAATTTTACCTTTCAGATTAATCTCTTTTACTGGGATTCTGCTTTATATGCCATCTAAACTGTCCAAATCAAATTTTTTAAAAAGAATAGTTGATTAAGTATTTGACTTTATAACACATATTTTATTCATATGTGTTATTAAAGTGTATTTAGTGTGTGCGTGTGTGTGTGTGTGTGTGTGTATACATCAACATACAAACATTAAAGAGTACTTTCCCAATCTTTGTTAGGGCCGACTGATGGTTACTTAAAACTTTAGGTTCCTGAGTTTGATAGGACATTTACAGTTTTTATAATATATTTTTGACGTATCTGGCATGCTTGACATTAAGAAACTGATTTAAGTCTTTTAAATAAGCAATCCTGTTCAATTTGACAAAATGTGACCATTGCTTAGGGTTTTAAAAGAATAGTCCACACAGAATTTCAAATTCGGACATATTTTACTCACATTTATGCCATTACAGACTTTAATTCCTCTGTGAAACACAAGGATGGTGAAGGTGATCTTTCTATTTATTGAAAATATTCTGATATACTCCTCAATATTCATTGACTTATTTTGACTTCAATGACGAGACGTGCAGAACCAGTGAAATCTCACATTACTGATGCAATGCATCTTGACACATCTTTTCTTGAACTGAACACAATAGTGAATGAGATCTGAGAGTGAGTAAAGTGTAACCAAATTTTTGGAGTTAACTGAAGATGTCTTTGCAAATGGCTGGGACTTTTCTTACTGGTGTGATTGTAATGCAGCTAACTGGCAAAAGAGACTGGTTTGGTCTTTCTTCCTCGACAATGGTCTGCTGAACGAGGGAGACTGGCTAGATAGATGTGGGTCATGGCCCTTGTCAGCAGTGTAGTAACAGCTGCACAATCAAGGATTCAGTCTTTCCTCCACCTGGACGGAAGAGGTTCATCACGTCTTTCTAGATATTGATGAGCTGCTTGCGTGTCCAGCCGTAATGGAGTGACCTGATTGGTTGAAAAGGGGCCGCACAGGTGTTGGTAATCACAGAGGTTTTAAAAGACACACTCAGCACTGTCTGGAGGACTGCACACACACTCAAGCCCATCAGATCTAGATATACACGTTCCCTCATCAGTAGGTCTGCATACACAACTTTTTATGTTCTGCTAATCAGTGAAGATGCACAGGGGAGATTTACAGTATTAGATTTAAATTTACCCCTAATGACCTCTTGGCCTCAGGGCACCTTGACCTTTAATTCAGGACAGTTTAATTTATCTTAGGCTGTTCTTTAATAGCTCAGGAGACTTAAAGATGTAGTTCAGCCAAAATTCTGTCAGCAGAATTTCTTCTGTGGAACTTAATATTTAAAAAAAAGAGTCACTCATTCATTCATTCATTCATTCATTTATCCATACAATAGAAGTCAATGGTAACCGAACTAGTTGCTTACCACAATTCTCCAATTCTTCAAAATATCTTCTTTTGTGTTGCACAGAAGAAAGAAAATCAATCAGATTTGGACTGACATGAGGGTGAATGAATCATGACAAAATTTTAATTTTGAACAAATCCTTTAATAAAGTTCACAGATATGTTTCATTCAGGTAACAATTTTGTCAGAGAAATGTTTTCTAAAGTTCAACAGGAGAAATAAAAATAGTATAAAAGTATATCTTTTTTTAAAATTTTCTGCAGAAACTTTTAGTGGTGCTTGAAACATCTCAATTAAAGTAATTACAATTATTTGTCAAACCTTTTTGGTATAGGCAAATCATGACCAAAAACAACCAACCAAACAAAAAAGGTCTTAAAGGGATAATTTACCCAAAACAATGAAAATTCTGTCATCAGATATAAAACATTTCCAAATCTCAAAAATGTTTTGAGAAATGTGTTTTTTTCTTTATCCATAAAATGTAAGTCAAAGGGACTCCAACTCTTGAGAAAAAAGGTACACTTTTAAAGGTAGCATACTTTTAAAAGAGTACTGAATACAACAATAAGATACTTTAAAACTATATACTTCAGTGTGAATTGAATGTAATGTTTTCTGACACTTCTGACACTTTTTTACATGTATTATCTGCAGCTCAGTATTGTAGCACAATAATAACGTATTGAGTGTAAATTATATTTTTAATTCAAATTATTAAATGAATGCTATCTTATTGGGACAATAAATCCCTCCCTACACCTACCCTAACCCTACCTGATACTTTTGTTTTTGTTTTGTTTTGTTTATTTTTTATTGAAAATAAATGCCTTTCTGATGCAACATGAGATTTGAAAAGGGAGAAAAAAGTTCGGCAAAATGCGGGCTCGAACTTGGGTCGATCCCAACAAAATGCATTCACCTTGCATTCAAATGCATTCGCCACTGAAACTGATGCTACATTGGTGTCTTTTTTTAGTGTTGACTTACTCAATCACATGTTAGTGGGCGGAGTTAGTGTAAATAGCCTTTGCCAACAAGGTGAGCTATTGGCACTTAGTGTAAATAGACACTCTGTTAAAGGCAAATACCTGAACTTCAGAGCCATTTTGACCCTCTCAAGTGCAGCTTCATAAGTAATTTCATAAATTAATGGTTAAAGATTTTCTTTAGATCTCTTTAAATCTAATTTTTCAATTAAAAATGTTCACCATCAGTGCTCTATGACATTTTACTCAGTGCCAGTGAGTTTTGATGGCCAAGTGCCACTCATAATTTTTCTTGAGAATGCAATTTCTATCACTGCATTTTTGTCTAGGAAAAACAGTTGAGATATTAAAGTAATATCATTTGCGTTTTTCTCTTTTCTCTGGGCCTTCTCTAGAACTTGAACAAATGACATAAATAGTGTGTGTGTGTGCATTTGTGTGAGAGTATAGGAGATTCATGATAACTGCAGGATTTGTCTGTAGAGAGAAAAAAGGATATGAGATTGTGTGAGAGAAAGTGTGTGTGTGTGTGTGTGTGTGTGTTGAGGTATCTTACTGTGAATGAAGAATGTGAATTTGTGAGTGTGTCTGAGAAAGAAAGAGGGCTCTCTATTGGAGGCCCTGCTGAGGCTTGTGGAAGAATATGCCTGTGTGCGTGAGTGATTGTATATTCAGTGACCCACTGATGGCTTTTGAAATGCATGTGAGTGTGTTTTGGGACTCATGCTGTTCTCTGCCAGGAGATGTCTGTGTCGAAGAGCGTTTGTGTGTGTGTGTGTCTTCCCGCTGGGTGCAGTGTGTTGAGAGTGGCTCTAGTGCTTTTCTCTGATTGGTGGGTGATGAAGATGATGAGGAGAAGGACAGTGTTGAATCCCACAGCGCCGCTCTGCAGAGCTCCACAGGACCCTCTGGGCTCTCCGCTCGGGGCCTGATTGGCCCATGAGATCACGGGGGCCCCCCGTTCACACTCTTACATACTCACCAGAGAATCTGTATCCACAGAACCCCGCTGATTACCGGAGCGGGGAAACAGGTCACCAGCCGGTCCAGCTGCAGTGTGTATGTAGGATTTTAAACAGGCAGCATTTTCAGGGAAACACATGTAAGAGCCTCATCATGAGTGAGCATCTTTACATGAGGTGGTCTGATTACGTTGACCACACTGCTGTCTCAGTGTCCAAAAATGCACTATTCAAATCTAATGAATCACTTGTGACAGAGTGGAGAAGACTGATTTTAAGTACAGTGAAAATCTGAAAGTTTGTTACCCCTGAAATGGATATTTCACCCAAAAATGACAATATGCATCATCATTTATTCACCAATAGTATAATAAAATATAATATATTATATAATAAATATATATATATATATATATATATATATATATATATATATATATATTTAATATAATAAAAGTAGTAGTCAAAACATAATGACACACTTTGCAGTGTCTTTAGAAAAAAATACATCTAAAATGTAAAAAAAAAAAAAAAAAAGCTGTCTAAAAATCTAACTAAGCTGAGAGGTCTTGTCGTTATGTATCAATCTTCTAATGGTCACACTTCTATTCAGTCTTCTGTTGGTCACACATCTTCATGTGATACAAGTTCAAAGGACAAGGTTCACCAAACTTGAACACCAAAACTTTGGACCTCACATGAGCTTGCATTTCCAGTCTCCTGCTTTTACGAATAGAAGTCAATGGAACGAAAGTGTAGTGTGACCCTCCTTTTATGAAGCCATATGACAGCATTTTGTGAAGAACAGACTGAAATTAAAGATTTATTTCACTCAAAAATGTAAATTCTGTTATCATTTGCTTACCATTATGGTGTTCCAAACCCATAAGACTTTGGTTTTGTAATGCAACGCCTCTTCAGAAGATGACAGGGGCAGAATTTCAAGTAAATAGATTTAATCTCAAGGAGTCACGGACAAACAGGGTTTGAAACAAAAATACATTACAATACTTTAAGACCGGACGAAGACTACCACGAAACTGAAAGCTTATAAAGACACAAATTAAGGAGCAAACAAGATAACAAGTGAACATAGGTGATAAGACTTAATGATGATTAACTAATAATGAACTAATGAGAAGAACCAGAACAAAACCAAATAAGGGCAAACAGGAAACTAGAAGGGCAAACACGTAACAGGTTCATCTTCAAAACACAAATTAAGATTTATGAAACCTGAGAGATTTCTGTTCCTTCATTAAAAATTTGGTCACACTTTATTTTAAGTCCAATTCTCGCTATTAACAAACCATTAACTATGACTTTTGCCTCAATAAACTCCTAATTTGCAGCTTATTAAAAGTTATTAAGATATAGTTGTTAAGTTTATTGGGTTAAGGATGTAGAATATGGTCACGCAGAATATGTGCTTTATAAGTACTAATAAACAGCCAATATGGTCATAATTGGCATGCTAATAAGCAATTAGTTAATAGTGAGAATTGGTCCCTATACTTAAGTTAGGCATTTCACCAAAACTGCATAAAAGTAATCCATAAATTCAAAGAGGTTTAATCCAAATCTTCTGAAGAGACATAATCATTTAATATGACCAAATTAAATTTAGCCTTTTATTCACATTATTTACAACTGAAATGGAAAGATATTAAAGGCAGTATAAGGTAACAAAGGTTGTATTTAGCTATGACATAGAGGTTGGCACCCATGCTTTTAAGGTGAGCACCTCTCCTTTACTTTGCAGGACAGTCCCGAAATTTGGAGCTTTGTCCCTCATCCCACAAGACATCCTGCAATTATGTTTTTTTTTCTTCCCTGAAATTACAATACAACAATAGGAAATATGATAATAAATATGGAACTGTTTAAAAATCCATTTGTGCAGCTGTCATGTTCTTGCTAGAGCAGGAAAATAACCAACCATGAAATTGACCTTATGAAATGTTGTTATAGTCATCACGCATAGTCTAATAAAGAAAAATCCCTACTAGCTTGTTATTCAGTTCATTATGTTTAGTAGACTGAATAGGTCATGTAGTGTAAATTACATTGTATCACTCAAACCTGGGCAAACTGAGTCCCAACCACAGAGCAGCTCTCAATTAACAAAGGTTATTGGTGATTTAAAATGTTATCATCCATACATAGTATAACATCAGTAAATTTATCTCTTAGATGTGTCCTGCATTGTTCCACAAAATCGTATCTATGTCCTGCAACAGAGCAGTAATAGGTGGCCACCCTATATGATCCTGGTGCTGTTGTAGGTGGTGCACGGTCAAGTCCAGTCTCATGTAGCCAGACATTTGACTGTCAACAGTCTGGTCCACTTTGCAAACTATTTAGGCAAGGAACCGGCCCCAATACAGTGCTATTCAGGAGTAAGTTTATATGAAACAATTGATAGCACAGTGATAGAACATGGGATTGAAGCTCAACCAATGCTGACCAATACTAACTAATTAAATAAATAAACAAATAAATAAAGAAATAAAAAAATAAAGAAAAGTTAGGCAAATCCAGTCACTTTGCTTCCAGAACTGATCAAAAGAGTCTGGAAAGTTGTTTAAAAACATTAGAGCTTGCTGGATCAAGAAAATGCTTGCCAGTTTAATTGTGCTTAATGTATCAATTGAAATTGATACTCTCTGTGTCTTTCACTATAGATGTCAAAATAAAGAGAAAATGCCCGGAAAGTACTGGATAATATTTTTCTTGATTTTGATGTGCAATGTTAATTTAAGCACCAGCTATACCACTTAATGCTGTATTTGGAGGTCCCTATTTTAGGCCAGCTCTTATCTAACTGTTTGCCCTGAGCGTGTCTTTGGAGGACTGAAAGCGTCAGCGTCAGAGTGTGATTCATGTGTGGAGAGGGGGCGTCAGCGGTCTGTCTGTCCCCAGGGTGGAGATCCGGTCCTGGGGCTAAGGCTTGGAGACAGAGGGGCTGACGGCCTGTGAGCCTGGAAGGCTCAGCGCTCTAAATGAGAGTATTGTAAGAGTCAACCTGCTCTCATCTTCATGTACAATCTCTTTTTTTCCCTTCTCTCTCAGCACATTACTAGCCCAGACTATGTGACGACAACCATTGTGTCCGTGCCGACACACACACAGACACACATGCTGAGGATAAAGACTGCAGTGAGATTTCAGAGTCCAAAAACCTGGGAATCCCCTGCCGCAAACACACACAAACACACACACACACTTCACTGTCTCTCTTTAAAGCTATTTGTACATTTTGTTTGAGTTAATCTACACAAGGGTAGTTGTCAAATAACAAAAGCATAAACTTTTTTTCAACATCAGATTGTGTATTTTATGCATCCAATTTTAAAATGCACAGTGTGAAAAGAAAAAAATAATAATAATCAGGGACCATATTGAAATGTAAGCATTTCTTTTTATTTAAAATTGTAAATAAATAAAGGATTTTGGAAAGTGTGAAAAGTAAAACAAATAAAGATCTTTCACTAATCAAATAGGCAAAACATGATATTGTGAACTCATTTTAAAGATGGTTATATGTTCTTATGTCCACTGAAGCACAAGATGATCTGTGGAACATCTTAAAATCAGACAGAAGAACATGGTCATCAGGTTTGTTTGTTGCTGATAAAGAAAAGTAGAAAAGAAAACTCCCTTTGTCAATTAAACAACGTCTTTTAGTAATTAAAAAGAATAAATAAGAGAACTTATAGCACTAATGTTATTTGTATTTTTTAAATGAATAATTATTAAGGAGATCATAAAGATTGCATATAGGCCCTATAACTAGATTTTCTAGAGATATTTTCTAAAGATATGCTCATGCAAAACTTACCACCACAATGAAACAGTGGTTTCCAAGGTCTTGCTATGCTGTTGACCAAAGAGAGCTCAGCCTCAAGTTTATGTCATTTTCTGGATCCTTGATATTGGTTATGTGTGATGTTTAAAAGATATTCATGTATTCATTCATTTAATGTGTGATAACTTTACCTTTACATCACCTACATCTACGATATTTACTTGTGGAATTTATAGACTGTCATAACATAAAACTCATGCATAATACATTGTACATAAAACTTAATGTTTAGTCCCCTAGTATACAAGAAAAAGCCAAAAACTCCATTTTATTAATTCTACGCTTTGGTTTAAACTTTCTGGGACAATTTCAGGTTACACTTTATTTTACGGCGTCCTTGTTACAGTGTAATTATACATTTAATTACTGAGTAATATTAATTAACAACATGGGGTTAGGTTTAGGATTAGGGTTTGATTTAGAGTTATTGCATGCAATTTTGCATAATTTAGTGCTAATACTATAGTAAGTACATGTAACGTGTTCACATAGCAGTTGCACCACCTTTGCGAAGAAAAGTTACCAGTTTAACTGAGGCCAGATCTATTTCTCTGCAGCGATATTATGATTGTGATATTACAGAATTTAGTTTGAAGAGCATATAACCAGAAGTGCAGTTGAGTGCCAGTCACAGTAAAGTATGTCAGATTGTGTTAGTCTGCAAAATCCTCCGTAACCCAGTGCTCAAAACCAGGCTGCAAATTAAAGAACTGAACTTTGTAAATTGCATTCAGAACACATTTTGGGTTGTGTTTGCAGCATTAATTGATTTGCATAATTCCTTTGTAGAAATGATAACTTCACCCTTATATCTTATTTGCCTGTAATATTGTCTGCAAGATTATAGTCTTTGAAAAAAGGTTTGGTTTTAAGTTGTCGTTGTTGCAGAGTAATTTCAGAAATAAGTACTGTAATTTATTATTTTATTATTGCAATATTAATTATCAGCATGCATTGACTACAAGGTTAGGATTTGGTTTAGGGTTAGTTGCTTATAATTATGCATAATCTACTCTTTTAGTACACATAACTTGTATAATAACGGCCCTGTAAAATGAACTGTTACCCTTTTTTTTAAGTCTTACATTACATTAAAGCCTACCTCTCATTAAGCATATGATTTGGTGTTCATAGCTCAAAAGGCATGGGGCAAATAACATGTCATATTTAATATGGGTTTGTTTAAATCCTCACCCTTAGTAGAAGCAATTTTAATCCAGAATCCAAAATAGCAACAGTGCTGTCCTTAACCAAATGTTTGATTGCTGCTTTCGTGCACACAGCACATATCCACAATTCATAAAATGAATGGTTAACACCAGATACGGTGGATCCATCTCTATAACACGCAGTGTTTTGTAAAGTGATGCTTGCCTTCTTCTTTGGCTGCCCCAATATAAAAGTCTCATTGTGGAGCTTTTGCTTCCATAATGACCCTCAGTGACAAAGACAGAATCTGATGTAGTTACATATTCATGGAAGCCGTTCACTGCGATACGTTCAGGAGAGCGCATTTTCTGAGACGGTGGCACAGGCGATCACACACACGCATGGCCGAGTCCATTTGCTCAAATGGTGAGATAATTGTACTGAAGCCATTAGCATCTCAATATCAGTAGCACACTTCTCACATCTAGAGAGAGGGAGAGGACACAGTGCACCTCACACAGGCACGGCCCATAATGGAGGCTGGTTAATGGACCTCACTCTCCACACGCTCCAGTTGTGATTGTGACACTTCTCTGCCAAGATTTGCGTCTCTTTATACATTAGTTAAAAGAATTATCTGGGAACCGATTTACTCAGTTATTAATTAAATTAATTTCTTATTTAATCTACCCCAGATTCTTTATTCTGCCTCTCCTGGTCAAGCCAATTTATCTGTATAGCTTTTGACATTCACATTGTCTCAAAGCAGCTTTACAGAAAATCATGATAGTAATGTTTAATATCTTGAAATCTTCATATCTTCATGTAGTCACATTTATCAGATTAGAACTGGACAATTAAAGAGTTTACATTTTGCAATGATACAAGCAATCAAGCAGTTTAAATTGGCTGCATAGTATGTATCTCTTTAAGTAAGTATAAAATACTAAACTAAACTAAATGGAATGGATAAACTAAAGGATAAAGGATAAAGTTGCATGTGTAATACAGAGCTGTGTAATTTTATAATTTACATTTTGTAACGATATATAACACACACAAACACACACACGCGTACTATATATTGTTACAAAACCCAATGGTCAAATACTATGTAGCCACCTGGCTAATGACTGATCTGGCCACAAAACTGGTAAACTTTTTGAATGTATATAAACAATTAGGAATTAGGGAGAAGGAATAAATTATGAATAGTTCATTGAGTGAATAATATGTAATCAATAAAAAATAACTGTAGTCTCATTGCAAAAGTCTCATTATTTTAAAATGTAATTTAATCTAATTACAAGTACTTAATTTTTGGAATCTGATTCCAGCACTGGGTAGTAACTGATTACATGATTACAAGTAATATATATATATATATTACTATTTTGTAATGTGTAAATGACTGGGCTAAAATTCCGCCCTCACATAAGTACTTTAACTAAGGAGTTAAAGGCAAAGTTCACCCAAAAATGAACATTTGCTGTTAGCCATTGACTTCCACAGTAAAAATTCAAAATGAGGAACAACATGAGGATGAGTAAATGATGACAATGTTAATTTTTGGGTGAACTATTGAAAGTCATATGATACTACTTATATATAACACACAGTACATAATAATGTTTAGTCCCCTAGTATACAAGCCAAAGCCAAAAACTCAGTTTGATTAATCCTATACTTGGCTTTGAACATTCAAAGTCACTAAACAGTTGAGCCACCTTTGCAAACGATAGTTCAGCACTAACCACCAGTTAGTTAGGAGGTCAGAGCCATTTGTCTGTGCCACTTGTAGTAATGTATGCCAGATTGTGTTAGTCTGCAGCATCCTCCATAGCTCACAACCAGGCTGCACGATGAAGAACTGAATTTTTTGAATTGCAATCAGAAAACATTTTTGGTGCTGATTTGCGTAATTCCTTTATTGAGTCAGGTTCCAAAACAACACAAACAGCAAATATACAATACTATCAGCAATCATCAGTCATTTGTGGTGACTTCCCCCCCATCTTTCAGTTCTGCGTGTCACTTTTCATTTTATTTTCCTCTTTTCTCCTCCATCCAGGTTGTCATGACAACAGATGAAACCAATGGCTTTATTTGGCGATCCAGCAATCACACAATACCCATCAGCCCTCTCTGCTCAGGTCAGGTTATCCAAAATCAATCTGAACCTCCCCAAACAATGTTGCCATGTCACCGTACACCTGACAGGTATTGAGGTATTCAGCTCATGTCCTGTATCACGCTGGGACGCCCCCTCCGTCACGCTACCCACCCATTCAGAGCAGTCAAAGCCCAGGGCTCCAGCAGGCAAAACTGTTATGATCCTCTGGGTTTGGGCTCAGATAAAGCACAATTGAGGAAACACACTGAAGTCTGTGTTTGGCCGATATACAGATACGGAGCCATTAGGAGACCTCAGTTGACATGAGATAGGGAGGTCTTGTATAGAGACTGTACAAGACTGTAAAAAATCATTGATGCCCGTCTCACTAATGAAAGAGACAAATTACACACGGGCCGGTGTAATGACTGGTCTGAGATTGGAAAGTGTGGTTTTATATTACTGAGATGATTCAAGCTATTGTTGTTCAAAGTGCTAAAAGTCACATGGTACTTTGTGTTGGTGCACTCTGGAGAAGTTTGACAACTGGACGCAATCACATTTTCACAAACTGCTGCTCTGAAATTTGTCCATAGAGGCCTGTGAGAGCGTATAACTTCATTAATCTGAGGTTACAGTTAACTAACAATTACTAAACAGGCACATCCAAAGAACTTTACAGTGCACTATTCATGGATACAGTCACCTGGAATGAAGTCATCCTTCGTTTCATGTGATGTTAATGTTTATAAAACGTTTAAATCTTAAAAGCTGTTCATTGTTTATTGTTACATAATTATTAAAAGTCAGTAAGATTATGAAATGATTTAGAAGCATTTTTCATTGTTAGTTCATGTTAGCTAATGTACCTGTGTTAACAAATGGAACTTTATTATAAAGCGTTACTGTTTTTTAATATAGAAATGGTCTGGGTTATGTGTTTATGCACTTTGAAAGTAATACCTCCAGGATGTCATCTGTCATCTATTCCAATTTTAAGTATGGGAATTCGGTAGCATATATTCACTTTAGCTATTATTAATTAATAAACTCTAGCTACTGCTTTTGTTGTAGTTGTTGTAGTAGGTATGGGGATATATGGTATGGGGTGGATTAAGGGATATAGAATATGGTCAGGCAGAATACGGCATTAATATGTGCTTTATAATACTTATAAACAGTCAATATGTTAATGATATGCATGTTATTAAGCAACAAGTTAGTAGTGTTAATTGGTCCTTAAAATAAAGTGTTACTGTGAATTCTACTTACTGTGAGAGTTCAAATAAGGTTAGTATTAAGACAAAAAATGATTGGTACTGATGAATGGTATTGGTAAAACCACATATAATGGTTGACTGCTAATCTGAATATTAGATATTCCCCAATGTCTATGGCAGTATTTTGCATTGGTGCTTTGGGCCTTTAGGTATAGGAAAAAATTTTTTTTTTTTTAAATGGTCAGCATCAACCTTTTCAAACGAAATCATATAAATAACCGTTATGATATATTAAGGCACAAACAGCACCTCCTCCATGTTGGCAGCTCAGATCTTTTACCATTAAGTGAAAATCTAAAAATCTCAGTCTTCTTTTCTTCATCCTGCTGATCGCACACCAGATGATCATTTTATTCCTGATCAGGTGAGAATTCAGCATTTGATATTATTGCTACTAGAAATAATCAGCTGCTTGTGCTGGTAATAATAGTTTTTGGTTTTCCTGTCGCTGACTTAGGCTTTTTATACAGCTAAATGTTTACATCTGTGGATCAAATCATGTCCCAAAGGACAATTAACCAGAAATTTACCCAAATTGCAGCTAATTTTATTTTTTCAGTCTGTTTATCTTTTGCGCTCTTTCTCAGAAACTCCTTCCTTTTTTCACTCACAATGTTGTTGTTGTTTTCGTATGCCCCTGTCTGCAGATTTCCTCTTTGGAAGGGAGATGTTATCAATGGAGAATTTGAGTATGAGTGGTAGCCTGCAATTGTTACCTTAAGCGATTTCGGCCTAATTTAACTAATAAAAATTAGCTTTGCTGGTATAAAATTTATGTATTTAGGTGATTTAGTGATATTAAACAATATTACTCACTTGAATAAAACCAGTGGTAACCATTTTTAGGCATGAGTCTGCAGTCTGTTTATAGGTGATCAGTTGGGTCCTTTAAAAGTATTTAAAGTTTGACCATCTCTTTACATTTTTTACATCTTAAATTCGCAGCATATCATTTCCAGTAAAAAGCTGGCATTGGGAAAATCCCAGATGTTATGTGCATTTTGCCCCCCACTGTATGCAGACTTTTGATATCTTTTGATGGGCTTAGTTTTATGATTTGTTTTGATTTTTTACATGACCGGTAGTGGCAGGAAAAACAGCAGACTGAGAATGAGTAATGTGTGTTGTTTGCTCAGGCAGCTGGTTAGTAACTCCTGTCTCGTTTCATTTCACCCCTCTCGTTATTCTGTCCTTCCTTCCCTACGTTTCTCAATTCCCACTGACCCCAGGCGCAGTCCCATCAGCCGGCGAGCGGGGCCAATGTCGTGGACAGAGAGAAATGGAGAAGGAAGCAGGAGGGAGAGACACACGTGAGCGGTGTGACTCTGCCGAGGAGTGTTAATAGTTATTGATCCGCTGTGTTTTTAATGTGCAGCGTGGGCCGACTGCCACAGCGAGGCGGGGGAGGCAGACACGCTCACGGGAAAGCTAACACACAGAGAGCCGATGTAATAGAAATCTCGCTCCCCTGTTTTTTCCGCCACGTCCCTCCCCTCTCTTCCATCTCTCTATCTCGGGCTGTAGATTGATCTTCCCCTTCCTGCTGTTTGGGGCTCTGTCATTACCCTCTCTGTCATTAGAGTGGAGTCAGCAGCCGGCCGCCCTGCCCGCATCACTCTACACAGACAGCTCGACTCATCCCTCACACTGACTCTACATTTATAACAGCAGCTGACACACACACACACACACACATGCATCCAGACCAGAGGATCTTGAACCCTTCACTTGTGCTCCAGGGGTCTGAGGGTTTTACCAGCACACTGACAGCACTGTGATCTTCAAAACACAGATGAACTAAAACACACCTATTGATTTTTTCTTTAACATTTACATTTTGCATTCTTGTTTTAACTGTATTCACCAACCTTGCTGTTTAAAAACTACACTGTAAAAAAATTGTTGTTTCAACTTAAAATAATTTATTACCCCGCTGACTTAAATTTTTTAGTTTATCCAACTAAACTATTCGAGTTGTCCCTTAAATTAACATTGAGTAACTTAAAATTTCAAGTTGACTAACTCTAAATTTTAAGTCAGTGGAGGAACAAATTATTTTAAGTTGAAACAACTTTTTGGAGCATTTTTTTTTTTACAGTGTACAAACAAAAATGTCTGCAGAGCTGGCCAGTGGTTCTCACCTGCAGACAGACATGCATACATTATCACATGGGTTCTGTTTGCAGGTCTCTGCTATTTTATGGACAGCATAATATTAGCCTACATTATTATTAAAACATAATATTATGCAAAACTTTGAATCATTTTGATGTCATGTTTACTGAAATAAATAAATAAACTGCTGTTAAATCTACCCATCATTACGGTTTCCTGGGCAGGCTTCATTTAGTGAAAGATCACAGGGCCTTTAAAAGACCATTCATTCTCTAAAATATGAAATCTAGCAGCAAATGACAGGTGTGCGTGTCACACGATTACCAAAACGCACGGCTGTGATTCAGCAGCAGTTTTGTGGGCGATTAGATGGGATCAGCTCGGAATCCTCTGCTACCTGCTAATCTACACCCATCACTCACCTGGGCCGCAGGTGAGGGTGAGCGGAGACCGCCAGCCTCTCTCCATCATTACGACAGCAGCAGGGGTCAGAACAGTCTGCCCAGCATCCCCCCACCTGCCCCAAAATTGCCCTCCCAAAATGACCAATTACCTGAGTTAGGTGCTACTGGGAGAAATAGAAAAATCCGCCCGACAGACGGTTACTTAACGCATCTACGAGGAGGAAAAGAAACGACTGCCGAATTGCCACTTGTGGTATTTGTGCTTGTTGTGTCTCCAGGCTCGACCCGAGACAGGCAGTCATCAAATCTTCAAACTAAGCAGCAAATTAAAATCAATAAAAGTCATAGCCTGGCAAAGCAGAACCATTCGGACCCGCCGAGGCCTGCGGATGATGATTTCAAACAGCTGCGTCTACAGCCGCCTGCCTGCATCATGTGCAGCATTGCTTTATTTAGGCTGCTCCCTTACGCATATTGAAACAAGGTTTGATTACACCATTGCAAATGCACTTCCCATTGTCCAATTAATGGCCCCACAAAGACGGGCAACATGCAAATTCTGTAATGAAATAATGAGACACGGCGGAGGGGGTTCTCCACCCCCTTGTGGGGTTTTGTTCGGAGTTAAGTCCCAAACAAAGATGGGGGAGAGGTCAGTACTCCAGCACACCTGAACACGTTCCCCTCTCCCCTTGATCTCCCAAGGCAGCCCACCATTAGTCTTAATAATAGAAAATTGTCATGTTGATACAAGTCTCTCTCTCTTTGTGAACAAGTTGTAGGTGGAAGCTCCATTTATTTCAAAGTTCTTTGTGCCGAAAGGCCAGGGACGGTGCTTTTGTGGTGGGGAAGAGGAAAAAGGTGCTGGATGCTCTTTCCATAGTCAAGATAATTATCCCCACTGTGACCTTAATGATCCGCCCTTCTCCCCCAGCGACTTCTACAGCGCTCCTCAGCCCCTCGCCGCCCGCCTCCCCCCTCCGTGCCCTGTGTCAGGGAATATGAAAACCCCTATAATGAAACCATTTTGGCTGATGGAAAAAGGGCTCCTCGAGCCGCACTTGCCACAAAGACGGCTCAATTATGTGAGTAATTGTGATAATTTTCCATCCATTCATGGCTCTTTCTGAAAGGGAAGGAAAGAGAGGAGAAAACAGAGAGACACTGAAAGGGAAATTACACAGACAATGTCGAGTGTGAAAATTGTTACACAAAAATGACAGTAAGAAAAGTGTAAGTCTATAAATAAATATGTTAATGCGGCTAGGCCGTACACACGCGCGCGGCCCCAAGTCACAAACAAAAGGAGCGCGCTTGCGCTCGGCTAGATGACCGCTATAGGGGAATAATGCCGAGATGAAAGTACATGTGCAGCTGTCTGAAAATTAAAGCTCTTTCGACTTCCTATTGACAAAGCTGAGCCCCTAAAAAAGCTCCCCAGTGGTTAGAGATCATTTGGAGCCCTGTGACAGGAAAAAGGATAATTACCTCTCTGAGAGAGGCAGGCGGACTGACGCGCCCTTCAGACGCGCTGCTGAATGCAGGAGCTTGATAGAAGGCAGGGAGAATAATTTTGTGCTTTTTCTTTTATTCCACGGAACATGTTTTGTTGGCTGGAAGACAAGGCGGCGAGCGGCGCTGAGTGCATTAAACCCTGGGTGTTCGCAAATATAAGGTTCCTCCATCCATCATCTCGTACCTAGAGAAGAACTCTGAAATGCATTAAAATGTCTCCGCCATTCTGCCGGCAGACAGCAGAGGCACCGAGATACTGTATTAGGCTTCTGTTTCCCAGCAGGAGACAGATTAAACCTCACAATGATTTCCTCACAATGCTAAAGGATATTCGGGACTCTTCTAGAAGAAAGAGCTCAGCCTGTAATTTCTCTCGCTCTCTATGAAGAAAATTCATTCTGTGTCATTTCACAAATGATACATGTAAATGCCGAGCAATTCATATTCATAACCTGAGACTCCATTTTAATAGTTCTGCGATGAAATTTGCTTCTTACGGGGGCAAAGTGAAAAGGGAGACGGCGAAAGTAGTCAAATATTTACGCTTAAAGCCGAAATGTACACAGACTGAGACTGAGATCTGTCGAACCCTCATGATTCAACAAATAAAGCGGTTAGGGACCGTCATATGTGTCACTGTCCCTCAAGATTTGCTTCACTGGATGGCACCTGGATGGATTCCACGCGAATCATGCATGGCATCCTCAGGTATCTTCTCACTCCTTTTCTCTCTTCATCCCCAAACTGCTCCCACATGAAGGGGGTATGACCCCCGTTGTGGGGGTCCACAGACATCTGGAGAAATCTAGGCCACTGGAATCAGTCGATGGATTTCAGATTCCCATTGGATGCTTTTAGGCCTTCTATTACAATTATTTGTACCCTTCTCTCATGGACACACACATATCCCTCAGTGAAACACACTCCTACTGTGTGGAGCAATAATGGCTGACCAGTTGTCATTGCTAGAATGGTTCCTAAGAACCAGAATGTGTTTTCATCTGAAACATTTAACATTCAAAAGAAACAAACAGACAGATATCACTGCCCTTCAGTTGTTAACACCCACAAAACAACAATTATCATAAATAATAACTTCATTTGCATTGCATCTGTCAGCTTAATAAAGACCTTAATAAGCATAACAAAAGAAGACACAACAGCACAAAACACCTGCAAATATAGCCTTAAATGTATGAATAAATGAACAGAGCAACAATCAAATGGTTGATTTACTGCCATTTCTAAAGAGTCATATTTGTGCAAAAGTGCTCAAATCTAAAAAAACAGTACCTTGTATTTCTGCAGTGAATATCTTGTCAATAATAAAATCATGCTGATTATGTAGGTTTTCAGTCCCTGCGCTGCAGACAGTCTGTTTATGAGATTTATAACATTGCCTTATAATTCACTTAACTTAATTTTTTAATGATTATTTACTTGATAATTTTAAGGCAACGGGTTTCCTCAATTTTTTTAAGTTAAGTCAACTTATCACTTTGTGGAGTGATTAAGTTAAGTCAACTTATCACTTATTACAGTGTATGTTCTCCCAAAACAGAACAAGAGGCGATGAGACCCATCAGCTGAAGCTGGAAAAAAAACAGCAAATTAATTGTAAGGATAGGACTGAAAATAACTAAAGGAATCCATGATGACTGGCTTAATACATATATGCAAACATAAACTCTTTTTTTTATTCTCCACACTTAAAATCAATTTAAAACAATATTCAACTAAATCTGTACTGAATTGATCTCCAAAGAGTTATATCTGCCATTTCAAAGGTTATTTTTAGAAATTTACACACAATAATGGTGAAGAGCGCAAAATGCTAAAGAGATTGCATTACAAATGAATTATTTTTATACAACTGAGTGAAACAGAAAAAGAGCCTGTCAAAGAACTGTGAAATTCTGAGAATATGAGAAGAGTTGTGCATTTATTAGTTACGAAATATGGTAACACTTTATTCTAAGGTGTCATTGTTACATGTTACATGCAATTACTATTATAATAACAATTAAATATGCATAATTACATGCAAGTAACCCTAAGCCAAAACCTAACTCTATATTAAGTACATGTAGTTAATTAATATTATTCAGTACTTCAATGCATAATTACACTTTAAAAAGAACACCTTAAAATAAAGTGTAACCCAAAATATTTTAATTCATAATTTAGAAAAAAAAGAACACGAGTGATTAAATTTAATTCTGTCCAAAAAAAATGTCTTGTTCTCAGTCTTTGATGTTCTAATTGAAACAAAACCTTACAAACCCAGCAACTGCATTATTTTAACATCACACTTAACCGTTCCATACTGATTGACACAGAAATCTGTGGTTACACCTCAGAGTGTCCTCTCTGGCTCACTCACACACACACACACACACACACACACATGTTGCTCTCAGTCTCAACAAAAACTCTCACAGTGTCACTTTGTCCATTGGAATTCAGTGGAGCAGCAAATTGAAGGTGCTGCCTGCTTAAAACCCTCCAAAGAGAAACCTAGAAAACCCACTGCTGTTTTATCATCAGGATTGATCAGATACTCTGAAATTGGATCATTACGTCTGATCGAATCTGGCACTGTGTGTCTTTGCTGCTGCTAGGAAAGTACAGGGGTGAATTCATATGAGCGGGGGTGTGTCGCTTTGCAAATAAGCTGTAATTTTAAGTCTCTGGGTAAATATTGGACCAATGTACATCCCCAAACACAGAGCACAGACATATTCGGATGAGATGTCAATGTTAATACTCTCTTAATAACATTTTAAACAGCTCCACTTAAACCTGATTTGTTCAGTCCAAATATGTGGTGGAGGAAATCTAAATTGAGTCTAGGGCTTTTTTACACTGTCATTTTCAGTGTGAATATGTGTGTGTGTTGTTCTAATATGATAATGGGATCATATTCCGTTTCATAAGTGCTCTGTCTCTTTAATTTGAAATAGCCCGCCATCATAATGCAGGGTCTGTCAGTAGGATGCACTTTCACAGGAGGCAAACACATGAAGTGTAGATTGAATTAGAGATTATATAGTGCACTACTACTAATTTTTGTCATAATTTATCTACTGCAAAGCACACCAAATGCCAGGTTTACTTTGTTAAGTTTGAAAGCTAATGTAAACAAATTGAGTTGACATTTGATTCCGTTAAACAACTGAATTTACCCTGTTTAGAAAGCCAGAACAAATAGAGCACAAAACTGTGCTATTCTGACAATAAATTAACATTCAGTAAGATATTATGTAATATCTTATTACACTACATCCATGAAACTCTATGAATTTCATTGTGATTGTTTCTCAGTTCCATTGTGATGTTGTCTTACAATCTGTTAACAATTTTTTAAATAATTAGACATCTGTCCGGATTTTGGCTTTGGTTCTCAGGAACACTTTATCAACAGGATATCTCATGGGTCACACTAACCAGAGAGCTGGTAGGAGAGCTTCATATTGAAACAATTAAAAAAGAATCCTGTGCCACCAAAAACAGAAACTAATCAGGGACTTTGCCTTAAATTTACTCCGGACGCAAATTCGGAAGTCCCTTTACAGTTGAGAAAGGACGGATGAGGCCATAAACTCAATTGTCTTTATTTGGAGCAGTTTGTCAGCTCATGTCTGGATCAGAAGCACACACACACACACACTGAGTGGGCCTGAACTGGTGTGGTGCACTAAATCAGGGCAGCATAGCAGGTGTTTGACTCTCAATCTTGATGATCCTCTTCTCTGGAAAGTGCTCTAACTGATCAACTCACATGCTGCTTTATTTGAGTTGCTTCTAAACAGAAAACTGCTGAGGTATCATCCTGACACGGTGCGCAGTTGGACGGAGCTGTGTAATTATTATGGGACTGACCACATGGATAGAAAAATACTGTTATGTGATGTCAATATTTCATTTAAGAGAGACCAACGTTTTTCTGTCGTCCTTTTAAATTAAAACCACTCTTGGAAACGGTTCTAAATATATCAGATTTGTTTTTTAAGTTGCATGACTAGCCAACGCAACCTTTTGGTTCTAAATAGATTTTTTCAAATCTTCTGTAATAAAATAGAAGACTAGTGCAGGAGAAAAAGCAATTCAGCTTAGGGTAACATAATTCTAAAGTTAACTTCTATTAATATCCTTAAACAATTTGGAAGAGAACCTATCAAAATACCATTTTAACCTGTTACCCTGCGCCCCTATTTTTGAGCATTTTGTAAAAAACGATATAACCAAATAAAAATGTCTGTAGCTCTTGAACCCTAAGGTCTATATTTAAAAATCTGGTGTTGTTTGAAACTAGACACTTGATCCTTTGTTACTCTAGAGTCATAATAACTCAAAATTAGTATAGCAATAGAGTAAAACAAGGTAAAATATACATGAAATTGACTCGCGATATGTTTTAATGAAGCTCACTAAGGGAAAAATGGATGAGACTTTCATGCCAAAGGCCTGAAAACACCATAAAGATAAAGCTGAACATCTGACCATGTTTTGATTCAAATTTGAGGATGATACTCCCAAAAATGTAGTTTCTGTAAGCTTTTATTTAAAAAAAATCTAGGCGTCCTTTCAAAAAAGCCATTTGGAGACCCCAAATAGACACTTTGTAAACAAATGTCCAAATGAGTCAAAACTACATAATACATATATGTATATCAATTCAGAACTGCTCTGCCCACCAAAACACACAATAAAAAACTATTTCTGAACAGCATTTGTAGTGCTGACTCATTTAGTCATTTGGTTAGTCTACAAATGGCATTTTTGAAAAAAAACGCCTAAATATTTCCTGAAATAAAATATGAAATAATAAATTTTTTATAGGTAAAGACTTACAGAAAGTACATCTTTATGGTATTTCATTTCAAGAAAAGCTTTGGAAAAGTCATTTGGATATTTTATTTCAAGAAAAGTCTAGGAATCCTTTCAAAAATGCTATTTAGAGACTCCATAAGACACTGCATACTACATATGTATATCAATTCAGAACTGCTCTACCAATGAAACCACAAAAAAACACAAAACTATTTCAGAATTTGAACATAACTAAACAGTCTTTATTCTGAACAATTCCAATAATGAAAACAGTGAACCAAAACAGATTTGATCATTTTTGAACTAGTGAAAACACAAAACATGCAAAATACATTGTTTTTACAACATTTGTATTTTTTATTTATTTTATATGGTGAATATTATGAATATTACTATTTTACTAATATAGTAATAGATTACTATTACTAATATTACTAAATAATAATAAAAAAAAACTATTTACAGTATTTACAGTGGAGGAAGACGCTCTAGCAGCCACTAAAATATATTTTTTTCTGACCATCTGGATTCACCAGACCTCTGAAAAGACAGGGAAGAGTGAGAGAAAAAGAGTGAGAAAGTGTGTAAGCAAAACAAATCAAACTTGCAACACTGTTTACATTTTGTACACACACACACACACGCGCGCACGCACACACACACAATAACCGGGACATACCCACAAACAAACACACCCACCCACCCACACGAACAAAACTCATGTAATCCCCTCATATTATCCCTCTCCGTTGTCATTTTTAGAATCTAAAACAGCTAACATGAAACAAAAGCTGCAAATACATGATAAAGACACATAAACATTCAAGAGGAGGGTGGAGACACTTACGTGCTAATGCTATCCACGCTTCCCAGCGATCTCAGCGCGTATTCGGCTACTAAATTAGCCATTTTTCTCCCCACGTCCTCCAAAACACCACCAAACGCCACAGAAACACTTCTCAAGTCGAAGATCCACGATGGAGAGATTCAGATGTGAGCTTTGGACAACATCTGTTCGCTGATAGCCAGTCTGTGTAGCGCTGCGACGCCATTATGTGTACGCTTCATGCGTAACCCGAGAGCGCACGAAAACACACGGACAATACGCCGAGCTATTCTCTAAACAATCTTACGTAAACTATTCAAACTGTCAATCACTTTAAACGTCCTTGTGGTTGGCTAACACTTCCATCCATCAAAACTGTGCTGGCGAGGCATTGGCTGGGTTCAAACACCCCTATTGTGATGTGTCCGGATTGACACCTCGCTGACCCATTCACGGACGCGCTTACTGTCCCGGGTTATAACAGCTCCTGCGATTGAAGGAGAGAGACGAGGGAGGGCTATTCTTACTCGGAAGAGACGATTCTGCTGGAAATAGATGGCGTTTCAAAGCTGGAATACGAATTATAATCGATATTTATTGGAAAATGGACGCTATCGATAACTATAACTCGAATCGCTTATGTAAACAAAGGAGGATCTATCGTGTTTTCCCCTATTTTTTCGTTGTTTTGGATTAAAAAGTGGATGCATTTTGAAGAGTGGACCCTTCTCTTGAAATGTATGCTGGTGTGTCTTGGAATAGTCTGAGCTGACCAGCGCTATTGGCGATCAAACGTGAGTACTGCGGTTCGCTTTGTTCATTTTAAATGGCCGGTCTTTCAGCATTTCTGTTAACCCTTTCCTCTCTGGTGTATTGATTTCAAAAACAAGCTCACATCGTTAATCTTGAGTGTTTTAGCTTTCAAATGATATATAGTTAATGATAATTGATTGAATATTGTTCTAAAACAAAGGTAATAAAAAGTCCGACCACGCCCGACCACGCCCTTCCGGCCCGCCCGCGGGCCGATGCGGGTTAACAGGTTAATGATTTCTCACGAAGATTCTGTCTTTAGATCTGGAGATCTAATAAATGTATTATTATTGCAATGCTAAAATGTTACAAATCATGTTCAATAATAATAATAATGTCACTGTATTATAATAAATCAATGATAAAATGAGACCATTTGCTAAATAAATAATTTTATACGTTTGAGTATATGAAGCTAGTCTTGTCACATGAAATTTGCTGTCCTTATTCCATATAACACTTTATATATCTCATAAATTCAGAATAATCGAAGACAATAGACACGTGTAACTTGTTCTGAATGGTAATAATTATTGGCTGTAATACTGCCATTATTTTCGATGTTGATGAGAATCCCCGAGGTTGATTGCGAATGTCATTTGAAATACAAATGGCTTTAAATTGGACAGTTTTGAGGATGGTGGATATCTAACAGGTATTTGTCAAATGTGGTCGTCAGTCCATATCATCTGGGCATCGTGTTGGTGCCAATGACATTTTTGTGCAATATTCTGGAGTTTTTCTTGTTCGAGGTTTTTCTGATTTCACTGTATTTTATTATGACGGAATGTAAGTGAACACATGTGGAGATTATGACCATTTCGAGGAAGACTGGGGGAAAGACAGCCGCAGAGAGCTAGAAATATGAGGAGGATGTGGAGGTGTGATCCGCGTTGGGAGTCGCACACAAACGGTACCAGTCTCATTCTCTTCTGCGTCTTGTGATTTTTCTCTTCTCTTGGCATGTTAGTCATCTTGAAATGAGATATATCTTCAGCCCGCTTTGTTATCGAATATCTAAACAAAACGTTTGATTGAATTTCTGTGTCTGTCATTAAACATGTTTCTGAGTTACACATGGGAAAAATGTTACAATCGGTTACAGTTACTTCATGCGCCGCCGTTTATAATTTTACTCCAATATTTTAATGTCACGGTTATCCAAACGGTAACAAAATGCAGCTTGTTCTTTGAAAATGTTTGACAGATTATAAATGAGTAATACTATTTAAATAATCAGTTTAAAGGCAGACAGATTAGCTACTCTGCGCCACAATTTCCCAGTCTGGTGGTCAAAATTATTATCAATCAAAATAATTAATATAAATACGATTGCATGATTTTTAACTTTGGTGCGTTCTTATTTTGCTTCCTTAATCTTGGATGCAGAGTCATTAATAATTATACAAACATAAGATTATTGTCCAATTTTTGAAATTCAGAAAAAAGGCATTTACATTTTTTTTTTACGGATCAGTAAGTAGATAAATATAATTTTGAGTTTATTTGATCTAAACTGCATGTGTAAATGTTGTGATAATAATAGCTCACGTTAGTGCAGTGTAAACTTGGTACAATATATTGCTTTGGTGTAGATGTGTTATTTGTTGATTTGTTTTAATGTTTCCTATTTAACTTCTCCTGCATTATTGGGCCTGCCACTAATCGCTCTTAAGCTTCACATCTAAAAACTAAAACCTACAGACTATTTTAAAATAACCGTAGCCTACAATATTAACTAAAACACTGCAACGTCAACCGAAGTCAGACCTGATAGGAATTCGCTAGATAACACCGACCTGTTTCTCTGATCCTCAAGCGCAAAAAAATACAAATCAACCCACGCGCGCGCGAGTGATGTGGATCTGCACAACGGCTGCAAGTGTTAAATACACAGCTAATTATGCGTATGAAAATTAAACAACAGTGTTATGCTAATTTAGCTGGCTTCAGCTGTGTCTTCAAGCACTCGAGACTAGCATTTTAACCAAATGAATCATCAAAGTAATTCATCTTTGCTTGGAGGCACACATTTATACCTGTACTTAATCATATTTGTTAGGTGTTAAATGCTTTGTTCAGGAAGCCATGACCAGCAGAAAATTCAAGAGCATGCTAAATTTGTTCAGCATATCGAATTTTTTTTCTATTTTTAAGTCAAATAATTTTGTTTGATTTTGTTAGTACTCATTTATATTACATTTTTACTTTAATAATAATAATAATTTCATGGCATTATTATTATTATTATCCACTGATCATGTGAAAACAAATTGTTAGTGAAAGAACATGTTAATGATTGATTTTAATGTGTAGTAGGCCTATTATGTGTTAATGAACACTGTTTGAAACCAAATCTCAAATATCAAACCCAAACATCAAAATTTGATGATATTTTTTAATGTTGTGTGTTGTAAATGTTGTGGCTCGGCAGGAAGGTGTTTGAGCCCTCCACGCACGGCCTATGCGTCTCGGTCCATTCCCTAAATTTCTACATTAGCATTGCACAATAGAGTCACAGGTTGGTCTTATTTCTTGAGTTTATCAGGTCCGTCGGACCCGACCCTCGGATTACCAATCCGTGTCGCTCTTGGAGGGAGTGGACCAATCAGAGTGCACCTTGGATAAATATTCATGATTCCCTGATTCAAACCTTTGAGCGAGTTTGTGTGGATCCACAGCATCGTACCTAGACTTTTCACAGAGACAAACTACATTTTCTTATGAATGGAAAGTGAAAAAATCAGTTGAGCTTAAATTGGGATCCAACCTTCACTCAGATCATAGAAGAAAACAAAAAAGCAGAGAGAGAGAGAGAGAGAGAGAGAGATAGAGAGCGAGAGACATGACCATGTCTACAATACCAGAGAGTCTAAACAGCCCAGTCTCAGGAAAGAACGTGTTCATGGAATTTGGGCCACCAAGTCAGCAAATGTCGCCTTCGTCTATGACCCACGGACATTATTCAATGCACTGTTTACACTCCTCTGGACACCCACAGCACGACAGCGCATACAGTCCGGCTCCGTCCTTCCCCAGATCTCTGCCTTATCCATACGTCAACTCGGTCGGTAGCCATTCCTCCAGTCCGTACCTCAGCACCGTGCAGACTTACCCAAACAACTCGGCTTTGGCGCAGACCAGACTGGAGGAGCCAGGTAAGAAATGCTGCGTGCATGTCTTTGGTCTTCGCTGGTCGTTGCGTTTTTTGTCGGCACGCTGCGAGAATGTTGGGCTGGAGTAGCCCAGATGTGCTGTTATTAGGCTTGGTAATTATTTATTGCGTAATGCTATAAACAATGTATGCAATTAAGGCTAATTATACCTAAAGTGCCGCCTGTAAAACTTGTGCACAGTGATGTAAGCCGCGCTGCATGAACAGTCGGTGAGACAGCTTCTTTTCTTTCTCCCTCCCAGCGCCGGAGTCAGAGAAAAACACCGTGGTGGAAGGAGGAGAGGTTCGTTTCAACGGGAAAGGCAAAAAGATCCGCAAACCCCGGACCATCTACTCCAGCCTCCAGCTGCAGGCTCTGAACAGGAGGTTCCAGCAAACTCAATATCTGGCTCTGCCGGAGAGAGCCGAGCTCGCCGCGTCTCTGGGGCTCACGCAAACACAGGCATGTGCTCGGCTTTTGCGCCTTTCCAATAAACGAATTAGAGTTTGTTTCAATGTTTTATTAATTACATCTTCTCATGTTCGTTTCGATAACTCTATATAACACGGGCCTGTTTCAAGGTTTGCATCTGTTTGAGGGAAATATTTAAAGAGAATTAAAGTAATGCGTGAAACGATTCGATTGCATGCTATGTAGATGCAGAAAAAGATGCTGTCGCTCGCTCTGACTTTCCTCGCCTTTTTTTCTAGGTTAAGATCTGGTTTCAGAATAAACGCTCCAAGTTTAAGAAACTGATGAAGCAAGGCGGAGGAACAATAGACACGAGCGCTTTGGCTAACGGGCGCGGACTGTCCACCGGATCTCCATCCGTAGCGCCCGTCTGGAACTCAACAGCCAGCGTCAAAACATCCACACCGACCTCGTATATTCCCAGTTACACCTCATGGTATCCCACAGCACACCAGGACACTATGCAGCAGCCGCAACTCATGTGAACCAGCACTGCTGACACAACCCCGCCCCTCTATCCACCAGTGGCCCAGTTCAGGGGACCCAACACAGGCCAGTCACTCTGCGGCCTTACACACACTGGCCCTCCGCAGCCCAGACCAGATGCGATCCGGAGACGCTCTCTAAAAGACACCTGCTGACACACTGGCCAGAGTGGACTGAGCGAGGGTCGTCTGCACCGGAGAGGAAACGCGTCTCTTTTTGAATTGAAGGGAATGCCGGGAAAGTGGGTCAAATCAAAGCTGCTACTCTCCCCCTTTCCGTGACTTTTTTGATGTGTAAAAAAAAAAAAAATCATGAAACTGTAGTCAGAAATGTATTTCATTTTCTTCAAATTTGTAATTTTCCGTAAGAAAATTGGAATTACAGCTTTGTCCATCCACAACAAAGTGCTGGGCTGCGAGTGAGCGCGACATGAACATCACACAGAAATGCGCTTTTTCCAAAAGCTCTTGTGAAACACCGGGCTCATACAGTCGCTTCAGGCTTCGCCGTGGCGCGGTGAATGTGTAAAAACTGGGATAAATCACACCTTGAGCAAGTATGAACGTCTCAAGATTTTCCCCATTTTAAAGGGAACAAAGAAATCTTTAAACAAAGTTATTTTGTATGTATGGCGTTTTGTGTTTATTTAAATATAACTTATTTAGATTTTTTTTAATCTGTTTGTATGTTTTATTTAAAATAAATGTTCTTTAAATTATGATGCGAGGCTGCAGCTGCACTATAAAATAGAAACACTTCCCTCGGATTTGAACCCAATTTGTAAAACTGAGTGTTTTTTTTTGGATCCTACAAAGAGAAGCTGAGTGCAGATAAACGCGTCTATCATCACCGTTAGATGGGAAGTGTTGACAGCTCTAATGTACAGAAATAGTCGTTTTTGTTGTGTGCTGAATAATTTGTGCAAAAGGATCTAAACAAGATTGTGTTGATTAAAATTCATGTGTCTTTCCGTTTCACATTGAAAAATAGTTTTATAGCTGATACCGGTCACATTAATTTATTGTTTTTGTTCCATGGAGTCTTGTATAATGTGTAAATTCGAACAGTAAAAATCTGCTTATGAAAGAAGTTACAAAATGTCATCGCAACGTTTATTGCTTTGCCAAAATATGAACGAAACTCAGGTAGCTAACTGATGACACAACTGAATGCAACTAATGCAAAAATCAAACTTGTTTTGTAAATAAATAGGCCTCAATATCTCAATATTTAGCCAACTTGTTTTAATATCCAAAAATATTTGTTGTCTACAGATACCGCGCTTTTCAAACAAAATAAAAAAGCATTTTGGTCATTAAAAAAAAGAGTTTAGCCATTTCCATACACATATTAAATTAGCGTAAATAAATTTACAAAAATCTTCATATTTTTCTTCCTCAATTTAGCCATTTTGTGTCTTTTTTTAAATGACACCTCTAGCTTTTAATTGCAATCTGAACCACCGATTAATCTTGTGGTGGTTTCTGTAACACAGTCATTCTTCCGACAATAAGGGCACTTCATTTCTTTTCACTTTCGTTTAGCCGCTATAAGCTCTTTTCTGCTCTTGTGGGGTTGCTTTTGAAGGCCGTGTGTTAAGTGAATAATCGGGCAGGTGCCGCTCATAGAGGGGCAGATGAAGAAAGACTGGGGCTGAGAGGGGGGCAAATGCAGATAGGTAAAGAATGACATGTTCAAAGTGTCTTTTGTTTGGGGCTGATGCTTTAACTGCGCATTTTAAGAAAATTCTGATGCAGATAGATGCCGGCAAGCAATAATAGAATAATATTCCCTATAATATTAGCTATTATTTTGTTCTTTCGTGGATATAGTCGTTTGATTCTATTCTAAATAGTTGAATTTACCTGTTTAATTATTATTATTATTAATTATAAGCCTATTATTATTGATTAAATGAATAATGATAAAAAATGTAAGGTCTAAAATTGGATTTGAACAATAAGATTTGAATACATCTGCATCATATATATATAATTAAACATATTATATATAAAGAGAAACTAAGATATTAGAAATACAGTGAATTCAGCTGCTTGCATCTGCTGTTTGAGTATTCAGTTCTTACCATTGCAGTAGGTGCTGGGGGTGCAGCAATTATTGTGACAAATTTTGACACTCTTCATGTGTGGTCTTTAAAAATGGCCTGGTCAAAGCAGGAAATGGCCTCCTGCGCTCTGATCACAAGCACAATGCTCCAGCAGTTCTTTCAGATTTAAGATTAATACAACTCTAGATTAATATATATGTATGATTTCATTTTATTATTATTATATGATCGTTGTTTAAACAATTTAGCAGTCCTATTATTATTATTATTCTTTACAGTCTCTGTCGTGGTATCAGGTTATAGATCACAATGCTTATTAATTCGTTTCATGCTTTTGATGTTGTCTCCATTTTACCGGTTTCCAGAGTAAATCGCACTCATGTGTTTATACTTCTCTAGGGAATTTCCAGCCGTCTAGCTAATTTTCAGAATGCGGATAAATAACACCTATTTTCCCGATGAACATTTGTTAAAGACTGGCTAATACTGATATGACTCAATGTAACAACTTGTACCGCAGATTTGACGAGTGTTACAAACGTATAAATGTAAAATATATCTTTTTTTTCCTAAAAATATTCCAAACGCAACTCTTGGGAAGGAATAAAAGAAGAAGCCGTGTTGTTCTGTCTCTTTCTCCGACATGCAGCTGTGGAGCAGAGAGGGTCAGCGTTATTTCACTCTATTCTCCTCTTGATTACGCACCGGGCCCATCAAACCAGACATAATTACAGTCATTCCCTCCTTACTTATTCTAATGCAGCTTCCCATCTACGGGATAATTATGAGCAATTTTTTTCGCACGTGGAATCTTTTGTTAACAAAAGAGATAGCGCGCTGAAAGAAAATTTGCTGTGCGATGGGGGAAAAAAGAAAAGGAAAAAAAGAGAGTGAAATAGGTGCGCAGCAGTAGTTATAAGTAAGGCTGGCAAATTGCTTGCAGGTGTATACCGAGAGATTTGTCAATGGGAAGAGGGATCAAAATGAGCAAAAGCACAATGCCGGAGTGATGAAGGCAGAGGTGAAATTATACAACAAGGGCTGCTTTATTTTCGACTGGATTCTATAGACAAACTATCTCGCAATTTCGGACAGCTTTATTAATGAGGTAGACCTCTCTAGTCTGATTCAAAGCAGCAAATGGTGTAGGCTACTATATTTTATTTCCTCCACATAACCGAATAAGATATTACAGCGAACTGCACGTTTTTAGCCGCCAAATTAGCCAATAGGCTATTATTCGCTTAGTGACAGCGTTTTTATTATTGTTACTTTTTGAAGGATGCTCCGGCGATGTTAGAAGCTCCAGTAATGCTATGACAAAATTTCAAAATTGCCCAGAGGCTTTAGATGCAAAGCGCGCATTTCAAACCACATCGTTTGACTTATCATAATACCTAATAATAACGTGTGCAAAAAATGTAGTTAATAAAATGTTTGTAAAATGAATGCGCATCCTCCTTACCTTAATCTGCAATAAACGAGGACGCAAAGATTGGCAGATCGTCTATAGTAGCTGTAAGGTGCCTATCAGTCTTGAGAGAAGCAGCAGAAAATGAAAAGAGCATCCAGCAGTCATGGCATAGGTTCGGCTCTTTGGGTCCCAAAATCTGCCTCCTCTAGCCGGGCTTAGAGCTGACAGACGCTCTCCGAGCAGGAATGAAAAATCCTGCTTTATTTTCCCTCTTTATAGCTGATGGAAAAAATTGCTGATTATTAGCATAAATGTTTACTCCTCATTACGCTGATGACATTGTGCACTCGAGATCTTGGTAATCTTTGGGAAAATTATGAGTAATTTTTAAAAATTTAAAGCAGCAGTTACCATGCAATTCAGGCTAATTTTGCGTAGGCTCCAAACGGATATAATTATCGCGGAGTCAAGATGTTATGCTAAAAACTATGCATTGATATTACCATTTATTATGTACATACAACTTTGACAATGTTGATGCTTGAAATAGCTGGAAATTGTCTTGCGCAAAAATTACAGTCCATATTAGGACATCTAAAATTGCGAAGAATTATATAGTAATTGCAGGCTTTCAGATCGGGGAGCCAGGATGCTCAACTGGAGCAATTGTGGATAAAATTACAGATCAGAGTATAAATTAGGGATGGGGTATGGCATTTTTCAAGTTGTCTGCAGGATTCCGGAAGTGTCTAAAACCACATCATTGCTAATCTTTCAGAGAGAAAGGCACGCAGAGCATGCGCTTGCAGACAGCTCCAATACAATTTTACATTCGTTTGCATTTGCAAGGTGTGACACTTGTCCACGTTGAACCACCTGAGTTGAAAGACCTAATCAATGTTAACACGGACTATGGTCATGTTTGCCAGATACACTGAGACAGCAAAAATACAGGCTGACAGAACCGGCGCAAAACCCGCTGGTGCATGTGGTTAAGCGTCTGGCTTGCTCTGCGTTTGGAATATGGGTTAACTTGATCCGGTTTGCTTGGAGGGCTGCTGCGCTGCACTTGATGTGATATTTCATTGTTTTTGATCGCGTTAGACCTTCCCGAGAGCTCGTCTCAAGGGACGCGCGGCGTGGGTAAACGGTAAACTGTTCTGTGAGTTGCTGAGGCCTTTACGGAAAGGCGCTCTAAATGAAGCCGACCGCTATTGGTTAAACACGGCATTCACGTTTCCCATCGTGTTTATGCTGTTGAACGGATAAAGTCTGGATCTTGTGGATCTCTGCGGGGCACATTTCAATACGGGCGTAGTCTCAGCCCGGGGCGACACCATAACATCTTGTAATGTGACAATCACTGACAGGATATATCCTCATTACATCAGTCTGCTTTATAGCTTTTCAGCCCTCAAATAAACAGATTAATGTAACACCAAATGCAACCCGTGTTACTTGTATTATTTCAAAAAGAACAACGGATATTAAGCCATGTGTAGGGCAAGCATTTATCTTTTAATTTGAGAAGTGAACTAGCCTTGACACGTGTCGTACATAGTTAATAATAGCCTAGGCCTGCACTGTAATAAATTAGTTTATGCATTATGTTATAATAAAGTTTAAAAACATCTTCGTTTTTCTTCTTGATTTTAGGAGTTTAAAATTTTGCATGCTTTTGCTTTGACAACGCGTTGGTTTTACTTCAAATTTTATTTGAGTAATTAACACTTTTAGTTTTGTCGGTTATTTGTTTGTTTGTTTGAAGTGATGCATTAAATGTGCATGCATCGGGTTCAGCATTGACGCATTACTCAAATTCCCCTGCACAGAATTTGGCATTTTATTTTCTACAAAGCCTCTAAACAAATAAACAAGTTTTCCTTTGTTATATGGAGTGGAAAATTAATTTAGGCTACAAGGCAGTCAAGTCCCTGTTACAAAGGCCTTGTATTGTGCGTGGGCTGGTGGAAGTTGTGAGAAATTTTTCCACGTTGTTTAGCTCGGGGCATTTGTGAGCCTGCCTTTTTGGCTGCTCTGACTTCATAAAACGTCTGGAGCGCAGAGCTCTGACTCCAGAGAGTCTGAACCCAGCAGAACGCCTTCATGCCGGGGCGTGTTTGCGCGCTCATTCCCAGCCCGAGGCGCTACTGTTGGGCTCTCCGAGCCTTTGTCCTGAAGTTTTATGTATCCGAAAATGTAAGAAAAGTCATACTATAGTGCCTATAGTGAATTTAAAGAAGAACCGTGTTCAAGCTATTTTCCGACTCCCACCCAAAAAAAGGTTGCATAAACTCTCTTGACCTACTTATTACAGAGAAAGCTAGACACACCTGTCACGTTAGTCAACAAAAGATAGCCTAAATTTGTGGGTTTTGTGGGAAACATTTACAAGACGTTGCATCGCGTCTCCAGCCAGACTTATTAAAGACTAGAGACTCAACTGGCGCCGAAGCAAAAAGAAGAAGGCGTGGACAGATCTGCGAAATAAACCATACCAACAGTGAACTAAACAGAGAGAAGGAATTAAACTACATTCGAAATCTCCAGTGAACAGATACATAAGAAATTCATTCACATGAAAGGTTTTATTTAAATAAGTCTGAATCATTATAGTGTCAGAAATGTTTTCAAAATAAATAGTCTAAAACAAAGTACTCAAGAGAAAATATCCTTTTTACATGTGAAAATGACTTTAGGACAATCAGTAGCTTACGAGTGTTTTCCATTAGTGTTTCGTCCACATTATTTAAAACAGTGAGAACCCTATATGATATACAAATGACAACATTATTAAATAGACGCGGTGGAACACACAGAGACGGACACCAGATTTCCAACTTACCTTACGCACTAAATATAAAACGAACAAAAATTCTAAAAACAAATCAAAGACAGGTGCATGAAACACATTAAGAGACAGTTAAGTTATTTGCAAAAGGCACCGAACAGCTTCAGGTTGTGCTACATATGCTCTTACACCCTGCTGCAATATTCACTCCATTAATGTCCGCATGAGTTCTCTAGGCTTTGGATAATAGTAGTTCACCGAACAACTGCTTTAATCCACTGATGTACCACCCATAGAACTAAATAAATAAATACAAAAATAATTGTATATGTTTGATTCTTTAGTGGCTGCTTGTTGAAGACATTGCATGAAAAGAAACAGTGTTACGCCCAAAACGCACTGGCAATGATCAACGTGGAAAAACAGGCTTAAAAGTCATTTGATGCAAGTTCACAAAATGAATTCCGCAGTTTTTGTTTAGAGTCTGTCGAGTCAAAATATGGTCCCGGCGCTGACAGTTGTGTTGTGGTGATGTGGCGGCTGTAGATGGTTCGCAGAGTTCGTGGATGAGTACCAGGGGTAGTTCATCAGAAAGGAAGGGGTAGTTGTGCTCGGGGGGCTGCTGCTCTGGGACAAACCCGTGTTAACAATGCTCATTCTCTGGCTGTGCGCGAAGTCCCAGGCCGCGCTGAGAGGCGGAGAAGGCTGAGGTGGAGACTCACTGGAGGCCACATGCTGCTCGGGTGGGATTTCTCCACTTTTCCACAACTTCTTGAACTTCGAACGACGATTCTGGAACCAGATTTTTACCTGAAAAACAACGACAACTCAGTATCTTGAGCAGCATTGTACACCTAGTGGAACTGCTGTTACATAATCTGAATATTTTACAAATAAGATTTTTTTTTAATAGTACCTCTGTATTGTATTGTAATAATTTCAAATTTTGTAACCGTTCTGATCACTGATTGTTATAAAATTAAAGGACGGGAATAAGGTGTCTATTATTATTATCATCATTATTATCATTATTATTATTATTATTATTAAATCCCTATTTTCTTAGGTCAGAAATTAATTAGCATTTTCTTATATCAAAATAATAATAATAATAATAATTTTTGAAGTGATATTTGTTGGCTGGTATTTTATCAAGTTTTAGAAAGCGTCTATCCGTACCTGTGTTTGCGTGAGGCCCAGAGAAGCGGCTAGTTCAGCTCTCTCCGGCAAGGCCAGATACTGAGTCTTCTGAAACCTCCTCTGCAGGGCCGCCATCTGGAAACTCGAGTAAATAGTACGAGGTTTTCTGACTTTCTTTGGTTTTCCATTAACCATTCGAATTTCAGGTTCACTTTCCTCTTTTTCTGGGGGAGAAAACAAACACACATAGTTGTAAATACGCCTGAAAGAACTGAGTTGTCCCAAACTAATATTTTTAAATAAAACCTTTATAAAATAAAACCAATATTTTAGGTTGCAGATATTATTATTAATCACAACAACATGCGCAATTAAAGGAATCTCATATAAAAAATAATGATTCATTTATCCATTGCTTTAAACGTTGTTCTTTACTATTGCTCAGTAATCATGCAAACACAGTAGGCTAACATTACAATGTTAAGGTCAATTGTGGCCACAACGTAAAGTAAGCAAGATAGATATAATTACCAGCATCTGCAGGAGTTGGTGAGGAGCAGGAGCCGTACGTGCCGTAGGGGCCAAACGCGTTGACGAAGCCCAGTTCATATGATTTGGTGTTGTACTGGACGCTGTTCATGCTGTGGTTCTGGTACTGGTAAGAGCTGATCTGGTCGTACGGAGAGCCTGCGCATTGCCCGGCCTGCTGGTTATTATTATAGTAGCTGCTGTCGGTAGCGGTGGAGACCGGAAGAGTCGGTGATTCCTGGGATTTGTGCAGACTGTGGTAACTGTTGGAGGTAATCTGGTTTGAATGCATATCTGTACTGAGGCTGTCAAAAACTCCAGTCATGTTTTTCATAACGCAAAAATACCTAAATGTAAGTCCAACGAATGAGCAAACCCATAAAAGCTCTCCTAACGCGCAAAACTAAATACAGTTTCTGAGTTGAGTTGCATTCCGCTTTGGAAGGATACAAACGCAGACGCGACGCAAAGCAGAACTGTGATTGTCTGTCAGCAGAGATGTAGGAGGACGGACATTTATCGCGCGTCACAGGGGAGGATGAACTTGTGCGCCTGAAGCAGCCAATGAATGCAGGATACACACGGCTCACATATGCATGCTCATGTTGATGGTTAACTGCAATATTCTGTGCTGCATGAAACACACTTCATATTTTATTTCTTTAAAAACATTGACAAATATATATTTTATACATAATGTTTAACGTAGGCTATCATTTACATAGCGTGTTCAAATGAAAACCGTCATGAAACTTTGATTCATATTTCACGTAAGGTCTATATTCTGAATGCATGGACTTCTTCTGTGAATCCCTAAAACGTTTGTTGTTTTATTATTAAACGTTTAAACCAACGCTCACAGTTGACTGCGTTTGAATTACGCTTCAGGAGCTTTTACAGATGATGGGTTACCTTTAACGCGCAAAACCAAATTGCCGCATGCCTGGAAAGCAAATATAATGGAAGTGCACACTTTGCAATGTTTCTTCTTAAAATAGAAATATGATTTCAACCCAGCAATTAGACTTTAGACTTCAGATTTGTTTAGGTCTTAAATAACGCTAAGGAGCAGCTCTTTTCTGCATGGTATGCATGACATCCTAACCTGCTGCGACACTTGTCGGTGAAAATACCACATTTGTTCTGAATTTACTGCTGTTGTCCTAAACATCACTCTAAAAATAAAGTATTTTATAATTTTAGACAAATGCGTTTGACATTGTTTAAGAGTATCTGACTAAATAAAGTGTCTAGATAGACAGTAGATAAAGGCTAGTCCATCCCTTATCCTCCAGTTTACAACAGTGCTAACCTGCTGGCAGCATCCAATTTACAGAATTCGCTGGTTTCATTATTGCACTCATTCTTTTACGTATAGGCTATACAGGCATTTGCAAGCCAAATAAAAACCAACCAACCTAACAAACAAATAAAACAGTGGCGTTATTGTTGCTGAAACAGTAGAAATGTAGCCTACTGAGATGGAATATGTTTGTATGTTTGTATGTTTCTATAGATAGATAGATAGATAGATAGATAGATAGATAGATAGATAGACAGACAGACAGACAGACAGACAGACAGACAGACAGACAGATAGATAGATAGATAGATAGATAGATAGATAGATAGATAGATAGATAGATAGATAGATAGATAGATAGATAGATAGATAGACAGACAGACAGACAGACAGACAGACAGACAGACAGACAGACAGACAGATAGATAGATAGACAGACAGATAGACAGACAGACAGACAGACAGATAGATAGATAGATCTGCTTATTTGCAGGATCACTCAAGGCCTCAGACTGCTGGGTAAATGTCTCTGACCCTGGAAGCGCGCTCCGACCCGCATGTGGATTTCTGAAGATAAAATATTGAACAGCGAGCGAAGCTTTGTGTACGTATGTGTTCGTGTAAATATAATACATCAAATAATGTTCTGCATAAAACAATGAAAATTTATATTTAATTGTGCGGGTTTACAACATTCCAACTATAAGCCAACTAAAAGTTATAGCCTAATACAGGCTATGTTACCTTGAATCTCCATGTTGCATGTATCATTAATTTTACATATGGTGTTTCATATGGCACATTTAATAGGCTACACATCGAATATTTATTGAAAGGGCTTTTCGTATTTAAGAAAACATTTAAGAATATAAAAAAATAAATTAAAAAAGCATATGTCTAAATAAAATGACAAATGGATATCAAATAATATGTCCAAATAATCAAGACAACTGTCCCTTTGAGACATGAACAGATTTCATAATTTATAGCTATCCGATCGGGCACATTATCCCTTTTTAGCATTTTAATATCTCGAAAGCAATAGATCAGAGTCTGAATTCACTTTTTAAAAAGCCGATATGAGAGGCAACTAATAACGACTTTTCCAGCATATTTGAGATCTGAATCATCTGCCTTGCTTACCCACTCATCACAGCAACAGTTTGTCAAAAGGTCATTTAAATAGCAGCAGCACCTCTACTGACAGTGCGCGGGATCACATCCAGTGTAGTGACCACTTGAGGAAGCGAAATTATTCCTCTAATCCTGAGGCTCGTGAATGTTAATTAGATTATATGACTTTCTCCCGGTAAACTTGTGTTCAGAGTCAAACTCCAAAAATCAGATTATCTTTCATTCTTAAACAACGCCATTATTTTATTTGAAAAAGTGAATCATTTTATTTTATTGACAACATATTTTAGTTTGTCTTGTATATTTTTTCATTAGATCAGATAGCATTTTAAGATGTCATAACGTGCCCCTCAGATGTTACAATGTACCCACGGGGCATGTTGTCACATTTCCATTTTTTGAGGGTAAATAAAGAAAAACATATGCATATACATAAAACATTATACTCTGAACCCCTTGCCCAATTGAGAAAGTCAAAAAGTGTTAGGTTGTGCCCCGCTCTCATGCAGCTACGAAATTGTCGCATTCTGCTATTGCAAAGGCTAAGCAAATTAATACTATTAGTTTCTGCAAATCAAGCAACGCCAGAATGACCTAATTGAAATTCATAACATTCTAAGATCCAGAAATGTATTTGGACCCTGGCAGCAGTTACAGCAGCGAGCTGGCAGGTGGCTCTGCTCTCCGCGCAATGAAAAGAACAGCAGCTAGTTTTTTTGTCGTTTGTAGGCCTACTCCACCGACTTACAGTTCGATTTACAAAACGTTTGTCTGCATAGCCTAATATGCATAAGTATAAGCTAAATGTTATATTGCATGATATTTGAATATCTTTGTCAAACTGAATGTTTTGTTTATTTCTTGAGTATTTTATATGACTGTGTTGCAACAAGTCGTTTATGTGACGTTTCTACGTCTTCAAAGCCTATACAAATATGAACAGAAAGTAGAATGGTTACAACAACAATAATAATTTGCTTCATAAGAACATGAATATAACTAGTGGTCATAAAGGAATAAAAATCCGGTTTTACAGTGAAGGACTTAATGGCAGTAAATAGGGCCATAAAATCCTTGCTGTTTCAAAAGCATAACCACAACAGATAAAGAATATGATCACATGGTTTAAATCACTTTCTAACCTTGTGTGTGTAAAGTTATGTCCAAATGTAGCCTATAGCTTTGATGCTGAGTTTTAAGAGATTAATTAAATATATTATAATTATAAGTTTCACATTTCTGCCCTTAAAATCACTGTAAAATAAAAATAGTGATGACTCAAAATTATTATTAGTATTATTTGATGTAATCAACAGTGGCTGAATTTGTCATGGAACCCAGAATATTCCTTTAAGTGTTATACATTTGCTTATACGGATGGATTGAGGTCACGTTCTGCTAAAGAGCAAGCACTTTTTCCAGTCTAATCCAGTCTGTCCCTTGCTGTGTTTGCAAGGATCTTTCAGTTAGCTGCTATAGTTATCTGTCAGCCTAAAATTGTCTGTGGTGTCACTGTTGACTCATATCTAAGTGCATTCTTTTCTGAAATGCTGAGGTCAGCATCTGTATCAGCAAGTACAAAAGCTGGAAATGAGCCAGTGGTTTGATATGTCTTCTCACAAGGTGATACCAGCATTAACAGCAGTGCCATTGTGGTATCTGTTAACTTTCTCAAGATGAATGAACATCTTAGTTGTTTGCTTGCTTGTTTGCAATGAAGAAAATCCAGAAATGTGATCAAGTTTTAGTAAGGGAATCTATTTTCAATAGACAAGGAGGAAGTAGATGCATTAGTTGACTTCTCAACTCAGCGGGCTGAGAACACTGTAAAAAAATATCCTGTTAAATTTATGGTAAAAAATATGGCAGCTGTGGTTGCCAACATTATGGGATGGCATATTGTTGTTTGTAGCCTGTTTTACAGCATGATATAATGCTAATTTTATATATATATATATATATATATATATATATATATATATATATCCTTTACTGTTTTTTTTTTCACAGAAAAATATATGGTAATTCAAGGTAATTAACATATTTTAACTGTAGCATGTTTACAGTCACTTCTGTAAACATTACAAACAACGTTTTTCTTTGTTTACTACAGTTTTAACAGAGATGTGCAATTGAAGCACACTCTTGTTCGCATTTTAGACTGGTTGATAGTGTTGTTAGCAGTGTTGAGATGTAGTCATCAAATACTCACAGCTGAATTTTCATATTCATATTCATACAGTAAATGTGTAACAGGACCTTATTTTGATAGTGTTTTCACAGACTGGTGGTCCCTAACTGTGGTTAATGGATATTTTCCAGTTGAGAATCTCAGTCTTTGTGGTTCCTGGGCTTATGATATGTTTAAGAAGTTTAACAAGTAGCAGAATGAGAACAAACCATTAACCAAGAGGCATGTAGTACTCTGTTCAGAGGCTGTTTGTCAGGACAGACAGCATATGTGATGTGTTGTGTGATGAGTAAATATTCAAACAGAGACTTGTGAGGTGAGCTTTTCATACACAGAGAGGAGGGTGTTCACATGCAGTTGAAGAGATACAATAAAGAACAGTCTCAATCGGTGTGACTTTACTTTACAACCCCAGTTCCAGAGAACTTGGGAAATTTTTCACACAATATTCAGTCAATTAACACATTTCTAAAATGCTTAAATGTTCTTTTCACACAAGCTTACCCCATACCAAAAATCATGGATCTTTCTTATCTTTTTTACAAATGCTTAAACGCATCATGACAGAAATGAAAACCCAATGTTCCAAATTTTAAATATTGTGTAAAGAGTCTATTTCTGCAACAAAAGCAGCTTAAAAGAGCTGCTAATATTATTTTAATTACTAATAATTGAGAAATAGCTGATGCCAATCTTAATGAATAACTCCAAGTCTTTCCATACATGGCCATGCACAATAAAAAGGCACTCTCTGGATTTTATTCAAAACAATACAGACCAACACAGAAAAGCATAAAAAGAAAGAAAATATTTGGAGGAGGGAGCGTTGGACGAGGGTGAGGAACAGTTAGGACGAGGAAAAGGACTGATTGGACCAGGGAGAGGACAAGGTGTACTAGCGAGAGGAGTAGTTGGACCAGGACTGTCTGGTTTGGTTCAGCTACCAAATCAGACATCAAGAGGCTACAGCAGACAGTCAGAACTGCTGAGAGGAATATTTGTGCCCTTCAGAGTGAGGAAAAGGGCTAAGAAAATCACTTTGGACCCCACACACCCTGCCAACTCTCTCTCTTTGAACTGTTGCCTTTTGGTCAGTGATACCAACCACCAGAACAGCCAGGCACAAGAACAGTTTGTTAAAGCAGGCTATATTCAGCCTAAACAATTCTAAAACATTCATAACAATACATTGTCCATCATAACTGACACATTTATACAAAGAAAACTGTTATACAGAGAAAATTATTCATTTGTGAACTGCAGACTTGTAAATAACACATCTGTACCCGGCAGCATCGCTGCTTATAATTGATGTATAGCTTTCTCTTAGAGTAACAGATATTCAAGTTGCATTTCTTGATGCAGCAGCAGACTGTGGCAGACTTGTGCAATGCCGTCTGAGGGCTCAAAGGTCAAGAACTTTCAACTGAGGTTTCCTGCTTTGCCCTAAATGTACTGTGATTTCTCTGGATTCCCTAAATCTTTTCACAATAATATATATGGTAGTTGGTGAAAGACCTAAATTCTTTGCAATTTTGCATTGCGAAATGTGATTTTTGATTTGTTTGACACTTCTCTCGTGAAATTTGCCACAAAGTGATGAGCCATGATCCAGCTTTGCTTGCAAAGACTGAAATGCTCATTTTATACCCATGATACCTTTACCTATTACCAATTCACCTGCTTACTTTGAACTGTTTCAAAACAGTTTAACATGGATATTCTATAACCTTTTCACTTTTATTTTGCCTCTGTCCCAAGTTTTTTGGAATGTGTTGCAGCCATAAAAAAATAAATTTGTTAATATTTACAAAATACATTTACGTTGGTCAGTGAAAACTTTGGAAATCTTTTCTTTGTGCATTTGTCAATTAAATAAAAGAGAATTTTACAAAATGTCCAACTTCTCTGGAATTGGGGTTGTAATTTTACATCACAGATTGGTCATTTTTTATTTGGCAGACACTTGTTATGGGTTCCAATGATTAAGGCTAGTCATGGGTTTAATTCATAAAAATCATGCATACTCAAGACATGCATCCTGAATGTGCTGTAAGTTACTCTAATTGAGTATGCCAAGTTACTTTAACTGAATGTATATGCATTTGTCCACAGTCAAAAATTTTTTTTTATATAGTATGTGTTTCCTCAGGATTAATTTCATTACCCACCATGCTTACTTAAGATTAATGTATGAGTAAAAGCATATAGGTGACAATTTCTATTGACTCCTCTTTACAGGGTTTACTTATGTACTGTTTTCAATCCATGCAACTGTGAGTTTGTCATGCACATAACAGTTTTGTGAGATCTGTTGCACCAGGCAGTGCAGGCCAGCTGACACATTGTTCAATCAGATGCAAATAACAAGATGAGGCAGGGAGCAGGTGGCATACCGGCTGATGTCAAAGCTGTGCGTATTTATGGTTGAGTTAGCAGAATATGATCCTTTAAATCATGCTGTCATAATAAAATCGGCACTCTCTGTTGCATTACGGTTTCAGGACTATTCATGCTGATTCCACACAAGTTTGGCATCCATTCACAGCAGATCATTCACAGCTGTGTGAGGATTTTGGGACACTGCTGGTTTTAAAAATCAGCAGAATTTAAAAAATGCTTTGTTTTTTATATTTTTAATATTCAATCTAGTTTAATGTGAAAGGATTCAGAGGGAAAAAAGTGTGACTAATGATGACAAATAATGGTAGTGGCCACTTGGAAATCTGTCAAATGGACTGACTTCATAAATGTTTTATCAATCATAAAAAGCTCATGAATTATTTAGCACACTATACTAGAATGGCTCTCATTTGGCTTTCTATATTTCTCAGACTCTGATGTGTCTTTTAGAGAGTTGTTCATTTGAAAAGACAAAAGAGACAGATAAGGATGAGATTGGATTCCGTTATTTGTGATTTCATGGATTGTAGTCACAACAATAAAGAACATTGACCTCGTTCTCTATTCACACCCTACTTCAGCTCAAATACACAGACAGTCAGTGCATCACACTCTTTCAGTATAAAAGGTGTGCTGGCACCTTGCTAAAACTGTTTTTTTTTACCCTATTTTATTTGTTCTTCATTGTGTGTGTGTGGGGGGGGGGGTGTTTTGTTGTTTGTTTGTTTCGGGGGGATTTGGATTGTGGAACAAAAAGATATTCTATTACACTACCTTAGAACATTGTCTCATAGCAACTGGGTCATTCTCTAGTTTTGTTGACTCTCTGATTTACAGAATTCAGATTTCGCTTTCAACTTTATTTTATGCATCAAGAAAAGCTTTTACTGTAACATCATGCAGTGATTAGACAGTCTCAGTTCAGCTCTTTCTGTCATTTATTTCTGTTTTCCATTTGTTGTCATAGTTAATAATTCGTTCTCATTGATTATGCTCACCTGTCCCTTGTTTAGTTCTTCATCTTCTGTGTATTTAATGCCCTGTGTTTTCAGTTTGTTGCTTACAAATGGTTTGGGTTGAATTCTGTTCCTAGAAGCTCTGTGCTCCAGCTTTTCTTTTGTTTTGGATGGATTAAATATGCCATTAAATAAACATACTAATACAAACGATTCACATGGGCATTAAACAATAAAATGCAATTATACATGTTAACCAAGTGAAAATTTAAAAGTAAATTGATTTCCATTACAGTATGGTGGGGAAAGCACTAATATTTTAACAACCTCCTCTTCCTTTGAAGTTGGAAGTAGGCTACTTTAACTTAAAATTCTACACTAGTTCTTTATAAAATTCTAGATTTTAGCATTGATAACACTACTGACATGAAATTAACCGGAAAACATATAATTAATGCTGATTATTAATTACTTTTGTTGTTGTTAAAGTTGTTGTTGTTGTTGAAACATGCTATGCTTAGCACTATGCTTAGGCTTCCCAAACAACATGAGAAAGGGAAAAAAAACTGTCACAGAAGTGCTGTTCCTGATGCTTCAACCCACTAAATGTACTTGGAATGGTGGAAATTCTAAATAGCAATAATATTTATAATAAAATCTTTGCTCAAGAAGAATTCTTAATAGAATAGAGCAAAGCATGACAGATAATATACCTATTTAAGTACCTTATAAACCTTTAAAGCAAAGGTTTAGCAAACAAAGCTCACACTTTTAAAAGGTACCAACATTTATATGCTTGCCTGCCTACTTGGTTCAGCAATTTTCCTCTGCCTCTGATGAAATGACAGCTATGAATATCATCCCATGTATGTTTTGTGTGTTCAAAATAAGTCAAAATTGAGCTACACTGGACTGTAAATAGACTGACATTTCTAACTATACAAATTATTAAAGAAGACTTTTGTGGTTCTGCGTGGAATGCATTAATAAATGCTTAATAAACTTTAAAGCATTTAAAGTTCTTCATTAGGTATTCATCAGTCACCAGGGGCGAATCAGTGTTGAGGCTGTACTGTAGTGAGGGTCAAAGGTGAATACTACTCTTACAGTCATCATCAATCACAAGCATCAAATAAAGCATGCAGGATATACAAAAACACAAAGAGACTCTACAAGCGATTGTGAATTGTCTTCTATCAGTGGAATAACCTCACAGTTTCCCAGCATGCTTTCTTTTCTAGAACTGTTGAGGATTTCTCCTTTTTTTCCATTATTGGTGCACCAAGCCTAAATATCCTAGGATCGATAACAAGTGGGGGAGGTGCAAGAGTCTGCCAAGTGAAATTCGGCCCCGGTTCACATTAATGGCTCCAGAGAGCAGAGCATGTGACTTATAAATCAAGTCCAGCATAGCCCTGTTCCTCTTCCAGTAGCTGCCTTCACACACAGTTAAATGAGTACACATCTTTTGCAACACAAAATTCGGCACCACCATTAAGGAACCAATCATATATTTCACCTTTAATGATCTTGATGATGGTCAAATGCATCAACAGAAATTCAGTATCTGTACTAACTAAATATTTAGGCCTAAATTTAAGATGTATGCATTGAATTGTATAACATTTCAGTAACACTTTATTTTGAGGACCAGTTCTCACTATTATCTAGTTGCTTATTAGCATGTAAATTACTAACATATTGGCTGTTTATTAGTACTTATAAAGTACATATTAATGCCTTATTCTGCATGACCATATTCTAGATCCCTTAATCCACCCCATACCTAAACATAACTTCTACCTTAACTATTTATAAGCAGCAAATTAAGAGTATATTGAGGTAAAAGTCATAGTTAATAGTTAATAGTGAGAATTGGACCTTAAAATAAAGTGTGTCCAAAATGTCCATCCATTTGGATTACACAGTTTTACAATAAATATACTAATAATCCTAATATTTGTCAGTCATACATAAATGAAACAGGTAAGATTTATTTTAATGCATATTATTATTATGTGTATTTATGTATGTTTACATTTTATTTAAACAATCATATTTTCAAAATGCACATTGCGTAGAATCAGCATAAATTTGGTCGTTGTGAAACTAATTTTTTAGATTTAATAAAAAAAAAAAAAGTACATGTAAATTGGTAACCTGCAATCGTTACCTTACCTTAATTGTTTCCTTGATTCATAATAAAATATAATTTTGACGTGGGGAAAAAAAACAAAAAAACAGTTAACTTAGATGTTACTGTCACGGTGCACACACAAGGAGGATACAGGAACACGCAGACGAGGAGGTAAACTCAAATAACAAATAACTTTAATCAAATCCAAACAAGGCAGGGCAAGACAAGACAAGATTTGGAACAGCATAAAGGTGAAGAAGAGATTTTTTTAACTGTCCCTATAAATTTAGGCCAAAATATTTATTTAGAGTGTTTGCTGGATGTTTGATGCAATGTTATCATCACAATGCTCACCAGTTTTCAACCTTGACATCCATCGTTCTGTATGGGCAGAGGACTAATTGATTAAAGTGACACAGAAAGTTAGAAACACTGTTAGGACAGACAGCATGTAGACATCTCTGAATAAGTTTATCATCTGCCATATGGAGAACTGTGTTTGTTTAGCATCAGTGACGGACAGAGCTAGAATGTCTATGGATGACATCCTGCAGATCAATGAACACAATGCACTCAGGGGCATTACAATTATTCACAACCCCCAACATGAGTGTGTCATTTGTTATCTTTAAATAGATTCAAAAATACTAAGGCTGTTCATGATTGATTTGCATAAGCACTGTATGCCACTCTGCAAAACTCTTGCAAGATCCACATGTGCTTCTGTTGCATTTGGAATACGAGTAGGATTAGATAGGGTTAGAATTACCGGTAGGCTTAGGGTTACCATCAACACCATGAGAGTACCATGTAATTACAGAGGCAATTACCTGCATGCACATCCAATGTAAGTACAATATACAAACATACTATTTTTTGGTAACACTTTATTTTAAGGTGTCCTTGTTACAGTGTAATTATACATTTAAATACTGAGTAATATTAATTAACTACATGTACTTACTATATGGTTAGGGTTAGGATTAGGCTTTACTTACTTGCATGTGCATACATGTAACGTGTAGTAAGGACACCTTCAAATAAATTGCTACCCACTCATTTTACAGTGTCCTTGTTACACATGTGACATGTAACTACTACAGCGATAAATTATAAATAATTACATAATCTGAACTAAAACCCTCATTTTAACCCCAACTATAGTAAGTAAATATTGTTAAATATTCAGTTAATTAGGCCTAGGTCGATGTGCTGTACTTTTATTATTTAGAAAGTGACCAATAATTTGTGAGCTGTATTTTATACGTAGATTGATTTCTTCTCTCTAAACTGTTTAGTAAGCACGTTCTCTCATCACCACTGCTGCTACGTGAATGAATGATGACAACACTACGGAGACCGAGGCGTTAGAAGTCAGAAGGTACTTAGCTTAAGTTAATTTGTTGTCTGTCAAGTCAAGTCGAGTCACCTTTATTTCTATAGTGCTTTTAACAATACAGATTGTGTCCAAGCAGCTTTAAAGTATCAAATAGGAAAATAGTGTGTCAGTAATGCAAAAGGACTATAGTAAACACTACATTTTCAGTTAAAAGCAGTTCATCGTTGAATTCAGTGATGTCATCATCCAGCTCAGTTCAGTTCTAATAGTATTTTTGCAATCAAGTCGACGATATCGCTGGAAATTAGTGTCCCCAATTAAGCAAGCCAGAGGCGACAGTGGCAAGGAACCAAAACTCCATCGGTAACAGAATGGAGAAAAAAACTTGGGAGAAACCAGGCTCAGTCGGGGGGCCAGTTCTCCTCTGGCCAGACGAACCAGCAGTTTGTGCTGAGGACTCATCTGGTTCCTGAGGTCTTGTCCCAATGGCTGACTAGGAGACAAGGTCTTCACTGAGGATTTGTCTCTAGGGCTCATCTAGTTGTCCTGATCTCCGCTGACATTCAGGGCTGTAGAGGTCGTCTCAAGGTGCTGATCCACCATCTGGGCTGGATACGGACTGGATCCGGGTGACTGCAGTGACCATCTGATTTGGATAAAGACTGGATCTGGTGGCTGCAGTGACCTCGGAATAAGAAAGAAACAAACAGACTAATACTAGCATAGATGCCATTCTTCTCATGATGTAACAAGTACATTGTGTGTTATGGTAAGTGTTCCCGAATTCCGGGTGACCTAATTAATGCAGCCTAACAATCCTTTAATGGATCTGAATAATAGAAATCTGTTAGTGTGTTATTGTCACACCCATGGACGTTCTGTCTTTGTGTTTTCATTTACCATGTGCCCTGTGTGACCTAGTTTTCCTTCATTGTCTGATTGTGTCATTGAGTTCAGCTGTGTTCCTCATAGTTTATCCTCCTCATCTGTCTGTCCCTCATTAGCACCCCTACTTAGTTCTAGTTTGTTCAGATTGTCTCTGTCCGGTATTGTTGATGTTATACATTTAAAAACTGTTTGACCTAATCTTCCTCTTTGTTTATTCCTGAGTTTGGGCGCTAAATAGGAAAAGGATCTGCCGACCACAGTTGATATTCAAGATATTATCAAATTGTCAGAGTTTTGAGCAGTGGAAGTGGAGGACTATAGTGTGATAAGAGCTCGCTCAAGTACTGAGGTGCTAAACCATTCAAGGCTTTATAAGTACCGGTAATTAACAAGATTTTAAAATCTATACAAAGTTTAATAGGGAGCCAGTGCAGTGTTGACAAAACCGGGCTAATATGGTCATACTTCCTGGTTCTAGTAAGAACTCTAGCTGCTGCATTTTGAGCTGGAGTTTGTTTATTAAGCATGCAGAACAACCACCCAATAAAGCATTGCAATAATCTAGCCTTGAGGTCATGAACGCATGAATTAACATTTCTGCATTTGACATTGAGAGCATAGGTCGCAATTTAGATATATTTTTTAGATGGAAAAATGCAGTATTACAACTGCTAGAAACTTGGCTTTCGAAGGAGAGATTGAATGCATCAAATAGCATGCCTAGGTTCCTAACTGATGACAAAGAACTGACATAGCAGCCATCAAGTTTTAGACAGCTTGATGAATTTGAAAAACTAACAGAATGCATAGTCGATATAAAAAACTGGATAATGAGTCATTTTCTTACTTGTTATCCATTTTTTTATATTGACTATGCATTCCGTTACTTTTTCAAATTGGTATGTTTCGTCAGGCCGCAAAGAAATATAGAGATGAGTATCATCAGCATAACAGTGAAAGCTAACATCATGATCCCTGATGATATCTCCAAAGGGTTACATGTAAAGCGTGAAAAGTAGTTGCCCTAGTACTGAGCCTTGAGGTACTCCATACTGCACTTGTAATCAATATGATACCTTTTCATTCACTGCTACGAATTGAGGGCGGTCAGATAAGTACGATTTGAACCTTGCTAATTTACTTCCACTAATGCCAACAAAGTTTTCTAATCTATTCAAAAGAATGTTGTGGTCGATAGTGTCAAACACGGCACTGAGATCCAGTAGCACTATTAGAGAAATAAAACCACGATCAGATGATAAGAGCAGTTCATTTGTAACTCTAATGAGAGCAGTCTCAGTACTATGAAACGGTCTAAATCCTGACTGGAAATCCTCACAGATATCAGTTTTCTTTAAGAAGGAATATAATTGTGAGCATACTATCTTTTCTAGTATCTTTGACAGAAAGAGGAGATTCGTGATCGGTCTGTAATTAACTAGATCTTTGGGGGTCAAGCTGTGGTTTTATAATGAGAGGCTTAAGAACAGCCTGTTTGAAGGTTTTGGGGACATATCCTAATGACAATGACAAATTAATAATAGTCAGAAGAGGATCTATGACTTCTGGAATCACCTCTTTTAGGAGCTTCGATGGAATAGGATCATCTAACATACAGTACATGTTGTTTGTTTATGATGATGTTATTGTTCATGATTTAACAAGTTTATACAATTCTTCCTCTCTTATAGTAGAGAATGAATGGAATTGTTCCTCAGGGGATCTATAGGGCACTATCTGATGCGATGCTGTAGCTGACGGCTGCATGGTTACAATTTTATCTCTAATAGTATCGATCTTGGAATTAAAGTAGTTCATAAAGTCATTACTGCTGTGCTGTTGGGAAATGTCAATGCCTGTTGAAGCTTTATTTTATGTCTGTCTGAACCAAAGAAATAAAAGCAAACTATCTGTACCATATTGAATTGCATAGCATTATTTTATTCCCGTTGCATCGTATTGCATTGAATCACATTGTGTTGAATCAAATTGGAATCGGACCACACTACATTGTAAAATCGTATCGCATTGCATTGGTAGCTGCTTCATTTGTAGCCTGCATTTAATGTATTGTATCGTTGACTATGCATTGAGATGCGTATCACATTGGCCTCAGTTATGGAGATGCACATCACTAGTTCTAGACTAAATGCAATGTTTTTTACTGTTTTCAAAGCTCCCCACGTGTCTTGGTTCCTTTCATTATCTTCTGTCTTTCATTTCTTGGTATTACTTATAGGCCATTTCTGGGGTAACACTTTATTGCGATAGTCCACTTTAGACATTCTCCTAACAGCAAGTAATTTTGTAATTACATGTCAACTAGCAGTCATTAGAGTATTAGTAGATTGTCTGCTTAATAACTTCCAACACTTTATTTTGATGGGTCCACAACATATAACATACTGACTATGAGAAACTTTGCAAGTATATGTCAACTTATTCTACTATCCTAAACCTACCCTAGCAGTCTACCCTGAGAGTGTAACCATTTCTGGACACCTGTAGATGTGAAAAAATATAGTAGTAATGAGCAGATGCTAAACAGTATCAGTTGCGTGAGATATGTAGGGGGTGAAAGTCTAGACTCTATGACTTGTGTGCATCACTAATGAGCTGTTACCCGTCTGTCAGGCCCCCGATCCCTCCTGCAGACCAACACGCAATACAAAGATCACAACACAAGATGGGGCCTTACAAATCTAGTCTAGCCACATTGCACTATAGTCTTTGCTTGTAAGATAATTCCCCATGCATCAATTTCTATGAATAACATTTCATTTATGCGTTACTAGCTGATATAAGATTGCTTTACAAACAGGGTAAAGTAGGGATGGTTGTCAGTTTAAATGATTAGAAATGAACTAGAGGGTTGAAATTAATATTATGCATGAATACCATCTTCCTGAGCTGACAGTAGAAGTTGAAAATCTCTAAGTATGAAAATATAAACGAAATATATATACAATCCTAAAAGAAATAAAGGTTCTTTATTGGCATTGATGGTTCCATGAAGAATCTTGAACATCCATGGAACCTTTCAAATACAGAAAAGGTTTTTTAGATATTTTTTGAATGTTCTTCAAAATGGTTCAAGAACTGTTCACCGAAAGGTTCTTCAGGGAACCAAAAATGGCTCTCATCTCTCAAAATGGCATCACTGCAAAAACACCCTTTTGGAGCCTTTATTTTTAAGAGAGTGTGTATATATACATATATATATATATATATATATATATATATATATATATATATATATATATATATGAGGTAAGAAAACATTTTACATGATAACTGCAGTCATGTCAATGGAAGTTATTTGACAAAATATGTATTGTCTGAATCAGTAGACTTCTGTGTTTAATTGGTAACACTTTAGATTAGGTCCTCAAACTCCTCTCACTGATGCATATTTAAATGTAATTTCATTATTTTCAGACTGCATATTCATACACCCTGCAGAGAGCACCAGACCTCACTGAGCTATTCATCTCCATGGTGACCTGCCCTAAGCGTCAAACCCCGTGGTTAAATTCCGCCAGGTTACTCAAACATGCTGACCATGTGTGGAGCGGGACAAATTAGAAAGTACACAGCTAGTTAATGTTTGTTCACCCCAGTTACTGCTGTTGAGAAAATCTAGCAGGGTCAAAAATCTGGTGTTTGCACAGGATGCTGTTTTGCTCAGTTTACAGCTCACATAGACACAACTAACTGCCAGTGTTGACTCTGAGCAGAGAAAGGAGAGTAACTTTGATTAAGTGTGTAAAGAGAACTGCTATTGTTGACTGTGAAGAGGAATACAGAATTTTAGTTTGTTTTATAATGTTAGTTTTAGATTATTATAATAAAGCATTATTTTCATTTTAACTAACTTTTTATCTTTGATGTGTTAATACAGTAAAACATGACTGTCAGTAAAACAGCAGGGCAACAAGAAACTTCATGTTTCATCAGTGATAATGATAAAGCACTAGTTATGCATTCTGACAGTAAAATGTCTGAAATATGTGTGAATATTATATTACATTATATTATATTTATAATAATATTAAAGGATTTACAGGACACAAACCTATTATAATTTGATTTGTGTTCATGTCAGTTGATGTTAAATGACAAAACCTGGATTTTTATACATATAATAGATAATTAGATATATATGTACAGTAATATGTACACTTCCAATATACCTACCACAAAGGTACTACAGATTCTATTGCTTCTTAATTGTTAGTATGTCTTATAAGTATTTGTTCATTTTTACCTTGTTTGTAAATAATGCATGGTTATGCATTACAAATATTCCTGAAATGTTATCATTATCCAAAGTAAACCTTAAAATTTGTCTTTCTTTTCAGTTGCAGGATGTGTCACCTGTGGCATAATGTAACCAATATTTCAAAACAACAACAAATGCAAAACAACATTTCTTGTGCCTTTCACATGCCTTATTTTGCCTCAATAAACATTGTGGGAACTTCCACGTGATTAGCACAAGAATACAAGAAAAACACTTGGGGTTACATTGGTGAAGAATAATTAGAAATTCAGTACCATAGTGAAAAATAAATATACTAAAATGTATTTGAAATTCATTTATTTCATGCTAAGTATACTACAAATACATGAACATATTTATGTACCTAAAAATACCCTGCAAAAGTGATAAGTTGACTTAACTTAAAACAATTGAGGAGACCTGTTGCCTTAAAAAAGAAATTGAAGTTAAGTCAACTAATCACTTTTTAAAGTCTTCTAAATTAGAACCACTACTTTTGTGCTTAATGCACTTTAATTGTGCAGAAGAAGTTCTGAAGTCCAACTAAAGATATACTGAAGTATATTTGATTGTGCTAAGGTGGAACTATTGCAAGTACTTCAGGTACACTTTAAATATCTTCCAATTAGAGACCGATATTATTCAAAGATCATACAATCCTAATCAACAGTGACATTAAAACACATTTTAGGCTTAATATTAAGAAATGTGCATTGTGCACAAGTAGTACTCCAAATAAAGTTTAATCATATTTTTACAATTTTTAATGTCACGAGTAATATGTCAGTAAATATGTTAATAGATTTGAACTATATTAACTTAGTATGAAATAAATGTACGTATTTTAAATATACTACATTTTTACTAGGGCACAAAAAAAACAACAACTTTTAAATAAAAAATATTTATTAACCTTTTTTAAGAATTTGTGCACTTTTTTGAAAGCTTCATGTTTCCGTTTTAAACCCACAAGACTGTAAAAAAGTGGGACGTGTCCAAATTATTTTATGCGGTAATCGAGAGTAAGTCACATATGCATTTGATAGAGATTAACCTATATTAAGCTCTGAACATTCCATTAACACATGCTCTTCCATCGGTATGCATGGAATCTTGGGAACAGAGGCAAATATGAAGCCCATGGACACATGAGAAAACTATTCTGACAGTGTTCAGTGCATGGCACACTAGAGAGTGTCTGCACATCCAGCAGCCGTTGCTGCTTTCCTTTAAGCTCCTTTCCGTTCGACCTCAAGAGTGACTGCATTTTACCACCCTGCAACCACAACAAAGAGGGATCCCCCACAATTCCCTGCGTCACTAGCAGGAGCGGTCTGAGAAGGAATGTAGTGATGTCCCAATGTTCTGACATCCTCATTGTTCTGCACCCCCACCCCCATCACTTGTAAACCAGAGCTGAGCTTTTGTGCTTCAGGAGCTGTATATTTACAGCGATCCACGCTTCACAAAAGAGCCCGAACTCTGTCACAACACTGGCCGATCAGGAAGCTCTCACTGAGATTAAACTCAGCACTTTACCAAGCCACTGATGCAAGGAAAATGTCTTTTCCCTGGGCTTAAATCATAGTCTGCATGCTTTACGGATGTGTCTGCCTACACCAGCAGGAAACATGCACGTGCTAGTCATTATATTGGTGTCATTTTCTACTGTATGTGGCTAATTCCATCTGGATGTTATGCAGATTCAGTCTTTGCTGATTTCAAGCTTTTGTTGGAACTGTGAACTGCCTAGATTTGGTTGTTTCTGCATCAGCATGAGTGTATTTTGTCACGTGTTTAACTGTCTGGTTTGTGACTGTACTGATTGTAAGGAAAGTGTTTTGTTACCAAGATGCATTCAATCGCCAGGCTTCAGACAAGCCTTTTCAACTATCTTTCAACTAACCATAGGCTTGATCTTTTAGACTTCAATCATAGACAAAAAAAAACAAACTCTCATGCCTCTCACACTTTTGTCTCACATTCAGTTGTGTAATTTCTCCATAACAAAAATATGGCAGCTATACAGTTCTGAATAGAAATAACCATTTTTACAGGAATTATTTTGAGAATTATTGGGGTTACACTTTTTTTTCAAGGTGTCCTTGTTACAGTGTAAATATACATTTAGGTACTGAGAAATATTAATTAACTACATGTGCTTACTATATGGTTACGGTTACAATTAGGATTTGGTTTAGGGTTACTTGCATGTGATTATGCATAATTCATTGTTATTATAATAGTAAGCACATGCAACGTGTAACAATGACACGTTAAAATAAAGTGTTACCTTACACTGATTTAATTTCTCTCTGCTTTGTAAATTAATGTAGTTCGTTTGATTAACTGAGAAACACTTGTGTTGAGAGTCAAAAGATCACTTTAAAGTTATAATAATATCAAATATAAAAGTCTGTCATTATTTGCTCACCTTCATGTTGCTCCAAACCTGTATGACTTTCTTTATTCTGTGGAACACAACAGACATGGTTTGGACCCCAGTGACTTTCATTGTATGGACAAAAACAAATTGTCATAATTCAAGTGTTTTTAGTGATGTTAATAAATCTTTATTTGTTCGGTTGGACTGGTTAAGTGGTGAGCACACAGATACAGTGAAAATATAGCCTGCATGATCCATAGAAGAAGAATGCGGGTGTTGAATGATGCTGTTGCTGACTTTCCTTTTGTCTCCTCACAGTCAGATAGTAGCACGTCCTCAAATATTTCCCAAAATAAACTGTCAGCACAATTCAGACATGACATAAAGCAGATTAACGAGCAACTGATATAGGGTTTTCATTGGATGAAATTGATATGCATAACAAGATAGAGAGCAGTGTGACTGGTTTATGATATATTTAACCATAGATGAGATGTAGAAAAATACTGAAATTAAATTAAATTTTTTAGATTAGATTTACAGAAGAATTTCATTTTTAACTTCTTTTTTATTTATTTATTTTACAAAATATTTATTCTGTTTAATATTGAAATATTTGAAAACAGAAAATGTGCAATAGTTTTTAGTAAACCTAAATGACACAATGAAGAATTAACACTTCTTTTAATCAGCGATAGTTACTAATACCAAGAGTTTCTAAATATCAGACAGTAAACTGGCCTGGTTTGTGTGAATTTATCAATCTATTACCAGGAGGAGCTTTTCTGGTGTGCCCACGAGCACCTATAGTTTTACATACACTTTTAAAACCAGCAGGTAAGCACCATGACAGTGTTAAAGAGTGTCTTTACTGAAGTTAAACCGGAGTGGAGGTGTCTGGTGACAGCTTTTGTTATTCTGTCAGAGGATTCTCTGTTTCCTCACCCTGATCTGATACATATGGAAATGACTCAAGACTGTGTGCATCACAATGATGAAATTAATCTGTATGGTGACCGCATACCGCATGATCCTTATGGAGATGAAACCCTAATTTCCTCATCCTCATTTCTTATTACCATAAAAGACTAGTCTAAGTGAATGAGGGAAAGCGCAAGAGAGTGCTCTAAAAGCTCTTTAGCCATGTAACCCATAACATCTAAAAGCATTAAAAGAGGAATATGTTAGTTTTTTCTGATGGATTGGCATTACAGAAACATTATTAAATCTATTGGCACTATTGGCATTTGATTACTTCAGCTGTTCCTCAGTGTGACAGTGTGTTATTTCTATATACACGCATCTCACAGACACTGTGCTGATTCTGAGAGTTTTGGCTCAGAAACCCCCAAAGTGAGTGTTTAACTGTCAACAGCTGACACCTGCTAGATGACAGGTGTATTTGTGGGGGGTTTTAAAGACAGCAGTGACTGATGTACACACTGATGTACCGTTCATCAGTTTGTACTGAGATAGATATCTATACCTGCCTATACCAAATACATTTACATATTTATGTATAATAAAACTACCCTACAATTGTACTTTTAGTATACTAAACAGATATACATAAAGGCCCGGTTTCACAGACAGGGCCCAGACTAAGCCAGGATTAGGCCATAGTTCAATTAGGACATTTAAGTATTTTTTATTAACATGCCTTAGAAAAAAAACCTTACTGGTGTGCATCTTGAGACAAAACAAAGGCACTGATATGGTTTTAAGATCAGTCAGTGCAAGTTAATTTCAGTTGAAACAGCTCAGAATTACATTTTAGTCTGGGACTAGTCTTAAGACATTAAGTCCTTGTCTGTGTAACCGGGGGTTAAGTCTGTTAAATCTGTTATTGGTTTTGGAACAACCAATTTTGTACTTAATGCACTTTAATTTTGCAGAAGTAGTGCTGAAGTCCAATTAAAGATATGCTGAAGTATACTGTATTTGATTACTAAAGTGGAACTACTGCAAGTATACTACAGGTACACTTTAAATATCTTACATTTGAAGACTGATATTATTTAAAGATCATACAATCCTCATCAACAGTGACATTAGGCTCACATTTTAGGCTTAATATTAAGAAATGTGCATTGTGCACAAGTAGTACACCAAATGAAGTTTAATTATAATTGTTATATCAGTAAGTGTGTGAGTGATGTCAGTATGTGATATAAAATATGTACTATAATCAGTATGAAATAACTGTATTTTAAATATATTACTTTCTTACTAGGGTGTTTATAGTTAAACTGTTTGACATTAAACTTCAAATTTCAATTTTAAAAATCACACAAGATTTATACCTTTGTCCCCAATGGTCTCACACAGCATTGGTTAACAAACCAACTATTGTGTGTCTTTAATAATTATCTCCATGTTAAAGTTTAAGGTTTAGTTAATGTAGATCACCATAAATAATGTCTAATCCTCTTTTGAAAGACTTAATTAATGATTATGGACATTTTGTGTTCACATGTACCAACAGTTCTTGTGCATCAAGCATTATTTGATGCTATCAAGAAAGATATATAGAAAACAAACCTTCTGATTATCAATCAGTTCATGACTGAATATTTCTTGTATAGAGCTGTTTCTCTGTGATCTGTTGTGAATGCACCGTGCTTGCTGTACCAAGTTCATAATGCACAATGCATTGATGATCGTGTCACATCTACAGGCAGGGTCAAATTCTCTGCATAGGTCACACTGGTGGTCTCCAGTCTTTTGTCATGTTGAGAGACTGTAAGTGGCCATGCAGTGAATCAGCAGTGCTCACACAACAGTGTCATTCACATTCTTCCTGCTTCCTGAGCTCTCAGACCAGAGTGTGGGCTGATGAGTTGCCCTGCCGCTCAAGACTTAGATGACTCTGCTATGACTTTCATCTGCATGACCTTCTCTTTTTCTGCTGTGAGATTCATGATGCATTAGATCATTTGGCATTCCTTTAAGCAGTGTGTTTCAGACAGATACGGGCTGGCAGCAAATTGTTTTTCCACTTTAAGGTTGTGCCAAGGCACAAAAATGTCACGATCTGAGAACAGGAAGGATACAAAATCCTTCCACCCTTAAAAGAATAGATCATAATTCACACCCTTTCTGTACTGTCAGTTTCGGCTTTGATAATTATTTTACAAATGGCTAATAAATGGTTCTGATATTTACAATCGATATTTCTGCGCCTCAGAGAGTTTTTTTTTTTTTTTGCTATATTTTAGCAAAAGGGTGAATGCAAAGAGGATCACACAGGCAACACTTCAACTCTTCCATCATCCAGCAAACCTCATGTCTTAACCGCAGGAGGATCCTAACATATTGATCAGCAGAGGTGAAACCATTGTTTTTCTGCCATGGATGACGGTTATTAATTTTCGGAAAGAGACCATTTACGCTAATACTCTTTGTGGTAAAATGATGATGATGATGCACTTTATGCACCAGCCCAGATGAGAACTGATGACTGCATACAGTGTGTGTGTGTGTGTGTGTGTGTGTGTGAGAGAGAGAGAGAGAGAGAGAGAGAGAGAGTGCGTGATCTCATGTTGTTTCATTTCCAGGAAGAGTTTTTCCAAAGAAAAATATTCTAATCTGCACGGGCTAAGTGCAGCATCACAGACTAATGGGATTTTAGTGGTGGACAAGCAAATACACTGAAACAATAATTAAGTCAGTATGTACTCCCTGCCAATATGTTTACAGATATAAAGCAAACTTGGGGGTTTAAATGGCATTTACATACTGCATCCGTAATGGTCTGCCTCAATACCATAAAAACAGTAATATTGTGAAATATTATTACAATTTAAAACAACTTTCTATGTGAATATGTTAAAATGTAATTTATTGCTGTGATCAAAGCTGAATTTTCAGCATCATTACTCCAGTCTTCAAATCAGAAATCATTCTAATATGCTGATTTGCTGTTCAAGAAACATTTCTGATTATTATCAATGTTGAAAACAGTTGTGGTGCTTAATTTTTTTTGTGAGAATCATGTATATTAGTTTTTCAGGATCATTTAAAGAACACAAAGTTAATAAAAACGCATTTATTTGAAAAATAATATTTTATTTAAAAATCTTTACTGTCATTTTAATGTATCCCTGCTCAATAAAAATATCAATTACTTTTAAAAAAAATGTACCTGTTGTGTATATGCACATTTTTTAAGTATTAGGTTAATTATAATATGTTAATTATTTCTCCAATATTTTATTGCAAGTGAATATATAATTAAAGTTGCATTTTGCGTTCCTTTAAGAAAACAAACATGTATTTTTGAACTGTCCAGTGTATGTCACTAATGTCACAGCTCTTGACCATCAGCTGTGTGCTGGTTTATCAGGATCACACTTCATCCACTGACTGTCCATATGAACAGCATGGGATCAATGCTTCTCTTGGCCTGACTCTAGCGCATCTTAGATTTCAGTCATATCAGTGACCACTGTTTCCTTAAATTTAAACATCATTCAGATGTGGTACACTAACAGCCTGCTTCAGTGAACAACTCAAAGCAACAAACCGAGAATGCTCTCATTAGCCTATCGATGCATGCACACCATGCAGTCGCGTAGTAAACAGATTCATTGGTTTTAATTGATTACGTTTTAAGGTTGTTGCATCGCTGTCAGAGAGTACTCCTTTTTCTCCAGCAACTTTATTTCCATTAGATGACTTAAACAGATTTTACTTAACAGATTAAAGAAAGATGGTTGTGTAACGTAGCCTATGCACAGTAAGGCCTACCTACAAATCTTTTTGTTGAAGTTTTTTATTATTTCATAAGTAAATTATAATCTTCTTTTATTTTGTTTAAAGACCAATCAAAATCTTAAACTTTGTAGCATTCAGAAGTGCAGATTTTACAGATTTAAAGGGGTCATCGGATGCCCATTTTCCACAAGTTGATATGTAATTATATATAATTAATATTCTATAACATACTTTGGTTAAAATTTCTCAATGGTAGTGTGAAAAAAACTTATTTTCCCTGTCAAAATCAGCTTTTCAGCAAGCCGTTTTTTAGTCCATGTTGCTTTAAATGCTCATGACTGCTGACCCCGCCCCTCTCTTCTGTGGAGTGATGAGCAGACTTTAAACTTCAGCTGCGAAACTGGCTAACTAGCACATTATTAGGAAAGGCGATTTGCAAAGATTCATAAAAAACCCTTATACCCACTTCTTCTGTAGATGAACATAGATGCATTTAGGCAGTTCGGGGATCAGCGCATTCACTATATTCAAAGTGAAAGTAATGTTAATCCTCTGCATCTTCAGCAGCTCAGATGTTGGGAGTAACTGATGACTGCAATATTCATTATTACATCCAACAACAGAAAGCCTCAATTGCTTAATAGGAGACATCTTGTCTTCCCCTGCACCGGAGTCGACACAATGGCGGACGGATGACAGCTCACTCAGGGCGGGTCTAAGGTAAGACGACCTTGTCAATCAACTATTGTGGGAGGGGCCTGTACAGAACTACGTCATTCTGACAGGGCTCTCAGAACAGCCTGATTTGAGAAAGTGGATTTTAAAATAGCGATAAAAAAAAAAACACTGCGTGGATTTTTATCATTATAGGATGGATGTTCCACACTTCCAACATACATTTATGTTCAAATAACTTGCAAAGTGAATTTTGCATCCGATGACCCCTTTAAGTCATGAAAAACTAGAACGATACTGATGATTTTGCTGTATGCCAATATAGTAAACTGGCCCTCTCCCAAATGGTAGCTTTAGGCCTTGTAATCCTCTTCCAAGTGGCTTAATGGCAAATAGGCCCCATCCCAAATGGCACCCTAAGCCTTTTCGATCTTCCTCCAACTTTAAGCTTTAGTGATGTAATGCCGCTTTGACTATCAATTAGAGATGCTGCTTCAGTTTGGGTTTGAGTGAACTGCACATTGAGGGCACAATAGCACCCTTCTAAAAACTAAAATGACAAATGGGACACCCTACAACCTAGAGAACTTCTTCACACACAAGTGACCAATGCAAGTCTGCAAGGCCACAAGTGGAAATTGGAAAAGGGTCACTCAAGATCTATAGGAGACGGCTGCATATAAGGTTTAGACTAGTCCTACAAGTTAATCATCTATTTTTTTAAAGACAGGCCATATATTTTAATTTGATTATATAAAAACATATATTAGTATAAGTTGAACCCCTTGCCTTAATAACTGTTAGTTGGTCAGACTAGTTTTTAAGACACTGTCTTCTTAACATAGAGGCTTATGCAACTGGCCTCAGGTATTCCAGAGACCATATTATACACATTTTCTAAATGTTATGCATGCATTACTATATTTTTAATTTCATAATGTAATTTTGTAATTCAATTATCTTAAGATGTAATTAGGTTAAGTTTTCGAGATCATGAATACCCAGTATGTGTAAGTGCACACATTTCTCTTAAGAATATTATATTGACAATAAATTCAAGCACCTTGAGGACACAGTGTTCATAAATCACAGCCGTGTGTGGATGGGGTGAGACCGGGTGAGACTCATACATCTCTCAATAGTGACGTATAGCGCTGAGGGGACAGGAGCTAGAGAGGAGGGGCGACGGGTCTCTCTCTCTCTCTCTCTCTCTCTCTCTTATTGAGCGCAGTGCAGTGCGGATTACAGCTTCTGTGGTCTCAGTGCAGCGGGAACTACCTCAAAACAAGGGCTATATTCATACAACTACATTAATTACAGGCAATGGGGCTCTTTGAGGAGGGGCTCTCTCTGAACCTGTGCATTTTCTCGTTGCTCTTATGGACTTTTACAAGTGCATTTAACCTGGACGCGCAAAACGTCCTTAGGAAGAATGGTCAACCAGGCAGCCTCTTTGGATTCTCTCTCGCCTTGCACCGGCAGCTCCAGCCTTATGATAAAAGAATGTGAGTAGAATCCGATTTTGTATATCGTTTCTGTTAATCGAGATCATTGACTGATCTGGAGCCTGATCAGATGCGCGCTTTTAGGCGCTCCAGACCCCCTTCATCTTCCGTTCATCCTGCACCTGTGCCCCGTTCATTTTAAAACAGTTGTGTTACTTCTGTCTCCTCTATAGGACCAAGACACGATGCGTTTAATAGTCTAATAGTTCGTAAAGAAATAAACTCTTTCTGAATGGTGAAATGTTAGTGGTTGTATGTCGGAATGGTGATTTGTGCATCAATCGTCCAGCTCTGCTGCGGCATGTGGGGGAAGGCATGCTGCTACTTACAGACAACTTAACAATACCCAACGTGATGCGACAAGTCACCAGTGGACAATGGCTTTTCACACTGAAAGAATTCAAAGAGTAATATCACAAAGTCTGATCTTAAAAGTAAATGTTCTTCATGGTTGTTTCCAGCATTTTAAATTAAGCAACGAATCTACATTATACATTTTTTTGGCTGAATATGGCTTTTGAGTTGATTATATGGTTATTTGCAGATTTAAAAAGTAGTAAAAAGTTACAAACACCTATTTTGAAAATTGTAGTTGGTGCTTTTTTGTGTAAACCACATCCAGTGGTGCCATAGAAGAACCATTTTAGGTTCCTCAAAGAACGTTTCCGTGATCAGTTCGTAAAAGAACCAGTTTTTTCCTTAGTATGAAGACATTTTAGTAATTTGAAGAACATTTTTCCACTCTAAAGAACCTTTTGTGGAATGGAAAGATTCAACGGATGTAAGGTTCCTCATGGAATCATTGATGCCACTAAAGAATCATTATTTTTAATAATGTATCTGCCAGAAGTCGTTTATAATAGTGATTTATTATGCATATACAAGCTTGTCTTTTAACTTTTGTTTGGTTTTTAATAGTCAGGTTGGTCATTTCAGCTCAGTTCTTTAAACCTTTCTCTCAGATCTCTTCTCCTTCTGGTTCAGTTAAGGTTTCGATGCTATAAGGCTGTAAAACATCTGTCTTGTTGGGGCACTAAAAGAATAACTCAGGGCTCCTTTTTGGATAAGTTTGAAATGTAAAGACAAGTCAACACTCAGTTTGAAGATCTTTTATGGCAACTTAGTGGCTATTTCATATGAATTTCATAACAATCTCTCTTTTATTTTTTTTATTTTTTTGCTTACGCCCCACTGATGGTTTTTGAGTGAACTTTCATTCTTATTTATTTATTTATTTATTTTTGTGTATTTCTGTACAAATCACATTGTACAAATTCATACAAAATGGCCACCTTGTAAAATAGTTGTTTACTTTGATCCATTCAACATCAAATAACAACCTCCTTAACTGTGACCAAGTCCAGTAATACATTATAAAACTTAAGATGGAAGAAGTCACATGCTACTTGCAGAGGCCATTTCTCTGCACGGCTGAAAAGATTTGAGATTTGCAATTAACGAAAAGGCTGAATGATTTACTTAGAGTCAGAGTGTGAGGGGGGTCACTCAGGCATTTCTGTATGTGTCTGTTTGTTCATTTGTGAGTGTGTTTAAACAGTTGTGTGAAATGAACAAGTGTGAGTTTTCTTCTGTGTGTGGTGAAAGACACCTGTTTACAGCATCTATGGTGCCATGAAAATGTCTAGCACCTGTGACCAGGCTTGTCTTTCTGTCTGTTTGCCTTCCTATTGATGTGTATGTCTAGGCCTTTTCATATTTATTTCCCGTCTCATGTGGATTTAGTTGATTGTGTGAATAATAATGTAAATCAGTATCTGCTGGGGCTCAGTCTTTGGGTGTTTGCCAGGCTGCTGCTACCAGCTCAATGGTTCACACAGGTCGTTTACAGGGTGAAAGCAGTATCTGATACACTTCATACACTGTTCTTCTCAAATCACTACACATGAATACCCATGTGAGACTGAGAGTGTCGTTAGACTGTAAGAAGTAGTCAGCTGTAGCAATGTTTTGCATTTCTGTTTGTGTATTCACACATGTGCATCTCTTCTTAAATGTGGAGACCTAATATTTCACCTAAATGGTTGTAGATGAATAAATTGTGGGTTACTTTTGACCTGAGCTGAGAGTTTTCTTTTGGCTTTTGTAGTTTAATGTTTTGATCAACACATCGGATGCTTGGGACTCTTCAGCAGTTTGCTGATATTTTCTCTGTTTACCCCGAAAGAGGATCAGTTCTGTGGGTATAAGGTTAGGTACATAGAGGAGTCTAACGAGGAAAGGAAATGAGGAGATATGTTTCAGACAGTCTCATTGCTTCAGTTACGAAAATCCCACTATTATTATGACAACTTTTTTTGCAATATACAACAATTTGAGCTGTGCCTCATTCTGTAAAGCATTCTCATAAGTGTGTGAACAGAGCTCAACTCTGGTGGTACGAGCGCAGTGGGCTCTGGGTGTTGAAAGCCCATTTGTGCTGCATGACTGCATTTCCCTTAGTCAGTGCTGAAGCAGTTTTCACATTGAGATCTGCCTTAAAAGTTACACTTATTTAATAGCAAAATGATTTTGACACGATGACTGGATGTGTGAAGAAAAAAATGCAGACTACAAGTAAACTTGTTAAAGCACTTGTTTAAGTACGAGAAGATGCTTTTAGTATTCTCTTTAGTGCCACACAAAAGGTCTTCCTTCCTGTCATTCATACAGCTTCCTGTGGTGTGAAAACAACCAGTGCTCATCTATTCTAATAATTTATTTAAAGGAAGCCAATTTCTAAAACAGAACTAATGAAAAAAAAAACATCTCTGATGCTGTGAGTATCCAGAGCAGTGGATGAACAGGTTGGCATTTGTTTACACTGGAACAGGAGAATCAGGGAATATGTACACCAGGCCATCTGTGCTCATGTAACTTGAGAGATAGATCACTAGAGGCCCCTTTTCTTTCTTTTCTTTTTGTGAGAATGATGGCTCCTGGTTGTGTGAATGTGTTGGTCTCCTCAGGTGTGTGTAGATTTGTAGCCCAAGAGATTTTAGTGATTTTTATTTTTGCAACAGTAACAGCTTTTTATTTGTGGTTGCAACAAAATGAAAATTTTGAGCTAAAACTGAAGAGGGTTCAACAAGGCTATGACCTTAAAATAGCAGATTTTTTCATAATTCAAACACATACAGTATGTAGCTTAAAATGACGGGATGCTAATTAGACTCTCGATGAAAGACAAGTGCATCTATGCAAGATGGGGAAATGTACTGAACATATAAAATTAGGAAAACCAAATGTAGACTGAACCTTTAAACATGTTTGAATTTTGATTTACAAAACACGAGAAGATTTCTCCACTTAGATCACACATCAGAGCTGCAAGTGTCTCATCAACGACAAACATGTGCAAGATAGGTGTGAATCAGACAAGATATCACAGTCATGATATTGCATTAAATATCATGCATTCAAAAATAGCATATATATATATATATATATATATATATATATATATATATGAAACGATTTTAAGGTAAATTTCTCCAAGTGTCTTGAGAGATGTTACCATTTGAGAAATGTTTTATCTGTCTCCATCATTTTTCTGCGTCTTCATGTAATCCCAGATGGACTTGATGATCATGAGATCATATCTCTGTGGACCGTACCATGGTGTCGACTGCATATAAAAATCACACTAAATTATTACAATTAAAACATTTACATTTATATTTAGTAATTTAGCAGACGCTTTTATCCAAAGCAACTTGAGGACAATGGAAGCCATCAAAATCAACAAAAGAGTAATGTGCAAGTACTAACACATGTAACTCAGTGATGTAAACTGAGGTTTCCTACTGGCAGACTAAAGCAAAGGATAAATGTTTTAATTCTTTGGAAAACAAATTTGGTTCTAGGTTATATATAGTATATAATGTATTGTAGACAAATGATTTCACTATTCAATTAAGGGCTGCACGATTAAGGAAAAAATCTAATTGCGATTAAAATTGTGATTGTGACTTAAATGCGATTAAAAAAAAATCCAGGTGTGCTGTAATTGTTTGTAGGTCTGTACAATGAAAGAACACAGTACTTCACTCTGAAACACCCAGTGCATATAATTATTTAATGAAATCACAGCCTTTGTGATGTTGTAATTGCACTGATTTCATTGTTTGTTTGTTTTTTCGATTTGCTGCACAGCCCTAGTTAGTTGTTGCCTAGCCAATTAATTGACTATAGTTGTCATGATCTCCAACTGGAGTGCCCATGAGCTCCTCTAGTGGACACCCCATCCCATACCTTTGCCACTCATTCCGGACCTGATTACCCACACCTGTTTCCAATCAGGAGGACCTTCCCTTGCCTTGCCTGCATTGCCTTTAAGGTTTGTTTTTTTTTTAAATCTTGGACTGTTTACCTGGTTTTTATGATCGTTTTGCTGCCTGTCCTGACCCATGCCTGTTTACGGATTACTCTTTTGTCTTTGCCTGGATATTACTGCTTGCTGATACTGGACCCTGCCTGTCTGACCACGTTTACCAATACAGCCCACATTTGGATCGTCAAGCTTGGCATCCTTTAACATTACAATAATGACCCATCCCTACCTGAAACAAATACATCAAACCCCAAATATGAACGCAAACACCCCAACAAAACTCAACATAATAAAACACACACACGTAACATCTCACAAGACAGTCCAATTTAACTAACCACACCCATCACAACCCAACATTACAGCACAAAACTAAATACAAGAAGCCTGGCACAATCAAGCTTTATCAGTGTAGATCATCTCAGACAACTGCAGCGATTGCACTGCTGGATCATTTTGAAAAAGACAAATTTGTAAAACAGTTGCGCAGCTTGTGATTATGAATTCTCTATGAGCAGTGTTTGGGACACACAGCAGCTGCTGCAGCTTTGGCACGGATGCTTTTGGACTGTGTAACACTTTGAGAATTAGTGAAAGGTTATGGCTGTGGTATATTTTCTAATGGAAAGATGGAAAGGTCTGCATGACTAAAGTGATGAGCAGAAACAGCTGAGTCTGGGCATTTCTCCCCTTCATTGATGATGCAGCGATCTGAAACAGGTATTAGCTGAATCACTGGATAAGGGTGGGCGGGATGAATATATTTACAGTGAGACTGTAGAAATGTGACAGCTGGTAGAGATTCTACAGCAGTATATCCATGACACGGTTCTAAAAAATGATTTGATTTAAATTTTTTCAGTTGAGTCATTTCAATCTGTTTTTACACTGATGTCAAAACTGACTCATTTGTTATGCATAATCTTTTGTATATGCATCCATGAAGTTAAAAAACAAATGAGATCTGTGATATAAACCAAAAATTATTCAGACACCAGATATAATTTTTGATATTTTTTTTACTAGGTGCAGAACAGTATAGTTAATTTATGTAAGTGAGGATAGCAAACTGTGTGATAAGTAAACTGTGAAATATTATACCCAAAAAGTCTTCATAAAGAGAACTACCAGTAAAACTGATCAAAATTATTCAGACACTTTGACCTGACCATGTTTTGCTTAAGTGTTTTTTCTTTAATTGCTAATGTGAACCTTTTATTCCACAGACTGAACAAAATTAAGCATTGCTTGGTAATTGGTTGACCTAAATTGGTATCTAATTGTGTACTTAAATTTAACAGCTGACAGCTATTCAACCGAATTCATTACATTCTATCAAAGTTATCTGACATTATCAAGATGAATTTGTTCTGACACAGTTTAACTCTTGAGTTCTTGACATATCTTATTACCATTTATTACGATGTTGAAGGTGTCTGAATGAATGTAGTTTTGACTGTATATATATATATATATATATATATATATATATATATATATATATATAGGGAAGAATGTCCATTTTATAATATATAATATTACTGTGGTGTATATTATATATATCCATCTGTACACTCTCCATCTGTACACTGTACAGTGTGTAAGCGACAGATTGCAGCCAGCTGCAACCAGCTGTGGGTATAAAGAATAAAACGCACACTGGCCACTGTCGGTTTACTCCTGTTAATTATAACTGCAGCAGTTTGTATGTTAACTCAAACACAAAGACAGAAGTTAAGTCAAATTACATCTTCTGAAAATAAAATAAAACAATAAAGAACTTTAAAAAAGAATAAAGTAAAATAAAATATGAAGAAAGAAGAATGCTTATGTATTGTAAATTATATTATTGCCTAGTTTAACAACTGCATGAATTTAAAATGCAGATTTGGAATTAGTATTTATGTTTTCTATACAAATAAACCTGTTTATATGATGGAGTAAAGAAAATCATAGATATGCATTTTGGACATTCAAAGAAAGCCATCGAAAAGTCATTGTTTGTTATGGAATGTCTCTCAATCAGACTATAAACTTGGTGACCCTCATTAAATAAACCCTCTTACTGTCAGCAATGACATGCTTAGACTAATCAAACTCAAATTTTTCTCAGAACAATGAATTGCCTTTCATGCCTGAAAATAAGACAGGGCAACATTCTGTGGCTTTTTAAGTTAAATGTTCTCTGTTCTCCCATCATTTCTCTAATGAGATCTTTTGTGCTTCCTTATGTTGGTTGGAAACAGGGAGTGTCAGGTTGACTGGCCACATTCTCCACATTCATCTTTAATGATTTGTCTCAGTCATTAGTCGTTCAGTCCAATAATCACCCAAGGCCAGTCTCCTCTTCCCTCTCTGTGATTTTGAAGACTAAGAGACAGATACCACAGATAATGACAATTGCAAAACAATAGCATGCTGACATCATTAACTCCCTCAGCCATGCATAAACACAACAAAGGAACGAGCCTACAAAATCCAAAGAAAGAACCTTTTACCATGGTTACTGCAGTTTCCGAAAATAAATTTCCAGAATAACTACAGTTATTTATTGTTTTTTTACTCCTGTAAAACCATAATTGACAAACATGCATGTTAAAGTTAAAATAGTGTATAGGACAACCTGCATCAACTTCATGGATGCACATGAATGAAGGCCACAACACTCAAGTCCACATTAAGTGTGCCATTTGTGCCATTTTTTTTCAGTCATTTCTTTTTTACGTGATGGTGGGCAGTGTTGGGGAAAGTTACTTTTAAAAGTACTGCATTAAAATATTGCACTCCCTAAAAAGTAACTAATCATGTTACTTAGTTAGAAAGTAATGTGTTACGTTACTTTCATGTTACTTTTTGGCAAATGTAAAAAGCCTTTTAACACCAAAACTGAATTGAAGAAGCCACAGGATGACGGAAATGTAAAATCAAATGTTTATCTTAGAGGGGACAAGGGTTACTTTTATTTGAAAAGGTAAGATGTTTTCTTGTAAATTAAAAAGTAATTTGTTACTGTACTAGTTACTTGAAAAAGAAATCTGATTATGTAACTCGCGTAATTTGTAATGCGTTACTCCCAACACCGATGGTGGATAAAACCACAGTTCTATTGTGGTAAATTTTAAACGATGTTAAGTTTTCATGTCAAGTTTTTAATTTTAATTCTCATCGGTGGTTTTGGACATTCATAATAGAAAAATATGAGTGACAATAATGCCTATTATCCTGTGATTACAATTAAACATTTAATTTGTCGGTATGGTCGAGTGTCCCAGTATATAAGCCACTGGTGGTCTCCTGTGTTCCCACAGCCGGCCTGCATGTTGATCTGAATAGACTCACCATGGAAAGTAGATTAAGGGGCACTGGGTGAACAGATGAAATGCTGATGAAACCTCTCAACACCATAATGGCTGGCCTGTTTCCCATCGAGAGAGCATAGTGTTGAGAACTAAAACTCCAGCGCTGGCATGTCATTCCTAGTGTTGTCCATCAGATATGTGTTGAATTTCCCAACCATGATTGAGGGGTGCTGTGGTCCTGGAGCATTCCAAACATTACTTATCGTAGTATGGCTTACAAGTAAGCTCTATTAGCCTAAGCTAATGAACTAATTTATTTATTCGGTTACACTTTATTTCGATAGTCCACTTTAGACATGCTACTAACTATAAGTAACTTTGTAACTACATGTCAACTACATGTCAACTAATTCTCATTAAATTGCAACTACATGTCTACTAACTCTCAGAGTAGACTGTTAGGGTAGGTTTAGGGTTAGTAGAAGAAGTTGACGTATACTTGCAAAGTTTCTGATAGTTAGTATATTGTATGTTGTGAACCCATCAAAATAAAGTGTTTGAAGTTATTAAACAGATAGTCTACTAATACTCTAATGACTGCTAGTTGACATGTAGTTGCAAAGTTACTTACTGTTAGTAGAATGTCTAAAGTGGACTATCGAAATAAAGTGTTACCATTTATTCAATATTTTATGTTCATTTATGCAACATAGCCTCAATGGAAAATGTGCCTCTACCTAATTTGTTTTTACAAAACTCCCAAAAATGTACCTGTACATACAAATCACTGCAGTTTCCAGTTGAAATGAACACTAGTGGCAGTAAAACACATAAAAAGTTTTATTCCTTTTGACACAAATAATAATAATAATAATAATAATAATAAATATAGCTGGTAGGTAGGTAGAACAACTGCAGAAATGAGTAATTGAAGCCATTTTAAGATTATTGCAGTCCAAATGAGTGAAAAATCATTTAAAACTAGAAGTAATAGGATTGATTGACTTTTAACTTTTGACCAACAGGTGGCACCATTATCAAATCGATGTGGTGTGTTCTGTGTGAGGTGACAATGGCACACACAAAGTTTGGTGTCAATATGACAAAGCATTGCAGAGATACGGCCTCAAATGTCATTTTGGCATCATGCCTCAAATTCGTTGTTGTGGTATGTGAAAACCGTTTTGTCTATCAACACGAAATCCATGATATGATGATATGATTCGATTTTGGTGAAAATTGGACCAGAGGTCTAGGAGGAGTTCGAAAAAGTAGGTTTTTAAAGAAAATTAAAAGAGCAGAGAGGACGTTTGGCTGACTATGGCAACACTGATATCACTACTCTCAGCATGACCCAAGGAATCTATTAATACAAGTCTCAATAAACAAAGGCTCATTCAGGATCCCCCGGTGCAGAGAGTAGTGACACGCTGGTCCTCCCACTCAGAGGCTATGCTACAGTCGGCTCTTGATGACGTCGACTGGGACATGTTCCGGGTGAGTTCATCTGACGTCAGCGAGTTCAGGGATGTAGCATTAAGCTTTGTAAACACGCTAACCGAGCAAGCTACAGAAACAATAACTATAAGGACATTCTCCAATCAGAAATCGTGGGTGGACAGAACTATCCGTGCTGCGGTTAACACACGCACTGCCGCTTACAATGAGGCTCTTCTGACTGGGAATATGAGCGAGTACAAAGCATCGTGCTATGCTCTCCGACACGCAGTAAGAGCCGCCAAACACAGATACAGAGAGAGAATTGAGTCTCATTTCCAGCTCAATGACTCTCGGCGGATGTGGCAGGGACTGAGGACCATCTGTGCCTTCGGAAACAAATCCTCCGCTGAGGTGAGAGCAGATCCGTTGCTGGCCGACGAGTTAAACATCTTCTACGGCCGCTTCGATTGCAACGGCGGCGGCGCGACTCTGCCATCCAGCGCGTCAGGAAGCAGCAGGCTGAGGAGCAATAATCCTTTAATCACCGTGTCGGAGGATGAGGTTCGGATTGCGCTAAAGATAGTGAACATCAGGAAAGCAGCCGGACCTGATGGGATAACCGGCCGTGTTCTGAGGTCCTGCGCTGATCAGCTCGCTGGTTTATTTACTTCCATCTTTAATGAGTCCCTTTCTACCTCCGTAGTTCCCACCTCATTTAAAAAATCTGTCATTATCCCTGTGCCAAAGAACAATAAACCCTCTTGCCTGAATGACTATCGCCCAGTTGCCCTCACATCTATAGTCATGAAGGTTTTTGAGAGACTTGTAAAGAGCCACATTTGCTCCTCCATCCCTGATACTTTAGACCCTCTTCAGTTTGCCTATCGCCCAAATAGATCTACTGATGATGCCATCTCTCACATCCTCCACTCTTCCCTCACACATGGACAGCAACAATGGGAATTATGTAAGGCTGCTATTCATTGACTATAGCTCAGCTTTCAACACTATAGTCCCCATCAAGCTAGCTTCTAAACTCACAGACCTCGGCCTAAACTCCTCACTCTGTGACTGGATTCAAGACTTCCTCACCGGCAGACCTCAAGTGGTGAAAGTTGGCCAGTTCACTTCAAACTCCATCACTCTGAACATAGGAGCCCCACAGGGCTGTATCCTGAGTCCCCTGCTCTACTCTCTCTACACGCATGACTGCGTGTCCTCTCACAGCTCCACATCTATCATCAAATTCTCTGATGATACTGTGGTTCTGGGCCTCATCTCCAACAATGATGAGACCGCATACTTGGATGAGGTAGAGAGACTCACATCATGGTGCCAGGACAACTGTCTCTCTCTGAATGTGAGCAAAACTAAAGAGATGATCATGGACTTTAGGAAGAGACAGTAGCGGCCTCACCATATCCATAAGCTATTCATAATTTTTTTCTACCTCATATTGCTGCTATTTAAATACCCTGTACAACTTTTTTTGCACATTCTTTTGCACATGCCTCTTATATTTCTATTTAAGTCAACAACATACTGACCTGCACATTTATATTTATATTTTTTATCTTTTATTTTATTTTATTATTTTATTTTTTATTTTTCTTAATATTTGTATACTATATAATTGCACTGTCCTTGGAGCGGACCTGACTTACATTTCACTGCTGGTTATACTCTGTATAATTGTGTAAGTGACGAATAAAAATCTTGAATCTTGAATCATTACGATTCACAGAAATATATTCACAGAAATATATAAGCATTTATTTGAAATTTCATTATGACTTTTGACCACAAGGTGGCACTGTTTCAAAACATTTTGAGTACTTTTAGGTCATGGTCTCCATGGTACATATAAAGTTTCATAATGGTACACCAATGCATTCGTAAAATATAGCATTTTTAATCATAATACCCCATTATAGTCAATGGCAATTTCATGTTTTGTTCAATTATAGCGCCACCAAGAGGCACAATTGTTTATGTGTCCTTAGAGTGTGCCCATACATATGTGTGTAAAATTTGGTGAAAATATCTCATTTTGTTTCGGAGTTATAGACATATTTGTGTGTAAGTAGATGTAAAATGACTGACTCTTTTTTTTGTGCCCCTTACTATCAAAATTTTGGCAATTGGGCATTAGTGTATAGCCGGGACGCTATGTTTTCGAACTTTCCATGGTGGTTTCGTGTCGATTGGAGTAACGGTTTCTAAGATATTGGCAAATGTTTTTTAAGCGCTAAAATGCAACGTAGCACAAACCATAATGCTAAACCTGGCAAGTTTGGAATCGGTGGACTCAGGAGTCTAAAAAGGTGACTCCTGTGAAAATATGTCAACCCCACCCAAAGTTATAAGCATGTGAAAATTGGATTTTACCACTAGGTGGCGCTGCTTCGAAACTTCTCAGGCTCCTTCAGGGCATCGTGCTGATTACCCATACCAAGTTTCGTAACGATACGTTAATGCATTCGTAAAATATAGCATTTAACTCAAAATTCAACATGGCCAATGCCCAAAATGGCTGACATGTTGGAAATTGGATATGGTTGAATTCGGCATGATGCACCAAAAATATGCATTTTTCATATTTCCTGACCACTAGGGGGCACAGCGCCGAAACAGTGCAGGTCGCCTCAGGTCATACTTGTTATAACACACACCAAGTTTCGTGTCAATCCGTCAAACCCTTGCGGAGATATAGCCTCAGATCCATTTTTGCGTGTTTTTCGTCGAATTCGTTCGCTCATTATTCAAGAACTGCTAAGCGAATCAACTTGAATTCCATAAATTTTTGCCACCATGGTCTGTTGATGATCTGAGCCAATTTTGGTGAGAATTGGACGAACCGTCTAGGATGAGTTCGACAAAGTAGGCTTTACGAACAATTGAAGATTGTACAGTAATTACTTTTCAGATGATAATTTACATTTATGCTTTTGGAAATGGATCGTTAAGGTACACACAAACAACAGTATTACTTTAACATGAATAGCTAGTATGACTACCTTGAAACTGATAACAGTGTCTCTTTTGATAATGATAATAGTGCTCTGCTCTAGTCCCAATTCAGTTCTTCGAAATTATCTTCAAATTATCTGTGTAGCTCGCAGCTCTCTCTGCTGGTGAAAATAATCACAAACTCTATAGATTGTGCTTTTTAAAGTGTAGTTGCAGGTTGTTTTGAAGGTGCTGTAAAACAGGACAGCTCCAGTCGGGGACAGGACACCAAAAACCAGGACTCTCCTCAGAAAACAGGGACGTCTGGTCACCCTATTTTGACATGAGCATCAATTAACCAGCTCCATATATATATATATATATATATATATGGCTTTTCTGGTGTAGTAAACTTGTTTGGTAGCTCACCTGGTACAACACTCCACTTGTGATGCAGAGCACTTCATCAAGTCAGGATAAAAGAGCTCATAGACATATGGAAGCAATCTAAAATGGCATGGTTGTTAAGAATGTGTGTTTATTGTATGTTTGTTTTTGTTAATACTATCAGTTAGGTTTATGATATGTTATTTTCAAATGCAAACTATTTAGTGCCACTCGAAGGGCATTTAATTTTTGAACTACCAAGATACAAACAGCAACCAATGTAATAAAATGTTGTTCACTGGACATTTAACTTTGAATGTGTCACCAAACAAGCAAGAGGCAGCAATATCATTTTGCAGAAAGTTTGTATACTGAATCACTAAACGGATTCCTGCCTGGAAAAAAATTGATGCCCACATATTTTTTTTTGCTTGGTTAGTCTTACAATATGTTCCCTTTGTTGACTGTGACTTTGACAGAGCCAAGTTTTTCATGTATTTTTTTCCTATTCACTGAAGTGCCCAGAACAGTTGATTCATAAGGGCTGTCAAATAAGATGAATGTTCTGGAAACATTTCATCAGAATAACAGTTGCTGAGCCAGCTGTTCTGCAAACGCTGTGTGTGAAGTGAAGTTAAGCAAACTGCCACTGTGTGCCTCAGTGCTGAGTTATGTCTAGTAAATAAAAAATAAAAAAAATGAAAATTTATTGAAAAAATCAAACCACTATAGTTGTGGTACTAGGCAGTGAAATTATTTTCCTTCTCTTAGGAAAGGTGTGTCTGGACTGAATTGTGGAAAAAGGGATTGGTTATGCAGCAGATGACTAAACGGTCATAAGTCTGAGGTTTATTTATGTAGTGAGACAATGCAGATTTTTTGGGTAAGTCAGTTATTGATTTCATGTATATTCATTTTTTTCTTCTCTTCAGACTGCACAAACACAATTTATGCTTTGATATGCAGTCATTAAAAATGCAACATCACTTGCGCGACTCGTGAGATATCAGAAACCCATTGCTTCCTTTATCAGCATCTCCTATTAAATTCTTTTCAACTTTGATTAAAAAAACACACATGATTGGGGTTTCCCCCCAAATCTACACCTATGTGTCTTTTGTTCTGGTGTGATGACAGCAGTGTGTATGTAAATAATTGATTTGGTGCAGCTGGCTGATGGGTGTTGGAAACAGGAAGACACCCGCTGATGAAATAATCTGTCAGATCCTCTTCATCAGAAAGCACCAGTCTTATTTATGAAGGACTGATAATTACAGTGTCTCATAATTACAAGGTTTTTCCTGTGTTTTGTCCTCCTAAAATTTATGGCTCTGTTCCAAATAATGCAGTAGCAAATAGTGCTTGTCATGTGCGAGAAACTCAACTAAACAGGTGGTAATACACTTTTCCTTTGACTTCCATTCATGCTAGACCGGAAGCACAAGCTCATGTGAATTGCATTGCGTTCCAAAGTTAAAGTTTGCTGAACTCTGTCCTGCGAATTTCTAACACGTGAAGATATCTGACCAAAAGAAGAAAAAACGCCGTATGACTTCTTAGCCAAATTAAAAGAATGCAAACTTTGCAGTAAAATGGAGTAGATTGCATATTTTTACGTTTTATTATTATTATTATTATGTGTTGAATTATGTTTTTAAAAAGATGCCTCAGAGAATGACATTATATTATAGTCGTTGCTGTATCTGTATAAATTTTGTTTACTCCAAGTTTAGTGTGACTGTGGCTTAATGCCCATAGATTATTTGGGCTATTACAACATCAGATTTCCACTACATGATTATTATGACCAAAAGAATTCATGATAATGATATCATAGAAATTTAAATAATAATAATAATAATAAGTGCAATGCCGCCATCATGTTGGAGGGTCAACCAGATAGTAACTGGCACTGGATTATTTGTGATATTAGAATATCTGTAGTATCAACATGATATATCAACACGATAGTCTCATTTAGTAATACAGAGTATTTTTATGGGTGTTGTCAATAATTTTTACTGAGCTTGTCACAGTGAATTCTGGGATTGACTTTTTCAACACAGGATGCATGCATTGCTGGTTAATAATTGGCCATTGTTGGAAGTTACTGAAAAAAACAAAAGATTAATACATTTTTTATTAATTTCTTTGCACAGATTGTTGATCGGTGCTCCCAAAGCCAGGGCTTTATCCAATCAGGGAGCAAACATCACAGGTGGGCTGTACAGCTGTGACATCACCACCCATCCTGATGACTGCACTCGAGTGGACTTTGACAATGATGGTATGCAGAAAAACAGACGTCTTATGGATTTAAAGATTTTTGCACCAGAGATTTAACAATATGTGACCCTGGACCACAAAACCAGTCATAAGTAGCTCGGGTATATTTGTAGCAATAGCCAAAAATACATTGTATGTGTCAAAATTATTGATTAATCATTAGTATATTAAGTAAAGATCATGTTCCATGAAGATATTTAGCAAATTTCTTACCGTAAATATATCAAAACTTAATTTTTAATTGGTAATATGCATTGCTAAGAACTTCATCTGGACAACTTTAAAGGCAATTTTATCAATATTTAGATTTTTTTGCACCCTTAAATTTCAGATTTCTAAATATTGTCCTATCTTAACAAATACACACATCATTATTCAGCTTTCAGATGAAGTATAAATCTCAATTTAAAAAAATTTACCCTTATGACTGGTTTTGTGGTCCGGGGTCACATATATAAATTCAGGCATGTACAGCAGATGTCTACTGACTGCTGTTTTGTTGTTTTTTCGGTGGTTTGAATGCTCATGACTTGGTTTCTGTTCACTGTGACTCTCACAGTTGATGCTCGTGTGGAGAATAAGGAGAACCAGTGGATGGGTGTAACTGTTCAGAGTCAAGGACCTGGAGGCAAGATCGTGGTATGTGTTACCATTAACTGACATCCAGTTACAGTGTCATTACTTTGCCATTTTAGATTTATTATTTATCACACAATGTCAATATCAGGCAGAACTAGCTTCTTTCTTTGTGTCTCAGACATGTGCCCATCGCTACCAGCGCCTGTTGTTCCCCAACACCCCACAAGAGGCACGTGACATCACTGGACGCTGCTACATGCTCAGCCAGGACCTGAGCATCGACAGCCAGTCAGACGAGGATGGAGGGAATTGGAAATTCTGCGATGGTCGCACCAGGGGTCATGAGAGATTTGGGGCCTGTCAGCAAGGCGTGGCTGCCACCTTCACTAAAGACTACCATTATGTCATCTTTGGAGCACCAGGGGCATACAACTGGAAAGGTAGAAAGACTTTTGATGTGAAAAATAAAATACCCCCCCCACACACACACACACACACACACTTATTGAATACCATTCTGTAGTAAATGTGAGGTTATTTAACAGCAAACTCATAAAATGAAGCAGAATATGCGTGAGATGGACTGTGTGTGGTCTGGGTTTGTCCTCTGAGGCTGAGAGCAGAGCAGAAGTGACTCACAGGTCACTGTTTTGACCTTTGGCTAGGTCTTACCTCAGAGACACCTCATACTGCTATCATTTATTTATTATGATGGACTAATCCATAAAAATAACCAGTGTCTTTACTCATGTGTTTTATATGTATGGTGTCCCCCACTGGTGAGGAGGAGCACTGCAACATCTCTTATTCATTATAGTATTAATTCACACAATTGCATTCCCTTTTGGAAAAAAGGACATAGCTTTTAAAGCATACTTTTAAAAAAAGTATTTATTACAGAAATTATATACTTAATATAAATATACTATAAAATAATATACTTAAGTGCAAATTGGATGTAACGTTTTCAGACACTTAATTGTGTGCTAATTGCAATGAAATTAAAAAGTATTATAATTTGAATTTATATTAAATTTAGAGTGTTCTTTGACACACTTAAGTAGGACGTATGTTTATCTTCATATGTAATTTCATAATTACTTCTATTGTCTTTGAAATATGTTTAAAGTGTACTGTTGTATGTACTGACAGGAATTTATGGTAAATAAAAATTTACTTTCTATTGAAACTTGTATGTCATGTATTTAAATATATTCATAATTAAACATTTCTCATGATAAAGGTGCAGTTAAGCACAAATAAAATATGTCATAATATTATATAATATAATATATATTAACATAATTCATGTATTACTGTATTAATATTAATGTAATTAAAATAATTAAGTGTGCTTCTTTAAAGCATGACAAAAGACTGTTAAACAGAATGATTTAAAATTAACTTTAAAGTAAAATTGAGAATTTAACACTTTTCAAAAGTGTACTTAAGTGTATTAAGAAGCAGTCATGAAAGCATGCTCTCTTTAATGGCCTTTTATTTAATTAATATTACTGTATATCAAATTCAATTTTAAAAATATACTGTATACTTTAAAGGTTAAGTGCGCATTCAAAACAATTAAGCACACTTCTTTTTTGCACAAAGAACAATTACTCGATCATTTGTTTTCCTGTACCACCATAATCTAGTTGTTTAGCACTCATCCCATCACTTCCGTTGTCTAGGTATAGTGCGTGTGGAGCAGAAGAACAACACTCTTCTGGAAATGGGCTTGTTTGATGACGGCCCTTATGAGGTCGGGGATGAAAACCGCCTGGATCCAAATCTAGTGCCAGTCCCAGCCAACAGTTACTTAGGTGAGCGGGAGAATCATGTACGTTAGCGTTTGCATTGTGACGTTCATGTGTTTGTGACTCTGAATCTCGCGCATGTACAGGATTCTCTCTAGATTCCGGCCACAGCATCACAGAGAAAGGCAGACTCATCATAGTGTCAGGAGCGCCGAGAGCCAATCACAGCGGTGCAGTGGTGTTTCTGCGGACGGAGGGTGAGGTGTCCACCACTCTCACACCTGAACACGTTCTGGAAGGACCAGGACTCGCATCCTCCTTTGGATATGATGTCGCTGTGGTGGACCTGAATGGAGATGGGTGGGTGACACACAGTGTTGGGAAGTAACTGGTTACATGTAACTAAATTACATAATTGAATTACAAAAAAGGTAACACTTTATTTTAAGGTGTCCTTGTTACACATATTACATGCACTATTATAATAAAAATGTATTATGCATAATTGCATGCAAGTAACCCTAAACCGATCCCTAATCCTCACCATAACCATATAGTAAGTACAAGTAGTTAATTTATATTACGCGGTACTTAAATGTATAATTACATTGTAACAAGGACACCTTAAACTAAAGTGTAACCCAAAATAAATGTAATTGAAATCAGTTACAGTTACTGAGAAAAAAGGTGTAATTAAATTATTACTTATGAAAATGTTAATGATTACAAAGGGGGTTACATCTGATTTAATACATATATATTTAATTGATTTCTTTCATAAATTGCAGTGACTGCTTTAATATATGAGACATCCATTTTTCAGGAGTTAAGGACACAGAATAGGCCACATGCTTATTCGATAACTGTTTTATTTCCTATTTGGGTTTATGTATATACTTTTTTTTAAGATTAACTTTAAATCAGAATTTAAGCTCTGAATGATTTCAAAGTAAGTCTGATTGTGTGGTGGCTGTGCTTTAAAATTAAATTATTATAATCTTAATTTAAGGGATAAAGGATTGTGAAAGTGATAGTAATCAGTGCTGAGTTCTACTGTAAGGCTAACCCTGCCTGGTTTACATGTTTGAAAATGATTAACAGTTGAAAACATTAGAAATTTAGAAAAGTAATCAGGTACATTACTTTAATAAAAATAATTGAAATAGTTACACTTTTTATTACATTTTAGATAGGGTAACTTGTAATCTGTAACCTATTACATTTCCAAAGTAACCGCCCCAACACTGGTGACACAAGATCTGTAGAAAATAAAGGAACTCTTGAAAATGAGTGGGTGGATTGTGAATGGGCAGCTGAATTGTGCTGATTGTCCCTCCAGCTGGCAGGACGTTGTGGTTGGTGCACCTCAGTTCTTCCAGAGAGATGAGGAAGTGGGTGGAGCTGTGTATGTTTACATCAATAAGGCTGGAAGGTGGAAGGACGTCACTCCTACTCGCCTGAATGGAACGAAAGACTCCATGTTTGGACTGGCTGTGGAGAACATTGGAGACATCAATCTGGATTCTTTTGAAGGTTGAATGCAGAAGTTGATTTTTAGTTTTGGATGCAAAATAATAATTTCTTTCAGATTGTTTAATTTCCTGCTTGTATCTCAGATATTGCAATAGGTGCCCCATATGCAGACTCAGGGTTTGGTAGCGTGTACATCTACCATGGATCTGCTGACGGCATCAATACCACACCAGCTCAGGTTAGACACGATCCACTGTCTGTCTCTCTGTTTGCTCTTCTGTCTGCAGTTTTAATGGAACATGTCAGTGAAAAATTACTTAAATCAAATATTGGTGGAACTAAAAGGAATAAATGGCACTATGAGACTCCTTTTCTAGTGTTATCCGGTTTAAAAGGTTTTCCATTTTCAGTGTGAAACACTGGCGAAAAAATAGATACTTACTTGGTTTTATGCATTAGATATTTAATTGTATATCTAAATCTAATTTGGTTTTGATTCTACTTTGCTTTTGTCTAATTTAACTTTGTACTCTTTCTGTTGTGAATATATATATATATATATATATATACACACACACACACACACACACACACATACATACAGAGATCTGATCTGATCATCATCCAGTGAAGAAACAGAACAAACTGAGACTAAATCCAGAAGAACTGTGGCAACGTCTCCAAGATGCTTCCAAGAAACCTACCTGCAAAGCTACAGTAAAAAGTTTTAGTTAAAAAGCTGTAAAATGAGAATGCTGTCAAATTATGTCATAAATATATTTTCTTTATCAATTAACTTCTATTAACTAAATTAAATCAACAATTGGTGTGACCATCCTTTGCGTTTAAAGCAGCTTTTGACCTCGGTGCAGGTAGGTCTCTTGAAGCATCTTGGAGACATTTCCACAGTTCTTCTGGATTTAGTCTGTATATAGTCAATATAGTCTGTATATTTAGTCTGTATATATATATATATATATATATATATATATATATATATAAAATATGACCCTGGACCACAAAACCAGTCATAGGGTAAATTTTGAGATTTATTCATCATGTGAAAGCTGAATAAATAAGCTTTCTATTGATGTAGGTTTGTTAGGATAGGACAAAAAATATCTTCATGGAACATGATCTTTGCTTAATATCCTAGTGATTTTTGGCATATGAATGAATGAATGAATGAATGATGCATTTATATAGCGCTTTATTGTGTATTGCTGTACACCCAAAGCGCTTTACAATCATGTGGGGGGGTCTCTCCTCAACCACCTCCAGTGTGCAGCATCCACTTGGATGATGCGACGGCAGCCACAGGACAACGGCGCCAGTGCGCTCACCACACACCAGCTACAGGTGGAGAGGAGAGGGAGTCATAGAGCCAATCAAGTGGATGGGGATTATTAGGAGGCCATGATAGACAAGGGCCAGTAGAGGGAATTTGGCCAGGACACCGGGGTTACACCCCTACTCTTTACGAGAAGTGCCATGGGATTTTTAATGACCACAAAGAGTCAGGACCTCGGTTTAACGTCTCATCCGAAAGACGGTGCTTTTTTGACAGTATAGTGTCCCCGTCACTATACCGTGGCGTTAGGACCCACACATAAACAGACCCTGCTGGCCTCACTAACACCTCTTCCAACAGCAACCTAGTTTTCACCAGAGGTCTCCCATCCAGGTACTGACCAGGCTCAACCCTGCTTAGCTTCAGTGGGCAACCGGTCTTTTGGCTGCAGGGTGATATGGCTGTGGCATAAAAGAAAATTCGATCATTTTGACCCTATGTATTGCTGGCAATTGCTATAAATATACCCGTGCTACTTATGACTGGTTTTGTGCTCCAGGGTAATATGTGTGTGTTTGTATATATATATTTTTTTTTTTCTTCTTGTTGTGGTAGTCTTTGCCGTTAAACTATTAATACAGCCATAACTTTATCTACTAATATTTCTGACATGATCTTGTAGATTCTGGAGGGTAAACAGCATAATATTATGATGTTTGGCTATTCTCTGGCTGGAAACATGGACTTGGATCAGAATTCGTACCCTGATCTCGCCGTGGGCTCGCTCTCTGACACAGTTTTCATATACAGGTGCTGATAGCTTACGTCTCATGTCAAAGTCATTACCTGGAGGTGTTTTGAGATGCTGTAGTATGATATAACATCCCTCTCGTGTGCAGGTCCAAAACTGTTATTAGCATCAAGAAAGACATCAAGGTGACACCAAAGGAGATTGACTTGGTGAAGAAAACATGTGGCAACAGCGTATGGTGAGATACTAACATCACTTATAAATATGCTTGATATTTTGAACTCTAATATTTATGGGTGTTTAATCTTGCATCCTTCATAGCTTGACTGTGGAAGCATGTTTCTCATATAAAGCAAAGCCCTCCACCTACAACTCTAAACTCAGTAAGTATGTTTATGCTTTTATATTGACAAACAATCGTTATCTATTATGACTTGTTTTTTAGTCTGAAAGCCCAACTTTAAAGAGATTGAGGGTTAGACGACATTATGGCAGCATAAGCTTATAAAAAACAGAATGCTATCATCCATTAGTGTGGATGCTAATATAGTTATCGTTATTGCTATTGTTATCTTTATAGTTGTTGTTCTTAATGTGAACAGTGCTTAAGATGTAGTCCAAATGTATTATGTGTATGCTGACAGAAGATAAGATACTACATGCTAGATGTTCAGTAAAGTAAATAAGTGCATTGCTTTGTTCTGAGGTCTGAAGCTCACATATTCTAAATGTTTTGTTTGTCTGTTTGCCAGCTATCTCCTGTACTCTTGAGGCAGAGTGGTACCGCAGGAAGCTGGGTCTTCCATCTAGGGTTGTGTTTCTGGAGAAGAGCGCCATAGATCAGGATTTCCAGTCGACCGGCACCCTGGAGCTACGAGGACAGAACAAAAAAGCCTGTTACAAGACCAAACTCAAATTACAAGTAAATAAAGCTTTATATAAATAAAGCGACAGATCTTTTCTTCCATATTGTGACGCACATCTGATTGTAATTGATTATGGAAAAAGAAAACATGCAGGGCGAGAACGTGGTTCAATTAATCTGTTTTTGATTGGCTTGTGAGATGTGGGTGTGGCACTCAGGTATGGACACAGATGAATGTGAGCTTGCAGGGGTGAGGTATAAGCGGATTAAATTATTGAAAAAGTCCTGCATACAGTTACCAGAGAAAAGTCTATCATTTTTTACCAGAAGATTGAGTAATGACATTTTGATTAAACATTATGATGTCCAAAAAAATCTTTTTTAATTAAACATATGCATGGATTAGTTCACAATAAGAACTATAGCATGCATTTACAAAATATATGGCCATTGGTGAGGAAAGGACCAACATGAAGATCTTCCCCTCCAGTGAACTGTTAACTTAGTCACTTTATGACTTTATCAGTTAATCTGTTTTTGTTTGCAAGAATCATTCATCTACTGTTGTATCATATCATATGTCATGGCGAGATTTTTATTTCTCTGTGCACTATTCCTATGATTCTCATTTTGGAATTAGGAACTGTGGAATTATGACATTCCAACAGCCTCTGTTTAACCTCTGTTTTCAATACATGTTGACTGAGTGGGATCTGTGATGTGCTGGTTTTCAGGAAGGTATCAGGGATAAGCTCAGAGCGATTCCTATCGAGCTGTCTGTGTCCATTCAGAGCAGTAAGAGAGGCAAACGGCAGAGCTCTCTGCCCCAACTAATGCCAATACTGGACTCCACTGTGCCCAACAAGACCATCACTGAGGTATACTCACAACTTACTGCACGTTATGTAGGAAATCTAATGAACAGTCAATACATCTTAAGCTCTACTTTAATCTTTAGATTTAGAATGTAACTGATGTAGACTGTAAATGTAATTAATGTAAAAATGATTGATTGCCTTATACAATTTAAGTTAAGGAACTCAATTAAACTGTGTATTATCCTACATCTATGGGCTGATTAATGAAGCAATATAAAAAATAAAAAAAATAAAACACAGACTTGAGATTTGATTTGTCATCTTTCCTGGCCTAGGTGAACTTCTTGAAGGAGGGATGTGGCACGGACAACATCTGTCAGAGTAACCTACACCTGCAGTACAGGTTCTGCTACAGGGAGTCCAAACAAGATGTGTTTCCTCCTCTACCACTGTGTGTATCAGCAATACATCACAGACTACTAGAACCATGCAACACACACCAAGTCACAGATGCTCATTTAGCTCTGTTTACACCTGCTGTTAATATATTTGACCTGATCTCAAGTGAAAAATTATGCATTATTAACATATGTATAGCTGATGATCTTTTATATATTACTATTAAACACTCAACAAAAATCCTTATATGCCGTGATACTCTTTTAGATGATAGGATGTTTAAATTTGCATGTAAATAGGTTTCTTTGTTGGTACTGAATTTTCAAATCGATCTCTCAGGGAAAATGGTGTGCCGGTGATTTCTCTGAGCGATCAGAAGGACATCGCTCTGGAGGTCACAGTCAGGAACAGGAATGGAGATGATGCTCATGAAGCCAAATTGGTTGGGCATTTTGATGAATCCCTCTCATATTCAGGATTCAGATCTATTGTAAGTGAATCACAAGTCTAATTCTTCACTATTTCATTTGATCACTTTTTATGTTTGCATTCATTATTCCACCAAATATTGCTGTTTCTACAGTTGGTTCAGTAAGGGATTCAGTATGGCTCGGTTTCACATTATGATGTTTTCTTTTGTTAATTCAATCAGTCATCCACTATCCATACTTTACAATAAGAGAATAGCAAACTGTAAAGCCTTAAATACAACTATTATCTGTGCTATGGTGTTGTGTAACCAAACCCCTGTCGTCCTGTAGGATAAACATGTGATCTGTGCTGCCAATCAGAATGGCTCCCTGGCAGACTGCGAGCTGGGAAACCCTTTTAAACGGGATGCAGAGGTCAGTAATACTTCAAAGATGCAATATTACTCTATTTCATGAATTGCTATTTTAATATAAATGTTTTTTGTTTTTTTGTAGGTAACATTCTATATCATATTGAGCACAGGCAAAATATCACTCGACACCAAAGAAGTTGAGATCGACCTTCAGCTGGAAACGTATGTCTGAAATACCAGAATCACTGTTATATGAACTAAAATGGTGCTGTAATTTTATGATGAATGCATACTGATATTTCTGTTCTCATACAGAACAAGTTTACAGGAAGGCCTGGGCAAGATGAAGGCCAAAGCCAAAGTGGTGATTGAACTACTTCTTTCTGTACAAGGGTACGTATTATAACTTTAAGCATGCATGTTCTCTCCATTGAAAACCATTACTGTCTAGGAGAGAAAACTCAGAATTTTTCTGACTTTCATTACTTATTACAGTAATATTATGCAAGCTGCACTATTATATAGCAGTAGGGTTGGTGGGACTCTTACGCTTAAGTGTCAAAGCTTCTAAAGCAAAGGCTGCAAAGACTCAAGCAGGGTTTACCATGAAGTTGTAGGAATACTGAAATCAATATACTGCTGTCGCCTCTGTACTCTTGAGTAAAGCACTTAACCTTAGGTTAAAAGCAACTGTTAATAACTACTAACGTACTGTATCTCTGCCATCACATACTTACCAGAATGACTCCCCTTGTGAAAAAGAAGTACACTTAAGCATACTTTAGAGTACTTATTGCTGAAACAATACACCTTAAGTGTGAATTGAATGTTTTTGGAAACATGATGATTGCAATTAAAAGAAAATATGTTATAGCTTAAATGTATATTATATATTCAATTAGCTGAATTTTAGTGCTTTTGACCCACTATATATTTATATACAATTTCATAATTGTTTGTATTGTCTTTGAATGTACTGACTGAATGTACTGACAAGCATTTATGGTAAACTAAAATATACTTTAATGTGATTTCAAATTAAAGCGGTATGTCATGTTTTTAAATATATTTGTTATTACACATTTGGAATGAAGTTGAAGTTTAGTATATTTAAAATATATTAACTTTATATAATACTAAAGTTAAAATTATAATCAAGTAGCCTACTTTAAAACAAAAGTATATTAAAACAGTGATTTTAATGATATAATGTGCATATATTAAAAGTGTTCTTAATGTGTTAAACATTTATAAAAGTGTACTTTTATAAAAGTGTACTCTCTTCAAATACACACAAGCTGCCTTTTATTTCATCAATAGTACATTATCTGAAAGTACTGTTATTTTTTTACCTTCTATATAGTTTTAAGATTATACAATCATTTATATAATCTCTACAAGTGCACATTAAATATACTGTTAAGTGCACTTCTTTTTTTACAATGATCTATATACACTTACTTGTGGTTTGTCCAGTCACATTGTCAGCAAGCGTGTTGTATCAGATGGTGGTGTTTTCTTGTCGTTTATCAGGGTTGCCAAGCCGTCTCAGGTCTATTTTGGAGGTGAAGTCAGAGGCATGAGCGCTATGAAGACAGAGGAAGAAATCGGCAGCTTGGTCGAATATGAATTCAGAGTAAATGCAAAAGAAGTTTTAAAGAATCTACCTTTTTATATATCACTTCAGGTATCTTTGAAAAGCTCTGTTTTAAACTTAATTTTATTTTTTGAAGGTGATCAATTTGGGAAAGCCTCTGAAGTCTTTTGGAACTGCATCCCTGAACATCCAGTGGCCTAAAGAAAGCTCTGTGGGGAAATGGCTGCTGTATCTGATGAAGATCAACACCAAGGACCTGCAGTTAGTCACCTGCTCACCTGAGAGAGAGATAAACCCTCTCAGACTGAGTGAGGTACCAAATCCTCTTAGTTCACATCTGAATGAATGCTGTCAAAACATTCTGTTTTTCAATGTTTTAAACTGCTCAACATATTATGCTAGATCGAGAAAACATTTGTAAGAATTGACCTGAATCAGACTGAGATTGATGATTAACCAAATAACACCATGGACAAAAAGTAAACACATCTGTCATACTTTTAGGAGTCAACATCAACCAGGATAAAGCGTGAGCTAGAGGAGCGGAAACCATCTGAAGGCAGTAAAACATCCCTCTTCCATGACAAACGCAAGCACAAGATTCTGGTAATGAGGCTATTATTTATATTTGTGGTGAACTTTCATTTTTAGTAATGCAATAGGACCAAAACAACTTCTTGAAATGAACATTGTTTTCCTCATAGTCTTGCAGTGGGGATGCCAGATGTGTGGAGATCAAATGCCCCCTACAGGGCTTGGACAGCACTGCGGTCATCATTCTGAAATCCCGGCTGTGGAATTCCACTTTCCTTGAAGTAAAGACAATAAAGAGTGCTTATTTTGTTCCTTTGAAAGAATGTCTTGGTTGTTAAAGCATTCTGTTTTGTTTCCTCTCTAAAACAGGATTATGTGTCCTACAATTACCTCGATATAATAGTGAAGGCCTCCATAAGTCTGGATGTTTCTGCCAAGAACATTGTCCTTAAAAATCCTGAGACCAAGGTAACAGTTTTCTATTCAAGCGTAACACAGTTAAATCGGTGACCTTTAAGACATTAATAGATGTAGATGAAATATTGTGAGTCAAAAAACAGCTAGACTTACTGTAGATGTGATGGCCAGGTGAGGCTGACCGTGTTCCCGGAGATGACCGTGACTCCGTTCGGAGGCGTTCCCTGGTGGATCATTCTGGTGGCTGTTTTAGCTGGAATACTAATGCTGGCTCTTCTAGTTCTGTTACTCTGGAAGGTAATAAAGCACCCACATGCACATACACAGTGTAAATTAGCCACATGGTTAAGAGTTCTTTAAGAAATATTCCTGGTTAAAAGCTTCTATTTGGATTTTTCAATTCTAATTTCTCTTCTGATCTTTATTTATCCTGATTTACACTTTTAAAAGTTCTAAAAATGTATTTGGAGACTTGCACTACTCTGAATGTCATTTCATTAAACAAACCAAAAACCAAACAAAGTGTCAGTTTAAAAAAGAAAAATACCATTAAAATACTTTTTACTCAATAAAATAATATTTATAAAACGGATAGTTCCGGTTCTTGATTCTGATTGGTTGACCAATTGGGGTTTTAGGCACTCAGCAACGCCCCTTAACTGTTATAAATTCACTGTAAACCACGGCTTCTTGCTTTACTATAAATGTACACTTTTCGGAAATATTATTCTTTAAAAGAATATACTTGAGCAAAGTGCAAACTATAGTGCATGCTTATTGCATTTAAATTAAAATATATTATATTAATTTACATTAAATGCAATTAGTTTAACTCTTCAGTGTATTCAGACCCATAGGACTGAAATACATCTTTATATACTTTCACCATACTAATTTCTTTGAGTCAGTTAAAGTATACTGCCAAATCAACTAACAATTATTTATTGTAAACTACAATTTCAGTTGAGTCTTTCATGTATTTAAATAAATTAGTATTTACATATTTATCATGATGTTACAATTTAATCCATTTAAAATATATTAACTTTAAATGTAATATCCAATAAACAACACAGTTAAAATTATAAACAAGTGCTTTGCATTAGTATGCTAGTCAACACATCAAAATAAGTTCAACTCACAACAAAAGATTATGATTTAAAATACATTTTAAAGTTAAAAGTCTACTTAAGTGTGATAAGAAACTTAAGATATATCCTTAAGTGGTGCTTTACTTCATTAATTACATATTATGTGCAAGTACAGTTTTGTTGTTGTTGTTGTTAAATATACTTTTAGGATTTGAAGTACGCTACAAGTGCACTTTCAATACAATTACACACACTTCACAAGGGGTTAGTGGATAGCGTTGATAGTTAATGTGATTCTCTACAACTGTGGTTCCTCTGCTAGAACTTGAGGAGAACCGACTTCATAAATCCACTAAAAATCACCACCTAATTAAAGAAATTAAGCAAAGAAAATGCAGCAAAGTTGAGCAAAATTATGCTTTAGCATTTGAGTGCAGATGACACTGCCTTTAATATTTTAATGCATTGACATTCACACATTTTTATTCAGGTTTTACTGCTCAAATTGTTTTTGTGGCCAGCAGATTAATCAAATGAAAAGATGTGTTCGTGGAATTCCACTGACTTTAGTACAAATGTTTGCAATGACCCCTGAATTTGCCCCCTCTGTAGTGTGGTTTCTTCAAGAGGGCCCAGAAGGACGAGTATGATGCCGCTTTTCACAAAGCTGAAATTCACACTCAGCCCTCAGACAAACAGTCCACTGAGGCCTAGCTCTCCTTACCAGGGTAAAACACGATCGCTGCAGCAGATTGGTGTCTGCATGATGTGTGGCCTAACTCACTAACTCATCCTGTGCTTTGTCAAAAGGAAGGGAAAGACACATGCTGCACAGCGTGCTTCAATCTTTCTGTGTGAAGCTCGGTTTTGTTTTGTATTGTGTTGATAGATGTGCTTCTTCATGTCCTGTTTTGTCAAGCATGTCTCATCTCTGTATTCTCCAAAGCACATAAACGCAGAATGCGTTTTTGAAACATTTAGCATTTTGAAATGATGCTTAATGCGCCTCTGTTCTTTCTCTGTCAGTGTGGATTTTTCAAACGCTCCAAATATGAGGACAGCGTTCCGAAATATCACGCGGTGAGGATTCGTAAGGAGACGCGTCTCTTGAAAGATGGAAAGGACATGTTAGATCCTTTGGAGAAGAAGCAATGGATGACCACATGGAACGAGAACGAGAGCTACTCATGAGACTGTCTCTTTATTTTCTGTGGACAATTTTCTGCCATCAGGTATCTCTAGTTGTGAAAGTTTCAGAGGAACTCCACCTCTGCACAGTTTGCGAGCCCACGGTTATAGAGAGACATGGAAATGCCTTTACATAGCCATATGTTTCTGGTAACTAAAGGATAAAGACTGACTCTCGGATATCTCTAGGCTTTTTGTTTGCAATGCCACCCCTTAAAAGTGTTTGTATATTTTTGGAAGATGCATGAGATGCCAAGACTGAATTGTCTTGATTTTCTTTGTAAATATTTTACAATGCAGTTTATTTATTTTGTCTTGTAATTTTGTACTAAGATGCCTACTGTGCATGAACTGCCCAAAGATTATTTTTCATGTCTTTCGGTAACTCTTCGGTATGTTTTGAGGCCTGTCAGGTGAAGCTAAAGCAAGTGTCAGAAGAGAAAAAAATAAACGAGTCAATGAGTTACTACTGAAAAATGTTGTTTGACCCAAAATGCTTTGACAACACATCTGCATAATTTGATATATTTTTAACATGCCACATCTCTAGAATGCTCACAAAATATAAAATATTCTTGCTAATCATCATATTTTAATTTTGTTGCCAACTGTTGGTTGGTGATAAAGTTAGACTACCATTAAAGGAGCATTCAGCAGTTCTTTAGTAGTTCTGCTATCCATCGATGTGGATCAGCATGATTGTTTCAAGTTTCCTTATGCACAGGGTCTCCAAAACTGCAGACTTCAGTTCCAACCCTGCTACAACACACGCCTGTAATTATCAGACCAGAAGACTTTGATTAGCTGGTTGAGGTGTGCTCGATTGTGGTTGGAGCTGAAATCTGCAGGCTTACCAGGAGGAAGGTTGGAGACCACTGCCTTACGCCCTTACCTGTCTAACAAAAAGAATCTAACTGGGTATCAGGACTTTATCTGTCACCAAATCTTTTCTCCTTGTACGAATGTTTATGCCAGTTTTTTTTTTGGTCTTTGTCAATCTGTCTTCTGGCTTAAGTATTGTTCTGCTTCTTTGACCACACAGGTGCTGATTCTCTGCTGGTAAAGCACGATAATAAGTGTAATTTTCACTCTTTGTGTCACCAAACTACACTACACTACTAGCTTACACAGGCAGCTGCCAATGAGCCAGTGAGGATTCTCTTTGACGTTTTGTAAAACACTGCAGGGCACATCATTTCAACATGCCAAATATTATACATTGAGGGGGTGCCCCGCACCTAGTTTTATACAAAACTGTGAAGTCTTCATCTCATGAGAGTGTACACCATTCAGATGATTCTTCACAACAACATCTTAATGTCTAAAACTATTAACTATTAATAGCTACTCGTCAACTTATCACTTTTTACAGTGTATTACTGTCAAACGATTAATCGCATCCAAAATAAGTTTTTGTTTACATAATATATGTGTGTGCTGTGCATATTATGTGTATATATAAATACAAACACATGCACGTATAGATTTAAGAAGAATGTTGTTTATATATTAAATATATAAAATATAAATGTATATGCATGTAAATATTTCCAAATTATATGCTGTATGTGAATGTATCTATATATGCTGTCAAACGATTAATCGCGATTAATCACATCCAAGATAAAAGTTTTTGTTTACATAATATGTGTGTGCTGTGTATATATATATAAATACACACACATGCATGTATATATTTAAGAAAAATGTTGTTTATATATTAAATATACAGTGGGTATGGAAAGTATTCAGACCCCCTTAAATTTTTCACTCTTTGTGATATTGCAGCCATTTGCTAAAATCATTTAAGTTCATTTTTTTCCTCATTGATGTACACACAGCACCCCATATTGACAGAAAAACACAGAATTGTTGACATTTTTGCAGATTTATTAAAAAAGAAAAACTGAAATATCACATGGTCCTAAGTATTCAGACCCTTTGCTGTGACACTCATATATTTAACTCAGGTGCTGTCCATTTCTTCGGATCATCCTTGAGATGGTTCTACACCTTCATTTGAGTCCAGCTGTGTTTGATTATACTGACTGGACTTGATTAGGAAAGCCACACACCTGTCTATATAAGACCTTACAGCTCACAGTGCATGTCAGAGCAATTGAGAATCATGAGGTCTAAGGAACTGCCTGAAGAGCTCAGAGACAGAATTGTGGCAAGGCACAGATCTGGTCATGGTTACAAAAACATTTCTGCTGCACTTAAGGTTCCTAAGAGCACAGTGGCATCCATAATCCTTAAATGGATGACGTTTGGGACGACCAGAACCCTTCCTGGAGCTGGCCGTCTGGCCAAACCGAGCTATCGGGGGAGAAGAGCCTTGGTGAGAGAGGTAAAGAAGAACCCAAAGATCACTGTGGCTGAGCTCCAGAGATGCAGTCGGGAGATGAGAGAAAGTTGTAGAAAATCAACCATCACTGCAGCCCTCCACCAGTTGGGGGTTTATTGCAGAGTGGCCCGACGGAGGCCTCTCCTCAGTGCAAGACACATGAAAGCCCGCATGGAGTTTGCTAAAAAACACCTGAAGATTCTCTGGTCTGATGAAACCAAGATAGAACTTTTTGGCCTTAATTCTAAGTGGTATGTGTGGAGAAAACCAGGCACTGCTCATCACCTGTCCAATACAGTCCCAACAGTGAAGCATGGTGGTGGCAGCATCATGCTGTGGGGGTGTTTTTCAGCTGCAGGGACAGGACGACTGATTGCAATCGAAGGAAAGATGAATGCGGCCAAGTACAGGGATATCCTGGACGAAAACCTTCTCCAGAGTGCTCAGGACCTCAGACTGGGCCGAAGGTTTACCTTCCAACAAGACAATGACCCTAAGCACACAGCTAAAATAACGAAGGAGTGGCTTCACAACAACTCCGTGACTGTTCTTGAATGGCCCAGCCAGAGACCTGACTTAACCCCAATTGAGCATCTCTGGAGAGACCTAAAAATGGCTGTCCACCAACGTTTACCATCCAACCTGACAGAACTGGAGAGGATCTGCAAGGAGGAATGGCAGAGGATCCCCAAATACAGGTGTGAAAAACTTGTTGCATCTTTCCCAAAAAGACTCGTGGCTGTATTAGATCAAAAGGGTGCTTCTACTAAATACTGAGCAAAGGGTCTGAATACTTAGGACCATGTGATTATTTCAGTTTTTCTTTTTCAATAAATCTGCAAAAATGTCAACAATTCTGTGTTTTTCTGTCAATATGGGGTGCTGTGTGTACATTGAGGAAAAAAAACAAAAGATTTTAGCAAATGGCTGCAATATAACAGAGTGAAAAATTTAAGGGGGTCTGAATACTTTCCGTACCCTCTGTATATTATATATTAAATTATAGTAATATAAATATGTACATTTAAGGTTTTTTTAAAGACGTTTGTTATGCACATCAAGGCTGCATTTTTATTTAATCAAACATACAGAAAGAACATTAATCTTGTAAAATATTACAATTTAAAATAGTTGTTTTTTTCTTTTTTATATATACTGTAAAATATAATTTATTCATGTGATGCAAAGTTAAATTTTCTTCATCCATTACTCCAGTCTTCAGTGTCACGAATATTTTCAAAATATATACTGTATTTGTATTTATATATACATAATAAATATACACCGTACACACAGCACTACTATATATACATTATATATATATAATATATAGGCCTATTAAACATGAAGTAATACACACACAAACAATCTTTGGTTTAACATTGATCCTCCCTTCTCCTATCGCCCCGTTTGATGTAATACTTTTTATTTTGATAACTACGTATCAACAAAATAACACTATATACCACAGGACTGTCATTTAAGGATTTGTCATAAAGTTAGCTAATAAAGTTACTTCATGTTTGATAGTCGCTGCATTTCCGCCTAGGCTTTAAGCGGACAGAAGAGGACATTAGCAAAACGCCCCGTTCGGGGGGGGGGGATGTCCAATATGAAAAACCAGAGTTTACACAACAGTAAACACAACAATACAATAAAACCTCTGCATGTTTTGTACATATTTACTTAATCATCCAACCATTCTTTTGGCGTTCTAAATTAGGAACACAACAATTGTTTTATTGTATGAAGTTACCCTAACATTACCATTTCATAAGAAAAAAAATCCACAAATATGCTAAAATACTTAATGATTTTGAGCATTTCATACAAAAATCATCCGTCAAATGAAATAATTTTGGTAATATAAAATACAAGACAAATCTTGGTTTTGATATGTTCCAACACATACAAAATGTTATAAGTTTTACTTGTTTTTATTTCCCCAATAGCATATTGCTATCATAACAAAAATGAAAACATTTCAAATACAATCTTGTATTTACAATGAACAAACTGATTAATTAGGAGTAATATAAACACTTTATGACTGTAATAATGCAGTATAATATAACTGAACTTACAGTGTTAAATGTTGTAATAGTGCAAATACTTTAAAATATATATATATTTTAAAAAAACAGCAAGGAGGGACGGTACACACATCTATATGTCCTTAATGACAGCAGAGATAATGCAGCGCAAATACAGCGGTCAGTTTAAAATGCCCTTCAAAGACTTCCATGACAGCAGAAATTTCAGCATTGACATACCTAAGCAATACCTAGTGTGAAGTTATTCTGAATAACTTTCAAAATAAACAAATAGTTTGGAATGATGCTTCTGTTTTCTTTGAGATGAAATGAACTAAAATTCATAAACTTGTTTCAAAACTCTTTGTTTATCCAGATTCTTCTGCTTTTCCGTTGCGTCTGCGTGTCTCGAGGCTGGATTCTTGGTCGGTTCTTGAGGTCATGGCAGTGCCCACTTTCATGCCCTCTGGGCTTGAGCTGTTATTGCTCATGGTTTGTGCGATTTCTTCTTTTGGCCTCTTCCAAGAGGGGCGAGTAGCAATCCAGAGAACAAGACCACCAAATGCAACAATGAGCAACCCAAGAACATTTACCAACACAGCTTCCGGTGGAGAGTCTTTATAAGCAGGGCTCTTACTGTAAGACATTAGAAACAACATTAAGAATCTCCTCTACTAAGTGCAAATCTGCTTTGACTTTCAAAGCGCACATGACAGAAACTGATTACATGTCCAGGACTCTGTGCATTTGTATGGTTTGTGTTGTCTGAAGCTGTACTTACAGACTAAATATGAGTTTCTCTGTGATGCCCATGAGAGCTGCGGCTATTCCACTGGTGAAGATGAACAGGCCACTGTAGACGTGTACAGGCATAAGAGCAGCACGCACATACACTGGAGTTGCAGGAATCAGATAGACGGCAATGCCCATAACTATCTAATAAATAATGAGAGAGAACAACACATCACACCTGAAGGGCTCTAACATAAATGTAACAAATTTTAATAATAAAAAAAAAGTATATATATATATATATATATATATGTTTTTAAAGAAGTTTCTTATGCTCAAAGTTAATTGATTAATAATACAGAAAAAAAATGTAATATTATGAAATATTATTGCAATTTAAAATAATGGTTTACTATTTTAATATACTTTAAAACAAAATTTATTCCTAGCTGATTCAGCATCATTACTCCAGTCACATGATCTTTCAGAAATCATTATAATATGCTGATTTACCAGTATATTCAATTTTGGAAACAATTTTTGCTGCTTTATATTTTGTTTGGAACTTGAGATACTTTTTTCAGGATTCTTTGATGAATAAATGAAAAAAAAAGAACAGCATTTATTTAAAAAAACAAAAAAAAAACGTTTGTAATAATATACATACCGTTCAAATAATTCAAAGTCAGTATTTTTTTTCTTTTGTAAAGAAATTATTATAATTTTTTTCAGCAAGGATGTGTTAAATTAATAAAAATGTGATGGTAAATACTTATATTATTAGATAAGATTTATATTTTGAATAAATGTGGTGGATTTTACAGTATATATAAAAAAAAAAAAAAAAAACATTTTAAATTGTAATAATATTTTCACAAGATTACGGTTCTTTCTGTATTTTTGATTAAATAATAATGCAGCATTGATGAGCATAACAAACGCCTTTAATAAACCTTACCGATCCCAAACGTTTGAACAGCAGTTTATATGCATACATGCAATATGGATGGATATATTTAAAAACTGAAATCTCAAAGACACTGTAACAAAAACAGCATGTATTACCTTTTGCTAGTCAGAAAGAGAGTGGAAAATGGTCTAGACTTATTGTGATGCAAGTGTGCTGAATATGGCAAAAGAGTAGGATAATGGCTCCCTTTGGAGGAAGTGGCAGATGTAGTGTGTCTGTGCAGGGGCGGATCTAGAAAATTATTTTTAGGGTGGCATGGGATCTATGAGGGGTGGCAACACCAAAGCAAGCCACAGTTTTTGGGGATGTATTGTCTGACATGCACAGTTGTGTTCACAAATACTTCCCATTAAGTAATCATCTATACCGTTTAAAATTAAAAATACATAACATTTCAATATCCATCATCATGGCACCAAGTCAATACACAATATAAAAAACTTCAACAGGTTATAAATGTTTCTGAGCTCGTTTCATAAAAAAATACATGCGTTCTGTTAATATTACATAGGCTACGTAGATGGTATAAATCAAGTTTTAGCGCAAGTTTAAGAACAAGTTTAAGAATAACACTTTTGAATTTCCTAACATTAGAAAGAAATACAATAATATTAAACACTGAAACTGGATCAGGTTTGAAAACAATGTTTGATTTGCTGTTATTGCCAGAGGTGGGAATATCCGTAATCACCCAGAAAACACTATCAATAGTCGTGCAACACCCCAGCAACTGCATAGCAAGAGCCTAGCAACCACCCAGAATATCCTAGCAACCAACTCTTGGTCTGAGCTGTCAACGCGACAGATCTCGTCACAGCTGCTGCTGATGTGTCCTACAATGAGAATAGAGGCCAATCCTCGAGGCACATATATTCGGCCACAGGTGTCACACATAAACTGAATAGATATTGTCAGGTTTGGGAGGTTTAACATCTAACTGACCAAACTATCTGTGTTTCTTAAACAAGACTTTAAGACAAGCCAGCATAGAAAAGTTTGAAAGACAAATTTATCTAGTTATTACAGGTATTCTTAAATGCTTACACACAATTCAAATCCACAGATGCCCTTCCTGCCCAGGAAACACTCATGAGATCAATAACACTTAACAAAAAACTCTTATTAGGATTCAGGAATTATTTTTGCAGCTCAATGTCTATTACAGTATGCAACAAATTAAATTACAGATATTAAAAAAAAATTATAATTCAGCAATGAACTTTTGGGAACAGATCGTTTTCATTTTACTACTGTAACGTAATCTCGCAGTGGATGAAAAACACTAGAAAAGTTCAAATACCAAAGAATTGTATATGAACTTAGTATGCACCACAATAGAGTACAGTAAAAAATAAAGTAAATTCAGCATCCTCTGCACATTTGCTCAAATTTCATTACAGTATACAGTACTAGCCTATAGCAGTTTCTTGGTCTCCTGACACAAGACTATCTCTAGGCAGTCATTTCTCAGTTCTGCAAACATGTAGTACACATAAAAAATGGTTACAAATAAAATTTGACAGTCACACATTTGAACAGTTTAGAATAGTGAATTTTCCATCATCTAATGTTCTGGTACTGTACTGTAATTATACTGAATGTGTAAGTAGGGTATAAAACCCATGTATATTATTCATTCAGTTCTTTCCTCTCTGTTGTTAGGATGCAGAGATTCTGATTGGTGTCATCAGTTTTGCTACCTAATGTTTAACTTACTCATTGTTAAATGTTTTGAGAAATGTGTCTTTGTTTTGAGAACAGATGGTTTGGGAAAATAAACTAAAATCAGTTATATTATGTTTACAATCAAGAAAACTGCAATACAAGATTCTTGCCTAACTCTGCTATTAGTTTTCGTGATTGGCTTCTTCTTATTGATTTCATGTTATGGTTTCATCCGATATGGCAGAAAGGCCTATATCCATGATTAAAGTGGAGCGAGCGGTTGGAGAATCGGATCACCAAACAATTACGGGATGAATCTCAGACATATCCGGAAGGGATTAGATTTCTCAGAGGACTTCTGAATAAACCGAGAAACAGTATCTGATTCACGAACAAATGTAAAAACTATTTGTTAGTTACTTTATTGAAAAGTAACACATGAAACACTGCTTGCATTTATATTTTATTCTGTGATAATTCTGAGGTGGCAGTTGCCAACCCGTGCCACCCCGGTAGATCCACCTGTGTCTCTGAAAGCTTACCTGTGCTGGGTAGAGTATGACAGCAGCCAGGCCAATCCAGCTGTGCAGACTGTACATATTGGGAATGTTCTTTGCATTGTGGAAATCAAACACAGCCACCACAGAAATGACAGCCAAGATGAAGGCCAGAAGATTCAGCCCTGCGTGGATAAGCTTCATCATCTGCTTGCTGCACCTCCAGGTCCATGGCAGCCTGTACACTACAATTGCTGAAGAAAAAAATATTAAATAAAATAAAAAACACATGGGCTTCACAATCTAGATTAATTATTTAATAATAATTAAATAAAACCTGAGACCGATGGCCAAAATAAATACACGTGTTGGTTAAAAACCAACGGGTGGTAAAAGATCTTTTTAAATGTATTAAAATCAAAGGCTATAATTATTGTTATGTCACTGCTGTCTAGGTAGGCAGCTCAGCAGGTTTGATACACAGCCACCATCTTTAACTCAAACGGTGTCCGAAAAGTCTGAGTTTCGGTAAGTTAGTCCCGTGAGCTGTTAGTGATTAAAGACTCAGGAATGCGAAACGTCTGGTTGCTGAATGAAATGTGAACATTCAAGATCCTCACCGATTCCCTGAAGAAAAATAAACCCGATCACCATTAACAGCGGGTGCCAGTTAAACTCAGCGGATCCTCCGTCCCAGCCGAGCCCCTCTCTGTAACGCAAAACCCAAGTTAATGCGAACGCGATCGACACAATCCCGAGCGCCAACGCCAGAATGAAGAAAATGAGAAACTGCTTGTAGTTCTCCATCCTCGCAGTCTGCTGTAAACTCCTCTGACAACAGCAGAACAACTACACAAGACACGTCGGAAGGGGGCTGGGTCACTTTTGCACTTTCTCACCCAAACAAGAGGCGCTGTCTTAAACCCTAGTATTCAGCCTATCTGGGCAGCTGGGAGTAAAAATGCACCCAAAAATGCAATCTAGGTAGGAGGCACTCTAGATTTTGACCTTAGGTATAGATGATGGCCAGCAATACTGTCCAGGTTTTGAACTTCGTTATAAATTTATGATGTCCACAAATTCTGTCTAGATAGGCAGCTCACTAACCTCAAGTATGATCGATACCCAAAATGCTATGTGAAGCTTATAATGCTTAGTAACACTTAATATTTTGTGGACACAGTCCCCCGGTTTCGCAGACAAGGCTTAAACCTAGTCCTAGACTAAAATGTAAGTCTGAGCTATTTCAACTGAAATAAACTTGCACTGACTGATCTTAAAATATATCAGTGCCTTTGTTTTGTCTCAAGATGTACCCCAGTAATGTTTTTTTCTAAGCATGTTTATAAAAGTTACTTAAATGTCCTAATTAAACTATGGCCTAATCCTGGCTTAGTCTAAGCCCTGTTTGTGAAACCGGGCCAGTGTTTTTTAAGTTTACACTTATGATGCCCCATAATGCTGTCTAGGTAGGCAGCTCACTAGGTTTTGGGACAGAGACTTCTTTCTTTTCCTTTTTTTTATTCCAACACAATTTTGTAACCAACCACATTAAACTTATGCAACATCACTAGTTTCACAACTATGACAAGAGAGTATTTGTCACAAACTAGTCTTTATTAGTAAAGTTATGAGTAAATAAAATAAAATGACTAAATAGAAAATTCTTTCAAGTTAAATTCCATCAACATATGTGTTTGTCCAGGCTCGTTATTTTTCAATCCAAATGACAGTGTGAAAGATCCATCTATTTACAAACAAATATCTCAAAAATTCACATTGAAAAATCGAATGATATGTTTTGTTTTGTTTTTGAGAAACGCACTATAGTTCATTGGCAATCATCACATACAGGAATATGAAATGTGCTCATGGTTCATCTGAAGCTCGTCTCTTCATTTTATAAACATGGCAGCAGAATGAGTTATTTTTCTCCTGGACAGTGTGAATAATCGTGTCTCTATCAAAGTAAATCTCGTGACTGTAGGTCTGGAAAACAAAGCACAGTTGGTGTTGGGTTATGACAGATAGAGAGAATGATATCTAAAAACAGAGGCATTCGTTTAAATGTCATACCACATCCCATGGCTCTTTTAGAGGAACTCTCTTCATTAAAACCCCCGTCTTATTGTCATGTAGCTGTAGATGGGCCTGTCCTTCATCTTCAGCGTGAGTGATGTCTACCACAGCCAACAGATCAAGTTCATCTTCATACTTCACCATTCTGAATGTCTAGATAAGACCGTCAAGTTACTACATGTAAACGTCACAGTATAAAACATAACAGACTCAATCAGCCACCTCTGTGTTTGATTCTATGCATTATTCCACTACATTATTTAAAAATTAAAGAGTTTGCCACATAAGAACAGTGATAGTTCAGGTAAAAATTAACATTTTGTCATCATTTACTCACCATCATGTTCCTATATTGTATGCATGCAGGTAACGTTGGACATACTACATATCAAGCTTCATATAAAGAGCTGGGAGATAATATAGCGAGGCAGTTGAAATTTGCTAAATAGTATTTCACTTTATGTAAGTGCACTGTATGCATAAGAATAAAGTTGAATATAATATACACCCAACTTTATATATAAAGCTGCCTAATAGTTTAGATTTCTGCAACTATATAACCAAAAAAATTATCAAAACCTTCTAACCTGTGGAACAAAAGACATGTTCATATAGTGAAAGCATAGGATACACTGATCAAGAAGGATTAAAGGTGCCATAGAATGCATTGATACGATATTTTAAATTGTTCTCTGATATCTACAAAAATTCTCCAGAAAGGGTTTTACATGTCCATCTACAACCCTAGGATTTGTGCCTAGAATGAAATGGTATGTTATTACCTTATTTGGAAGGGTCATGAATAATAACGTTGAGCTCTGCTCTGATTGGCTGTTTCACAGTGTGGCTCAATGTTAAGCTCTGATTGGCTGTTTCACAGTGTGGCTCAATGTTAAGCTCTGATTGGCTGTTTCACAGTGCTGCTCATTTCAGTAGCTCACACAGCAGGAAGGAAAAACAGGGAAATTATATATTTCAATACTTTCTCTCGCAGTTATATCATTAGGTAATTATACTATATATAAAATGCGGGCATCAGGGAGCCACTATTAATATGCGGGTTCATTGAAACTGCAAGATCGCTTTTTACTTTCACTTTCGAGATTTGCGATCGCACATGCTCTGTGTAAACTACAGCGGCACTACTTACCACACATTTTACAAGATCAAATGCTAGTCAGTGGTGCTCGGGATCTGTAAATCATTCGCCATCATCCTCAGTCATCTCTCCTTACTCTGTTTATATGGTAAGTGAAATCTTATACTGTAATGTAACAAGCAACCCCTAACAAGAAGCTAACCATGTCCCTTAAATGGCTCGCGTTATTTCATTAGAACGCGTTATTTGTTTTCCATGCCTTTCTGAATACAGACACCAACCCATCCCTGCACATCACATCCCCTGCACAGAGTGGAACATAACATTTATTTCCATGATCTGCCATTTTCGCTGTTGTTTCCTCATAACACCTCATCAGAACTTCTGATGATTCGGCTGTGCAGGTTCGGCTGGCGGCTGGCCTAGAACATGGGCGGGTATATGCAAATGTTAGGGGCGTAACTATTAGTGATCCCGACTGTAACGTCACAGTCGGTGTTATGTTCGGATTCGCCTATTTTTCAGTGGTCTTTTGCTTGCAAGAGATTTACATAAGGAGGAGGAAACAATGGTGTTTGAGGCTCACGGTAGGGCTGCACTATATATTGCATGCGATTGTCATGCGTATCTCATCAGTAAAGCCGGTTCTGTGATTAATAATAAATCTTCATCACGTGCATTCAGTAATACACAGCGGCATTTAATACACAGAGGGTAGTTCTCTGACAAGCTACGCATTTCGCGCTCATAATCGCAGATGAATCGCCTGTGATAATGAACGTGATATTGAGTAAGTAGCTTGTCTGAGATGTGGGGTAAAAGGCCCCTCATGCCACCTCATACATTTATAAGATTTTAAACAAAATAAACAACTTGAATGATTTATTTTCACACAAAATCTGTTTCTCCATTAATGTTCAATACAACATATATTTTTTTCTGCAATTATACATTTTAGGCGCAGCGAATAGCACATTTTTTCTTAAGGTGGGCCTTTAGCCTATCAGTTTGGAACGATATTAGGGTGAGTAAATGTTTTCATTTTTGGGTGAACTATTCCTTTGAGTGCCACAAAAAACTCATTAAGTTCTTTAGAATTCCAAATATGCTCTGGTGCTTTAAAAAAAGATCAGCAGTTCCTGATAAGAATAGGGATCTTGTTTGCACCAACTTTCTAACAAAGAACTATTGAAGAACCGTGATTTGCTGTACCTCCTGCGCAGGGTCATCGTCTAACAACTGGAATCTCCTTTTCACTGCCCGGCCAGAAGACGTCACAATCACCTGAGGGGCCTGTAGGAAAGAAGAACAACTGCTTACAAACCACCCTCCTATGCAATAATGTTCTTGTAGTAATACATCTCAGCTGGTATTTCTGCTGAGTTTAAAAATGAAAAAGTTGTAGTATTGATATTTCTATAATATCCCATTGTTATTACAGCTGATAATGAACCCATAGACAACGTTTACTCTATTGTCACGAGCAGCGGTGATGGAGAAGTCCGTGAATATCTCATACTTCCAGTCACATCCTGTTTCAGCCATAATCTTCAGAACACTGTAAAAGAGAAAATTGAAAAATTGGTCGTTTATCTACATGGTTTCTATGGTACATAACTAAAAACAATACTGGTCATGGTTTCTCATGCACTTATTTATCCTTGTTCAAGGACATTGTTTATAATAAGTCTCCAGTTATATAAAACTATTCAATGTGCCGCTTTGTCTTTAGCCATATATAATAAGTATTATGCTCACTTTATTGTGCTGGGCCCAGCATGTACAATTCGACCCGAATCATCTGGGTGAAAAAAAATCCAGTCTGCTTCCAGAGAGTCACATTTCATGTCCTGGACGCCGTTCTTAGCCTGATGTACAGATGACAGATTACTTGATTAGACATACTTGCATATCCAACTTCATATATAGAGCTGGGTGATAATATAGTCACATTTTGCAATAAAAAAATAAAAATAAAATAAAAAAATCGGGCAGCTGATATTTGCTATATAGTATATATCTCTTTATGTGAGTGTACTGTATGTACACATATAAAGTTGAATATAATTCACACCCAAGTTTATATACAGAGCTGCGTGATAATGGTTTTCTGCAATGATATAACCAAGAAAAACTTTAATTAAATGCCACTTATGTCAATTATTGAAGATAAGTATAGCACCAATGGTTATTTTAGTACCAAAGTCTCAAAACATTCATCGATTTACTGTGTAATAATTTTATAAGCAACATAAGAGATAAACCTAATATCATTTGTCTAGCCTCGCCTCGAGAGTTTAATATTATATCTACCACAATAGATAAGAATTTTAACTAAAATGCAACAGGCAGGTAACAGACACAAATTAATTCTCACTGCATGTCAACACTCTAAATATATTGCAGCTTGGCTTTTTTTGTAGGACTGATTTTCCAAAGAATATCTGCAGGAATGAGAGTATTCACCAGTGCCCCGTCTGTTATAGAGCAGATATGATGGGTTCCAATGTGTCTCTTGTGGTTGGGGGTGTAGATGTAGTGCCAGGGATGACCTCCGATCTGAACCCCGTTCTCAAAGTATGACATCTCAAACAATACGGGAGGACACTCTGTAGAGAGAAGTATTGACAACTGACATGAAAACATTACGTTTTTTTCTGTAACTGTCACACCATCTACACAACACCGAAACATAAATTCAGAAGCACTCTACAAAATCTTCTCATACTTGAAGGTAATGTGTAATTGTTTTTTATTTTTTTCTTAACTTACTCATAAAGAGTCAATTACAAGTAAGCCATTCTTCAACTGATTCCCTTTAGAAAGTGTAAATATTAGGAAGCACATCATGCACATATATTTTGACATTGTTCAAAGATGAATAGTTTTTGGGAAGTTAATTTGTCTTACACAAGTGTGTATGGATAAAATGTATTGCAAATTGTATGTGTTTTTCTTCGTAATCTTCTCTATTGCTCTTAACAAGAGTAACAAAATAGAAAGTGGAAACAATATAGCACTGTTGCACTAACCATTGTCAGTTTTTCACCATCAATTACACATTTCATCTCTACACCTGCCTGCAGCTTTCTTCAGCAAGGGTTCATAGTACACACTGAGGTGACTAATGAAAAAAGTAGGGAAATAATTGGATATTCAAGCAGAATTTAGAAGTCACTGGAATAGCCAAAAATAGTAACCTGTAACTTGACCTACAATTATATTCCATAGATAAAGGTCACCTAAAGTGATGTTTTTACAGGCTCGGTTTTGTACAAAGATTTTAAGATGTATCATATAGTGTTTGTAATCATGAACTACAGGAAAACTAAGGTAGGAAAATGAGTTTTTAGGCTCATGTTATGACCTTGGACTGCCGCTTACGCTGAAGTCACAGTGCATTGTTCTTGATCAAAATTGACCCGATTAACATTAAAAATAACAAATTTCACCATAAAATCATGTAGCTTAAGTGATGTGTTTCGTGTTTCACAGTCACCATATGAAAAAATAAAATGCACAAAAACACATCACTTCCACGAGTTATTGCCCAAACTTCAAAGGTCTGTTAAACTAATAAAATTAGAGGCATTTGTTAGCTTTAATATTACTTTTTCAATTCAATTATTCAATCCAATTACACTTTATTGTTGGAATTCTTTCAAAAATTTCTTGGATCTCACAGCGTGTGTCTCATATCAATTCACATCGATAATTACTAAACAAACAATACTATAGACGCACCTTAATACAAAAAACAACCGTATATACATAAACACACGGCTACAGTGCATTTGAATAGTGAGTCCTTTCTATTCTTTTCCTTCCTAGGTCTATTTGAACCCCAATTCTGATTTATTAATTTTACAGACTGATATACCAAAGATTTATATAACATAGCCTACTCTAATCCAACTCTAAGCCTTCTGTTAGATGGCAAAAATTAATATTCCTCATACAAAATGTGCGAAGGGTCAGACATATTTTTTCCTGACAGGGTCGGCAATTTTTTCGTATACATCTTGAAAACTTGGCTCAAGTTTATCGTGTAAACTACCTATATATATATATATGTTATTTACATATTTGTTTGGGACAGAGGGGGGGACACGGTTGCATCACAGAGTATGCTGGCCATATCATGCATCAACGCACATGGAACACAGTGTTCGGAGGAGAACGCTGGAAAATATTACAGAATGACGATACTCGTCTGTATTGCAGTAAACGCCGCGGTTCTGGTTCGCGGGACAAACGCTGCCAGTATGCGCTGCTCACTTTAGTTGCAACTCACGCTTGCGGTATGAAACGGACGTTACAAACAGATTGTGATTTTAAATGTCACATTTTTAAACATTTGGGTGAATCTCACAAACCTGTCAAGAATATTTCACTTTAAATTCTAAAGAAAGAGATACGAAATTATATTTTGCATTAACAGAAATCACCCATTTAAGGTTTGATACTTGATATGTTCAGCTTTATTTTACAAAGAGTGGAGGTTACTACAGTTTTAGTGTTTTCTTTCTTTTTTAACTGTGTATAAGATACCAGACACCCACCATGAATGTGAATGTTGACCGGAATACCATATGGAGCTTCTCCCACAATTCCTTTCAGCTCCTGCTGCTGTCCCAAAGCCAACTCCTCATTTCTAAACTGAAGTGAAAAGAACACATATGATATAATTACCGAACAACATACCAATAAATCAAATAATCATAAAAAACAATAACGCTTCCATTACCTTATTAACAATGTACTCCAAACTGTAAAGTTTGACGTGTTTTGAGCTGTGTGATACGGCTAACACTCCCTGTGACAGCAGCACATCCACAGCAGTCTTACCAAACACCTGAACATAACACAGGCCACTTAGACGGATTCATTCAACTAACAATGCTCAACCTTTCAATAAAAAAACAGATGTATTTGAATGTGGTAATACAGATATTACTTTTTTATTTATCTCCAGCATTCCTACAAGCTCCAGTGGAAAGACTTGGAAAACGGCCACACGCATGAGGATGTTATTATCAACACCAGCCTGAGAGAGAAAGAGAGAGAGATTTGTTTTTCTTATTATTTTCAAGCATCTTTATTTAACAAAAAAGTGACTCACATAAAATCAATTTTTCACAAATTTTAAAACCTTTTATAAAAAGAGTGAAAAATGGAGTTCATTTTCAATAACAGAACTAGGGCCGGGACTCGATTAAAAAAAAAATCTAATTAATTAGAGGCTTTGTAATTAATTAATCGAAATTAATCACATATAAATATTTGACCTGAGAACAGTGAGAAGTAAGTTTTTTCATATGGATTTTTAAATTTCCCATCCACAGGGCCAACCAAAGCGGTCTCATCAGCTTCTTTGTCCATGTTCACTGTGGTTTGTTTTTGTCTGAACGCTAGTTGGTGCTCCAGTATAATCGGTCCGCCGAAACTCATCCAGTGAGAAACGTTCTGCGGTATTCTTTCAAAAATATTTAAAGAGTCCATAGCTTTGTAAAAACGAAAATCAATTAAAAGCCTTGATTTGATCATCAGTGAGAGAGACCCAACTGCATATTTACATTTAGTCATTTTGCAGATGCTTTTATCCGAAGCATATGGTGCAAGTAGAATGCAGATATTAAAGCTGCAAGCAGCGATGAAAGGGCCCTCACACCCGGGCTCACCATCACCTGGTGGCTTTAGTAAAACAGCAAATGGTGATCAATATGCATTTAAAGTGGTAAATATATAAGGAATATGTCAAATTCATTTATATGTGCCAAACTTCCTGCTCCCAGCTGGTGGTGCTATGACTATAACTGGATATTGGCATGTAGATGTCTTCAGGAAAGCATTTTTATCAAACATATGAAGTTTGGTGCAGATTGAGCATAGTATGTTTGAGTTAGTATAAAGCATGACGTATCCTATTGCCAACAGGTGGCGCTATAATTATAACTGAATATTGGCCTTTAGATGTCTTTAGGCCAGTACTTTTACTAAACATATGAAGTTTGGTGCAGATTGGACATTGCATGTTTAAGTTAGTGTAAAACAAGATATTTCCTGTTGAGGCCAGTGAGAGTGTGTCCCAGTACTGGGGTTGCAAGAGTTAGTGCACTCTCAGGGCTGGGTTGCGGCTGGAAGGGCATCTGGCGTAAAACGTGCCAAATCAGTTGTGCGGATCACTCCGCTGTGGCGACCCCTGATAAAGGGAGCACGCCGAAGGAAGAGAGAGAGATGTGTTCAGGCCAGGACTCTTATCAAACGTGAAGTTTGGGGCAGATTGGATATTGTATGTCTGAGTTATAGCAACTTCCTTTTTCATGGTGAAACATCGAAATTTGTCAGGCCGCCACAGATGTATTGGAATGAGAATTTAAAAAATTTATTTAACATCGCAAAGGCCTTTAGATTACACTGACCAACGTTGGTGTTTATCTGAATAAATCTCTAGGAGGAGTTTGTTAAATTACAACCACTGAAAATGGCAAAAATGACACAAATTTTGCCATAAGCCCCAGGCCCCAGTAAACTCTGACCTGTCGTTCCAGAGTCGTCTGTTTGCTCTGGACGGATTTGACATAAAATGTCTCCTGTGAGGAGTCCCAACCTAAAGATCTGTTAACAAACTCATATTAGTATGACAAAAACTCATCCCAGCATACAATTTGTCAAAAGTCAGTTCAGATACGTTGATGAGATTACTGCTTTTGTCGAAAATATAACATGACACAAAATGCTGCTTGTTATCATTAAAGTTATTACCACTACTTCATTTTGTTACTACAGTTAAATCTAGACAGACAGACAGATAGACAGATAGATAACCTGAATTTGAAATGCGAGGAGAGGTAGACCCGCTCTAGTGTTTTTCCTGTGTCAGCTGAGAGTCGATATAACCAGTTATGAGCTGTCAGGACCAGCAGACATGATTTCTGGTCTGAAGCATTTGGCAGAACTTTGTCCTGCAAAAATATCAGATACATATGAAGTTAAAAGGGAAATTTATTTTCCATATGCAAATGTGAATGATGTGCAGCAGCTGATCAAACTCACTAGAGGACACTGGCATAATAAAGCATCTTCAATCTTCTCCGTTTTGGGAGCTTTGGGAAGCTCATACAGCTGCTCTGGCTCAGGCAAAAGGCTGTGATTTTTAAGAAATGTGAACCACATTAATAGATGTCATACTGTAGCATCACCCAAAATGATCATTAACACTTTACAATAAGGTGTAATTTGATAACGTTATTTAATGTATTAACTAACATGAACAAACAATGAACAGTATACTTTTCCAGAATTTAATAACCTTTGTTAATGTTCAGTTCACAGCGCATTAACTGATGTTAAAAGACAACTTTTGAACTTAAAATATTTATTAGTAAATGCAAACATTGACCAAGATTAATAAATGCTGTAGAAGTATTGCACATATTTAGTTCATGTTAACTAATGAAATCTTATTGTAAAGTGTTACCAATTTCTAAAAATATCTACCAGTCTTAATGTAATATCAGATTATATAGTTTACCTGCTGTAACAACACCTGTAATTATCAAAGTATATCCGTCCACTTTCATAGGCGATGAGGGACTTGGAAGTCTTGCTCCAAACCTTTGTGAATTCTGCACCATCCTATAAAGTCATGACATAAATGTGACTCTGGACCACAAAACCAGTCATAAGTAGCACGGGTATATTTGTAGCAATAGCCAACAGCATGGGTCAAAATGATTGATTATTGATTAAAATTATTATTGCAATACTTACTTGGAGAATGATGTTTCTCAGGATTTTAAGATTTGCTCCCAATAATCTGCCAGTGTCATTGGCGCAGGATCCACTCGATCTTGAAGCCAGGAGATCACAGCTGTTTTTACTGGTGCGCGTGCACGCACATGGAGACGGGAGCGCGCACATAGGGGAAGAAACTTCTCGCGCCATTCACATAAAACATACAGACTAACACAAAACTAAGCGGAATAATCTTCGGAAATAACACCCAAGTAAGTGCTGGGTGAAGTCAACTCTATGCAGACTGTGCAATCATTTTAGCGTCGCTCAAGTTCATATTAACGTTAGTGTTATCCAAACCACAACAGTTAACATTAACGAATATACTGGATATAACATCTGCGTTATGACTTACATAAGTAAAATATAAGCAGATACATTAATTCATCTGGCTCTTATTATAATTAAACGTGTGTTTAATTATAATAAGAGTAAAACTGCAAATATTTGCTATTAAGCTAACTGCTAACATTTCCATTGTTTACATAAAACATCATATCAAGCATTTTCAAAACGTGTTAAAACCATAAAATATATTCGCATGATAATCTTACAATTGTCTCCCTCTAGTAGTAATTTTTATGCTTGCTTTGATATACTTTGCTGCTCACATGTTTACAAAAACTTCCGGGTGTGCGTCATCTGAAGGCGCGCGGTCGCTGTTTCCGGCTGGGATATGTAGTTCAATACATAGACATAGATATATCTATGGTTCAGTACCTCACAGTAGTATGTAGTGTTGTGTTAACTGTTTTTGTAATGATCATAATGACTAACTGACGTTCTCAGATGAGTGTGGAGAGATGAGGGGCTTCTTGAGGCTGATTGTCTGTGCTGTGAGCTGCATTCCCCGCAGGCTGTGCAGTGGAGGAGGAAGATCACCTGTGCAGTGGAGGAAGAATCCTCTCCAACCCTGATCACATCTTCCAGCATAACATGTGGTACAGATCATTGATTCGTTGGAAAACGTGAAATATATTGTATAATTATATATTATATTGCAGGCTATTTTAAGCGGACAGGGGGAAAAAATAGAAACGAAAAGTTGATTAGCAAGAAATTATATACAGTCAAACCAAAATTTATTCAGACACCTTCAACATTTCTCACATTATCACAGTTTATTTGCTATAGTTTAGAAAATGAAAATAAAATATGACAAGAATTATGTCAGAACAAATTCATCTTGATAATATCAGATAACTTTGATAGAAAGGTATGCAATGAATTCGGTTGAATAGCTGTCAGCTGTTAAATTTAAATACACAATTAGATAATACCAATTTAGGTCAACCAATTACCAAGCAATGCTTAATTTTGTTCAGTCTGTTGAGTAAAAAGGTCACATTAGCAGTTAAAGAAAACACACTTAAGCAAAACATGGTCAGGTCAAAGTGTCTGAATATTTTTTAGTCCCAAATTTGCATTCATTTTACTGGTAATACTCTGTATGAAGAATTTTTGGGTATAATATTTCACAGTTAACTTTATTTTGCTATCCTCACTTACATAAATGAACTATAGTGTCCTGCACCCACTAATAAAAAATAAATATATTAAAATTAATAATAATATCTTGTGTCTGAATATTTTTTTATTTGTCTGTATAAATCTACAATACATACAATTTACTGTAAAATAATGATGTTGAAAAATGTGCATTATTATAAGAAACATTATTAGGTTATTTAAAGTTGTTTGTCAACTACAATAAAATAAAAATAGATTTAAGCTCATGTCAATTGCTTGGTAAAAATAAACAAGCCTTTTGCCGTAGACAATTAAAATTTATATGCATGGCAAATAAAATGTTTTATTAATAGATTTATTAATGCATGTTGCTTTTTACAATAGACATTGTTCCAACAGCTTTACAGAAATAAAAAAAACAAACAACAACAAAAAATCTTTTAGATTTTTATTGCATTTTACAAAATGTCCAAAATGTTTTTTTGAAATTGGGATTGTAAAGAAAGAAGAAGAAGAAAAAAGACGAAATCAGCTCTCAGACAGGAAACAACTCCCATTGTTCACTTAAAGGAGCCGGCTCATAGAGACGCATCACTAACAGTGAGTAAAAATAAAATAAAATAAACCTGTGCTGTGCTCCAGGGATCATGTGCAGTGGACAGAGGAGGAGACTGAGAAAGCCCGGCAAAAAGCAGAGGAGAACTCTAAAGAGACGATTCCTGTAGAAGAGCAATGTAAGGATTCAAAACCCTACTCTCAGTTATGTGTCAAAACATGCCACCTTTGCCAGCTTTTTTTCTAGTTTTGATGCCTTGTTGTTTTCTCTCCCATCAGCTAAATATGACAGAGAAGGCCATAAGTATTGGGACCGATTTTATGAGATGCACCAGAGGAAGTTCTTCAAAAACCTTGATTGAATTCCCAGAGCTTCTCCCTCCAGACGCAGCAGGGATGTGCAGCCCGGAACAGGAGCAGGGCAGTGGGGTGGACTCATGCTCAGAGCAGCAGCCCTGCGCTTCCAGTACATTAACCAGTCTGAACGCATTCCCTGGACAGCATGCTGCTTTCAGGATTCTAGAGGTATTACAGCCTCCATTCAGTCACTCACAAACAATTTATTTATTGCCACAATCATTTGTGCTGTGTTAAATAATTTAGGTTTGGGATTCTATTTTGCACTGATTTTTTTTGCAGGTGGGCTGTGGTGGATGTACCAGTGTGTTTCCCATCATCAGCACCATCAGGTAAGAGCGTCGTCTTCATAGTGTTGTTTCCTCAGAAGACAAATCTCATTTTTATTACTAAAAGAAGGCATGTAGAAGTTTGTCTATCAATTACCCTAGCAAATGACTAAAAGCAGCATAAAGTACACTGTTCAAATTGTGTGGGGTCAGTACAATTTGAGAAAAATGTTTTGAAAGAAATCCCTGCTTGCCAAGGGATCAAAAATACAGTAAAAACAGTAATATTGTCTTCTATTTGAATGTACTTTCAGCAACATTACTCCAGTCGTCAGTGTTACATGATCCAAATAGAAACTTCTTTAAATGCAAGGATGCTTTAAATTGATCAAACGTGATAGTACAGACATTTATAATGTTACACAATATTTCTATTTCAGATAGAAGCTGTTCCTCTGAACTTTCTATTCATCAAAGGAACCTGAAAAAATTATACTCTTTTCAACATAATAATAATAATAAAGATTTTTGAGCAGCAAATCAGAATATTAGAATGATTTCATGTGACAGGAATAATGATGCTAAAAATTCAGCTTTGAAATCACAGGACTAAATTACATTTTAAAATATATTCAAATAGAAAACAGTTATTTTAAATAGTAAAAATATTTCAGAATTTTACTGTTTTTGTTGTACATTGCATCAAATCAATGCAGTCTTGCTGAGCAGAAGAGGCTTACTGTTCAAAAACTTTTGACTGGTGGTGTATTGGGTAAATATTTGTATAATAAACAGGATATTGTACAGTCAGTAATGTTCAGGTCATTATCATTCGCAAAACAGACTGTAACAGAATGATCAGGACACAAAGCGGAGGCTGATTGTATATTACCCCATACATATTAAATTCTGAGATAAGGAAATGAAAATCAGAAAGTTGTAATAGAAACTCCTATTGGGAGTAACAAGTAAGCAGGTGTATTTGTGTATTTCTAGGGGCAGTAAGGCGTTTCTATACTGCTGTGACTTCTCATCTCGAGCTATTGAGCTCATCCAGGTAAATGACAGTCACGTGTCTCTGCTCCTCAGTGCATAATTATACCTGCCACCTTTGCATCAAACAGAGCCCACACACATCCCAGATTTACATTAGTGAAAGCCTTTGAGAATGGATAAAGATTGGGAGGGCAACATATCCTCTTCATTCATATTAATGACGGCTGATCAGTCGTGTGGGAGTTTGGCTCTGTCTCCTGGTGCTTGATGCTTTTTGGTATGCAGAGACCTTCATCAAATGCCAACAGCAGAACATATTGAATAGTGGGGGAAGTGACATCCACAGCATGCCAATGGCAGCATTTCTATTCCATCAATATACAGTATGCTTGATTTTGAGAAAAAATTAATTCTGCTTTAAAAACTGTACTCATGTACTAATATTTTAACATTTAGTGAAGAAGTCCAAGTCAAAAGAGCCCACCCAGGGTCTCTGTGATATCCAGGACCATATGATTTGCATGCCTCCTTTAATATAGACTACCATTCCAAAGTTTAGGCATTTTAGATAAGAAATAAAAAATTAATTGAGCAAGGACAGCTTCAATTTGTCAAATTTATCAAAGTAAAGTGAAGACTTAGAATTTAAAAAATTAAATCATTTTCTCTTTAATTTCACAGTATCTCAAAAATAATAAGCAGTACAACTTTTTTCAATATTAATAATAATAATACAAATAGTGTCTTGGAGTTTTTTAAAATATGTTCAAAAGAAAACAGTTGTAATAATATTTCACAATATTACAGTTGTACTGTATTTTTAATCAGTTATATGAAGCCATGTAAGCTTAAAAGACCTGAGATGACTGAGTGGCCTGTTATAGTTTTGATTATGTTGCTGATGTGCTAAATCAAGAGTAATTTATGGAAATTAAATTGAATCTAAATTTTTTTTGTTTTTTTTGGGTAAAACAAGCATTTCATTTATTTAACACCATTTCTCGTTGCTAAAAATATCTAGTTGAATGAATATTTAACATAGAAATATAACATATTTTTCTTAAATATATACACAATACATAACAAATATACACAGTACACACACATATATTATGTAAACAAAAACTTTTATTTTGGATGCGATTTGACAGCACTAATATATATATATATATATATATATATATATATATATAATTTGAAGTACTGTTGTATATTTTATGCTAGTACTGAATTTAATTCATACTAGTTTTAATTTGAATAACATTTTTTCCATAGGCTTAATTTTGATTTGTTTATTTATTTATTCATACATTCATTCATTTATTTATTTTTATTCTGGGCTGAAATATGACATGGGCATTTCATTGTGGGTTTCGCCCTAAACGTAATTTTATTTAGTGTATTCAAAATGTAACTAAAGCAACTCGCATGTCATTATCATTCCCAAGTGTCCTCTGCTTTCATATTAAAATGAATGGAACTCCTAACATTTGTTAATTGTATTCGCATGATAAAATGTCCACAGTATAATTCCATGAAGGCAAAATCTAACATGCTTCACTAAAACTAGTCATATGAGGACAGTTGTGCATGTTTTCCCCTTGCAGGAGCATCTAGACTATGACCCTGCAGTGTGTCATGCATTTGTGCAGGACATTTGTGACACAACGTCCCCGTTTCCCTTCCCCCCTGAGAGTCTGGACATTATTCTAGTGGTCTTTGTGCTCTCTGCCATCCACCCAGCACGGTAATAAAGGTCATATACTCTCACACACACATTAATTATGTTAACACTGTAACACACTTGCCCTGTCTGTTTATTTGACCAGTATCCGCAGCGTCCATTACTGCTGTCTCGCTTCCAGCTTAACTTTATGTTATGTCCTTCACTCAAATCTACCTATTGCAACATGTATTTAATAGCTTTAAATGAATGAATATGCTTTTATTTGATCATTCAAACCACTTATTTTTTTAATATTATTATTTTTTATATTTACATCAATCCAGTCCAAAAATGTTGAACATGATGAAGTTCATATAACACAAAGTTAATTCTTGGACTCATTTCTCTCAGACTCAGTGGCTGAAGTATGGCCAGCATTGTAGCTCCAGAAGTTATCTAAGATATCCTCAAACATAAACATGATCTTAATGGCTCTTTAGCAGTGTTATGGAAAATTGTGTGTTTGAGATGGTCAGTTTACATACGTTACCACCGCTCTGGAGTATTTATGATATTGTTTTTCCAGGTGAAACAAGTACAAACATGAACCCTTTGAATAAGCTCAAATTGCCTGCACTTGTACTCATAGTTAACAATGTCTCTAGCCTCTCTTCTGTTTGTTGAACTAATGTTTCCACTGACGTTTCCTCATCAGATTCACAGATAAATCATAGAGTTTTATACATCAAATGTTCAGTATTGAATCTGGAGGCCTTGTTTAAGTTATTTGTACAGTGTACTTTTTTACAGGTTCAGTCCCCCGATAGTAACCATGGGCTGAAGTGCCTTCAACAAGATTTCATGGGGAACATGTCTGGCATTATTGAAAAAATCTGGACACAGTACACATAATTGCCAGGGAACTGCCAGGTTTTTCGCATGAACATCTGCATCAGTGTTAAAACTAAAAACTAGAACCATTAAAAAGGTGGTAATTGAATAAAATAAACTTTAACTGAAATTAAATAACATATAAAAATGACCTTAAAAAAGTACCGTCATTTAGTTGATGTATTAAAATAACTAAAGCTAAAACTGAAATAAAATTAATAAAAATATAAAAAAAATGATAAAAACACAACAAAATGATTAAAACTGTGACTAAAACTAAAATCAAATAAAATATACGAATTAAAACTAATTCAAAAATGTATAATTGTATCTCAGTTGTGTTAAATATCATAAAAATGTGTCCATACAAATTATATGAATAAATTGTTGTTATATTCAAACTCATCTGACATCACATGATAGCTTTATAACCTCTCTGTTATTAATAAAAGATTAACCTGCTTAAAACACTTCTAACCCTTCTGGTTTCCTCCGGCATAGCTCAAGGTGTGGTGAAGGGTTAGGCTGGATTCCTGAAGCAGGGTGGAATCATGCTGTTCAAAGACTACGGCAGATACGATCTGTCACAACTAAGATTTAAAAAAGGTGATTGTCTCTGGATTCTTTAAGCTCTGGGGCAGTCTTTTCATTTAGTTTGTATGTCAGCTGTGAAAACCTAGATACAGAGATCCTTCTTTGTGTATTCTATTTAAAATGCACCTTCAACAAATGACATTGTATAAAGGTGTACAGTACATACACACTCAGAATTGCTACATTAGCATTTTGACTTGTCTCATGTACCTCTTCAGCTACAGCATGGTGTTTAATTAAGTCGTGACGTATTGTCAAGTATGGTGACCCATACTCGAAATTGGTGCTCTGCGTTTAACCCATCCAAGTGCACACACACAGCAGTGAGTAGTGAACAAATGCACACACACACACACACACACACACCGTGAACACACACCCGGAGCAGTGGGCAGCCATGCTGCAGCGCCCGGGGAGCAGTTGGGGGTTCGGTGCCTTGCTCAAGGGCACCTCAGTCGTGGTATTGAGGGTGGAGAGAGCGCTGGACATTCCCTCCCCCCACCTACAATTCCTGCCGGCCGGGGACTCGAACTCGCAACCTTTCGATTACGAGTCCGACTCTCTAACCATTAGGCCACGACTTCCCACGACTTCCCAAATGATACCCAGTGTGAATTAACTCACACTGGGTATCATTTAGCATTATAATTAATATTTTTTACAAAGTTCATTATTACAGGGATTCAGTTTTAACTGATGTCCAAATCATCAATACCATCAATATACAGTATGACACATTATTTTTGTTTTCTTTCCGCAAATATTAACTGAAGCCTCTCATTACAGAAAACTATATATATATATATATATATTATTTTTATTATTCGAATCCTTTAGTCCATTCCTATACCTAATATTCTATTCTTTTAATACTGAAACTAGATTGATCGATTCATATCGATTGTATAACCATGCATGACCACTTTCTGCAGGTCAGTGTTTGTCTGAAAACTTCTATACGCGCCAGGATGGAACCTGTGTGTATTTCTTCACAAAAGATAGAACCTTTTCAGACGATTTTTAGATATTGTTAAACTCCTTGCATATTATTTTTGGATTCCATCCAGTTTTTGGCTTGTATATACACCTATTCATGCTGAATGTCCCGATATCTATACAGATGAGGTTCATCATTTGTTTTCTAATGCTGGTTTGGAGGAGCTTCAGAATCTGGAAGACAGAAGACTGCCGGTAAACAGAGGAAAGAAGGTGGTAATGCACAGAGCAAAGCAAATACAGGAAGCCTTATCTGATTTCAGCAGCAGAATGAGATCTGAAAGAACTGGGCCAAGGGCCTTGAACACAAAGACCTATCCAAATTTCAAAGGACATTTCCTTTGTGATAGACTTCAAGTATAGCAAATGATGGCGATATAACATTACAAAAACATCAATAAAGCAATCAATTTTTATGTTTCTTTTAACTTCCCATGTGCCACTATTTGCCTTTGTTAGATTTCAATAAACTGTAATGAATGCATTGTCTTGTAGGACATTATTAGTTAATCAAGTGAATTAACATTACTGGAGTCTTGAAAGTTAACAGTAGTTCTTCTAAAGGTCACTTTAATTAAATACATAATAATTCATCACTAAACGATGTTTGATTTTTTTTTCATAAGATTATTTTGTGTACTGCTGTACTATTTTTGTATTTATTAAAACACTATATGCAAAGTATCCCTTCTCATGGAAATGCCAGTTCACTCCTTGAAACTTGACAGTGTCTAGTGTCTTTGTTCTTCAAACATGTATTTGCTCTGGCTTTTATTGAATGGTTTGTAATATGGCATATTTATGTTTTTATTTGTAATGTTTTACATGTTTGCAATGGCAAATTGATTTTCAAAGAAATAAATTTGTTTAAAAAATTAATTTGACATTTATTTCACAAACATACTTCAGAGTCATAATAATTATTAGATGTGTATCTTATATTCACAATATGCAGTGTTGGGAAGCTTTGCAAATGTAATAGGTTACAGATTACAAGTTACCCTATTTAAAATGTAATAAGTAGTGTAACTATTACAATTACTTTATTAAAGTAATGTACCTGATTACTTTTCTAAATTTCTAATGATGTTTTTTTTCAACTGTTAATCATTTTGAAACATTTAAAGCAGGGTTAACCTTACAAGTAGTGCTCAACAGTGATTACTGTCAGACTTTCAAAATCCTTCATCACTTGAATTAATATTACAAACATTTAATTTTAGAGGCCAGCCAAAATCAGACTTTAGCACCTCTTTTTACTTTGAGATCGTTTTGAAGTAAAATACAAATTTACAAATCATAAGATATAATTTCGATACTGTTTTGGAAATCAAATCTTTGCATAGCTACGACAGGAAAACCCGGCATCTAACAATACTTTAGAAAAAAACTGTTAAAGGTGGGGTTAAAACAGTTAAACGCTTTAGAAAACTGAGTCAGGGCCGAGTACCAAAACAAACTTGTAGCCAATCAGCAGTAAGGGGCGTGTCTACTCATGATATGGCGGAGAGAGCGTTCAGTGAACAGCCGAGCCGAGCGACAGAAAGATAGAGATGGCGGATAAAAAACAAAAGAGGAAAACATCTCAGGAGCGATAAGGCAAGAAGTAGGACCCGTGTAAATATCGGATCAGACTTCCAGCACTGATGAGAACTCAAGGAGCAGAAGGCCTGCGATCGGATGCCGAGGTTGCTTTGTTTCTTCCGGATAAGTGAGTAACACCGTGTCTACACCGGAGGCAGCGAGCCACAACAGCTAAAGTCTGCCTACACTGGACGCGATAAAGCGACTGTTGAAAATCATTTGAAATTTGTGTCAGCACGTAATAAATATAATGCAGCAGCAGTTTTCTGTCTGAGATTTGTCTCGCTGCGCAGCATCCAGTGTAGACAGCATCACTGATTATAATGACTTCTACAGCCTATTTTGACGCCGCTCGCGTCCAGTGTAGACAAGGTGTAACATTGGTTTTGCTTTGTTTCACAGAACTAATCGTTGCCTGGTTGCGTTGGCGACGTATGTGTGGGGTGGAGCTATCAAAATAGGGGCGTGTTTGTTTTGGTGATTTCAAATATCAACATTGGCTTCCAGAAATTGCTTACCCCACCTTTAAGCTTAAAAAAACTAAAATAAAGCATACAAACAGAAAATGTGATACCTGGCGACTTGATATCACATTTAAAGATTAAGTTACATTGGGAACTTTGGTGTCTCATAGTGCAGTCAATGCAATTTGGGAAAGATATGAATTAAATCTGTGTGAAAATATTCAGATGTAACCCCCTTTGTAATATGTAACATTTTCATAAGTAACTGTAATGTAATTACACATTTTTTTCTGTAACAGATTACAGTTACGTTTGTTTTGGGTGACACTTTTAAGGTGTCCTTGTTACACGTTACATGTACTTCCTTTTATAATAACAATAAATTATGCATAATTACATGCAAGTAACCCTAAATCAAACCCTAATTCTAACCCTAACCATATGGTACGTACATGTAGTTAATTAATATTACTCAGTACATGTATAATTACACTGTAACAAGGACACCTTAAAATAAAGTGTAACCTTATTATTTTGTAATTAAATTCCGTAACTAGTTACTCCCCAACACGGAGTATATGTTATTGTCTGCAGGGTTGGGGAAAGTTTTAAAAGTAATGCAATACAATATTGCATTACCCCCTAAAAAGTAACTAATTATGTTACATAGTTACTTTTTATGGAAAGTAATGTGTTACGTTACTTTTGAGTTACTTCTTAAATCTGGGCAGGGCTTGTTTATTTGTTTTTAATATAAAAAAGTTTATAGCCCTTTCACAACAAAAGTGAAATGAATACGCCTCAGTCTGAAGGAAATGCAAATTCACGTCTGTACAGTAGAGGGCGCAGCTCAAATTAAATTGCATGAAGAATATGACCATTTTGAAGAAAGTTTAATACTATTCAGCAATTACAAAAATGAAACACAAATGTCATTTTTTGCTTCTGATTGAATTGGATCATCGAAGGTCAGTAGCAAAGACATTGGTTAATAAAATGGGATTAAATACATAAATTATATTTGTCTTATTTCACATATATAGGCTAACATTCTGAGTTTGCATTTGACTCTTTTTATTCATTTTGAGGAATACTGAATCTGTTTTTTGTGCAGGTGAGATTAGTAAATACATGTTCACATTTGTAACCCTGGAGCACAAAACCAGTCATAAGTAGCTTGAGTGTATTTGTAGCAAAAGCCAACAATACATTGTATGGGTCAAAATTATTGATTTTTCTTTTATGCCAAAAATCATTAGGATATTAAGTAAAGATCATGTTCCATGAAGATATTTTGTCAATATCCTACCGTAAATATATAAATATTTAATTTTTCATTAGTAATATGCATTGCTAAGAACTTCATTTGGACAACTTTAAAGGTGTTTTTCTCAGTATTTAGATTTTTTTTGCACCCTCAGATTCCAGATTTTAAAGTAGCTGTATCTCAGCCAAATATTGTCCTATCCTAACAAACCACACATCAACGGGAAGCTTATTTATTTATTCAGCTTTCAGATGATGTATAAATCTCAATTTCAAAAAATTGACCATTATGACTGTGGTCCATGGTCACATTTAGTCTACAACTCCAACATCATGTTCACACAACTCACACAATGGGCTCTGCACTCACTTCCGATCTCTCTCAACATGGCAACACGAGAACTGTCAGTCAAGACATGGAAAACAAAGGAACTAGCGTTACTTAGTATTTGAAAAGGAACTCAGATATTTCCTTCTAAATTAAAAGTAATGCATTAATTTACTAATTATTTTAAAAAAGTTATCTGATTAAGTAACTTGCGTTACTTGTAATGTGTTACCCCAACACTGATTGTATAAATTACATAGCTTAACAAGATTGTATGGGATTTAATTTTTTACCTTGATACTGATCCAAATCTGTCTGTCGATTTATAGCCATACAGTGGTGGCCAGAATTATTAGAACACTAGTATTTTCACCAGCTAAAAATGGTTTTAAGTCAGTTATTTCTTTTGCTGTAGTGTGTCAGTAGGAAATATCAGTTTACATTTCCAAACATTCAGTTTGCCATCAATTGTAATAATCAAGTGAGATTTTTTTAAGTTTGGTAGGTTTTTTTAAGCATCTTGGAGACGTTGCCACAGTTCTTCTGGATTTAGTCTTTCTCAGTTTCTTCATGTCATTCCAGACAGACTGGATGATGATCAGATCAGATCTCTGTGTGGGGCACTGGCTGTTGTCAGACAAAAACCTCACTTGATTATTACAATTAATGGCTAAATTAATGTTACGAAATGTAAACTGATATTTCCTACTGACACACTACAGCAAACGATAGAAATAACTGACTTAAAACCATTTTTTTACCTGGTGAAAATACTAGTGTTATAATAATTTTAGCCAACACTGTATGTTCACCATATAGGCATAACCAACCGACTGGGACAGTAATGTCTGAGTGGCTCCCGATGTCTCTCCCACCATCTCATTTTCATGGGATGAGTGTCAAGTATCGCGATAGATAGTGTTTTAAGAGAGCAGCTTCATGTCTTCATTTCATCTGTATCCTCCTCAGTAGCAGTAGCAGGCGCTTCTAGACGCACTGCAGAGGGCGATGAAGGTTTGTGTGTCTGTCCCAAGTGTTGACAGCCCCTCCTCTCCCGATGAAAAAAAACATCATTCACTTAACCTCCCACATTTTGTCTGATGTCGTTTGCGTGGACAGCTGATTGATGTTTTGTTCTATGCTTCTCTAAAGTGGCTGGATGAGTGAGCAAAGTAGCAGTGGAAGTTTGGAGGGGGCGCCATCTTAGCTCCAGCAGCAGCAGCAGCAGCGGCGCCGTATTCTCAAACACCGCGCGCCGCTCGCACCAGCCAAAGAAGGTGAAGTGTGCTTCTTTTATTCCCTTAAGTTTCTAGTTTTGGATAGTGGAAGAGTTTTAGTGGAAGGTCCCTCCAGTTGAGTTAAAATGACTCGACCGACTTGGGTTGCGAGTTACAGTATGAGGTTAGCAGTCGGTCGGGTTAGCTTTTTAGCTATACTAGCTAATCTGCTAGCTTTGTATTGGCTGACAAGCATGTTAGCATTTTAGCATGGTAGCGTGTTGGTTTTCCTGGCTAGTTAGCCGCCTAGCTTGCGCTGTCAAAACTAATGGTAAAAGTAGCGTCTAACTGGCTAATGTGCTAGCATTTTAGCTTCGCAGCTGGTTAGCATGGAAACCTCATTCCGTTGGAGACTATCGTTATAGCATTTTAGCCTTTGGCTAATTAGCATCATAAGCTCATACTGTACTACAGTGCAACTGCTCAGTATGTATCTTATTCAGTAATAAGAAATAAAGAAAGCGTCAACTGGTTATTTACTGTTTGAAAACATGCATTGGCTTCTTGATATCGCATTTTACGATTAACGCTGGAAACTGGTTATTTTGACGTAAGATTTGAGGTTTTAGTGAGCAGGAGTGGGACTTGGACACTCTGGTTCATGGTGGCAAACAGGGTCGCTCAAGGAGCAAAATGGATTTTTGTTTTTCGTCGCGCGTTTTATTAACTTTTCTTGTGAACCCACTTGTTAATTGTTGTTGGACGTTGGATTTTATTGCAGTGCGCGTTTCCATGCACGTGTGTATTAAAGCACACTGAATCTATCAAACACACATACAGTCACACCGAGGTGTTATTCTCAGTTTGGGCTTGGTCTTGCTGTAATGGGTGTAAATTTGGCATTGTGCCCGTGTTAAGGTGTCGTCCACTTCCACACATATGGCATTTAGGATATTATTGGAGTTGTTGGCCAGTTGTCAACTTGTGTCAGTCCGCACAACTGACCTTTCATCCTGTCACCGAGCATTACATCCTAATACTAATGTGTGTGTCTGTCAACATGCCTAAAAAGGAGATAATTTTGCTGGACTCTTTCCGTGCTTTTGCTTCTGCATTTGTTGTTTTCATTGCAAAGAGATTAAGGATAAGTGATATCCCCCCAGGGAGATGTTTAGGTGAGAACCTCTAAAGAGCTGTTTAACTGCAAGAATAGAGATTGCAAACAAGCACTGTGCTGTAGCACTGAGAACATGCAGAGTTGATTTTTGAATTATTAGAGTAAATATAATTACATATAATATATATATCATTATTTTTATTGATTTATATTTATTTAATTGTATCTATAATAAGGCAAATAAGAACATAAATAATTATGAATGAATAATACATTTTTCACATACACACAGCATAGTGAAAGTTATGGCATAAAACCCAAAGTGGGTGCTTTTGATTGACAGCGTAAGTATGTGTCAGAAACAGGTGGACACTGTGCCTGTGAGGAGCAGAGAGCTAAAATGACATCCCTGCATTGTAAGGGTTCACCCGGGTGCATGTGCAGGGGCCTGAGAGCAGGAGACCCATGCAGAATGTCAAAAAAAAAAAGATGCCTCTTCACCAGAGAGTGTATAAAGGACAATGAGCAAGAGGGAGAATGGAGTATTAAATATCCTAGTCCTGTCCTTTACACAGTGTTTGAATTATGATTTCTTTATTTTCAGTCTTAGATGTGGAAATGTAATTTATCAAGCCTGGGTGATGCTATTAAGCCGCATCTGTTTACTCAAGCTGTATCTCCCAGATGTGTTGTTTTTGAAGTATAAATGGATTATTTAGCACTCTTGAAACACATCCACTGAGTCTGAGGCTGCTCAAAATAGCCTCACCTTCTCTCGTTGGCCTCCATTACGAACTCTAATGATAAAGCTCCCCTGTAGTCCTGTCTGTGTCCTGGCCTGATAACACCACTGATCTTTGCACTGCCATTTTGTGTCAGTGGGAATGTGCTGGGCATCCATGTTGGCTCTTGGTCCTCCAGAGAGAGAGGGATAAGCCTGGTTAAAAGGCTGCAGCCAGACACTACGCTGCCAGCGAGAGTTTCATACAGCAGTGTCTGGTACAGAGAGCTGCTCGCTTCTTTTATGATGTTGTTTCAGTTCCGATCACAGCATAACATTACACAATGTGTTTTACAGTAACATGCAATTCACAGCTGAAAAGCTGATCTGATAGTGGGAAAGTCACTTTTGTTTAGGGCTGCCACTAACGACTATTTTCATTTAGATTAATCTATCGACTAATTTTTCGATTAATCTAAACGATTAATTTCCCACACACAAAAAATCTACAATTTTACTTAAGAATATTTTTTTAAACCAAATGAAATCCTTTTTTAAAGCAAAAGTAAAGTGCAACATAGTGCAAGAAGCAAGTGTCCATCTCATAGTCCAAATCACTGAAATCAAACTTCAGTATTATAGTGTGAGAATGACAACATATCCGTGTTCTAGTCTACTAATAATACAATTATAATAATTAAAAAAAACACTTTTTAAAAGAGTATTTACCAGAAATATTATTTACCAGAATTTATTTAGGTGAAAAAATGTAAATGTGCAGTATTTCTAAAAAAAGTCATTTTTTTTAATATAAAATCAAGTAATTGGAGATGCTTTTTATTATTAAAATTTAATGGAACCATTAAAATGGAAGCCAGAAAATAATGGAAAACAGAATTTGGTACAGATAAAACGGTAAAACTCAATTAATTCGACTTTTTGATTAATAAAATTTAAAAAACTGAATTTGGAAATAAAACGGATTTTATAGGGCCCTATAATTATTATTATTATTTTTTTTTTGTGGTAATAAAAATAGATTTAAGTGAACAATAGCTTTTAAAATGACTTAAAATACATATATAATAGCAATGATGCAATAATAATTAGTACAAATAAAGTATCAAAAGCAAGAAATCATATGGTTTTATTGAACAAAACTGTTAAAATACATAATGTATTATAAACAATAGAGCTAATGTAGATTACGCATTACAACAAAGGCCTGCAGGGGACACCGACAGCCTGATGATTATTTTTACACATTACTGTGTAATATTGACCAAGCACCATTTAATTCAAACGTACACTTAATCTTTAATATTTCTTTAGGGCAGAAATGCTATAGCCGCTGTAATTAAATTAATAGGTGGACATCAAACCGTGTAAACTCAGAGTGAGGGTTTGAGCTTTTATTTTGAAATTCGCGATGTATTCTCCTGTGTTTGTGTAGATTTATAAATTATTTACCCATAGACTGTAAAAAAAGATGGACGACGCGTCTCCGCTTCCTTCCATTATAGAAAAGTGAAGCGAATGCATCTCAGTATGGCCGCTGCCATTGTCAGTAAATGATGTCATTTGGAGCCAGAGTCTGCGCCGTAGAGTCGTGAGGTCGCGGAACCAAACTCCCGCCCAAACTCCTGCAGACCCAATCAACCATAACGACACGCCCCATTTTTATAGCATCAAATTACTAGCTAAAATCAAACTTGCCACAAAAACGAACAATTGAACATATATAAGCGTGATAACAATTATCTTAAATGACTAAAATCATATTTTGGAAAATTGTATTGGAAATGTAATTACATTTTTTTGTTGTGACTCAAGTCCCATTCGTTTACATGGAGAGGGCGGGGCTTATGACCTGTACTGCAGGGGACGATCAAAGAGCCCGCAGCTTCACATTCCAGTATGAGTGTGAGACACCCGGATTTATTTTACAAATCTGATGAAATGGCGCACGTTGCGTTCCCAGATGAACGCTGCTATAAACACAAACTCACAACATCATGCAGAGATGGAGTTCACATGTAAATAAGTTTCTGTGGAGCTACTGTGAACGGAGCCGCTGTGAGACGCACACACTTAACCTACACACATGTAAAATAATTAAACCGCATATACTGTTAGAACTGCATCGCATATAATTAATTAATATAATTAAATCATAGGGTTTGTGAATTCACAATAATGCTTAATTATGATTTTTAAATGGGTTTAATATATCATGCAGCCTTGGAAAGCCATTTACAGTAGTGAACACTAAAAACTGCATCCATGTTGCAAAATTCTTCCGTTAGGAATCAATAAATTCAGCTTGAATTACAACTTCAGTTTCAACTAAAACAGCTCTGTGGAAGATATAGTAGCGTCTTTATTCATTACAATTCAGTTATTCTGTGTTCTTATTCAATAGTTTCCAGTATAGTTAAATTAGCCACTATACTTAGACAAGTCTTACTCAAAATGTCTGAATATCATTGCAACAGACACAAAATTGATCCTAATTATGTTGTCAGTGTGAACGTTGACTCCTATTGACATTTTGTTAATAAAAATAATAGTAAAATTTGCTAGAAAAGTCTACTTATTCTGCTGCTGTTTTTTTGGTAACAAATGTCCACTTCCCATCATTCTAATTTGCTCTAAACAATGATTACGCTTAAGCATTTAATAATATAAAAATAAAATGATTGAAAAAAGTAAATATTCAATTATCCAACACTTATTTTATTCTAACTAAAATCATTTGAATGAACATCACACCAATTTTGTAAGTCCAATAGAATCCATCATAACTGGGCATTCAGAAAGTTTAATTGTACCTTAAACTTTGCAAGACAATTTCTAGTGTTTACCATATGCATTACATCTGTTTCGAGCAAAACTTTTAATGCATACGCTGTGCGTCAATCACCTTGTTCAGAAACAGCAAAATATTTGGTATTTTGGCCCTGATGACGAAAAAAGCTTTTCTGGCTTTTTTATTATACATTTAATAGATTAAGATATACACCAGCTTTTTCATTTACATTAAAATTTCATTCATATCATGCTCACTCAGATCAGTTAAGGTGTATATTTGAAAGGAGTAAAGTTCTGATTCATACTATTCATGCTATTCGATACCAGTGTTTCCCCTATAAATCTTTCCAGCAGCGGTGCTGTTACGTGCCGGAGGTTGTTACCAAGCCGCTCGCGGGGGGTCCGAGGGCATGCACCCCCGGAAGATTTTTTTTTTAATAATAACCCCTTAAACCATGACTTCTGGCAAGTTTTGTGGATAGAAATGCACATTTTGAGACATACAAACTTGACATACCATCAACAGAAGGCATGATTATTGCAGCACGTACCTTGAACTGGTCACAAACAAGATTAGGACAGGATTATTCATGTTTTTCTTTTGTGTTAATTTTCAGCTGTAAGGTAGAAATAGATAGTGGAAAAATGAAACGGCACAACCCAGAAAAAGATTATTTACAATTTATTGAAAATGTTATCCTAATGGCAAGGGCCACACCCAATCTGTGAGCACTTAATTTTTCTGGGCTTTTCATAGAAGATTCATGTCATGTAGGGTGTCATATCAGGTGAGTTTTTATTGATCGGATGTTGGGTTATTTTTTTGTGAAAAAAGGTATGTACCAGGTATCTGCATGAAGAGATTTCAGTGTGCCTGGAGCTGTAGGTATACAGAAATCACGGCAATATGTCTTAATGAATGAATAATGGATCTGATTAAAATCACCCTATTCAGTGTGGAAAAGTTCACAGTTCACACTGGAGATTGGTATGCCACAGGATTTCACCCATCTGAAAAATGAATGGTATTTTCAATACAAGTGAAAATTCACGGTTTTCGGTACCAATTTCGCAGTTCGCTTTCTCCTTTCCACAAGCGCTTGCTCGCTCTCCCGTGGCGTCTGTCGTTGCTATGCAACCATGAACAGTGGTTTCGCTTTCCGCGCGCCCACATTTGAAATATTTGCATATGAACGTGAATGTGAACGGCCCCTAATGGCAACGTGACATTAGCCTAATCAAAAATAATTTCCATTTGTGGCTCTTTTCTCCTTTCTTGTCAACAAGTGGATTCAGAGCCATCGCATTAGCAGCGCCGCCGGTCGCCATGTTTGTGTTTTTAGGTATGTAAGTGAATGTCGTGATATTACTGATCATGTGAAGATTTTTCAGCGGCGCTTAAAATCCAGCGGCGGCGCTGCGCTGCTGCTTAATACATTGTAGGGGAAACACTGGATACATTACATTAAAGGGGTCATATGATACAATTTCAAGTTTTCCTTTCTCTTTGGAGTGTTACAAGCTGTTTGTGCATAGATGAGATCCCTAAAGTTGCAAAGACTCAAACTAGGGCTGTAGTTATCAAATATTTTAATAATTGAGTATTCTTCTGAAAATTCCATCGATTAATCGGTTAAGAAGTACTTTTTCTTTACTAAAGAGCAATACTAAATATACAAGAGAAAATAAGACGGGTCTCTTTAAATGAACAAGTGGTTTCCTTTTTAGAAAAATTTACGTTTTTATTGCTGAAATTGCATATATTAATATCTGTGAAAACTAAACCCATTTAGTGCATTTAATTGTCATGTTACATTCAAAATACAAATATATAAAAATCTATTTCAAATTACTTTAAAAAAGATAAACAGTACAACCTAAAATTCGACATAAATCAAAATAATAGTAATACAAAAATTATAATAAAACCTAAACAATGTGCAACTTAACTTTCAAGTTTCAGCCTAACTACAGCTCAGGCATGACATAAGCCTTTACTGTATTCTTAGAAGGCCTTGTGGCTTTTGTAAGAGGCAAAAATTAGTTGACAGGAAGCTAACGTGGAACAAAAACAAGAATCCATACACATAAAATTTCTTGCCACATTTTTAAGCAACATGAATTTAAAGTTAAATGTCTCTCTGCATACTGGTGTGTGTGTGTGTGTAATCCTTTAAAGGAGCATGTAGTTGCAAACACAGTGCTCTGTATGCAGTTACAGTAAATGGTAGGGATGCACCGAAATGAAAATTCTGGGCCAAAACTGAGAATTCTGGATGTGCTTGGTCGAAAAACGAAACCGAAAATGCTTTGTAATAATTATTTATTTTATTAAATAATATAAAGTAATTTTGTAAGACTTTTTAATTTAAAACAGTTTTAATGACACAAAATTTAAAAAACACAAGCCAATAAAATAACCACACCTTTATTTAAAGAAAATTGGACGGAAAATATATTAATATTAAATATCAATGTAGTATTTTTATTCGGTTCTACAGAATGACATAACTTTTGTTGTTTTTGACTAATTATCCAAATAATGTATAGTCCTGCAAACGGTTTTTCCTTTCTCAAAATTCGGCGGAGGTGGTACCATCCTGATCATGAGCACACAATGTACCTACCCATCAACTGGCTGAAACACACACTTTTTAAACGCAACATATTTTAATATTTATAGCTATGATTAAAGAAAATGACAATTATAAAGTTATGTTTTATTTTCTCTCACCTAATGTTATTTATTCTTAAAGTAGCCTTATGAAATGTTTTCTTTTTCCTCAGAAATTCTGTGTTGTGTATCTGGTTCTCAAATGAAGGCGTAAAACATTAATTTAATTATCTTTATTGAAAATTAAACTTTTTGGCAAACAACGGGGATTTACTATTAAAATTAAAACATGGAAGAAATGTTGTGTGATCATTCCTTAAAAAATTAAGTTTTCATAATTTTAGTAGTGGTAGTATGTACATTCTGCTGAACAAATATATTTCTGCTGCAATGTCTTCAAATTAAACCGGACGTTTATTTTGAGGGATTGCCATGAATGCCTTTTAAATTTCTGTGTATATGATATATAACGCTAGTTTTACTCAAATGAAACGGTAAAACACTCATGAAGTGACTCCTTCAGAGCAGTTCTGGAGATGTTGTTCGTGTGTTTATGTCCTCATTGAGACGGCAGACACTGAAATCACCGCGAGCGTCACGTGCACTTGAGTATATGTGTGTGTGTGTGGTAAAGGAAAATGCGCGTCTCTGCCATTCATTCATATAGAGATATGATTGCGTTTAATGAGTTAATGCTCATCAGATCGCGAAAATCAGTGGGAAATGAATAGAAATGATGATTCTGTGTAAAGAAATATCAAGTAAACATGTATAAAAATATAAAAACCCTGGCAAAGCTATTATTATTAGCGCGTGTGAGCAGAGCGTAGCAGAAGAAGCGGATCAGTGAAAGAGATTTAATCAGCGTTGCCCAGTACAGCTGTACTACAGCATGCCACAGCACATTACTGTGTGCTTGCGCTACTGCTCTACAGTAGTGCAAGCAGGAACAAGTATCCTACATAGAAATTTCTTGTCTGCGCGTTATTTGAGCGGACTTAGCTTTTGAGCATGTGCGTTAAATGAGCAGAATGCACATTCATAGAGCGGACTATTGAATGGAGCGTCACACGGCGCAGTGATGACGGCTGGAGGAGAGTGAAACCTGAACACTGATTTACGCCAAGTAGAACAACGGTGCAGTGCGGCATATATTTTCGGCAGCCGAGAATTCAGTGCATCCCTAGTAAATGGACTAAACGATTCTTCGAAGCACATAATTTGCCTCTGATTTTTTGTATTCGAATTACTCGGGTTACTCGAATCGTTTCAGCCCTATCTCAAACCCAAAGAGATATTCTTTATAAAGGTTAAGACTTGTCCACGCCCCCCTAAAAACGCGCCCCCACATGTCTACATCACAATGTGGAAATATTTGCGTAATCCCATTCAAATGTTTACGCAAAGAAACAAGTTCACGCGTGGTTTCAGTAACCGCGGTTGTGTTGATGCAGCTATGTCAGGGAGATGTGTGTTTCTATGCGAACGTGAAAGCACTTTATTTGGCCTTTAGAAAGTAGATGCAATTAAATCATTGGTTAAGATTTGTTTGCAACACAACCCAAATGTTCAAATTTGTGAAACGCATTTTATGGGTGATCGTTTTGTGAAAATAGTAGAGTACAAAGCTGGCTATGCACGAAGGCTATTTCTAAAAAAAAAAAAAAAAAAATTAAATTCCGACTTTGCTATGACAATCTGGCGCTTCTGAATCAGCGACTGTAAGTATGTTTTGTTATTAGTTCAAGTATTTACTATTGACTGTTCAAATGCAGAGTTTTGCGCATAACGCGTCGTGTGTGTGTGTGAGGGGAACAGGGTCACATCACAGCGGAGTCTACAGCCTGTCAGAAATCGTCTTAACCGCGGCTTGTTTACTGCAAATGCATACGAGCATCATCACTGTGTCTGTCACGCGATCTGTTCCCCTTTCGGCTTGAACTGATAAAACTAATGTGAAAGCTGAAGCTCGCGATTATGGTAAGGGGCGTTACATTACTGATGCGTGCTTGTGGTGTTCGGCCAATCACAATTCACTGGGTCAGTTGGCCAATCAGAGCAGACTGCAGTTGTTGGAAGGAGGGGCTTTGTAGGAAATTATGCATTTGAGAGAGGCGGGGCATAGAGGAACTACAATAATGTACAGTATTTGAAAAATGTGTTTTTGAACATTAAAACATGTCAACATATTCTGTTACACCAAATACACAAAATAATGATCTTTAAAATAACATCATATGAACCCTTTAAAAGCCTTACGTGGCTTTTTGTTTTGCCGGTTGGTCACGAATTTAATGATATTTATTGTTTTTTTTCCCCCAAATGCTCACAATCTCACCCTCTGATTTTGCTGGTTTATTGTCATTCACTTTTAATCGCTGATTTTGCGTCTCTTACTGTGGTAAACATGCACAGGGAAACGAAACTTGTGGCCATGAATTAAGAATTCATTCCTATGACTTAATTTGTTCCCTCATTTTAGTAAAATCATGGGTTTTCTAGGGAAGAAATTCATGAAATATGGATAGTGGGCACAAAATAAGTTTTAGGACTGAATTATCTGTCCTGCAGAGCCCAATATGAAAATCATCTGGGCTAATTATTATTAAACGTGACTTAATTGTTACCTTTCAATACAAAATAACTTTGTATTGTTTCTGTTTTAATGTACTTTTAAAGTTTGGATCACATTAAAAGCGTAATTTGTACGTTAGTAAATCATTTTTGCCAAAGATCCAGCGCCAGTCACTCACAGCTAGGGATGCACGATATTATCGGACTGATATCGAAATCGGCCGATAATGACTTTAAATGTAAATATCGGCATCGGCCTCACATGCAAAATTATGCCGATATGTCTTGCCGATAAGGGGAAGGGGTTAACTCGCATGTGCTCAGGGTGTGCTAGCGATTAGATCACGTCAGCAATGTGGCTCATTCTTGAAGCAAAGTTTTGTCTGAATGATGAATAGATTGACTGTTTTGGATCGCTGCATTTAATGTGTGAAGGCATGTACAGAATGACGCGTTCGGTGTGGGATAGAGTAAACAGTTATAGCACAAGCAGGGGCAGCAGTGACAGCCTCCCCCAGGTCCTAATGCCCGTTCGGTAAGTAGTTTTAATAGTAGGGGCGCAGTTGGCCTACTTCTAATTAAATTAAAAGTAAAATAGCCTACACAAATAACATTTAGACTGTGTTTCTGATTAAATAAAGCAGTAATTGATGTAGTAATATAAGTATGTTTTGATTTAATGGTCAGAAGCTATAGCTTACATGAAAAAAAAAAAAATCACAAACATGACACTTGTAAATTAAATAATTTTATATATACTGATTTATTCATTAATGTGTAACGTTTTATTTTTTAAACAAATCATGAGCTCTAAAAGATTTTCAGAATTTTTACAACTCTTTTGTTTTAGACCATCTACAAATGTTAAATCTTAAAATAAAATATTAGGGTTAACACTGCATCTTTCTGGGGGAAAAAATGCAGCGATTGATATAGTTGATTTATATTTACCTTCAAAGCTTCAATGTACTGTTAAAAAACCTTTATTTTTATTTAATTCAAATAAATAAGTTCTTGTTAAAAACTAACCAAAATTAATAATATTTTGCTTATAATTTCTGCACAGGAGAGACTTGGTGTTGTTTCCAAACAAAAGGAAATATATCGGTATCGGCATCGATATCGGCCAAAATGAGTTGAAAAATATCGGCATATCGAATATCGGCAGAATTCCAATATCGTGCATCCCTACTCACAGCCGCTTGCACGTGTTTTGCGCATAAGCCACACACAGCTCAAAATTCAATTGCTTAATCGACCATCGATAGCTTTAATCGATTGCATCTCTTATCAACAATTAATTGATTGCCGATTAATCGTTGACATCCCTAATCTGATTATTACCTCATTATTAGGTTGCATGTACACACAGCCATTATAGTACTGAACATCTTTATAATAAAACCTCATTATAATACTGAAGCTCTCAGGAATAGGCAGCAGTTTTCCTTAGATTCACAGAGGTGTTCTTCTAGCAGACTCTCACAGTTTGACTAACACGGTGTTACTTTTTTCTTAATTTTGAGCAGAATGTTTATTTAACATTACTGAGGAACTGCATTGTGAAATGTTACTTAAAGCATCTTACTACCTGCCTTTGCTTTGGTGTTTCATATCTAATGCAGTAACATTCAGACATTTTTCAAAATTACTTCACTGCCCAAATTCTTTTTGCAGCCACTGTGTTTAGAAGAAATGCGATGGTCTGAAACTTTGTGGTAGGACTATTAGGATTAAGATGTTCTTTGTATTGTATTGTGACATGGTGCTACAGTATCACAAAGTTGTTTTCTCTCTGTCAAAGGGACACTGATTAAATAATCTCTCATATTTATGAAGCAAGTAATACTAACAGTCTGCGTCTGCTCTCATTTAATTTAGTGCCTGAGTGGGTGGGAGTCTCTCCAGAACAGTTATCATTTACACAGTTGCAATAAATGTTTTATTGTGGCTGTTTAAACATAAACTCTATGAACAAGCATCATAAAACACATTTGTACTGTGGGCGACATTAGTCCTTGGAGACATTACTTTTAGAGCTGTATGTAAACTTCTGCTTGATGGTCTGAGCCTCAGGCAGCGCAGCCATGGACCGTTCATGGAATATCTGATGCATATTCTACCAAAAAACTATAAATAAATAAATTACAAGAGCTTCCTCAAAATCACAAGTTCCAATCTGATTGGCTGGCTTTATGCAATTTCATGGTGCACAGTCAGCGTTTCTGGAGAAGTATGTGTTTTATTTGACAGATTATGAGCTTCATGGGTTTGAATCTTGGAAAGACATTCTCATATTTATTTGGGATTTGTATATTTGCTTGATGTTTTGTTTACTATTAGCAAGTAAACACAATGGGCCTCATTCATGAAACATGATTTGTTTTTGGGTTTTTTTTAGTTGTTTGTAAAGCCAATCGGATGGATTTTGAAAATGTTAGTTGGAATAAAATAGTGAATAAACTATTCAAATGTTTTGTATTCTTTTAAGTGCAACTACTATAGGAGTTAACCAATTAGTCAAATGTGAAAAACGTCATAAAAAAAAAATTGACTGAAAACAACCACATAGTCCATTGTCCTTTTTATTATAGGTTACTAATATAGTAGCTATAGCATTTGTCTGCAAACTTAACACTTTAATTGAATAATTTTTGTTATAACGTTAGAATAATTTTAGTCTATTTTGCATTTATTCAGTGTAATGTACCCAAAACTGGAAAGGAGTCCAGGAATTCTCACAGCATGTAATTTATGTAGTTATAATTCATGGGTGGGCATTATGCTCATTGTCAATGAGCATGCATGTGGGCCCTATCTGAAGTTTATGAAGCATTTCTGAATTCGGATGAGTTTTCAGGAAAGTCCGTTTTACACACACATTACTTTTATGCAATAGGATATTTAGAAGAATGTTGTTAACCAAACAGTTGATGGTAGCCATCTCCAATATATATATATATGCATATTGTTTTTTGTTTTTTTGTGTGTGTTCAACAGAAGAAAGAAATGCATACACCTTTTGAACAACATGAGAATGTTAATGATGACATAATTTTTCATTTTGGGGTGCAGTGTATGGATATTGGGCTTCATTTAGCGCTGCACGATTAATCAAATTAATTTACTCAGGAAAAAGGTCTGTATGTTCTGTAAAAAAAAAGAAGCTCATATCGGTGGCATATTCGCCAATACCGATATATCTGCAACAGGCTCATATCGGCAAAATTATATATTGGTCGGGCTCTATTATATACTTTAATATAATAAGACAAACTCTTAGATAAACCATATATTGTGGTAGTCGTGTGTTTATTAGTCATGTTGAATCAATCAAAGCAGTTAAATCATCTGTTTATTCAGCTTCAACGATTGGCATTTGCTGGGTTTCTCCTGTGGGGCGTATTTGGAGTTTCCACGTGAGATTGCCCTCTGGCCTTCAGATGAGATTTACTTCTGATTACAGTACTGTGCTTCACCGAAACATACGAAAGACGATCACAGCTTCTGCCTAATCACGATTTATCGCCTTTGTGATTTAATTTTGATTAATCGTGCAGCCCTAGCTTCATTCATGAAAATTGTGTATACAAATAAATCCAGAGTAATTTGTATACAAATTAGGGCTGCACAATATATTGCATGTGATAGTCATGCGCATCTCATCAGTAAAGCCGGTTCTGTGATTAGCAGTAAATCTCCATCACCTGTTTTCAAATGGAGCAGCATTTAATACACAGAGCCATAGTTCACAGACAAGCTAAACCGTCTTTACTGATGAGATGCACATGACTATCACATGCAAAATATCGTGCAGCCCTAATACAAATGATAACAGTATTTTCATTTTTGTGGGAACTGACTGTCTTTCAAACAGTTTTGATGGACTTTTATTTTTGTCCTACCTACCTAATACCTGTTTATAAGCGCAGTGCTGCTTTGTTCCCAGAGGTCAGCGGGGTAGGGGATCATTCACACTGAATGCATTTTTCCATTTCACTGTGCTAGTTTTCCTTAGGTTCCTTAGGTTTAGGTTGTAAACTGCCCTCGATGGACATCTGTGACCATTGCTTGTTTTTCAGAGCATTAAAGTGTTCTTTGTGAATGGCCTCTGACTCTATTTCTGTTTTTCCATATGTGCCACCTACTGTCAGAGAGCGAATTTGCATTTTCACTCTGTTTGTTTTTTTGTTGTTGTTTTTTAACAATTAATCAACGATGACTATACTTGACTCTTTCTTTAGGGATGTAAGGATGAAAAAAAAAGTCAAAACATGAATTATTTGAACTGTAAAGTTGTTTAGATCACACTTTTTATGTTCATTTTACAGGTTTTTCACTGGTCTGTAGTTTGCGGCTGTGAATGTTGTGTTCTTAGACCCATCGTGTGAAGTGACATTTCTCAGGTTTCTCAGCGTATCTAAACGGCTCTCTGTGCCACTGCAGACCAGATCCGCATTAGTAGTAGAGTGATGCTAGTACAGGAGATTTTATGTTACCATGTGTTGAGATGTTAAAAAGCCATTGTTGTTCTACACCATACTGTTATTGTCATTAACACACAGGAAATTAATCTGTGTTTGTTTTAGTTTGTATTAATTTGACACCGTATCCATTTCTCTCTTATATTTCTGTCTCCGAATGTCCCCTGATGTAATCCTGTATGTCTCAGGGGTGTTGTGTTTTTCTGTCCTCCTTATATTTGTGTGCTCTGGTTTTGTTCTTTCCAGAGAAGGAGAGAAAAGCCAAATGTGTGTGTGTGTGTGTGGTCACCCACCGGTGGAGGAGTGTGGCATCAGATTCTCTCCTGTCTGTATGTGGTTTGGTCCAGCAGCTTTATTCCATAAGAGAGTCATTGAATGTGAATATATGTCTGTTTCCACAGTGCCGTCAGTCACCTCATGCTTAATTTGACGTTGCACTCTCTGAATTAGCTGGTCGTTGTTTTTCAGAGCAATTCTGTCATATAAAGCAAATTATTGGAAGTGAATTCTGTAACGTTGAGTATATGGTATCGTGCTTTGGGCATCTCTGTTGGTGTGCAAGACAGACTCTTGGGTTTAGATTAGTCCCAGTGGAGGGGATGAAACGCTGTTTATTCTAGTTTGTGGTTGATGTGGGGACAAATTATGTTATCTAAAACTGGTAATGTCAAGTGATATGATATGATGTTAAGAAAATCTCATATTGTTTGCACCACTAATATCAATACCGTCAATAGTGGTTTCTGGTTAATTGCTAGTTTAGTAATTGTTATGGGCAGTGTTATAAGACACAATTTCAAATGAACAAATAGCAAATAATGTGTGATCTTTAAAAATTACTTACTGAATGTTTCTGTCTTTGTTAGTTTTTACCGTATCTGCATTTTAGTCTTATGTTACTTAAAGAAAACAGACGTACAGAAGGATTTGTCTAATTTTAGTCATATTAACAGTTTAGTCACTGAAAACTGTAGACATTTTAAGCCATAAGATCATTGATGATTATCATTTCAGTAATTATAGTCTTGTAGATAAAAGACTATAGACTTGTATGATCAAATGTATGTAATTTTAAAGTATAAAAAATGATATAAAAATATAAAGCAGACAAGTGATATGTCTTTACTGCTTTAATAGACATTTCACCACATCAATATTTCACATGTAGTTTTACATGTTAAATACTGGTTGTTCAAGTTAATTAATTAAAATAAATAAATGCATTCAGCTGTAATGCTTAGCATAATGCTTAAACTCTCCCAGTGTTAAATGAACTGCATACAACACACAGTGGTCTGTTTTGCTTAGTACTGCTTTTTAAATGCAGTTGCCCTCTAAATCAGCCTTCCAAGCCACCATGGAACGTCAAAACTCATTTTCAACACTATATAGGTAGGGCATTATGTCCTTCTCAATCTACATGAAGGATGTAGTGTTGCCTTAGAATTTGGCTTCATAATGAAGATGCCTTCATATCAGAAGCACACCTGTGATGCCTTAAATTATTTCAATTATATTTTGGAACGGTGCGATTATGTGTAGGTATATAATATTCCAGTCTCAGCAATATATAAGTTTCACCTCATAATTAAGTGTTATGGAGTTTTTCTTTTGGGGGGGGGACTATTCTCAGCAGTATATGAGTATTTCCCTGTGGTAGAGCTCCTCTGTGATTCCTGCACTGAGCTGCGGTAACTGTGCTCGGAGTAGAGCCGTAATGGCGGCTCATTAGAGAGAGATAATGAGGAGCCCACCCGGACGAGAACGCCTAGAGAAACCTCACAGCGTCATTCACTCCATCACGCCTCGGGCAGAACGCAGGGGAGAAGAGGATGGAGGACGGGGAGAAAAGCAGGAGGAAGTGGGCGATTTGAAGGAAAAACAGAGCGAGAGGTGGTAAAGAGGGATGGGGTGGCTGTGCAGAGACAGTAATCATGTGAACAATGGTATTTTTGTTCAAATGTCATTTTTAATGTACTTGTGTTGGGTGTACTGCAACGTTTCACTATAGTCTTCCTCACTGCATGTTAACATGCATGCTCTCACAGATCCGAATGACTGCTCCTGTATGGACTGACAATGAGGCTTTTTCATGAAACACTGGAAGAATGTATTTGTCTAATTTATATGTAAAACCATTCGCATATGCACTACCTCTCAAAAGTTTTGACTCACCTGGTTAAATTTGTTTCTCATTATCATAAGCCACGTTTCCATCTACTTTTTTTTTTTTTTTTTGCTATTCTGTTATCAACAAAGCATGTTTTCTTTCAGTTAGACTTTTTTAACTTTAAAATGCTGTGCATAATGATGGCATCCTCCTAGCATTGATCTTTAACGTACCCTTTAGCATACAGTCAAGACAGCTGCAGTTTGACGTGGCTGAGAAAAGCTGCCCAAATCGACTTGGCTCATGTAACCGTAATATGCTATGTTAAGTTAATGGGATCATAAAAATATTGATGCAATGAAAAATGTTTTGTTAGGCCATTTCACTGTGATTTAAGTGTGAATATATTTAGCACCCACTTCAACATTACAGAGAAACAACGCTTTGATGGGAACAACATTCAGATAAGGACACGCTTAAAGGGATACTCCACCCCAAAATGAAAATTTTCTCCTCGCTTCATAACGTTACGGTTGAACCACTGATGCCAGATGGACTATTCTGACAAAGTTTTTCATACTTTTCTGGACCTTGACAGTATAATTTACTTAGCAGTCAATGGGACAGTCACAAGCCTTCCGGTTTTCGTCTAAAATATCTTAAATTGTGTTCCGAAGACGAACGAAGCTTTTACGGGTTAGTGATTGACACAATTTTCATTTTGGGGTGGAGTATTCCTTTAATTTTGTCACGTCACCACATTTATTTGCGTTAAATCCTTCTTTTTTTTTCACGACATTTGAAGCATTTTCATAGAATTTATTATTTTACTTAATTTTTTTTTTTATTATTAAATTACTTTTTTTTTTTTTTATACATTTATACAATAAGAGCTTTATTTATTTTTTGTCAGTATTCCCATAATTTTGTGTCGTTTCTTAGGTTTAATGACTCCATTTATTATATGTAGATTTGATGTCTTCAGAATTTTGATTTCATATAGTGTAACTCGTCCCATTGAATAAACTGCAACAATTTATGTATGAATGCATTTATGAACGCATTCCTTTTGCTCATGTTTCATGAATACAGCCCAGTTTTTGGGCTAAGCATAAAAGATCTGAGGTGTGGAAGTACTGATGTTTAAAATGCTTGGAAAAAGGAACATCTAGGAATGAACACTGGAAAAGTTAAAAACAACAAAGATCAATCTCTTGAAATAGCAGGATAACATGGATAACTGAAGGATAACATGGATAACTGAAGGATAACACTGGATGTTTTCGTGTCTGATTGTAAGACACGGGTCCTGATGTTTCACCTGTTTATGATCTAGTTTTGAGTACTATGCAAGCTCTGGGGAGTGCTGTACCTGTCTTTGTGAGCACATGACCCAGGAGACTGTTAGAAATAACACTGTGTGATTTTTGTCTGCCTATATGAAGTGAGTACAAGCAAAGCTTTTTCCAAGGCTGAAACGCATGTAGAGTGACCTATATGTGCATGTGTATGTGTGTTATCACTCAGGTGCTATGGAGGAGCTGCACAGTTTGGACCCGCGCCGGCAGGAGTTGCTGGAGGCCAGATTTCTGGGCGGAGTCAGTGGCAACACAGCGGGCAGCACTGGCAGCGCTAGTGGAGGAACCAAAGTTAGTGGCTGAGTTTATCACCGAACTGTTATTGCAAACACACAAGCTTGCAAACAGTAGTAGTAATGGCTGTGTCTGAAACAGAAGGTAGCGTTTTTGTGGCTTTCAAGACACCATTACGCCTCGCTTATGATGTAGAACTATTTCAAGCAAGGTTTATAGCTAACCGAGCACATATTTATTCACTCTAATGCTTATTTCTAGGTAAGAATAGTCATAAGAAGAAAGGTTACCTTTATAAATTGCCTTTTTTTCTGATTGTTCAGGCACCAATTATATTCACCAAACTGATGATTGTGGGATGTTATAGGTGATAAAGTATACGTACATGCAGGCTGCTTTCATTTTTATTATTATTACTAAATAAAAATATAAATATTACTAAATAAAAACAATACTTCTGTAATATTTCACTGTAAAACAAAACAATTATAGATATTGAAATAATTATATTGTATAGAATTAATATTATTACATTTTTGCATTCAGCTATACAATTACAATAGTAATATTTCTGGCTGTCTTAATTTCTTGATTTTCATATGTTAACTATCAAACTTTTAATCTGGCCAAAAACAGAGAGCCCTTAAAGCAACACAGTGCCATGCTTCACTCCGAAACACACTGACCATACATTTATTCAGTTAAATTGCATATTTTTGTGCAGCCCTAACAGGATGTTACACAAACTTTGGGTTCAGACGTGGCTTTTTGCCTCTGGATGCTGCTTGATTTGATGTTGTTTCAGACACAGCCAGTTTCGTGGCAGGGGCTCAAAGTCTTCCTACTTACAAATTTCTTCAAAAGCTCATCATGAGTTTTCTGAAAGGGAGGACATTGTGAGGTTCATGTCAGGTTACAGTGGACCTCACACTGAAACATGCTATTCTCTTTTGCTGTGTCATGTTGTCTTGCTTATACAACTGTCCTCTCCTTGAAGTTGTCAAATAATGAATTCATAACACCTGCTGCTCCTCATCTTCATCTGCCTGGCTCATCTGCATTGACTCATGTAAATGTGTTTCTCCTGTGCAGACCTTGACAAACAACGAATGTTCCAATCACAGTTTTGGTAGCTTGGGCTCCTCCAGTGATAAAGAGTCAGAGGTGAGTTTAGTCTGTATGATTGTACAAACACCTTTAAACCACATACCTGTTACATACTGTGATGTTTTTCCAAACAGAATATTCAGTGGGAAATAATTATTTATTTATTTGCTGTTAGCGGCTGATTGATATTATCGCTCGGATTATTCAGTTGATATTTGATAACCTGAAGATTAACACCATCTTAATTTATTGGCCAATAAATGTGTTCGCTGATCCAAATCAAATGTCATCAACCCTTATGTCGTTCCTAACCCATAAGCCTTTCATTCATCTTTAAAACACAAATGAAGATATTTTATTGAAACAGATTTATTTCCCTCCATTAAAAGGCCTTTTTAGGTATTCACATAAAGCTTGATAAACCCCTTGATCTTGTGACATGAGGTCATTGTACAATAAAATCATCCTGTAAGTTTCTGAACTCAAAACTTTGTCGTTAGTCTAGAAAAAGCTTACAAGCTAACTATAAAGTTTTGAGTATTGAAGGCAGTCTGCCAAAACAACAGCTTTTAGAATGTATGACTCTCTGATGTAATAGTGTGGATAAGCACCGCCTCTGCAGAAGATCAACGACTGCTTAGCCCCGCCTACCGATTCTACATCACTGCCTGTTTAGCCATGGCCACCGATTCCACATCACTGTCTGTTAATCCCCGCCCACCGATTCTACATCACTGCCTGTTTAGCCCCGCCTACCGATTCTACATCACTGCCTGTTAATCCCCACCCACCGATTCTACATCACTGCCTGTTTAGCCCCGCCCACCGATTCTACATCACTGCCTGTTAATCCCCACCCACCGATTCTACATCACTGCCTCTTTAGCCATGGCCACCGATTCTACATGACTGCCTGTTAATCCCCACCCACCGATTCTGCAGCACTGCCTGTTAATCCCCGCCCACCGATTCTGCAGCACTGCCTGTTAATCCCCACCCACCGATTCTGCAGCACTGCCTGTTAATCCCCGCCCACCGATTCTGCAGCACTGCCTGTTTAGCCATGGCCACCGATTCCGCATCACTGTCTGTTAATCCCCGCCCACCGATTCTACATCACTGCCTGTTTAGCCATGGCCTCCGAATCACTGTCTGTTAATCCCCGCCCACCGATTCTACATCACTGCCTGTTTAGCCATGGCCACCGATTCTGCAGCACTGCCTGTTTAGCCCCGCCCACCGATTCTACATCACGGTCTGTTTATTTTTAATGAAGATCCAGACCCCATCAGTAACAACTCGGGCCTTTGTTCACTTCATTTTACCACGGATTAATTTACAAACAAGGCACAATTCCTACAAGGGTAAATAAAACTTTTTTTTTTTTTTTTTTTTTCAATAAGTTTTGTATAGTATTTTCTTTACTCTTTACTTCAAAAACTTTGTCTAAAAAGGGTAATATTGTATTTGAGGTCTGAGATGTGGGAACAGTGAAGAGAGTGAGCAAACATTTTGCATTTTAGGTCAGCATTGTCGTCTAATCAGCCAATATTGTTTTAAATAGCTTGCATAGTACTTCATCTTTTAGAACATGGGTTTTGACCAATTATGTGACCCAGGACCACAAAACCAGTCATAAGGGTAAATTTTTTGAAATTGAGATTTATACATCAACTGAAACTGAATAAATAAGCTTTCCATTGATGTATAGTTTGTTAGGATAAGACAATATTTGGCAGAGATATAACTATTTGAAAATCTGGAATCTGAGAGTGCAAAAAAAAAAAAAATATATAAATGTTGAGAATCATCTTTGAAGTTGTCCAAATGAAGTTCTTAGTTACTAATCTTATGTTCTAACATCTTATGTTACTAATCAGAAATTCATGGATCATGATCTTTACTTAATATCCTAATGATTTTTGGCATAAAAGAAAAATGGATAATTTTGACCCATACAATGTATTGTGGGCTGTTGCTACAAATATACCTGTGCTACTTATGACTGGTTTTGTGCTCCAGGGTCACATATATTCAGTCTTGATTTTTGTAAAATGTTGCAGCAAGATGTTAAAAAAGCATGTTTGTTTTGTTTGTTTCGCACAGCATTGTATTTCAACCCACCATATATTTGCATAATCTTTTTAAATATTACTGTTATTGTGTCGTGAAATGTAGTTTTAAAAGTATTTCAGGCAATAATGTAGTTGTTTAAAACTCAAATCTGTGGTTTATTTATAAAGACGACGCCTATTGAAAATGTGCTTTGCTGATTTTAGAGACGCGAGCTCCACGCGTTCAGCGGGTACTCGTGCTCATGTATCCCTACGAGAGCAGCTTCAACTCGGCTAGTCCTTCTGACATTTGCCGCAGGCACTGATGTCTCTGTAGTGGTTAAACATAAGAAATTCATTTTGGGTAAATCTAACAGGTAATCTGTGGTCTTCATTATATTAATCTATTAATATGTTAGAATGAAAAGGGGCAATACTGTTTGATACAATATTTAGTTTCATTGTAATGTCCCTGAATTACATTTCTGCAGCTATTAATGTTTAAATGAAAACAAAAAGAGGCAGTGGTGTTTCACATCATATTTCGTCTTATTGTAAATACAATGAGGAAAATTGCAGTAGCCAAGGCGAAGCTGACTGATGTTATCAAGTACCAAACAGGACAGAAAATAGTAGGGATGGACCAGACTATTCAGTTATTTGAATATTCGTTCGGTGGGTTGGCATTTATTTATTTTTTTTCTGAACACCCGGCATCCCCCGCGAAGTAGTTCACTGACAAGCTAGGCAATATCGCTTTCATTAACGAAGGCAAAATATCTGCGATAATGAAAGCGATATTGCGTAGCTTGTCAGTGATCTACGGCTCCGTGTATTAAATGGCGCTCCATCTGAAAGCAGGTGAAGGGGATTTACCGCTAATCAAGGAACCGGCTTTACTGGCTAGATGCGCATGCATATCGCGTTCGGTATATCACCCAGCCCTACTCCATGTAGGCATTTGTGCTGTAGGTGTCTTCTAACCATGCGAGAAGTGTTTGAATCACAGTTTGTGTTTTTATCTGTGAGTTTTAGCCATAAGGACTGTGAATGACAAGGAAATGAATAGATCAGTAAAATGGTTAATTGTACACTGAAGCGTTTGCTCCAAACTGAGATCTGTAATGGATGCTCCGTTTCTAACTGCGCACAGTTGAGTCCTGATGAAAGCTGTTGTTAATAACTCAGTTCATAGTTCAGCAGATGGTGCGGAGACATTCTGCTGTGTTTTCTTTGAATCAAAGCGTTTCAGAGAAATAGATGCTGGTGTGTGAGTGTGACTCAGGCCGATGGGAAATGTTCCCTGTAATGAAGCTCTAGTTCTGTGTGTGCTGAGGGCTGTGCTTCTGCCTCACACTGTAGAGAATGCTGTGTCACTATGTGTGTGTGTTTAGGTTTTGTAGCAGACTCAAGCTGGGTTGGCATCTGTCATAACCCCCGATAGTTAAACCATCAGCAGGCAAAGTACTACACGTGTGTGTGCGCGCACGCACACACACACACACACACACACACAAAATCATAGTAAGGAGAATTGTCCTCCCCTCCCCCTGCACAACACACCTGCTGTGACATAAATCAGAGCAAGAGAGGAGGAGGAAGCCAATGGAGCGAGTTATGAAGGGAGAGAGAAAGTGAACTGGGAGGTTGAGAACAAACTCCTCTCATGTGGCTGTGAGCTGCTTATTATGCCAGATGTCAGACACCTAGATAGTGTAGGCACACACACACACGTCAGACTTCCCGTAAAACCTCCATTACAGCCCCACCTCAGACTACATACACTAGATTACCCATAATCCCCTGAACGCTAATCACAGCCTCCGACACCTGCAGCCTGAAGCACATGACTAATTTAATGCAGGATGATTTGCATATTCACGATGGATTTGAGTATGCGTGTATATATCTAGGATTTCCATTTTCAGTGACAGGAATGAAGATTATGTAATCTTTTTATTTCCAGAGGCTTCCTGCGCTGAAGTGTCCTCCTCTGTAGCTTCTATCAAATGGCGACTGACAGATGAAGCAGCACGGATTGTTCTCTTTTTGATGCATTGAATTCTATTTGCCTTTGTATCGCGTCAGCATCTTATACTGGAACTTTAGTAATTGTAGATTTTCTCTGATGGCGAGCGTGTTTCTTTGTGTTGCTTGTTCTGGGCTTGTGGCCGTTGTGACCCAAAAGTGCCAGTTTGGAGCGTGCAGAACATCAATATCAGGCTGTGCCGGCTCGTTAGGGCCACCGTGACATTCTGTCATTGTCACTGAGGGCTAATTATAAACACCAGCTTCAGTCCTGTAATCTGCAGCTCCTGACCCACTCGCATCTAAAAACACTTCCCTGTTCCTCCTCTCCTCTACCTTTTGCTTTATCCTTTTCCTTTCATTTTTGTTCCTTCTCATTTCCTATTGTTTTCCCTTTTCTTTCATTCTCTCTTTTTCTTCCCTTCCCCTTTTTTATTCTATCCTTTTTCTTTTTCCTTTCATTAATTTGACCTTTTTGCATCGTTTTTATATCTGTCCTCTCATTTTCTTTCATTTTCTCATTCCCATTCCTTCCCTTTTTCTTATCCTTTTTTACCTTCATTTTCTCCCTTTCTTTGTCCCCTTCCTATATTTTACATTCACATTTAGTTATTTAGCAGATGCTTTTATCCAAAGTGACTTACAAATGAGGACAATGGAAGCAATCAAAAGAGCAATGATATGCAAGTGCTATAAGTCAGTTAGCTTAACGCACTACACGTAGCAAGGTTATTTTATTATAGAATCAATAAAAAAAAAACGGATAGAATAGAAAAAGAATAGAGCAAGCTAGTGTTAGAGGCCTTTTAAGCTTTTGTTAATTGTATAATAAATAAAAAGAAAACGAATAGAATACAAAAAGATTAAAGAAACTAGAGTTAGTTTTTTTTTTTGAAGAAGAAAACAAGCAGTTTGTAAATGAATAGAGTGCAAGTCTAAAAGGGGCAAGTTTAAAAAAAAAAAAGAATAGAATTAGAATAGAGAGTGTGCTAAGTATAGTGCTAAACTATACCTTTTTGTATCCTTCCTGTATTCCTTTATTTTCCTCTTGTTTTTGTTTCCTTTCATTCTCATTTCCATTTACTTCCTTTTTCTTTTTCCGTATCCTATCATTTCCCCTTCCTTCTCTTGTCTTTCTCCTCCTGTCCTTTAATTTTCAAATTTTTTCTTCTTTTCATTTCCTCTTTTGCTTCTTTTCCTGTCATTCGCTCATTTCTTTTCCTCTTGCCTTTGTCTTCCTTGTCTCCCCCCCCCCCCCCATTTATTTCCTCATCATTTCCTCCTTTGTTTTCCTTTTCTTTGTTTTCTCGTTTCCTTTTCCTTTTTCCTTGAATGTTTGTCTTTTTATTTTCCTTACCTGTTCTTCCTTTGTTTTCTTTCTTTTCCTCACTTCTTTTTCCCCTTATCTTTCATTGTCTCATTTCATTTGTTTTCCCGTTCCCTTTTCCTCTTCTCTCATTCTTTCTTCCTCTTTCTCTGTTGCAGGGATCAGATGGGAAAAGAGGAAGTTCTCCTGCGTATTCAGTAAGTCTCTCTGTCCCAGTCATGTGAGAATTGAAAAGAGACACAAATGATGCTCTTTTGAGGCTCTTGGTTCAGTCACATCGACAGTCCTCTCTTTGGAGGGACGTGATGTGGTTTCTAGAAAAGCACTGGCCTAGCCCACACTAGACTTCATCATTTTCTATGATAACCAGAAATTAAGCGAAGAAATTAATATGAAGTAGCTAGGGTTGTAACGGTATGAAATTTTCACGGTATGATAATCGTCTCAGAAACTGTCACGGTTTCACGGTATATATTAAACAAATTCTTATCAGTAACAATGACTCTTAAAGGATTTGTTCACTCAAATAACTTGTTCTTATTCTTTTATTGCAACAAACTTGAAATCATTTTAATGAAAGTAAGCCTCCCTTCTGAGGAAAAAAAAACAATTACAAAATAAAGCCATAAGCCTTATGTATATTTATATCACACTTTAACATTTTAATTAATGTTTTGAAATGTTATCAAATGAAAATTTAACAACACTTATTTTTGGCAAAGTGCTGCACAACAGAGGTATTCGAAGTTAAAACATGGACAAACATGATATTCCTTAAAAATAATGTTTAAATTAATTATAAAGAATATTATTATTGTTGTCATAACTTTTAAGTACATTGTACAATGCTAATTTATTTCTGTCAGGACTTCAAGTTAAATTGAACTTTTATTTTGACGGGTTATAGCAGACCTTTGAGTTTAGTGTATTTGACAATGGTTTTTCTCAAATAAAACTGTTTTTCTCTCAGATCAGCTCTGCTGATGTTCATGTTTATGTAGACACTGAAAACATTAGTGTCATTCATGCATACTTCAGTATGTAGTAGATAAAACGGCGCCACTCATATCTACTTTTGATTTATCCATCCATCAAATTTCACGTTTTAAGTGACAACCTCGTTAACGTTATACTGTAAATCCCATGTTCACGACTGCACCGGGATTCCCTCTGCATCACGTAAAAATTATACGGCCTTATAACTTGTTATAAATGCGACATACCTTTATCTGCACGGAGGGATGATGTCCGCGAACATGTTGGATGTACTGCCTGCTTTTGCAATCACTTTGCGTCGACATTTTTAGCAAATTGGATTCGTCCTCAAGGACACCTGTTTGTGTTTTTTTTTTTTTTTTTTTTTTTTTTTTATATGCAAAGTATTCCCATACTGCAAATTTAAACTTTTTTTTCGGCGGGGGATGGAGATTAGATACAATCTCTGTCATTTCAGCAGAGTGAAGCAGCCAAAATAAATAGCATATTCGCGGGTGAGATTATATATATTTTTTTTCATTCATTCTTTTTTAAACCGTAGATATGCAAATGTTTACGGTATGATAACCGTGTACGTTCAAACCGCGATAGACCGTCATACCAGTATACCGTTACAACCCTAGAAGTAGCAATGCATAATATACAGGGTGGAGTTTAACCACGTTTTGAAAACACTCTTTCTGCTTCACAGCTGTAAAAAGATGAGCATTTTAATCAACATATAGATGAGGCATTATTTATTTTTTGTGTGTGTAGGACACAGTTTATCTCTTAATAGCGTTGGTGTGTGGGTATCAAAATCTGTGCCGGAGTTTGGTGGCAGACGTGGAGGTTTCAGTCCAAGCCAGTGAGCAAGAACTCCTCTCTGATCAGAATGCAAAGATGCCCTTGGCAGCACACCCCTCTTTGTCTGTGCTGAAAAGAGCAGGATATTTCTGCATCCTTTCCCCAGTGAGAGAGAAAATAGACTGTGATTATTGGTCTAGGCCCCGGATTATGCACTCTCACATTAGGGATATTCTTAGAGTCATTTAGACTCAAGAGTCATTAAATACTGTTTGAAGACACACAGTATGTCTCGTTATACTTTCAGCTGATATTCAGAGATTGTACGATTTGTTCTCAGGAGACTATGAATTTAAATGTGGTGCTCAGTGCTTGCTGAGGCCAGCGTTATTGTGCATCGGGTGCAAAATAAGACCTGAATAAATTCATAACAAATGGTGTATGAATGTAACGTCTCTCATTTATAGACTCCTGAAAAGAAGCACTCTGAATCATCACGGGGCAGGAAGAGGAAAGCTGACAACCAATCAGAGAGCAGTCAGGGTAAAGGATTGACTTTTTTTCTCTCTCTCTCTCTCTCTCTCGCTCTCTTTCTCTCTCTCTCTCTCTCTCTCTCTCTCTCTCTGTGTTTTCTAGTATGTTCTTTACGTTTAGTTAAATATGCTTAATCATACATGTTTTTTTTTTTTTCTCTCATAGGGAAGTCTGTCATTCGGGGACCCAAAATTAGTGATTATTTTGATGTGAGTACCTGTCAGTAATTTGTGGGTAAGCTAATGAAAGCACATGATAAATCGTTGGCATTGGTTCAACAAGCGCGTAACTGATATAGTGATTGCAGCTTAGATGATGCTGTTTTAAAAACATGAAACCTTATTTGCAGCATAGTTAACAATATTTTCAAGCAAAACAGAAAATTTGCAAGGAATTAAAGTAAGGTGGACTTCATTTTTTAGTGATGTGATTGGATGGTGAAGTGTAGTATTTTTAATAAATATTAAATATAAATATAATTAATGTTATATTCCCTCTCAGGCAGTACTGGTTACATCAACAGTCATTTCAGAAGTGGTGAAATTTTTCATTTTCATTGATGAAAGATTTTTCTGATGAACACAGAGTCAGACACAATAAGGATTTTTTTAATTCACAAAATTACAATTATTAAAAATGGGTTGGTCTGGTTCAAATCTGAACCAGTTTTACTATATCAGGAGGATGCTCAAACTGAATGTTTTAAGTGGTGTTTTTATCATTCTCTCCACATTAAGCTGGGAAAGCAGAAAGTGTTTTAACATTGAAAATATTACGCCATCACCTTTAAAAAAAAAATAGTTTAACCATAATGATATTTCTGTCATCTAGTCACCCTCATGTCATTCCAAGCGCAAATGGGTTTTCTTCAGTCGGAATGAAAAAAAGTTGCTGTTCCATGCAATGAAAGCATATGATAATCAGTGGCTATCAAACTCCAAAAAGGACAGTCTGTGTGGTGTTCAGTGGAGTGGTGTCTAGAACTGCTTACGTAGATGATCATTTAAAACCATATGATTTATTTCCCTCTATCTTTAGTTTCAGGGTGGTAATGGGTCCAGTCCAGTAAGAGGTCTACCACCAGTCATCCGTTCACCCCAGAACTCACATTCCCACTCTGCACCAGGATCCAGTGTACGTCACACACACTCTTTCATACATTGTTTACACCTGGTGTTAAGAGCTGCCTCAGGTGATCTGATCAAAATTGGACAGACCACCAGTTGTACCTGGTATACCTTGTGATCGGATTTCAAAAGGAGGGTCTCTGATTTCATCACTCCACAAATCGCTATGTTCTATTTTGAGCAGATTCTTTTGGAAATTCTTTAGGATTTTGTTTTAGGAGTATCTGTATTAACTGAACTTTGGATGCGTGTTGCTTCATGTTGATGTCAGGATGCTCTTTACACTAATTAGGGGCATAATGGTACATGTATTTGTACGGGAAATGTTAGATACAGGTCTTTCAATTCAGCACGCATGTGTACTGAATGAATGCAGCAGTGTTTTAACCACTGCATGTGTGGAACTTCTGTCTGTGCAAACCCTAGGATGATATTGTGAACACATCTGAAAAATAAAAAAGGGAAAATGAAAGGATGCTAGTCTCTGTTAAACTTCACAGACCAAGCACCTATGTGCACATGAGTGTCTAAAAGACAGAATGCGACAGAATAGGAGCATAATAATTCTGAATAAAATGTATATTTTGCTAAAATATTTAGCATCCAAAAGTGAAAGCATTTAAAATGTCTTCCCCCAACAGCACTGTAAACTGCAATACAGTGTTGCAGCAGTATTGACAGACTTCATTTATTTACAGAGAGAGCCATACTCTGTAAACTACTGTTTAATAAAAAGAAAAAAGAAGCAATTTTGTTTTCTTTCACCCGCTGTACTGAAAACATACTGAACCTCGACTTTAAAAGCAAGTTGCACGTTGAATATTTTTGTATACCATTACACCACTAGTACATGTTTCCAACTTGTGATTGGGTCATCCAACACTGATGCTAATGCTCTGGTTTATTTCAGTCTAATAATTGCATATCATGATCAAACATGTCTTAAACGCACACTCCATAAACAAGTGACATCCTCACCCAGGAACACACACGTCACAACACTGCCTATGTGTGTGCCTCTCATTACTACAGTTACTCTGACATTTCTATACAGTCTAATGTTGTACAATGTTGTGTTTCAGACCCGGCAGAGTAGCTCATCTCCCACTAGTTTGTGTTTTGTGGACTCTATGATTTCTTCTAGACAGATGGCTGTCAAGAGTGTTCAGGTGGGACTCTGCATAAGTGCACTTACTCTCAAATAACAAGAACCTTATTGGAAGTTGTTTTAGAACAATTAATCAATTAAGTAAATTGACACTCTTCTTGGTAAACAAGTCTGCTAACTTTTGAAAAGTGAAAAAAAAAGAATAAATCTCAAAAATAGGGCAAATAATGTTTTAAAATTTTATTTAGCCTTTTTTTGGCTGTCATAAATGTTTTTATATTTATTTAAAAAAAATGAGTCTGGGATAATGATAAAACAATACAATGTACAAATTAAAGGCATTTGGAAAGTAGCACAAATAAATGATTAATGCATGGTAAACGGTTTCATGACCGTTATTTAATTTTCATATAACAAAATAGAAAAAAGTGAAATTGGTTTTGATCACAAATGAAGCCCTGTAACATAAAAGAATATCTATCACGAATAAGTTGTAGAATTGTTTGTATTTGTGTATTTTGTTCATCCTGTAGACTGACCTGACTGTAGTAAAACTGGCCACTATAGAGAGCAATAAGAACCTGGACCTGGAGAAGAAAGAGGGCAGGATAGACGATCTTCTGCGGGTGAGAGGAGATTATTCATTTAATAAGAATGATTCCAAAACAAACTTGTTGTAAATGGTTTTGATGTGAAATCACTTGTCTTGCAAATTTTAGTTGCATCAGACTTGGTGTTTTTTTTTTTTTTTTTAAGAATTTAACAACAAATGTTTTTATTTTTACAATGTGTTTTAAATTTTTTCTTCCTCTTCTATGCAGGCAAACTGTGATCTTAGGAGACAAATTGATGAGCAGCAAAAGCTTCTAGAAAAGTACAAAGAACGTTTAAACAAGTGCATCACCATGAGCAAAAAACTTCTGATTGAGAAGGTGAAGCATCCTGGTGAAATTTCAGAAATCTTTTGAATATAAAAATACCCAGTGCTCATGTGTTAATGTTCAGGGTTGCTGTCTAATGGCATCATTTAACAACAAGCTTTAAAGTTTAATAGTTTCAGCGGTAAAATGAATACGATTTTTCTGAATCTGTGTGTATTTGTCCAGAGCACACAGGAGAAGCAAGCATGTCGGGAGAAGAGCATGCAGGATCGACTGCGTTTGGGTCATTTCACCACTGTGAGACACGGAGCCTCGTTTACAGAGCAGTGGACAGACGGCTACGCCTTCCAGAACCTCGTCAAGTAAGACGCTTGATGACACCGCACAAGTCCAATGTATACTTCTGTATTTGCATGTGGTCCTCTCTAGCCTTATAAAAATAAACACTACTATGCATGTGTGAACACTTTACAATTACTTGACAACACCTTGGACTAAAGTCCCTCAACAATTGTCTGTTTTCACTCTAATTTTCACTCATCTATAAGTCTCTTGTAGATCCATAAGTGAGTGCATTACAGGTTACAGATTTGCCTATATGAACTGTCTTTCACTGACTGTTTTTTTATGCAGACAGCAGGAATGGATCATTCAACAACGTGAAGAAATCGAGAGACAGAGGAAACTGTTAGCTAAGAGAAAACCACCATCCGCCAGCAGCTCACAGTCGCCTAGTACCAACTCTGAGCCTAAACAACGCAAGACCAAGGCTGTGAATGGCTCTGAGAACGACCCTTTCCTCAAACCCAGCCTTCCTCAGCTGTGAGTGCTGCAAAACACTGCAGTAACATTTAGAATTCAGCATCACTAACATTCACAAATAACTGATTTAATTTGCCAGAAAATCTTATAGACTATCTTTAAGCTAGAAGTCAACATTTTAGACTCACTTGAATGACATGTTTCTGATGAATTACCAGACATGATTTATCAGGAAGCCAAATTTCTACTATATAGAAAAATAACTTTTTATCTGCTACAACACAAGTCTCTAAGGAAGCAGTGTGGAGAAATTGCATCAGCTCCTTCAGAATTGTGATTGTTTCTCGCTCTTTGCTTGTCAGATCTTTCTTTTTTTTTATCTTGTTCCTCTGATGTTCCTGCAGGCTAACTTTAGCTGAGTACCATGAGCAGGAGGAGATCTTCAAACTGAGACTCGGCCATCTCAAAAAGGTCAGTGCACAAGCTCAGTGGCTTCTGTATGATTTAGATCTTCATGCATATCAGAACGTGTAAAAACAATTAAAAAATAGAAAATAATGTCTGTCTTTGTTTCTGCAGAAGTACTCCAAAGAACAGCATAAGCTTTTGTAACACTGAATGTCTTTACTGTTACTTTTGATTAATTGAATGTCTTTGCTTAATAAAATCAAAAGTATTCATTTCTTTCAAAAAAAAAAAAAATTATCTTAAAACAACGGCATCCTTACCCATTACTTTCTGTCCACTTTCTAGTTTCCCTGTGGCAGAAGTGGCAGAATACACTACGATATGATTTTATAAATGTATGTTTGTGTTTTTGTTTTCTTCATGCGTTTGTGTATTTGTAGGAGGAGGCAGAGATTCAGGCAGAGCTGGAGAGGTTGGAGAGGGTGCGAAATCTTCACATCCGAGAGTTGAAAAGAATAAACAATGAAGACAGTTCACAGTATGTACCCATATTACGATGACATCAGCCCCTGATATTTTTCTGTTTCATTTTATTTTGTCATTTGTACTGGACATTGACTCCTCATTAGTGTTGGATGATATGCTCAATTTTCATATCGTCCTATCTTCAGCCTGTGAAATCAAAGATATACGATGTTACTGTGCTAATTTAATTATTTATTTACTTAGTTTCATTGCCAGAAAGTGAACCAACTCACATCTTAAGTTACTAATTATAATGCTTACATTTCCTCAGTTATTCAAAAAGCAGCTAACAGTCACAGAAAATGAGCAAAGAACATTACATTACCAAAGGACATCATCTCACAAGCTCTGTCTAGTGCGAGTTTATGCACTTTAAAAACACTACCGTTATAATCAGTGAATCTACACTGTATGATAAATAAATATCTTATACTTACATCACACATACATCTGCACTTTTTGTATGATGTCAGAATTCAGTCAGTGCGTGCTGAACAACAGAACTCCGCTGTTTCAGCGATGACTCATCTGAATGCCTCTGATTGGCCATTAAAGGGATACTCCACCCCAAAATGAAAATTTTGTCAATCACTTACCCCCATGTTGTTCCAAACTTGTTAAAGCTTCGTTCGCCTTCAAAACACAATTTAAGATATTTTGGATGAAAACCGGGAGGCTTATGACCGTCCCATTGTAGTAAATTGGTCCATAAAAGTATGAAAAGCATCATCAGAATAGTCCATCTGCCATCAGTGGTTCGATCTGAATTTAATGAAGTGACGAACACTTTTTCTGTGCAAAGAAAACAAAAAAAACGACTATTCAACAATTCATCTCCTCTGTGTCAGCATAGCACCATTTTGGAGAATATCCGCGGGACGCGTGTCAGCCGCGCTACACGGATGCGCAGTTTTCTTTCAATTCAAAGTGTAAACAAGCGTAGAAGACGTATCCTTGTGGCGCGGCTAACACAGAACAGCGTACGTTGCTTGCGTCCAGTGGAGACAAATTGTTGAATAAAAGAACAAAAAAAGAAATATAATGCAACAAATAAGCCCTAATATTAATTAGTATTACTAGCTTGATGATGATGATAATAGTAATAATCATAGTAATAACAATAAAAATCGTCTTGCTATCATCAAAGGCAACAGCCAAAGGCGATATCTCTAAATATCGTCGATACACAATACTATCGTCTATCGGCACAGCCCTACTCCTCAAATTAACAGTGCTTTCATGAGGTTTCTGACTGTAAAGGGTCCATGTTCTACACATTTGTGACCCAGGACCACAAAACCAGATATAAGTAGCATGGGTATATTTGTAGCTTTAGCCAACAGTACAGAAAAATTATCAATTTTTCTTTTATGCAAAAAATCATTAGGATTTTAAGTAAAGATCATGTTCCATGAAGATATTTTGTACATTTCCTACTGTAAATATATTAAAACTTAATTTTTGATTATTAATATACATTGCTAAGAACTTCATTTGGACAACTTGAAAGGCGATTTTCTCAATTTTTATTTTTTTTGCACCCTCAGATTGCAGACTTTCAAATGGTTTTATATCCAAATATTGTCCTATCCTAAAAAAAAAAAAAAAAAAACATCAATGAAAAACTTATGTATAAATCTCAATTAAAAAACAACAACAAATTGACCCTTCTGACTGATTTTGTGGTCCAGGGTCATATTTATATGTAGTCTATATATGTTGTCTGAAAAAATTCATTTTTGTTTGTTTTACCAAAACATGATTTAGTTTTACATGATTATTTTCAACTCCCCCTCCCTTTCTCTCCTCTTTCTCTTTTTGTTGTTTTGTATTGTAATCTTTCTCAGATTCAAGGACCATCCCACCCTGAATGAGCGCTACCTGCTGTTACATCTGCTGGGCAGGGGTGGCTTCAGTGAGGTCTACAAGGTATCTTTACTCCTCATTTATAACAGAGCCTGATATATGCTGACCTTTGAGAAAGAAACACGTAATTTGATTCATCATTCTGCTCTTTAGGCGTTTGACTTAATTGAGCAACGCTACGCTGCTGTGAAGATTCATCAGCTGAACAAAAACTGGAGAGAGGAGAAGAAAGAAAATTACCACAAGTATGTTCCTCCTTTTAATGCTATTCAAGGAAATCTTCTTGTTAAATACATCAGTATAGGTGCCCTATGATTTCCGAGATATGGAAAACGAGGACTGAATCGCTGAATCCAAACAAATAAAATTTACTGTATAATGTGGAATGTCAAATTTGCCAAATTTTGGATGAATAAATAAAAGTGGGTCAGTACACTTAAAACACGATATGGACTAGTGTCTGTGAATATTAAACCATAAAAAGACTATTTAAATACTAATCCTACATGTTCTGCGTGTCTTTGTGTGAAGGAATGGCGCAAACAGGTCTTCACAGCAACCCGTCAAAATAAAAGTTTGGTTTAACTTGAAGAAACTGTGACAGAAATATATTACTTGGCCTAATATGATGACAGTACTACTACAAATAATACAATTATTATTAAAATTTTATTTTTAAGGAATATATTTACCAGAATTTATTTACCAGAATTTTTATTTTATTTTATAAAATTATTTTATTTCTGAGAAAAAATTAAATAAAATATTTTGATCGCATCAAGTATTTAGAGGCTTTTGATTTTTAAAATTTAATGAAACCATTAAAACGGAATCCAGCAAATTAATGGAAAACACATAATTTGGTATAAATAAAACTGAATTTAAGAAAAAATTAAAACGTTATTTCATAGGGCATAAAAAGTGTCATTTTTGTTGAACTTGTAATAAGCTGCTGTTTAATTGTGTACATTTCATGAATTATTTCATTTCATTTCATTTTCATTTTGATTAATAAACTTTAATTTAACAATTAAAACAGTCTAGAAAAAAAAAACAGGATTCAGAAAAATAAAACGGAAAAAAATAAACGTAATTTGGGAAAAATTAAAACTGATTTCATAGGGCCTTACATCTGTGGCATGCTGCCCATCACCATAAGTAATGAATTACATTTTAGATTGCATAAACAGGAAAAAAAGAAAGGGAATTATCCACTTTAACTTTATAGACAGGGTAGACATCATGTGTAACTTGACGGAAAGGGAAAAAAGACGTACAATCCGTTCAGTATGTTGTTGTTGAAGATGATCACGATCATTCAGCCAAAAAACATTCAAATATATCTTTTCAAAAAATTCTAAGTAGACCAAACTTGCCAGGAAAAACATCTGTTGTAAAACGATATTAACAATGCAGTTCATTTAAAGGACGGTCGTAGCCTCGTTTGGATTCAAATATGCCAATTACCCTGACAGCAGCTTTACACAGATGCTGCTGACGGAGCTGTATTTAACCCTGAAAATCTCTTTAAGATTAAATAACCTCCGCCATTTCTTTTTTTTACTGATATGTAGCAGGCTTATATTGTGGTGTGGAGACATTGTTATGTAAGGCTGTATTTCCATGCCGATTGGTATTCGGTACAGAACTTGAAATGTCTGGAAATCTAGTCCGTCTGTCTCTCATGACGCTGGCCGCCTGGGTCTCACCTCTGTTGCCCATGGTAACCTGTGCCTCTCTTCTCTGCAGACACGCCTGTCGGGAATACCGAATACATAAACAGTTGAATCATCCCAGAATAGTTAAACTGTACGATTACTTTTCACTGGACACAGACACGTGAGTTCCAGCCCTGCAGATTTCTCTTACCAACCATCAGAATACATCAGCGAGACGGACACAAGTGACATGAGTTTCTGTTTCCTGCAGGTTTTGTACGGTTTTGGAATACTGTGAAGGAAATGATCTGGATTTCTACTTGAAACAGCACAAGCTGATGTCTGAGAAAGAAGCTCGCTCTATCGTCATGCAGATTGTTAATGCTTTACGATACCTGAACGAGATCAAGCCACCCATAATACACTATGACCTCAAACCCGGTGAACACATTCTCTGCGTTTTACTTTTCATAACCTCAGATATGCAAAGTTTGCTTGTTGCTTATTGTTTATACACAGGTTGTTTTTTAACCTGTATATGCAGTTTAGACCATTTTGAACGGTTTAGAAGTTTGGGGGTTGTACAATTTATAGTACTTTTTTTTTTCTTTACTAAAAATATAGTAAAAAAAGTCATATTATACTTCAGAAATAATTTTAATATGCTGATTTTCTGCTTGGGGAACAAAAAATAATTGTCCAATGTTGAAAACAGTTGCGCTGCTTTATAGCTTTATATTTTTGTGGAAACTGTAATGATACTTTTTTCAGGATTATTTGATAAGTAGAAAGCTTAAAAGAACAGCTTTTATTCAAAACAGATTTTTTCGGTCAGTGTAAATATCTTCACTGTCACTTTTGATCAGTGTAATACAGCCTTGCTGAATAAAAGTATCAATTTCTTAATTTTTTTACTGACCTCAGTCGTTTGAATGGTAGGATATGTATTATTTTTCCACTCACCCCATTATGCTTATGTGAAAGATATAACAAAGATAATCCAGTATAGGGAATGAGCTTGTGTATTTATTTGTGTTGTGTGGTTGTGTACAGGGAATATTTTACTGGTAGATGGAACTGCATGCGGAGAGATAAAGATCACAGATTTTGGACTGTCTAAAATCATGGACGATGACAACTATGGAGTAGATGGAATGGACTTGACATCACAAGGGGCAGGCACTTACTGGTAACACACTCACAGATACTCTAACAATTAGGCTTTTTCCTTTTAAAGCATGTAACTTAATCGTGTCTTGTTTCGGCTGTAAGGTACTTGCCCCCTGAGTGTTTTGTGGTGGGTAAAGAGCCTCCAAAGATCTCCAATAAGGTGGACGTCTGGTCTGTTGGTGTCATATTTTTCCAGTGCCTCTATGGAAGAAAGGTGAGGAGCAATTATCTGAATAAATGAGAATATTATCAGTAGCCTTTACAGGTTAAAGTGCAAAATGGAAGTAGCTGTCATTTTCCTGATTTTAGTTACACTGTAGTTATGTTTAACCATGCAAATTGGATTTGTTTTTCTAGCCATTTGGCCATAACCAGTCCCAGCAGGACATCCTTCAGGAAAACACCATCCTGAAAGCCACAGAGGTTCAATTCCCTTCCAAACCCGTTGCCAGCAATGAGGCCAAGGTCATTTCAGATTTTCTTTTGAAAAATAGTCGGTATAAAATGTTGGAATTACGGAATGGAATTATAAAAACTTATGGACAAATATTTAAAATGAACTACAAAAAATTGCAAGGATATCCACTTTCCCAATTCCAGTCTGCATATTTTGTGTCTCTTTGTAACATACCTGATTCAGATCATCAGCTGAACTCAAGTGTTCACTGCTCCCTATTCCCTGAGCCCTATTCACTTTCAGAACACCCTGCATTGTCACACAGACAAAACTTGAGTAGAGCATTTTAGAGAAGTCTGAGGTATGGTGACATGTATTTCTATGAAACTTTAGTCAATGTATGTGCATGTCATACATGCAGGTGCATTTACATCAAAGAATATATTAATAGTTTAATAATTATCGATTAAACTATAAACTAAAGTCCTATTTGAAAGTGCTAAACTGCATGATCAATGTCTGTTGGAAAACGTGATATGAAAATACGTTTTTTTTATAGTACATTGGTATTTTATATGATAAAGGGTCGGAATTGGGAGCCGCTATTAAATATGTAAATGTAAGCCTAAAATATTAATGAAGAAATTTCCCTGTCTGTTACTTATCAGTTATCCACATTCAATAGCAGTAGGTTGGTAAAGCCCTGCCAGTCTAGGCAAATCTTTATAAAATGTGATCACAGATTATATATAATGATGATAGTAAAACTAAGACATAATTTTATTAGATGTCATCAGTTCGTTTTTAACTAGTATTAGTTTTGTTAACAAAAACTGACGAAAAATGTTCGTTGATGAGCTTTTGTCCCCGAGATGATGACGAGACGACAATAAGGTCAATAAACGATAACTGAGACTAAAATGTGTTCAAAAAAATAACTTTACCAAAAACCTCCTTTTTTTCGGGAAAAAATATAATTGTGGACTGCCCTACAAGCCTCTACTACGCAAGCATTCTGCCTGGTGTTTTGCTTATTTTTTGCAGTCTGTGGCAACCAAGCGCACGTGCTCGCTCTTCATTGGGGAAGCGCTGTCGACAAACAATCTGGAGATTTGCGATTTTGGTTGAATTACTATTAGGAATTTCACTGTTATAATATTTTTCGTGTTTTGTTTTTCTTGTTTTTTAACCGTTTTTAGAATGTAGACAGAGAGAGTTCATAAGTCTTTGTTATTAATTGATATAATAATAAGCCCTAGATGCTTAAGGGGAACGTAATGTCTAGGGTTTGGAGAAAAGGTGCAACAACAACAACAAAAAAAGGTTTTTGGAGGTCATCACTCCTGTCCCAGCCAGCTATCACCACATGAATTTGAAATACTTTGGTTTAGGAAAAAATAATAATAATGTATTTCAAATTTTATGTGGTGATTGCTTGCTGAGACAGGAGTGATGACCTCCAAAAACCTTTTTTTGTTGTTGTTGTTGCACCTTTTCTCCAGCCCCTAGATGGGAAAAGAATGTAACACTAGAATAAACGGATACACTAGATGAGGTAACCTTTTTTAACCATGTGTATTAGTCGGCATTCTGTTGATTTGTGCTTACTGGTGAAAGGGAAATACCTGAAATGCAAAAGAAAATTTCTCAAATGACAACAATACTTATGATTATTCAAGTTGCTTGAGTTGGCTCACAAACTCACTTGAGTTTAACCACAAAGATTTAATTGAGAACATCACAAGTAATTGCTGAAAACTCTAACATACTGGTATGTTATATAAAGCATCTGCTGTTGAGGAAAAATCTCACATTTTTATCTTTTTATACCTAGTAAACGGCATCAATACTAATGTATCGTATTTTTATTCTAAAGACGTGTTTTTGCATGCAAGTTTTATACGTCACCCACATGTCTCATGACAAAATAAAAAAATCATGCCAATCAAGCACCACTGTATATATACAGTTGTGCTCATAAATTCATATGCCCCTTGCAGAAAATGCAAAATGTTAATAATTTTAACAAAATAAGAGGGATCGTGTTATTGTTTAATACTGTCCTGAATAAGCGATTTCACATAATAGATGTTTATATATACTACACAGGACAAAATAATTGAATTTATAAAAATGACCCCGTTCAAAAGTTTGCATACCCTTGAATCTTAATACTGTGTCATTCCCTGGATGATCCACAACGGTCTTTGTGTTATTATAGTTGTTCATGAGTCCCTCGTTGGTCCTGAGCACTTCGTGCTGTTCTTCAGAAAAATCCTCCAGCTCCTGCACATTCTTTGGTTTTCCAACATCTTTTGCATATTTGAACCCTTTCCAACAGTGACTGTATGATTTTGAGATCCATCTTTTCACATGGAAGACAATAGGGGGACTCATACATGACTATTATTATTAAGGTGAAAACACTTAGTATTTATGTAGCTTCTTAAAGGAACACTCCACTTTTTTTGGAAATGGGCTCATTTTACAACTCCCCAAGAGTTAAACAGTTGAGTTTCACCGTTTTTGAATCCATTCAGCCGATCTCCGGGTCTGGCGGTAGCACTTTTAGCTTAGTTTAGCATAGTTCATTGAATCAGATTAGACCATTAGCATCTCGCTCAAAAATGACCAAAGAGTTTTGATAATTTTCCTATTTAAAACTCGACTCTTCTGTACTTACATCGTGTACTAAGACCGATGAAAAATTAAAAAATGCAATATTCTAGGCCGATATGGCTAGGAACTATACTCTTAATCTAGTACCGTGGGTGCAGCAGGCGCAATGATTTTATGCAGCACCTGAAAGTAGTCCCCAGCCATATCATAACTAGTTACCTAGCTGGGGACTACTTTCAGGTGCTGTGTAATATCATTGCGCCTGCTGCACCCATGGTACGGCAGCAAAGTTCCTTGATTATTACACTGGAATGAGAGTTATTATTTAGTGCAAAACCATTTTTGCTTTTGTAATAAATGGCATGTTACTGTTTCCTGTAGGCATTCATCCGCCGGTGTCTAGCCTACAGGAAGGAGGACCGGTTTGATGTGCACCAGCTGGGCAGTGACTCCTACCTGCTGCCTCACATCAGACGGCCCAGTTCGTCAGGAGCCCTGGCACCAAACTCCACCTCCTATTGACAGCTTGCACTGAACACTGACTGACAGCCCGGCTGGCCAGCGTCTGATCTCCTTCCCTAGAGCAGGGCGGGACCACAAGGAAAAGAAGCTGGCTTCTTCAGCTTGAGGAAGTTTGTGTTGAATTATTGTGCTTTTGCAGCATTGAGATTTGGGTTTACTGAGAAAAGTGTTTGGAAAGAGAATGAAGAAAAATAAAGCATGAATATTTAGACACCCAGAGATAAAGTCATTGAAGAAAAATAATGCCTTCTGAAGACTCGATAGGGCACTGCTACTGTTAAGTACTTTGAAATGCGACTGTTGTCATTTGGTGTTTCACATGGTTGCCTCCACGTTCAAAGAGGAGAGAGACCTGGCAAACCACTATCAATTCCCACGGTCTCGGCTGGGTTTCCATAAATTAAGGATTTCTTTGAAGAGCCTCTGTTCAGAGTTACTGTAACAGGCCTGCAAAGGTTTCATTCTTCACTCTGTAGTAATGTAATGTGGTACAGACAACAGTGTTAGCTTTCCTTGCTTTGTTCAGCTAGCTACGAGAATGTAATTCTAGCATACAGAGTGGCTACTGGCACACTAGGCCCAGGCAGCATAGTAATGTTAAATGCACAAAATAACCAAATGTAGATGAATGGCAATGTACAGAATGCTATGCAGGACAAAATAAAAGTATCCCCTCTGGAGAATTCATGTATATTTGTTGTACAGGACCTTAATTTCAGATATTAACTTTCAGCAGATTCATTCTGTACAGAGGTTTAACATTTTGCCCCTTTTTTTTTCTTGTAAATTTGGTTTCCTGGTGTGCGCTTTTTGATTTTTGCTGCTTTGATGTTGCTCTTTTTTCAAACCGCTGTATAATGTACTTTGGGTATAAATTGTACAGTCCTGTTAAAAGAATAATTGCAAATAAATGCCAGGAAGCTCCATTTAGTGTGTTGAATATGGTTGATGCAGTTGCTGTTCTGTCAAGCAGTCTGTAGCGCCACCCATTGGCCTTCCAAAGTAACACTATGCATGTTTTAAGCCAGAGTTTATCAAATGCACACAGTATGCGGTAAAATTGAATACATTCCTGTGAAATATATATTCATACATTGCTATGGGGTAAGATGAGCCACCTAGTAAACGGCATACATTTTAACGTATATAAATGTAGTGGAAGGGTATTTTTGCGCTAAAGACGCATTTTGCATGCAAGTTTCATGCATGGCAAGTATGTTTGTGATGTCAATATTTGCCAGACATGTTGGTGACATGACAACATAAGGCAACACTGTGTGTGTGCGGGTGTGTGTATTTATTATATATAAGGCAAAATTCTGCAATTCATAGTCATGGTCATTGTGGAACATGACACTAAACAGCCAATATGATGAATACTACAAATAATTATCCAAAGCAAAAAGAAAACGTTTTTTTATGGAAAGAAATGTCATTGACAGTCTTAAAAAATAATTATGGCTAAAAATTAAACTAATGATTGGCTGGATTATGGTTAAAAATACAGATATGGTTATAGTCAAAAACATTACATACAATAAAAAAATCATCTCATGCCTCAAGGTCTAGAAACAAAAAGATAGTTACTATTCCACAACAAACTATTCTATAACCTTGAAGCATCAATAGAAAAGGTGTGCTCACCTTACCCCTTTTAAGTTATAAGGTGTAAAAAGTGTAATGTTAACTGCAGAGATCACACAACAACCTCAGTGTCTTCTGGTGATTGGCACCAGTTTTCTGTTGATCCCAACCAGGCTTCTACATGTGCATTCTGTGTGTGCATGTTTGTAGATGGACAATATGCATACATATATGAACAGCATATGAACCTGATTTCTGTGAGTGGCAGCTGTTGGACACTCTTCATTAGTCCAGTCTCCTCCTTCCTTAGACACACAAATACATTTCTAAGCTTTTTCAGTCTCTCACACTAAATGATTATCTGTTATCATTTTGACTCTTACACTAATGTTACTCAAGGTCTACACACTAAAAATCTCATTATTTTAGCAGGAGATCAAAACAAATGACAAACGTTTCGGCCTGTTGCCAATGTGACTATTTCAGTAGCGCAATGATTATATTAAGACCAATAAAGACTAACAGGTGGTAGTAATTAGTTTTCTGAGTTCACAGACTCAGATCCATCTATAACAGCAGAAAATTCAACAAATTTCAAGAGGAAAAATAATACATCAGGCAAAACCAGCCATTCACACATATTGCACACAAGTTATCAGATTAAATCTATTGTCAATAAATATTGGTAAATTTTAGCTTCAGACCCTTCTTTAAAAGACTTTTCAAACAAACTCTGATGTTTACTTATAATAGATCTCAAAATTTGGCAAATATGCTAGTTAGATCAGATGTAGTGCATGATGACAAGAAAACATAGGGTACAACGGGGCTAAAGGCCCACCTTAAGAAAAAATGTGCTATTCACTTTGCCTAAAATGTATAATTGCAGAAAAAATATATATGTTGTATTGAACATTAATGGAGCAATAGATTTTGTGTTAAAATAAATCATTCAAGTTGTTTATTTTGTTTAAAAATCTTATAAATATATGAGGTGGCATGAAGGGCCTTTTACCCCACACACGGGGAAGGCCCACGCTATTGATACAAATACTTCTGCTAAAATAATGTCTAAGTTAATACTTGTTCAAAACAATCACTTCAGCAAAGTTTGTACTATTTTGAAAAATAAAATAATTTATTAATTATATAAATATATACAGTGGTGTGAAAAAGAGTTGGCCCCCTTCCTGATTTTTTTTTATTTTATTGCATGTTTGTCACACTTTGATGTTTCAGATCATCAAACAAATTTAAATATTAATCAAAGATAACACAAGTAAACACAACATACAGTTTTTAAATGAAGGGTTTTTTTTTATGAAGGGAAAACAAAATAGAGCCCTGCATGGGCCTAGAGTTTATACTACTGTTTCGGCTATTAAAATAGTTCAGTTTTGTGTGTAATGGCAAAATTATTATATTTCGTTTAGTTTTTTTATTAAGTTAATTTAGAAAAATGTTTGGAGCATTTTTGTTCATTAAATAGCCTATAAGTTTTTGTTTTTTAAAGTAACGACCAAGCGGTCAGCTGCATGAGCTGATCATAGCCTATGTTTGATAAATTTAGCCTTTAATAATGTGCACAGCGCGCTCTGCAGGACATGGAGGCACCAGCGCAAACACTTGCATTGTTTTCAGTGGAAACAAATTAAAATAGCCTACTCCGTCTCCGTCTTTTTTTTGATAAAGGTAAGAGTAATACATCATTTGGACCTGTAAAGGGTCTACTTGTATTTGTGTGCACTCACAATACCAACAAAAGGTAGTTCTTTTATAAAACAAAGAAAACAAACATGATGCTCTTTCTGCCGTCTCGTCTTGAACAGGAGAGCTTCACAAAAATGAACCGAAGCTGAGCGAATACATGCCTCACAGACATGATAAATATATCTATAGAAAGCTTTAAATTATCACTTAACGAAATAAAAAAAATTAAAACAAACTCTTTTATTATAATTTTAATCATAATCAATAAAGATGCATTTCTCTCTAAAGGCTTGTCTAATGAGGAGACGGCAAGTCAGGATCAGCAACGTCATCCTTGCGACAGACTCAGAAAACATTAGTTTATTAGTAAATAATTCAAATATCTCCTTACTATTTCCTGCAGACACATTCATGGTTATGTTTGCTGGGGTTTTGCAGCAAGCTTTAGCCTACTGCGTGCATTTGAACGCAGAACTAGTCAGCTGCGCTGAAGTCACTTGCACTCGCTGCTGCTGCGGGACTCTAAACACCATCGAGCTGCTCTCAGTCGCGGCACGGTCTTGTGTTGTTTCCACCAGCGCGGCAATTTTTTTCATCGCTAATCAATAGATGTCTACAATATAAAATAAGGAGAACCCCAAAACAGACCCCATGCCCGGCCCGCGTCTGAACTATGACATGGAAATTGGCCCGAAGCCCGGCCCTAGAGGCGTAAAAAAGTCGAAATGCAGGGCTCTAAAACAAAATCCAAACCCACATGGCCCTGTGTGAAAAAGTGTTTGCTCCCCGTTAAAACATAACTGTGGTTTATCACACCTGAGTTCCAGCCACACCCAGGCCTGATTACTGCCACACCTGTTCGCAATCAAGAAATCACTTAAATAGGACCTGCCTGACAAAGTGAAGTAGACCAAAAGATCCTCAAAAGCTACACATCATGTTGAGATCCAAAGAAATTGAGGAACAAATGAGAAAGAAAGTAACTGTCAGTCTGGAAAAGGTTATAAAGCCATTTCTAAAGCTTTGGGACTCGAGCGAACCACAGTGAGAGACATTATCCACAAATGGCGAAAACATGGAACAGTGGTGAACCTTCCCAGGAGTGGCCGGCCGACCAAAATTACCCCAAGAGCGCAACGACGACTCATTCAAGAGGTCACAAAAGACCCCACAACAACATCTAAAGAACTGCAGGCCTCACTTGCCTCAGTTAAGGTCAGTGTTCATGACTCCACCATAAGAAAGAGACTGGGCAAAAATGGCCTGCATGGAGGAGTTCCAAGACGAAAACCACTGCTGAGTAAAAAGAACATAAAGGCTCGTCTCAGTTTTGCCAGAAAACATCTTGATGATCCCCAAGACTTTTGGGAAAATACTCTGTGGACTTTTTGAACTTTTTGGAAGGTGTGTGCCCCATCACATCTGGCGTAAAAGTAACACAGCATTTCAGAAAAAGAACATCATACCAGCAGTAAAATATGGTGGTGGTAGTGTGATGGTCTGGGGCTGTTTTGCTGCTTCAGGACCTGGAAGACTTGCTGTGATAAATGGAACCATGAATTCAGCTGTCTACCAAAAAATCCTGAAGGACAATGTCCGGCCATCTGTTCGTGACCTCAAGCTGAAGCAAACTTGGGTTCTGCAGCAGGACAATGATCCAAAACACACCAGCAAATCCACCTCTGAATGGCTGAAGAAAAACAAAATGAAGACTTTGGAGTGGCCTAGTCAAAGTCCTGACCTGAATCCTATTGAGATGCTGTGGCATGACCTTAAAAAGGAGGTTCATGCTCGAAAACCCTCCAATGTGGCTGAATTACAACAATTCTGCCAAGATGATTGGGCCAAAATTCATCCACAGCGCTGTAACAGACTCATTGCAAGTTATCGCAAACGCTTGATTGCAGTTGTTGCAGCTAAGGGTGGCCCAACCAGTTATTAGATTTAGGGGGCAAGCACTTTTTCACACAGGGCCATGTGGGTTTTTATTTTGTTTTCCCTTCATAATAAAAAACTTCATTCAAAAACTGCATGTTGTGGTTACTTGTGTTATCTTTGATTAATATTTAAATTAGTTTGATCTGAAACATTAAAGTGTGACAAACATGCAAAAAAAATCAGGACAGGGCAACACTTTTTCACACCACTGTATATATAATAATATTTTTGTTCAATAAATATACTGTTAACATAAAAAATATATTTTAAAATACAGAAACAATATTTTAATAAGAAAAGTTTCTAAAAGCATTAAGGGGATCCAATAATAATTGAATATATATTTACAGTAGTAACAAATTATATTTTATTATATGATAGATATAATGATTAACGATCTTAGAATGTTAGATATAATGAATATAATTAATATCATGTTTTTAAACATGATGGTTTTATTCTAAACATAGTGATTATATATAATATGGACACCCAACATAATATATGATATTTACCATCTGAATCTAACTATGTCATGTCAACAAATAGAAAAGTCAGCGATCTTTTATGTTAATTACTGTGCCTTTATCCCCAACCTCGGGGGCGCTTTTTACCCCAAATACCATACATTTACATATTTCGTTATTTAAAAACTGTTGCTTTATCTTAAACAAAATATATGCATTCATTTTAGTGATTCTTATTTGCTACATAAATCTACAAAATTTTGAAAAACATAAAATATTAGATCAAGTGAGCACAGAATCAACTTTGCGCTGCTGCGCGCGATCGCGTCAAAGAGCAGATAAATATACTCGTGCATCTTGAAAAGCGAATGTTTTGGAAAGTGCTATGCCATGTTTTTGTGCCATCTAGTGGTTTAGATGAAAATAATATCAAAGGCGCCTTTAGCCCCGTTGTACCCACAAGGTTGTTTTCCATGTCGAAATTTTCTTCAATACTACAATGCAAATAGTTTAGGGCTACATATTTATTGGCGAATAAAACATACCATATCAAATCTTGTATCACATGTTCTACTTATAATATAATATAGGCTACTTCAATGTCCATGTCATTGATGTATGTTGGAAAAACCGTGGAGGCCACTGAGAATTAAAATAGTGAACATCAGCCATTCGTAGACGTGATGTTATTTCTCCAGTTGCCATACACTTTACTGAATATCAAGAAAGCTACAGACAGTAGAGCCCTGCATTTCGGCATTTCGACTTTTTTAAGTCCCTAGGGCCGGGCTTTGGGCCAATTTTCACGTCATAGTTCAGACGCGGGGTGGGCCTATAATCATGCTGTCTAATCAGCATCTTGATATGCCACACCTGTGAGGTGGATGGATTATCTCGGCAAAGGAGAAGTGCTCACTAACACAGATTTAGACAGATTTGTGAACAATATTTGAGAGAAATAGGCCTTTTGTGTACATAGAATAAGTCTCAGGTCTTTGAGTTCAGCTCATGAAAAATGGGGGCAAAAACAAAAGTGTTGCGTTTATAATTTTGTTCAGTATATTTTTCAGATTTTGTTTTAATAGCAATACCTGGCTCTCCTCCGCCGACTGTGCCATTCTCGCCACTAGAGGCGTCTCGAGGAGCGCGATCCGGCACTTAAACTGACAGTAATAAAAAAAACCATGGACAGTTTTTGCTGACAGGATAGCACATTTGGTAAGGGAAACGCAAAAAAAAAAAAAATCATGATAGTATCTGTCAGAAACGTTATCAACGTTGTCAAAATCAGTAGCATTTAAGTACACAGATCTGTAGAACAAGTAGGTTACATAATGAAATGAAAAAGCCTATGCAAACACTATGAAGAAGTCTATGCTATGTCATTCAGTATAGTAGTTCAATTTTCACAAAGTCATGCTAAAAACATTTATATGAGTACTAGATAAAGTTATCATCTATACAGCAATTATTATTAATGAAAACTATAACAATAATATGTATTGTTGCATGAATAATAAGCAACTGATAAAATTATCCATTCCATAGTAAAGTATTAATAAATTTTAATGCAATAAATATGATTTAAAAATGATCATCCCTGCAAAATAGAGACAATGTCTTTCACAAACATCTACATGCCTCTCTCTTTTAAAGTGTTTATAGTGTATATGAGTTGTATTTGTAGGGGTTTTTATAGAACAATTCTTTAACACTGATTAAAAATGATATAAATACTATTCAGTTTCTTGCACAGACCGATCAATGTATCGAACCGCAGGGTTTAATTTGGTATTGTCTGTGTATGTTTTTTTGACTCTCAAAGCCGTGGAGCCCATTGACTGCCATTATATGACTGACAGACTGCAATGGTTTGAGTTAAAACTCTTTGTTTGTGTTCTGCTGAAGAAACAAAGTCACCCATATCTTGGATCTTGGTTGCCCTGGGAGAAAGCAGATAAACATCAAATTTTCAAGGGTGAACTATCCCTTTAAGAGTGTGATTCTAATTCTGTGATATTATTTTTGTTTCCATTCTGTCATATTCCTTGTTAACTTGACTCACGCCTGATTCACTACGATTGTGAATTGTTGGCTGTTAACTTGTAGTATCTTCTGTAAATATTTTCTAAATAATGTTTGGTAAGCTAAGGGATATAGGGGGTAAGATGTCATTTTATTTTGAAACATATTTTCACATTGTTTTTGATTTAGGGAGTCAGATAAGTTGAAACTGTATTTTTGTTTTCTTTAATTTTGATTTAGGAAGTGTAGAGTGTTACAAAAAGACAATTTTTGTTTGTTATTTTGGCTTTGTCTGTCCCTGAAGCTAAATCCTTATTTGTAAATAAATTCTTGTAATTCAACATCTCTCTGTTATTGAGACTCTTCCTTTTTCCTGTTAAGGCTGACCCCTAGCGCTCGTAACACAAGATGTAAGTGACGTGTTTCTTCAGTAGAGCAGTAAAGAAGATTTTTATCTGAATTTTTGGCAATTCATATGTCTGTGGCTGCCGGTTTTTGATTGTTTAGTCAAGTCAAGTCAAGTCACTTTTATTTATATAGTGCTTTTAACAATACAGATTGTGTCAAAGCACTTAACAGTATCACATTGGAGGATAGAGTGTCAGTAATGTATAAAAATAAGATTAAACACTCAATTTTCAGTTAAAGGCACTTCATTATTTAATTCAGAGATGTCATTGTCTAGCTCAGTTTAGTTTAAATAGTATCTGTGAAATCAAATTGACGATAATCGCTAGAAACTAAGTGTGTGGGTAAGTTTAGCTTCATAAGAACTCAATGTGGTAATTTGGTCTTGTCTGTATATGTTTATTTGGCTCTCAATAGGCGGCAGCCAGAGACATGCAGTTTATGAATTGCCAAAGACAATGTTTTCACCTAAAAATCGTTATTGTTCAATTGAAGAAAAACAGTTTACTACATCTTGGATGACCTGAGGGTGAGTCAATTAACAGCAAATTTTCATTTTTGGGGTGAACTATCCCTTTAATCCTGCATGTTTAGTCTGTATGACATATAAGTGCTATTATGTGTTGTAATGTGTGTGTTTTAGTGATTGATAGACACCAGTTAATAATTTTCTAAAACTCAGTATAAAATATAATAACTAGTTACACAGCAATTTCGTATGATATATCTTAGTTGAGGTAACATATAAAACACATGGAGTAAATGGTTAACTTTTAACTGACACAATTTGCTGTGGAACTAGTTACTAAATAGTTAGTTGAAACAGCTTGAATTTTTTTACAGTGATGCTTGTCCACAAAACCCTGGTCTTATCTGTCTGCTCCGTCTCAGGATGATCAGTGGCACACCAAACAGAGCCCAAACAATAGGTTTCCACCTGTACGAGGGAAACGCTCAGGAGAAAAAAATAGGGAAGGTTCAGTGGGAATTGTACTGCATGAATGAGATAAAACATTACATGTACCTGCTAAAATAAATAAATAAATACAACTGCTAAAAGCCTAAGCTGGTCTGAGATGGAAGTAGATGGTTTTAGCTGGTCTCCCACCTGACCAGCTAAAGAAGTGGTCAAAACCCCTCTAAAACCAGTCTTCAAACCAGCTTTGACCAAACTGGAAGACCAGCTAAAACCAGCCAACCAGCATGGTTTCAGCTGTTATTTTCAGCGGGGTTACAATAGTTTATAATGTAAAAAAAAAACTACAATGTAGACCCAAGTGCTGTATACATTGGGTTTTCAAAAAAAATTATAAAACACAATAAACCAAGTTGGTGTAAATTATTCAACCAATTTACAGGGAGTTGTTTGTTACAATACTTGACAAAGAAAACAAGACAAGTATGTTGATGAATTAAGATTTTCATTAAAAATTAAGTAGTTGTGAATTGTAACTAATGTTCTATGCATTTGTTGCATACACTGATACAACTCCAATCGCTACTGTTTTTCTGGATTGGCGTTTCTTCAGTTGCAGAGTCAAAAAGTCTAAAATCAAGTGTCAAAACCAGAAGGGCTTCTAAAGCCAAGAGTCAAAAACAGAAAAACGAAAATCAATAGCCTAGAAATGCTTTAGGCTACCGTAAAGCATTTGAATATTAATTATGTAAAAATATTTCTGTATGTATTAACTGGCCTATGACAATCTTTGGGTATCAGGGTAAGATAATAAATGTCTAGGCTATAAAACATTCCATACTATTCATATACATAGGCTACATCAGTTATTTTATTTCTTTTCAAGGCCTGTGTTTTTACTGTAGCCTACGTAATACTTTGATGGACATTCATGCTTTTTCATTACTCACCAGCAGACAGTCAACCTTAACAACAGCCCAATTACAGACTCACACACTGTGGACCAAACAAATACTTCTGAAGGTGAGGAATAGCCCAAGCATCACACTCCAGAACCAGTAGGCCTAACAATTGCTTGTGGAAATGATGATGATTTTCAAGGAGCTCCTATTTCAATAATAGCCTAAATCTTATTTTACATAACTGATTAGGCATGATAATGATGCAGTAATCATTATGAATGATTGCTGAATGAATAATCAGTTAAGTATGGTTAACACAGTATAATTTAGTAAGGACTGCACAAGACACCCGTATATGCAGAGGTTAATGTATTAACGCTGCACTGATTACACTGCATTCTAGCACGTGATTTAGGAAGGAACAAATAAAGGAGAGAATGGCCAGGACACAAACTAGCAGCACATTTGTTGTCAATATCATCGGTGTTTGCAGCTGATGCAGGCAGTGCTAGAGAGAGCAGTTGCAGATCAGAACGCTGGAGGGCGCTGGAGCGCTGCCTTCTGGAGCCTTCAGAGCCTTCTGGAGCCTTTCCTCTGTGTCTCAAATACTAGCTCACGGCTTGCTGCATACTTCGCAGTACACACTGCTGCATGCTGCTGTTTTTTATTTTTCGTAGCAGTATGTGCCATTATTCCTCTACAAACATTGTAAACAGTATAGCAGTCTTGTCACATAACTTCATATCACCTGTAATCCAGGCAGTGGTGTTTAATTCCCATAGACTAGATTCATACTGGCTATTATTGTAAGCCAAAACATCAAGTCAAACAGCAAAAGGAGCAAGTCTCTTTATGCATAAATCATTATTGATTATAGATGATAGTTAAGGCAAGACATCACAGGTGAGGGTAAAATTAACAGAGATCACCATACTTCCACCAGCTGATTAATCACAGTACATTAAGACAATTGTTTTGTATTACACGTTTTCTAAAACATTATGTTTCAATTATGCACTATGTAATTAAATAGGCACTAATTTGCATTGGCCTGCATGTCCACAGAACATTGGATAAAGACATACAGGTTCAAATTTCTACATTTCTTGTTTTTTTTTTGTTTTTTTTTATTATTATTATTATTTATTAATTTATTTTCAACAGGGATATTTTGGATATATCCGTTTATTGCGCCATAAGTTCGAAAAATGTGTAAATAGTGGATATTTTGTCTGAAAAAAAGACAAAATATCCCAAACTCTTAAAATTGATCACTGCATGGAAAAAAGCTTTTGCATATATTGTCTTGACTTTGAGGTTTATCTCAAGTATAAAATTCAATAAACTAAAAGTGGGCCCATTTAGTTTCAAAGAAGTATTCATTTTAATTAAAATAAGTATCTTATTTTTTGGAGTGCACTTGAAAGTCCCAAGGAATCTGTACATTTAAAAAAACACCAAGAACCCAGCCTGAGACTTACTAACCCAGTTAACACCACTAACATAAACCAGTTTTAGATGGGCACTGCTTTTCACCCATACATCAAAATCAACCAAACATATCTATTAATCAAACTGGATTCTAAAAGCAGACTATGATTACCATATTCATGCACCATTGTAATTACACAGTACTCAAAAGCACTTCAAAGAATATTGTGCTAACAGACATTAAGTGTAAAGAGGTTTCACAGCAATCTGTTTTGGTATGGATGTTTGTCTTATGCAATGGCAAAAGTGTGTGAGTGTGAACTGCCTTGTACTGTATATATATATATATATATATATATATATATATATGGGGTAAGGCAGAGCAGACGGCTGGTTTTCTCAGTCTACTGCCCACAGTCTACACAGCACACCTGAGACGTGTGTGTGAGGGAAGAGAGCCAAGCTTATTCTTTCCAATGCAGCTCTAAGTTTAATAATGCTTGTAATTGGAATGGATGGGTGCAGAAGAGCTCTGCTAGGACTGTGAAGCTAATGTGAGTAAGTGAGAGCACTATTGGCTGTTTTCCACAAGGCTTTTCCATTTGGAATCTCAAACAGAAAGAGTAGTAGATAAAAAGTTTTAACAATAGAGGATTAATAAAGAGTTCCTTGACGTTACATACCCATACCATTAATCTACATGTAATTCCATAATTGATGTCCATATATCATTATGGCATCACTGTGACACCCTTCTTTTGGAACCTTTACATTTACATCCATACATTTAGCAGATGCTTTTATCCAAAGGAACAAAGAGGAACAAAGCAATTTGTCAAAGAGCTAACAATATCTAATAGGTCTACACAATGCCTGGTTTATTAAACAACTACAATAAGAGGCTTTATATTTAAAAGTGTAACGCTGTTGGTGTGATTTCTGGCATTGCAGAAGACATGGAAAACAACGTCTCAGGATGCAGTAGGATGAAACCCAGCTTAAAAAAAACAACAACAACAAAAAAACTGAAATATACCTTTTTCCTGCATTAACCCAACCCAGATAAAAGAATGCTGAAATTGGCTCCCCACAGGCCGCCTTTGGTTATGAAAGAGAACAAGGTCTGATGACTTTTATGATAAATATCTTTACAGAGGTAAATAATGAGCAAACCTGCTCCCACAGACTGGAAACACTTCACTGCTGTGATCACTGAGTAAAACTACTGCTCAAGGATATTAATGAGAGAAACGAGGAGTGACAGAGGAGACTGAGGAAAGAGAGGCTGGATATAAGATGAGATCTGAAGTCTCTTTTGCCTGTCCTTAGGCAAATCACTTTCATTTACTGCAAAGGGCTTTTTAGAAAGACTGACTGAAATCTGCCACAAGAAGCTTTTTGGGTAATGGTGCGTTTTGTAGTGATTGCATTTCGATTATGCATTTCGAGTTCATTTAATGCTGCAGCTGTGTCTCAACATTATATCCAATGGCTGTGAAATTCTCAGATAATCCATGTGAAATGAGCTGGAACATGCAAATTCAGCAGCTTATGGAGTCTAATGAGTGGTGTGGCCTCTTTGTCTATTACAATGAATGATGACCTCGGCACAGTGCTTTGATTTTCTTCCTCTTGTTTGATGCACCGAAGACACCCATATTTTTCCTCAAAGAAAACCAATATAAGGTAGAACAGCATTTAGTTTTGATCTGAGATATTCAAGGAGTAGTTCACCCAAAAATGAAAATTTGCTGAAAATGTACTCATCTTCAGACCATCCATGATGTAAATGAGTTTATTTCTTCATGGGAACAGATTTGGAGAAATGTAGCATAACATCACTTGCTATGTATAGAGCACACACCTCTGCAGTGAATGGGTGCCGTCAGAATGAGAGTCTAAACAGATGATAAAAACATCACAATAATCCACAAGTTATCCACACCACTCCAGTCCATCAGATAACATCTTGTGCAGGAGAAAGCTACATGTTTGTAAGAAACAAATTCATCACGACACAGCTAAAACAAGAGTCCTCTGTCCATAATACTTTCTCCAGTGAAAAAGTCATTTCATCTGAATCAGGAGAGAAATATGCACAGATCAAGTAAAATCAGTCCAAAACAGTTCTAAACTTGGTGATTCTGTTGTGAGAGACAAAAGGGAATTGACTTTTTCACTGGAAAATTATGGACTTATATTTTGGCCAGAAGTGACAGTTTAAAGTTAAAACATGCACTTTCACTTCACAAGACATTAACTGATCTACTGGAGTGGTGTGGATTTTAGTGATGTTTTATCAGCTGTTTGGGCCCATTCACGGCAGAGGATGCATTTCTCCAAATTTGTTCCCATGAAAAAACAAACTCTACATCTTGGATGGTCTCGGGGTGTGTCATTTGTTTTAGTTTTTTTTAGCAAATTGTCATTTTTGGGTGAACTGTTCCTTTCGTTTGCTTTTATATAAATAGAAGAGGAGCAAATCATTTCTAAGCAGCGCTCTATTCTCAGTCTATTTGGCAACTCTTGGTCTAGCACACTGTTCAGTGATATATGACAACCATCATTCCTTTCTTTTATGAATACACACAAAATAAACCAAGATTTTTCAAGCTGAGTGTTTATTTCTACTGGTAACAGTGAACAGTAATATTGCACATACTGGAAGCCAGTTAAAATGCACATTTTTTTTTTTTGTTAGTAAACACTCAGGCACTTCAAGCTAGAGATCATTAGTTTTACATCTACTGTGCAGACTGAAGTAAGCAAAGCGTGCACAAAATATTAGCATAGTTTGTTGATTTAGGAATGTGAAATTCTGTTTGGTCTATATTGAAGAAATTAAACTCAATTACTAATACCACAAACATAGCTGCTAATAAAATACATTTCCCTTTCCCGAGGATCATCGCTGTGACGCCGCTGTGCTTTTCTCTTAACAAAAGTTGAGAGATTTTATTTTATATTTTTTTCTTCCCTTTTTAAAGTTCTTTTTTATATTAATTCATGAATACCATTGACTAAATCTGAGCTACAGCATTCATTGCACTATGGTTAGAAAATGTTCTGCTATATTGATATCTTAAGATAGACAATCATTTCTTAAACTAAGTTAGGTACACTATACACTACACACTATATGGCCAAAGGCACTGATGTTGGATGAGGGTGTCTGGAAAAGTTGCTTTTAGTGGGGTTCATGTCTGGGCTTTGTGCAGGACTGTCAAAGTCTTCCTCACCAGACTTAGTAAACCATATATGTACCCTGTTTTGGGCACCACTGCTTCTCTAGACCGGCATTATGGTGTAGCATTGAAATGTGTCTTTACTGGAGTTACTGGAATAGCTAAATCCATTAATTAGAATGAGATGTTCACATACTTCTGGCCATATAATGTAGCAGAGTTTTACAAGTATGTAGACTGACAATGAAATTTAATTTTTGTTCTATGTCTTTGGTTAATAAATGAATTAAAATCTCTAATGCACTGGTTTAAACAATATAGATAAATATTGTCTCTCAAAATACAAATTAAAATACTTGGAGGGTACAAATAGAGGAATAATATCTTTACCACTATTCAAACATTTCTTACTGTAAAACTATGTGATATATGTTTGTCACAAACAATCACAATTTACACGAAGAGTCATAAATTCTAAAAACACAGCATGTCAATACAGTACTTGGTAAAATGGTACACACTTCAGTTAATCTTCGTGACATAACAGCTAAGAAGTTATGCATTTGTGCAATCACATGGACGTCCAGATGGCTCTTAGATGGTGGTATATTACAGTATATTCTTAAACTTTTTTATTGAGAATTTAGACCAGTTCTGGATTTTAAAGGAAATGTTCACAGTTGAAAAGTTATGCTCTATGTCCCTCAGTCTGTACACAAATATTGTGTTTAAATTAATGCATTTACAGTGGATGTCCATGGGGCAAAACAAAAAAGTCAATCTCTTGTTTTTTTTTTTAAATAAAGTGCTTATCTTATGATATTTGACCTGCAGGTTTCTCTATCGTAATTGTGACAGTGACGAGGTATTGCTACTCCAATGCCTTGCCTGTTACATTTCCACTGAGAGAGCAATACTGTAAGCACAATTTCTGTTTCTAGAAAGGGACAAATTGTTTTTATCACAGACACTGTCATAAAGCTTAACTTGAACTGAACCATGAACATTTCTTAAATGTACAGTTGTGCTGTACAGTATGATATTTCCTGTTAAAATAAAGGGTAACACTCTACAACAAGGTTCCATTACTTAACATGAGTTGAATATTGAATAATTGAAAATGGACAGTTGAATTATCAGAAAATAATGCACACCCAAGGTGGTGATGTAAGGACTGTAAGTTTAACTGCTTCAAGAACAGCAACGCTACCATCTCACTACTGAAAAATGCCATGTACCTTTTCAGTTTTCAGCGTAGGAGAAACATGTAAATAGTTTGTCATTTTTATCTTACTGTTTAATATATTTATTTGTTTGGTCAGTGTTGTTGTGTGATTTTATTCTTTTGCTGTTGTAGGCTGTAAGGTCTTTTTAAATAACTGAAATCATTTGGCGAAGTGATATGGACATGAAATACCGTCAAGACCTGCTTAGAACTATTTTAGCTGTGCGTTTCAATGAAATAAAGTGCACACTCTAAAACATTCTTCAGCCAATCAGGATCAAATATTTGACATTAATGATCAATGAGCAAAATGTTTGTAGTATTTATTAATATAATATACTGTTATAATATCACAGTATTTATTAACCTTTGTTAATGTTAGTTCACAATAATTCAGTTGAATTGAATTTATTTCTAATTCAAGTTAGCTCAGGTCCATTAAACAATTTTAGATGTATTGGTAAATATTAAAAACAACAAAGCAATATTAAAATATGCAGTAAGTATTTATCAATGTCAGTTCATGTTAACAAATGTAGTTAACCAGAAATAGAACCTTATTGTAAAGTGTTACAATAGAAAGAACACAATAGACAGGAGACAAGAGAACAGGGGGGAGGGAAGAAGAGAGGACATATAATGTCATATGAGGAAATCTGATCCTTCATTATGAAATTATAGCTTTAAGAGCTCACCACCTCTGCATTCTGGAATGTCCAGTTTCCTAGTGGAACGTTCTAGAAATCCGAGAGGTTCATTATTCTAGAGCACCTCATTGGTCTAATAATTGGTCCAGCTTATACAATACTTCAAAACGTCTTCTCCATTTCCTATATTTCTACAGAATTTACTAACATATACTGAATTTCCAGCCCTGTGCACTCTATAAATCCTGTCCCAGTCTTTCTATCTCATCGATCAGGAAGTCAATGTCAGACCTGGTTACAGCCGGATTAGAAACAACCATTCTGAAGAAGTTGACCTTATCGCCTTGAGGCTGATAGCCCACCATCGTTGTTCCACACTCCATCATCATTGCCTTGATCTTGGGGGCAACCTAGATATAATTCACAGGACAGAAGCTTAAGGTAACTGGCTAAATAAAATGAGTGGCATAAAATATGTGGCATATACACGTGTATTTGATCAGTTACATAAGAGCAACTTATGTAGACCGAGAGGGAGTGAGTGTGAGTATCTTCTCACCTTATGAAGTCGTTGTCTTTTCTCCTCTCCATCTGGCAGAAGCCTCAGGCTTGGAGGAATGTACCAGAAACACACATTAGTGTGTTGGGGCTAAGAAACAGACAGAAGGGCAGCATTAAAAAGTTATGAAAGAAACCTTGACTCTGAATAGTACTAGTATGTGAAGGTCAGTGATAAACTCTATTGTGACTGTTTTCACTCACCTCCCCTTGAAACACCATCTCATATCCTTCTCGGTTTTTTATCTTGTGATAGAGATACTCAGACAGCTCCAGACATCTGTCAATGTGCTTCTCAAAGCCTATAGTGCCCTGTTAAAGACGACAGATCCATAACATCACAACTGATATTCTACACAAACATCTTTGAGCTGGATTGACATTGATTCTATGTTAAAATACAGTAAACATACATCCACCATTCATCCACACAAATGTTCATCCACCCATCCATCTCGCTATCCATCCACCCATTCTTCTCTCCATTCATCCATTATCTAATCAACCATTCATCCATCATCCACCCCTCCATCCATCCATCCATCCATCCATCCATCCATCCATCCATTCATCATTAATTCCAACTGTTAATCCATTCATCCACCCCTTCATACATACAATCATTCAGCTTCCACCCATTTATCTATCATCCATTCAACTATTTAACAATCCATCATCCATCAAATTGTTCATCCCTCCATCTATTCAACCAGTCATCAATTAATCCGTCATCCATCCAACTTTTTGTCCATCTATTCGTCCATCCATCAATTCTTCCTTCCGTTCATGCATCCATCCACCCAATGCATCCATCACTCATCCATCCACCCATCCATCCATCCATCCATCCGTCCATCCATCAATAATTCCAACTGTTCATCCATCCATCCATCTATCCACCCAAAATGTTGATCTTCCACCCATTTATCCTTAATCCATTCAAACATTCAACCATCCATCCATATAACCATTAATTTATCGATCAATTGATCAATCCATCCATCCATCCTTCCTTCCTTCCATTCATTCTTCCATCTAAACGTTCATGCATCTGTCTACCCAATGCATTCATCCATCTATCCACGCATGCATGCATGCATTCATCCATCCATCCACTTTGTTTTTCTTCACTGCATTAAAACCATGATTTCTGCATCCTGCATTTGATTAATTAATGAGTAGCACATTATCAAGCACTGAGGTTCTGATCTCATGGATGTGTACACACACCTTTGACTTCCACATGAGCCAGAATTTGAAGATATCTACATGGCGGCCACACTGTATGGCCTTGTCCCCTGTGTCATAGGTGACATCATACTGCTTATCCGGCTGAAAGAGATATCCTGCACACATGGAGTTACAGCCCTGAAGAAGACCCTGAAAAACACACACACATACACACACACACACACACAGTGAGAGGAACACTGAGCGGAGATGATCATAATAAAATATCAGCTAGCAGCTATCTCTCTTTTGATTCTTTGTCTCTCTGCCTCTCTTGTCCTCTTGTTCTCACCCAGCTTTCTTTGCATTCTATCACTGAATTTTACTCCGTTCCATTGCTATTCAGACTCTATTCAGACTGTTTTGAAACCCCCATTTCTCCTTTTTTCTCTTACCTTCTCTCGCACCAGAATGGCGGAGCACTGTAGTGGAACACCCATCATCTTGTGTGGGTTCCATGTGACAGAGTTTGCTCTGCAGAAACAACACTGATCAGAACATGCTGTTCACACATGTGTAGTTGGTTATAGAGATAAGAACATAGTAGAGTATGTGCTTAGCATGTGCATAGCAACCATTATAACATTTGAAACTTGAAGTTTCCCACACTTCCCCCACTTTTCCCCTATTTTTAGTTTTATGTTGTGTGTCAGCAGTGCAAAGATAAAATTTGTAGTCAGCTGCATGAACTAAATGTTTTTGAACAAAACAAATTGCATGTTAACTGCAATTAACTTTAGAAAACACATTAAAAACATAAAATATTTAATTTGGCATTATTTCAAAAGTGCAGTCTTTAAAAGAGCCTTAAGTGGGTTAAGAAACAGCCATGTAAGTGTACTCTCTTAAGTACACTTTAAGTGTCTGTTTATTTCATTTATATTATCTGCATGTACAGATTTTTTTAAATATAATTTTAAGAGTTGAAGTACATTACAAGTTCAATACAATTAAGATCACTTAAACAAAGTGTTAAACACTAATGCACACATAGCTTCTTTTTATCAAATTACGACTACAATGTGAAAGTTATGTCACCCAAATACTACTCATGAAGCAAGTTGATAAGTTTTATAATATGTCTCTCCTCTTTCCAGACCAACCCTTTGCCCCTGGAGCGTAATTTATTTACCATACCTCTCTACGCCATTCAGCTTGTGTCTGTGTGTTCTAGACATCAGCAAACCTCCACCCCATGCTCCCTTAAAACACACATTCACACCATCAGTTTAAATGCACCTTATTCACAGTGTTTCACCATAATCAGTCTGTTAAAATGAATGATGAAATAAACACAAACGTACATCCACATGAAGCCAAATGTTGTATTTCTCACAGATGTCAGCGATCTCACTGATTGGATCAAAGGCTCCATACACTGTAGATCCAGCTGTAGCGTTCACAAACATTGGCACAAACCCCTGGACAGCAGAGACAAACACAACCATATCACCAGATTCCATACACAATGGAAATCAGAGTCGTTCAAAACTAAATCTTTCAAACTAAACTCATGAAATGCTTCTGAAACAAATCTGGGCTTAAAGGAACCCCATTTATTTAAATGAAACCCATTTCTAAGTTTTAATGGGCCAGTACTGAGATACAGTGTTCTGATGTCTTTTAGATACGTCATTCACGTTTTATAAACTGCACTATGTTTTTTAATAGTGATATTAAAGGGGACCTATTATGCAAAAATCATATAAGGTTATAAGGTGTTTGAACACAGTGTGTGAAAACATCCAGCCTATAATGGTAAAAATCCACCCACTCATTTATTTATAATCTAAAAAAGTCATAAACAGTCTCTCAGAACAAACTGTTTCAGCTTTCTCCCTCTGTTCACGTCACTGAGGGGAAAAAGTCCCACCCATTAGTGACGCTACCCTATAAGCATAGACACAGCCCTGAGTGAGAAGCTACCTCTGCCTCCGCCATTAACGTTACTGATTACTGTAGCTGCTGGAGATATAATGTCAGCGCCAAAGAGGCTTTTCAAGTGTTGTGTTTTGGGATGCACTAACGAACATAGAAGTCTCCATAGACTCCCTCCATCTGAGCCGCTGAGGACACTGTGGTCAAGTTTCATTGTCTAAGGAAATGTCCTGGAAAAAATCGGTAAAGTCCCCAATACGTGTAGGGATCAATACCAACACATTGTGCGCAAATGTCTGCTCCAGACGAAGTAAGTATCACGCATTTGTTTTCCAAAATGCCCTTCTGAAAGACCTTCTTTGCACTCTGTAAGGCTAATGATGCTAAAGCTACCATTGTCTCTGTCTATTTTCATGAATGATCGGAATAGGAATGTGGTAGTTAAAATTTGCATATGAAAGCAATGTGAGTCGATCGCTTCAGTTTGTTGAGCTCATAATCACGAGTGGGACTTATAAAGTTTGTGATAGCATGCCATGCACCATGAGACTTGTTGTTATTTTGTTGTTATTTTTTATCATGTTGTTATTTTTTATCGCGCTGTGCTCCCTGTCTGTGCAGTTGATAAACGTAAATTTATTATGCACAGTACAATCAGACGACTGACTTCAAAACGGAGTACGTTTCTGTAAAGATAACTTACAATCTGCTTACAATCAAAGTCTGCAGTGCAAAGAATTAAAGGTGTGAAGGCAGGAATGTGCAGGTTTGTATTTTGCTCAAGCACTATTAATTCTTCCTTACAAAACCTGTGTTATCGGAGCTGTAAATTCTATAAAAATAGATGAAAACAGACAAATGTGATTATGCATTATTGTCTAAATGACTGTGTTTGAAGGTTTGCATGGTTGTGACAGAAATTTCAAGACTGGATTACAGCTTGATACAAGGATGCAATTTAAACACAATAGTCTCATATAATGTTGAAGTCTTTTGGTTAGAGTAGAAGAGTTTATTCTTGTGCACTGGAGACTCACCTTCTGTTTGGCATCAATGACTTTGGCCTCCAGATCAGCCGGAATCACTCTACCTCTAACAAAAACATGCAAATATTACAGACTTTCGTTGATGAGACAGTCCAAAAACACACAGCACAGACACAGAGAGCCTCCACTTACCGCTCATCTGTCTTCAGCAAGATCAGATTCTCTGTGCCGAAACCCAGCACTGCACTCGCCTTCTTTATAGAGTAGTGACTCTGGGAACAACATTGTAACGGACTGGTAAGTGGTGGGGTTTATACATTTATAATTACATTCGAAGCTTCAAAACTGACAGACAAGACCCATAAAGCAGTACCAGCCAGCATAACTCACATCTCATTTGCATTTGTCTACATTCAAATATGGTGCATCAAGACCCATCACAACAGGTTTGACATCACTGATCTGTCATGGAACCAAGATTGTTTGATGTCATTGATGTCCAGTGAGACACATCTTAATGCATGCCAATGTGATGTGAGAGATGCAGCAAAAAGAAAAGGTTTACTGTGAATTGGTCTCACAAAAAGCTAGCATATGGTTTCAGAAAACTTACAATATAATGCACAATTATGGTGCTTGTTTTGTCAGTTTTGGAGTTCACTGCATGAGACTGCATGAGAAGAAACACCAAGATATTCAGCAAAACATTTTCTTATGAGTTTCAGGAAGAAAGAAAATCATATGGATGAGTAAATTATATACTTTGTCCCATTTCTATTATGGGTTGACTTCAGAAACAGTTGATAGTAACAATGCACACTGATTGATAACTTTCAGGCTCAGCATCTAATAGCATACTGAAGGAGAGTAAAGAGACAGAGAGCGAGTAAATGACCTACATGTTCAGAGGTGAACAGCACCAGTCTGGGAGCCGCTGCCATGCCTTTGATTTTAACCTCAGGGTAGTGTTTATACCGTGCCACCATCACGCTGTACATGTTTGAGATTGCTCCTCCTGCAAGAACACACGTTACCAAATCAAACAGGTCTGTAAGTAACCCTATAAAGCTTACTATATCATATCTGATGCACATATTTCACATATTTCTTTATCAACATAATCAAAAGTTTGCTGTTGTACACAATCTACTACACATCTTTTTATTTACATAAATGTCCATATAAATATCAGCAGCTGCACCAAAGTTGTATATTTTTGCTCAGTTTGGGCCTTTGAAGGTGTTTTTTCTTCTTGAGTGTGAGCTCCATATTTTCCTATATCATACTGTAGGAGACACAAAAGCCTGATGTATCTAGTATAATGCTCAACATAAAAAACATATGCAAACTTTTTTTTAAATATTTCTTTAATTTAATTTTATTTCTTTATTATTATTATTATTATTGTTTTGTTTAGCTCAATATACTGTTTCAGTAAAAAAAAATTTTGGACTATTATTATATATATATCAGGCTTTCAGTCTTGATATTGTGAAGTCATTATCTTAAAAACAACAACAACAACAACAAAAAAACATTCACATTGTCCTTAAATTAAGCGAATAACAACAAAATAGTGAACAGTTCTAAAATATTCTGTTGATGGATTATAGTGGGCCAAACTAATATTTGTGCATGCATTTATAATTGTCAGCAAAAATGTATTAACATGGCAGCCAGATGCAGATGGGCTCCCCTATCTCATAAAGTTTCTTCCTTTTCCTGTCTGAAACACAGTAAGGATTTTTTTCCCCTTGCAGTATTCATTGTCAAAAAAAAAAAAAAACAACAAAAAAAAACCATTGGAACAATTTGTATTACTACATCATAAAAAAACGGGAACATCAAGAAAGAGCCACAGAATATTTTTTTGTTTGTGAATCTGATCACCCACCAGTTCTTGAGAGGAAAACATTAGCCATTGATGTTTTATATTAACCATTGTTCCAATTGTTAATTATTCTGTTGTTTACATGGCCACACCTGGTGAGAAAATGCCATCGCCCTCTCCATTTGGCCAGCCAATGATCTCTCGCATTTTCTTCAGGGTGAGCTGTTCCATCAGTACAAACACCGGTGCAATCTCATATGTGAACCTGTAAACACACACACCTCATTCCTACTTGTCCCACATTAATGAGTGTCCTGACAGCAGGAGGTAATTCACTAACTATCTGTATTCATGTCAGTCTGTTCAATCCATCACTGAATCACTGTGATGGGAGGAACCCCACTGGAGGCATCTTCAACCTATTAGCGCAAGTCAATAATCATCCACGGTGATTAGTAATGATGAGCAGCTCATTAGTACATGCAAATGTCAAGTGCTCATGCAGTTCTGTCTAATCAATATAAACAGTACTGACATATAATTTAGAGACAGCATGAACGTGCAAACATGAGAAGGTGAAATCATATAGACCGGGGCTAGTTGTCACAGGTTTTCTAGTCCAATTATAGTTGTGATTTCTCTAGCAGTAGTTTTATATTTTAGTTTCAAACATTGTTCAAAACTGATTTTTTTTTTTTTTGTGCATTCTGTCTTCCAAATTTCATTTTTGTAATAGCTGTTGGGTAAATACAATAAAAACACACAGTCATACACAGTGCATTCAGACAAGAAGGTAGTTTTAAAAGCAGATTTGAATGTTACTTATTTATTTATTTAAAAAATAAGAAATTAATTACAACAGTTTGAATACCTTTCTTGATTTCTGTCATTTTTTGAGTTGTATTTTGCTTCATAATTATTTTTTTTCACTTCCAGTTTTGCTCAAATAAACAATTTTTTTACATTTTCAAAATCTTTTCAGACTAAATTTTAAGGACAGACAAATATTTACTGAAACAAAAAGTCAGACTATCCCTGGTATATAATTCCTTACAGTCAAACTTCTGTATATGATCACTCTAAAGTACTTCATGAGGAGAACAAGACATTTTACAAGAGTTCTTGATCAGATTTCATGTCAAGTGTTAATTTGCTGCTTTTATGACACCATCAGTTCTGTCATAAAACTGACTGTTGGTCATTATAGGCATTAAGCAGCAGTGTCACACAACACAGCCCCTAAAATCCAAAGGTGCAGTCATTTGGGAATGAAGGAAGTAAATATGAGGACATGGCATAAATCTTTTATTGATCAAAGGAGAATTTGGGCATGGACTGTAAAAGATATCATAAAATCTCTGACCCTCAGAGGTCAAACAGGACCAGGGGACTCACTGCTGTTGTCCTTATATACATGAAGATCCCAACGGACCCACTTCCTTTTAGTTTTATAATCTGACATCAGAGTCATTAGAGCAGACCATGCAGCCATATAGTTTTTAAAGGACTGGCATGGTTAGTTTTAGTATTCCTTATAACTTTAAGGTGAACAAACCCTATTATATCATACATGATACACACATGATTAAAAACTTTGCTGGAAAACATCCTTCTGAGTGAAAGTTTATTTTTAGCAAGTAAAATGTATTATACAGATCTCATTGATTTATATTACAAGCTGACAGTTTACTTTTTGACCATATAAATATCAGCAACTGCAGCAAATTGCATATGTTTTGCTTAGCTTTTCCTCCTCAAATATGAGCTCCATATTCTCAATATCATACTAACCATAAAAGCCAAATGTGTCAAATATAATACTCAACAAAAAACACATATGCTGATTTTTTTTGTAATTTGTCCAATGATTCAATCAACAATTTATTTAAAAAACAAACAAACAATAAAATTAAATACATTTTTAAAAAATACTGTTCTGACAATAAAAGCATAGCAGTGTTTACTAAGACAAGCATCACTATTACTATTTCTCATGATTCAGAAAACTCTATATAAAAAATGTGTGTGTGTTGCCCCTCCCTCATCATTTGTGCTACAGGTATGTATAATACCTCAAATTTTGTTAAGAGGGGTGATATTAATATTAAAAGCAAACTAATCCATTTTCACCTGCCATACAATTAAATGAAGCACTCACTTGGGCGTAAATGGAATATCTAGAGGTCAGAACTGGGATGGGCTTTTTTGAGTGGGCCTGTAAGCAACCACAACAACCTAGAAACTGCATAGCAACACATTAAAACACCCAGAACACCTTAGCAACTGCTAAGCAATGCCCTATAATGGTATATTTTGATCTTATAAAACCACTTTTGTTTTTGCCATTTTTGAACACTAGATGTCAAATATTACTCACAGATACCAGATGAACAGATTAATTGATGGATGGTTAGATGGACAGATGAATGGATGGCTGGGGAGATGGGGTGGAGGTGTGGATCGTGTCAGGGTCTCAGCTGGCACTGTGTCTCGTGTGTAGCTGTAAATTAGTCTTGACCAATGAGCTGTTACTCGTCATTCTGGCCGTGTCCATCCGCAGGCTGTCACATATCACTGGAGCTTTTCTGATGAGAGCTAATGCGTGTTATTCTGAGCTGCCAGTCATGGCACATTTTATCCCAGTCTCAAGTTAACAGAGCAACATTACTCTTCATTTGCTTTTCCAGAATTTAATTTGTATTCTTCGTTTACATTTATGTTTTTGTTTCTTTTTAAATTTGATATTCATTTGATTCCGTATAAATGAAATGCTGCATCAGCACAATTATGTTTTATGATGTCTGTGCATGAGTCTTTGAAATGTAAAAATGACTTTATGGTCAAAAAGATTAACTAGCAAAAATGCTGTTATTGCTGTCGCAATGAAAAAATTAATAAAATAAATGGTTTTATTCAAGTGAACGGTATTATTTAACATCACTGAGATAACCTACATACAGTAAAACCAAAAATTATTCAGACACCAGATATAATTTTTGAGGGTTTTTTTTACTAGTGGGTGCAGGACACTATAGTTCATTTATATAAGTGAAGATAGCAAAATAAAGTTAACTGTCACATATTATACCCAAAAATTCTTCATACAGTGGATTATCAGTAAAACTTCAAATATACTATCAGTAAAAAAAAAAATTTGACCTGACCATGTTTTGCTTAAGTGTTTTATTCTTTAACTGCTAATGCAACCTTTTTACTCAACAGACTGAACAAAATTAAGCATTGCTTGGTAATTGGTTGACCTAAATTGGTATTATCTAATTGTGTACTTAAATATAACAGCTGAATAATTTTTGGTTGATTGTAATCTGTATGTTACCAGTTAAATCAGGCAAAAATAAAATTTAAATTCAAATCAAATTCAAATTCAATACATATATGTTTACTGTACTTTTTCTATTTGTATTTTTGTAAACTTGAGGTTTTTCTTAATTTTGTTGGACAGTCGTACAATACATTTCACTACATGTCGTACTATGTATGTATATGTATGTGACAAATAAAATGTGAATTTGAATTTGATTTGAATTTAAATTTTATTTATATATAAATTTATAAATTTTATTTATTTATATATATATATATATATATATATATATATATATATATATATATATATATATAACATATACATATATATATAAATAGCTCTTTAAGGTAATACTTGCAGGTCAGCACTTTTTACATTGTGGTTATAAATCGAATGTTCAACAGCAAGTCAGTTTTTTTTAAACTAAGATCCTTATAAATGATAGCAGATGTAAAGCTAAAATGATCTGACAAGGCTTGAATTGAGGCTATACATTAAGCAGTTTGGACTAAATTAATAGCAGATGTTTAATACTTAACATTAGGGGTTTATAACTTGCCCTGTGTTGAAATTTTGGCAAGTTCTGCCTTGCAAGTACCATAAAACTTTATAATATAAAGTTTTATTGCAAATTGCTGAATTGTCTTATTTGGTCAAATTGATTTACTCATTCAACACAACAAATGAACAACAAAGCTGAATAAAGGAAAGGGGGACTCACATGTTAGTGTTGGCAGTAGAGGTCAGCCACTCTCCAGCTAAACCAATGATGTCTAGACCTGAAGACAGCTGGTTAAAAAACCTTGGGTGACCTGCAGAGAAAGAGAAAGAGACGCTAACACCGTTGTATATGCATGTGTTACTAGCTATAACATTTTGAAACATTCATTAAATTGGACAAGACAGGACGAGCAGGTGAGGGTCACCTGTGCGGATGCCGTATTTGAGCGTGTCCCTGCAGTCCACCAGAATCTGCTCCAGACTCTCTGGCTGATCACACAGCTCTAAGTTGAAGCCCTCCATTCCCTCCAGCAGCTGGTGCGGATGATGGAAGTCCAGCACTTTTGTGGACCTGTCGAAGGTCTTGCACACATAGTTAGTGAGGATGTCCACCACCTCCAACAGGAACTGCATTGTATACTCCTCACCATTTTTAGCAGGAAGTAGATCTGTGATCGAAGTTGTTACACAGATTTATCAGTAAATCAAATTGCTGTTTGTTCCTACAGTTTCTTTCATTCATATAAAAAAATGTAATTTACGCATACTGGTGAAAATTTAGATTTTTTTCTCTCTTTTTAATGTTTTTGAAAGAAGTCTCTTATGCTAACCAAGGTTCCGTTTATTTGACCAGGATATAGTAAAAACCTTCATATTAAATATTATTACAATTTAAAGTAACTGTTTTATATTTGAATATTTTTAAATGAAATTTTTCCCACAGTGTCAAAGATGATACACTACCATTCAAAAATAAAAAAATAAATAATAATAATACAACTGTTTTGAACACTGATAACAATAAGAAACAATTCTTGATCACCAAATCAGCATATTAGATTTCTGAAGGATCATGTGACACTGAAGACTGGAGTAATGATGCTGAAAATTCTGCTTTACCATCACAGGAATAAATTACATTTCAAAATATATTCTAATACAAAACTGTTATTTTAAATTGTAATAATATTTCATAATTTTTTTTCATTGTTTCATAAGAGGCTTCCTTCAAAATTCAAAAACATTTAAAAATCCTAATAATTTGAACAGTTTTTTGTATGAGCGGAAACAAATATTTAAAATAATGTTACATAAATGTCATAAATCATTTACATAAATGTAAAAATGCTTTTTTTTGTTTGACAACACTGACAAACTATTTATGTAGACATAGACCAACACCGATCTGCTTTCTATTCAAAGTTGGAATTTAATTTTTGAGCCTTTTTATTCATTCTAAAACATAATTAACTGCATATCAGAAGGAATAATATGAAATAAAAAGAATCCCATTGCAAATGGTATTATAAATTAAATATATTTTTATAATAATTTTTATAATAGCCTATAACGTTTCATAAAATAACAGGTATTTTTGTAAAAAAAACAAACACACACACAAAACAGACACAACCTTAGAGTATGAGGGTGATGATAAGGGTGATTATCACTCACCTCTTGCATATAGATTGGAGAAGTCTGTCTCTGTGCGTCTGAAGCAAGGGTCTCGCTCGTTGTCCCGTGTTAAAATGCTCTTGGGCTGCTGATCATTAAAAAACCCGACAATTCGGCTCTTGTCGTCAACATTATTGTTCTTCTGCAAAAATCCTGCATTATTACACAGAGAAGAAGACTGAAATGAGCGGCCTCCATTTCCAAACATTGCAGCAAATACTTTAAACACAGATGAAATGTCTAAACTCTTCTTCGGAGCAGTGTCCGGCTCGTGTGTATTTATGGCACAGGTGATCTGGGGGAGGTCACCACTGATGACATCAGTGTAACGATGATTTAGAGGGACTGTAAATGAAACCCCAACACCACAGAGCAGACACAAGCACCGCTGATGCTGATCCGATGCCGAGCTGATCATGTTAGCAGTTTATAAATGCTACATGTAAAATAATTAATAATAAAAATAAGTAAACAAACAACAACCTGAGTGCAGAATTTACATCCCACTGCATTTAGAGGAATTAAGAACAAAACTGCATCAAGACAGCAGCTGGTGCTTTCCATCTGCATATAAACGCCACTGCAGATTATTTCATTTTGTCTTCTGTCGCTTCATCATTGTCCTCATCCTCATCTTCCTCAGCTGATATGGGATCATTCAAGCGGTGCATGGCTCTTCGACCACTGCAGCGCCACATTTCAAGTAGGCCTATGCCAAATGAACCTATTGTAAATGAAGTAATATTTCATTTAAATATTTTTTTCGGAGAGGATATGCATTTTTTTTTACTCCGTGAAAACATTGCCATTTTATAGGCATCTTATTTATATTCGAACATTTATATTTATATTCTCATTCGTCTGTATCTAATGAAACCCAACCATAAACCGATTTAGCACGACTAATTTATGAAAGACCATTTCTTTTGAAATCACCTCTTATCAGTAAGCATTATGTAAAGGGTTTGTGTTATCGTGGCAAAACAGATCGTGGTTTAATAGATCTCCACTGAGCATAAATTCTCTCGGGACACTTATAGATTTATCTGCTCACCTCTTAACTAGATTGTAATATATGCCGGACAAAAAACAATCGACAAGCTTTATCTTTAATAACCGCACCGTTTAAATTACGTGGTTAAGCAAAGCAACATATAGGCTAGCAAATTCTGTAGGCTGTTCTGTTTTTCTTTTTTCTTTTTTTCTGTAGTCTAGCCTATTTACTGCAGTGCGTCTTTCAGAGAAGTCCAATAGGCTACTCACCCCTTGAATTTTTTCTTTTAAAAAAGAAACGCATTTTCAGTCTAGTCCATTCATAGGTAGGCTATATAATCGAAGTAATTGCTGTTGCTGTTGACTGATAAACAGGTGACCAGCAGAAACCACCAAAAGGGGGCGCTATGAGACACATCTGCTCTTTAGAAAGCAATTAATAGCTACAGACATATTATGCATCACAGTGCCAGGTGGTTTTTCAAAATAGTTGGCATAACTAGTCGCTATTTCAGGCCTGCAAACCCTGAAACACGTCTGTCTTATTCACAGAATTGTTTATGTTTAGTTTATTATTTCAGCTTACCGCATATCTTCATTCCAAGTTTCCTCGTACATCCATGAGCGACTCCACTCCAGTCATAGTCTACAGAGAGAAAACGGCGACATCTCTAAGTAATCTGGCAAATAAAGCGATAATTACATGGTTCCCGCCTATCCACAAAATACAATTGAAGCCCTCTTTCTAAATGCACCCAAGCGGTAAATGCGCCATCCTTTATGCTCCTAATATGAAATGAATGTGGCAGGCAGCCGAACAGAATTCAGCATTAATGCAGGCCAAATCAGGACAAGAGGTGGATGTGGAGCTCCCTGCGGCCCAAATCCTCAGCAGCGCTATTACCAGTTCAGCACCATTTACCAGCAGCTCATTATCTCTCCCAGCAATCTCGTCCCATTCTTCTCCAAGTGCCTTCTCCTCTATTCATCTCAGGTGCATTAAATCGTTTTCTATTTCAACTGCAATTCTGATTGACTTTTATTAGACTGTGATGTAAATAATTGCCATGCTTGGCAGATAAATGTGGCACGAAAACAGAAAATGAATTTTGAAATCTGGGCCTAGATGACGAATTTATTGACATCTTGTTTTGAAAAGACTGCATATAGGACACTTCAAGAATAGAATAATGGAATTTAATAAATAGCGATGATTTTATGCTTTTGAGCAAAATAATAATAGGCTATAAAAATAGAAACGTGAGAAATGAAACAATTGCTAATCTAAAACAATAAAGGAAACAGAGCCCATGAATGAATGTGAGCAAATTTACCCCGCAGCTAACAGACAGACACAAAGTCACAATATGCCGTGGCTAATTTTTGAAGAGCATGTTTCTGTTCCGGTCATAAGGAAGCGAGCAGCGAGCCATTAGTGCCTATAATTATATCTACACACTTCATATAATTACACAATTCTACAGACAGACTCGTTCCCGTTTTTACCTTTTAGACCGAGATGACAAAAATATAAAGAAGTAGGCAATAAAACTGTCCTGCAATATAATAATAATAATAGCTTAATAATAAATGTTAATATTAGCTAATGTTAATAATAACGATAGCTAATTTAAAATTACAAAAATTATACATAGCCTAATTTTAGCCTTCATTTTAAACAAAAGTGGGTTGCAGATTACTTCATCTAGCAAGGCAAAAATGTATTTATATAATGAATAATGACGGCTCGTCTGTCTTCACTAATTGCCGGTGTGCATGTGTGTTTAAAGGCCATCACCTATACTGACAGCGACATTGGTCTGGCTGGCGCGGGAGGTCCGCCGCGCGCTCAATGCTGCGGTGATTTGTTGCTCCTGACGCGTTGAGAATAGCGCCGTTTTCCCGCCTCACCGACAAGATTAATGGCGTTGGCCACAAAGCAAATAGCCGGAGTGAAATAGCGGTTTATCGGTGATGGACCTACTTGAGGAGGGTGGCCGTAAATTTGTCGAGTTGGGATCCGGATCGCCGCCAGAGGAGGAGGAGGAAGAGGAGGAAGCCGCCATCAGCCCCAGTGTTTAAGTCCTCAATCTAAAGAGCGCTGTCACTCTCAGAGAAACTGCTCCTGTTTTAGCAGACAAAAAAAAAAAAAAAAAAAAGTCAAGCTGACTGGAGGGGAAGATAGACAACTGCATAATTTAAGTCCATATCTATCTTTTTTAAATTGAAACAGATTTTTCTAAAACAATAATTATGTCGAATATGTTAATGAACTATCTGTGCCACTCTTTTCTTTAAAAAATCCAAAACTTTAGGTTCTTTGGGTTACAAGTTCCTCTGGAATCAGAACCTTTTTTTTCTTTTCTTTTTCTAAAGAACAGCAGGAGAACAGAACCTTAACAAAGAACCATTTCAACATAAAGGATTATTTTAAGTGGATGCGGTTTAAAATCAAACTATTGTTATAATTAAAGAACCTTTTACGCACACAGGTTGCCGAGCCTTAAAATGATTTATTGTAGGCTTACTTCATCAAATAAACCGAGAATATATTAAACATTCCATGACAAAGACGATTTAGCTTTTTTTGTCACTGAAAATGCTGCTGGATCAAAATGTCAAATGATTTTAAGACCTCTGCATTAAAATAAAACTAAAACTAGATCTGAAACGGTGCTCTAAAAGTTTCTTTCACAGAAATTGATTTGATGCTCATCATCATGCCAATAGGAATCACATATTGTCTTGATTGATATAGCCTACACATGTTAACATTGATTAAGAAATGGTGCATATTGATTTCTCAATTCAGATGACATATGGATGAAGGAAACCGATGGCTGTTGAAAGGTTAATAGAAACCTGATAAGCTATATCAGTATGCAATATAGACTGGCATTGTTAGATTTAAATAGGCATTTTTTTTCAGATGAAATCCACAGTTTTACCTAATAAACATAGCCGACAGCGCAAAAGCGCAGACTGCACTGAACGCCTGACTGTTGTGAAGCACCTGTTAGATTAATAATTACAGTTTTACTTTAGACGATCAACAAAAACATTTTTTTTAAAGTGCAGGAAGCCGCTTACCTTGTAAAAGAAACGAGAGTATGCAACAGTATCCAAAATCTCCACGAAACTAAATTTCTTCGACGTCAGATGCGCCCTCACTCCTCCAAAATCAGCTCACATATAAACACACACACACACACACACACACATATATATAAGAAATCTCATTGACGGATCACGATGACCTTTCCGGACGCGATGTTTTATTTGCTGCTACTCAAAGCGTAAATCGCCTATTTATTCGACACTGCATGTGCGTGACGCGCGGTTAGTAATCCTCGGACCTCTTCCCAACATCAGATTGGCTTTGAAACACATCTCATTTCTACAGAAGCATCAGCACGAGCGTTACGACAGCTCTGGCACCTTCCCGCAGGACTTTGTGCCTTAAATGAGAACGCAAGTCACGAACAAACACTTTCCAAGTTTGACACGACAGCAACGCACAGCACAACACATTACATGCTGCTCCGGAGAGGAGTCTGGGTCATTCTGACCTTCAAACATCAAGGACAACACTGCGTGTAGAGCACCAATTGCCAGGGTGCTCGTGGATTTTAGCACCTGTTCTTGAACAGGTTATTCATTATAAATATCTATAAGCGAGAGACTCTTCGAGCTTTGAAGGGTTAGCCTTTATGTTTATGTGCAAGAGATCTTCTTAACCTTGAGAAGAGAAGCTCTGAGAAGTTTTAGTCCTGGAAGTTGGACATGGATGAGAATGCTGTTCAGATTGGTGTTGTAGGAGAGCTCCACGTGGTGGCAGCAAACGTTCAATTAATGCAATAAACTCAAGCGAATTCACACGCATATTCTTAGTTGATGCATGCAGTGCTTCTATGTTTTCATTTTTTTTTTTCATCAAGGTAATAAGATTTCCTTATGCATTATTTTACCTAAACACTTCAGGTTAAGAAGGAATGCATCGACCGTCTAGGAGTAATAGGCTACTGATCGCTAGGTTCTGTCATATTGAATGTACGTTTCAGCACCTGGACAGCTCCCTCTGTGACTCAAATCTGCAGAAGGACTGCAAAAAAAAAAAAAAACACCGGCACCAAACATTTATTAAGCTTCAGTTAAACTGAAAACTCATCATACCCGCTGTTTATTGTTTACAAAGAGGTTCTTCATGGTTTTTCCAACTCAAAGAACCCTCTTCAACGGAGAATCATTTTCTGTTGAGTAGAGTCTTGAAATGGCAGTCATGCCTCAGGTTCTAAATTAATTTGTTTGTTGAACAAAGAAACGCTTATTGAGTAATTCAGAGCTATACATTTATTTTCTATCAGTATTTCGACATTATAGACATTGGTGGTCATTACAAAATAAAACAAATTTGATTGTAAGTTTTTTTGGTCTTGCAGTAGGTGTATGGATGCGATTAAGCGTTCATTTTGAAAAACAACGCTGTTCTTGATTCACGCCATAGGAATTTCAGCGAGAAGCACTAGAACAGAAGCAGAATGTGATCATTTTTCACAACTTCAGAACCTCAAATCGACGCAAGATGGCGCTGGTATATTAGTAGCGGTCCACAAAGCCCTGTCCACACGCACACCTGCTTCATAGATGCATATTGTGTCACTAAGCAACAACATAAAATAAATGTATAATGTTTGTATTGCATTAAAACATTGTCCTTAGACATTATAGATATTTGACTTTTTGGAATGTGTTCAAAAGTTCATAGGCTACATGTAAGTAGTGATAATAATAATCCCAGTGATGGTAATCAGAATGATTTCATAGCCTAAAAATAAAGTTCAGAATGCAACTCAACTTGCAATCAATCAATCAATAGCGGATTTAAATGAATAAAGGAATAGTTTGGGCCCTGATTGGTAAATAAAACATTTTAGTCACAGATTTGACTTGTTTATTATAGTACTGCACACTGTCTGTAGGTCATAGGGACAATATATTTTAGTGGAAGTATTTCACTTAGTAAATTAGCTTAATAAAATTGTGTTTGAATAAAAAATGTGTATGTAATATTTTTATATGTAGTAATAATTTTAGAAAAGCAATAAGCAGTCAGGTCACAATATAGCAAATTATCTTTCATAATTGCTTAACAAAATTAATTGGTTGTTTAGAGAAAAAAAAAAAGGAAAGGAAAAGTAGCATGGGACACTGAGGTGAGAAATGGATCAATCTTTCAATGCAAAGCGTCGCTTCATTCTCCAGCCAGAAGTGATGCTCTTAAACACACCCCAAACAACCTTTGATGCTCAGCTAGGCCTGGGATTATTATTTTTTTCACATTTAATACTCTAAAATAAACAAGCACATGTAAGATTGCAAGTATGCATGCTTAAGTATGTGTGTCTAAATGCCTGATTCTGCCAGACTTTCAACAGACTGACATCAAAGGAAGATCAGAGTGTGGCATTCAGATCAGGTCACGGTGAGGCTTAAACAAACTCCCTCCAGCAGTCCCTCCATGCAAAGCCACATGTGCTGTTGTGATAGCCTGACCATATCTCACTCTCTGAAGGAGAGGAACAGCCTTTTCTGCCCTATGGGAAGAATTCACTGCTTGCTGCGGCAGAGGCACATTGAGACATGTTACTCAGTATAGCTGAAAAAGGCACATGCGCAGATCCTTCAGTAATTGGTTTTTAACTTCATTATGGGACATTTTGAGACATGTGAGTTACGCATTCTATAGCATGACTCCAGTCAAAACAAAACTGACACATATACTAAAGCACTTGGTATGTTATCTTGTAAATCAAGATTATGTTAGTAAATACTCTGCTTTCTTTTGTCTTGTATTTTGGTATTCCTCTTGGCAATGTGTGAGTTTAGTTACAACATGATTCATTGACTATTATAAGCAAATACCAATACGCTCTTATCGCAATTTGTATCTATTTTATGCTTTAGCGAATGACTGCCCTAATTTGTATAAGCTTCTCATGATGTTTAAGGCCTAACTTTCTCATCATGTATTTTTATATCACTCTAGCAAAAAGTACTTGCTAAAGACATGAATGAATGTGAAGAGATGACAGTGAATGTCTGAATAATTAGTTTTTTTGTTTTAAACGTACAACAAATACTACGTACAACAGCTTCATCACTATTCATTATGATACAAGATCTGTTTTAATAATAAAGTTTAAATGTTCAATCAACATATTTACAATTGAGGATTAATTTTCATTTCTAATTAAAAATAAAAACAGTGATTAGAAATTCTCCTTTACATAATTCAGAATGTGGTTGTAAAAATATTAAGCTCACTGGTGTTGATGGATAAAGATCCAGTATGTGATTGGATGATTGGTATTAGGAGTTTGGAAACTAGAATTATAGATTTCCTGAATTGGTGTTAAACGGGGGAAAATAATGGATAATAAAGAAACAATAATGAATAAATATTTTTCTCTAAGACTTTAAACGATACAGAGGTACGATGTTAGTAACATCCGAGGAACACATTACAAACACCCAACTGTTAGAAACTTTAACTATGATTTAATTTACATTTCAGTAGTTTTACAGCCTGTCAGTGCATGTCCTCAGTGAGAAAGAGGTTTTATGAATCTGAATCAAATTTTATTGTGTAGTATGTCTAAGTAACAGGAATAAATAAATAACTGTTTTAGTAGAATATTGATACATTTTACAGTTTATGATAAAACTGTTACCATTATAAATGTAATTCAAATGATCAAAGAAATATGGCACTAGTTAAAGTGTTGCTGTATTTGCCCTTCTGTAGAGACTTAAGAGACTAACCCTAACAGTACAGCTTGAATAAGTAGATCTTCTAAACACAGGTAAGTGGGCAAACATTAGAGAATGGTTTAGTGATGTGTGCCAGGATTTTACTAATGGAGGCGCTATTGCAGGAGAAACTGCACCATAGAGTTCAAAGAATGAACATCTTTCTAGGTGCTAAAAATTCCCCTTCAAATATCAATAATACACACATCCTTAGTATATTCTAAACTGATACAGAAATGCTAGAAACTTTATATATATATATATATATATATATATATATAAACGTTTTAAATGTGTTCTGTCTTTCACTGTGCAAAACATGCAAACTGGTCAATATAACTCAGACAGATAATTAATTATTACTACAATACTCCTATTTAGAGTGAATTGCCAGAAACCACTTAGTAAAAATGTAAATACACAGACTGAGGTTAAAACTGACTCAATTTGATTTCAGTTCAGCAAAAACATCAGGATCAGAATGTGAGCACATCAAAAATCTGCGTAGAAATTAGGTTTTTCTATTACTCACAGTGCATCTGAATATGTTGTTTCAAGATGGAGCAGATTTGAACGCCACAGTACTGATATCCTGTTCTAATTGTTTCAACTTAGGAATCTGACATGATAGTAACACATTTGTCATACAGTTAGTCACGTTATTTCATTAATGTGATTCTAGGATTTCGATGCAGTGCAAAAAAACTCCAAAATGATTTCTTACAGATATGTTTTGTAGAATAGCTTGGGGATGTGTTCATATATTTTACATATCAAATACTGACAGCATCTACAAAATGCTCATGAGTGACATTACGAAAAACAAAAAACTACAGCTGATGTCAATGTTTGCTTTATTGTCATTTTTGTCGTCTTTGTTCTTAAACTCATATAATGCTGTATAAAAGCTGTCCTTTGAACCGAACGCCAGAGCTCTACGTATCCTAATAACTGATACCAAACTGATAAATCTCAGTGCTTCATTCTTGGCTTATTCTAGACATTTTTAACAGAGTTTCACTGTTTCTCTGTTAAGTGTTTGATACACATTCACACACTATAAAACGTAATTAAATTCAAACTTTGACATCTGTTTAACTTGCATTTTTCCTCTTGAAAAAATAAATCTATCCACTGTTAATAACTCCACTTCACCGCCTTATGTTTCAATGGCATGTATACTGTACAAGTCATATTCTTTATTTTCACACAATAATTTCGAAAGTTTAACAATGGTTTTCAATAGCATGCTAAAACACCCCACAAGGAGCGAGAACTGACACTTTCATTCAACAAAAGCTATCAATATATTTACAGAATAAAGAAATCTTCCACCGAAGACAGAGATCTGAACACAAGTCAAAACTTGTTTATGTTTTAAGTAGCTCAGGGACAGGAAACATTTTCCAGGGTTCCTTGAGGAACTGAGAATGACTTGAAAATTATATTTACAAGTCCACAAAAAAAAAAGACTCCCAGTCTTATAAGTCTCATCAACCTTTTTAATGAAAAAAAAAATAAACAAAAACAAAACATATTTTTGCTTCATGAGGATCCTGAAGATGGTATCTATTGCACTAGTCTATGGTCATCTGAGTCTACTACTACACAGGTCTCAGGTCTTCTCTTTTGACATAATCAGAGGTCTTTTCGTGACTTTTGCTCTTCTTGTTCTGGTGCGTCTTCACATGTTTGGCCAAATGGTCGCTCCTCATGAACCTCTTGCAGCAGTCCGGACACACAAAGCGTTTTTCCCCGGTATGAGTTCTCAGGTGCCTCTGTAACTCATCTGATCTGGTGAAGCTCTTCCCACAGAAGAGCCAGTTACACACGAAGGGTCTCTCTCCCGAATGCCAGCGCAGGTGCGCCTTTAGGTGGGAGGTTTTGCCGTATACTTTCCCGCATCCGGGGATGTGACAGATGTGCTGTTTCTTTTTACCGGGCTCGTCGCTGGAGCTGGACGACTGGCAGTTAGGACACCGGCATCTCCGACAGCGCCTGGCAGTGGCCAGGGGGGATTTGGTGTGGAGGAGTGCTGCGATTTGAGTCTGATACTGTGCAAAGTCTGTGTGTCCCAACACCAAGCCCCTCTGGATGGGGAAGCGGTGCGGGCCGAGGGTCGACGGGTGGCTGACGTGGTTTCCTTGCTGAAGGCTCCACCACGGTATATCCTCCCCCGGGTTTGGAGACAGCTGTCTCTGCTGCTGATGGACCAGGCCTGAGTGTCCTGGGACAAAACCGGGCGGGATTGGGGGCGGCGCTGCGTAGGTGACTGCGGGCACGTAGGTCGGCGGGCAGCTTGATTGTAACGACTGCATGGAGCATGGCAACATCTTGACCGGAGAGAAGTCATAAGCATAGGTGGGGTCGGCCGGAGGGGTTAAGGGAAGCTCATGGTGGGTGGTGTAGGAGCCCTGCAGGTGAGATTTTGAGGATAGTCCAAAGGAAGAATTGTTGGAAAGCGAGGACTGGGGATTGGCCTCGTTACTCCAAGGGTGGAAAATCCGTGACGGAGACCCGAGGGTCGTGTCGTAGGGAACTTGAATAAAGTCCGTGGGTGTGGATCCGTGATGATGACCGATCCGGTTACACGTCGCCGCTAGAAGTGCCAGAGGAGAGTGTTTGCTGTTTTCCGGCGAGGAGTTGGGAGTGCGATCCTGGATCGTAGGAAAGAGCCGTGTTAAAACATTTAGCTACACATGCTTGAAAACACTTTTTAAAGATCAGATTTAACTTTTGGTGGCAAGTTTTCCACGTTGTGTTCAATGATACATACAAAATTGTGCACAAAAGCAAATTTACCTTAGTGTTTATGAAGGATATGATTTTAAAATGAGCCAATGAAACTATATGACCACATTTAATTTATGTTCAAGTTGGACAAAACGACATAATTTGGTTATTTGAATATCCACAACTTTAGCTGCATTAGTGAAATACATATACAGTAATTTTTAATAAAAAATTACGTTTCATCTGAGATATTTGCCATTGTAATTAACTACACTGTAAAAAAAGGAACCAGCTGAATTTTAATTGCTGCATTACAAATTTAAAATGAAGTGCAAAGCAAGTTTATTGCACTAAATTGAATTACTGATGATGAAATTCGAACTGAAACTCTCAAAAACTCTGTAATTACTAACTACATGGATGGAAACATCGTTTTAACGACGAAGGAAGTCCTACAGTTCCTACAGTCTTATGTTTTTTGTTGTTAAATATGAAATCGTTCGAATAATCGCTCGCTAAATGAAGTACAACTGTCTCGTTATCAGCAGGAGTTTGCGCAGTTCTGCGTTATGCGCGTTAAGAAGGACATTTTCAACAATATCTCAAACTTTTCACGAACCTGAAGAAATGCATGTAGTGTTTCGTTCCTCAGCACAGCCACAGCTGCCATGGCAACACTTCCTCGAGTTCCTCAAGCTTCCCTGTTTAAAGCAGCCAAATTCACTTCTTCAGAAATACTTAAATATGTCTTCTCACGGAAAGTGCGGTCTCGTCGCTTCCTCTCCTCCAGCTATCCCTGGACTATCTGAGGGAGTGAAGGATCACTTCTTTGGATTTGATAAGGACTTTGGTGGGCCGCCAGCCAGTCAGGAGTGAGATTTATGACTTTGAAGTTCGCCGCTGCCCAATCATCAAAGAAGAGCGGCTCTTTGAGAGGGGGAAGCAAATCCTCTGAATCCACACAAAGCTCCTATGGTGTGTTTGTTGGTCTGGATAAAAGGGCTGATTATTAGGGGGGGATGGGACGGGTGGGATAAAGGCGGGACAATTAATGAAGTAATCACTATGTGGGAAATGTATATACACAAATAATTGGATTTTCTTGATCAAAGACCCCCTCGCCGCCTGGAGACCCCGCTATTGGATGCCGGAGTCACCCGATCCCCCTTTCTGTAATTAAGGATTTGTTGTGGGACAATAGGACTGTGTGTTATCTCCAGAGAGCTGGTACAGACTTACGAGATAACTTCAAGAGGAAGGAATCATTTGACTCAGTAGAAAGTTCACACGTAGTTTTTCTGTCCCGCAATTTACTCTTATTGGATACATCACTTACAAGGAGATTTGACTTGTTGGCTCTTTCCAAAAATCACAGCGAACACGCCATATTAGCAGTTATTCATGATATAACATGTCATAAAATATACTGATATTGTATACCGAATAAATACAATAGAAGGAATCTGTCCTGTGCAACAATGCCATTTTAATTTAGTTGCAACAGTAATAATGAACCATGAAATATGTCTGAAACACAGACAACAGTTTTCCCCACAGACAATTTTTAACAAATCATAAAAATAGGATGCGGTTGTTTCTGGCACAAGTCAAAACTCAAATCACTTTTTCTTTAGTTGCACTAATTACTTGTGATTAAAGACCAAAAAGAACAAGCAACTGCTTATTATTTTCATAGTTGAGAAAGACAAATCGTTTAGGAAAGAACAATCCCACAACACCAACGTCGAGCCATCAAGGTGTGGAGGGGACATGATGGTGATGATGATGATGTCTTAGTTGTGTGATTTGCAGGCTGGCAAGAGGAGGAGATCCAATCTTTGAGAACATTTTCCCGTTCTCCTCCCTCTGCTCCACCCTGAACCGGTCAAGCCTTCAGTCTCCAGCGCATGTGACACCTCCACAAATATCACAGGAATCAAGGACTAAGCATCGTAAAAGAGTGCTAAAAACCAAAAGTGCTTCAAAGTAGGATGTGTTTAGGAGTTTCAAAGTTTTGCAGGCTGTCATATCAGTGCAGCTTCAAATGTGAGCAGTAGACTAACTAAAAAACAAGACAAGTAAACACCCACAGAGAGATGTGTCTAATCTATGACTTTTTAAACTGTCTCTTTCGAGCAGTTTGGAATAGTTGATGATGAAGCAGATCAGCTCTTTTGATGGGATTAAGGTTTCTCCCATAGTAATGGGGGAGGAGGGGGATTCCCACTGGGAGGAGATCTCAGTTTTCCTGCAGTCCGTAGAGAATTGCAAGAGGGCACAATTCTGTTTGTTCTTCGTAACGGTCACCTCCAATTATATGGTGTTCAACTATATGTATTTATAACCTATAGAATATATTTCTGGGTGACACGGGCTCATAAGTTTTTACATTTTTGGCAACCTTAATTTAGGTTATGCAGTTCATGCAAAGAGTTTTAAAAGTAGTCGGCACAAAACTTAACTTGAATAAATAAAAACAAAACTTGATATTATTAATGTTTTTTTTTTTAGATAGATTAGGATACAAAACAGCTGGCAAGATTGGATTGAGAGAACACCAACACTGTACAAGTGAAACTCACAACCACACCATTCAAAACTATGCAGTGTGTTACTTTCCAGATGTTATATATATATATATATATATATATATATATATATATATAAATATATATATATATATAATCCTTATATAATTAACCACAGTATGCATTTTTCCTTTTTTTTTTTTTTACAAGAAAACAGATACATTTGTCTTTCATAATAAATACATGAATCCAAATACTGAGAAAATAATGCATACATAAATAATTACCCCTCATTATTTTATATTTACAGCACATTTCGTAGCAAAAGGCTGGAGAAGGCAATCTGTAAAAGAAAAAAGAGGGTGGGTAGTTTTCAGCGGTTACAAAACATAAATGCACAAATTTAACTTTGCAAGTGTAATTTTGATAGCTAGCTTGTAATGTAAATCAATGCTCTTAATAAAAATAAAGCAGACGTAGATGTAATGCAATGCAATACAATGATTTTTGAGAGGTGAACAAATAATGTTCATATAATATTCAAATAATGTATCATATTTCATACATTTGAACAAGACTTTAAGATTTGAACAAGAATGCATGGATAATCAAATAATAAACCTAAGCAACTTCAGTCCAGTAAGTGTTCATCTTGAAATATTACTAACAATTAAAAGTTATTCTTTCATTACCTTTCTAAAAATCAGTGAAGATTTCACAGTAAAAAGATATGCGAACCATGAGCTGAAGGGGGGTTACAATCACATTAAATGGCCTTTTACTTGCTGAAAAAGTTTGAAAAATCAATCAGATGACTGAAGATTGTGTAAACAGGTTTTTCAGCAAAGTTTTGATCATGCTAATAATTTAGACGCCAAGAAACAGTAGGTTTTAAAGGGTTATATATCAATCTAATCTACAAGAGTTTGGTGGTGATGCGCAACTTTAATGGATTTCTTTTGACAGGATCACAGAATTGTCTGTGAGTTTTTGATGAAAGCATCAACAGTGAGTTTCTAGATTTTTTAAGGCTTCTTTCGGACAGGTCAGAGCTGAACTTTTCATGTTCTCTGGACAGACAGCAGAAGAAAATAAAGCAAAAAGTCTGAAAAAAGAAAAAAGGGGTTCCACATCTGTCTCACACACAAGAGCAGGAGAGATGGAAAGGCAGAGAAATGCTCGGGGCTACTGGTTACGAGAGCCTCAGTAATGGTGTCTCGTATGAGAAAACATCTGTGAATTTCCTCAGTGATCTACAACAAAGTCCAATTCAGAGTAGTCACTCAGCGGCCCTTTGAAGTCTTTCCCTGACAGAAAGCTGCCATTGTGTTCTGCCCTCGACGCTGTGTAGCCTGACTCTGCTCTTGCTAATTTCCAACATTTTCCCCTGAAATCTGATCCTGTTGCCTGTGCTCAGGCTGGAGCGGTGTGCTGATGGGCCTCGGGTCAGCAGATGAGGGAGAGGTCGCCCCTTAAACACCCGCTCGCCGCTGTGTGTGGCATCGCAGCTCTGACCCGCTCTGTTCCTGCTGGCCCGGGGTAATTGTTGGGGTCACGTCTGGCTTCCTCGAGCATGATCAGAGGTTTAGGATTATATGGAGGGGCCAGAACATCTAGTTTATGGATTTTTGCTAATTTTACATTCAGTTGGATGGGGTTTGAAGCCTTGTGCAGATGTTTGTCCTTGGGACAACTGAGGCTTTCTTCATCGCTGAATTAATCAAACGTTTCAGAGCACAGAAAGTGAGATAATTACCATTTAGATTTCACTAGAAACTCATATCAACAGACTGTTTTGTGCGCAAATTAATATTAAACAATAGCAGTCCAACTGGAATTTGAGACGAAAAATAGAGCTGCAAAACCATTCAGCTTTTAAGAAACTTCAGAATGTTCTCAGCTGTACTTAAGTGTCAACTTCATCTCAAATGTTTCTCCTGTGTGCTCCTATATGCAAATCTGTGAAATGCATATAGACTCGATGAGTCAATAGTGACTTAAATACAATTATAGAGATAAAGTACCTGTAGATAGCAGCTCAGATTATTAGGCTTTGGAAGAATTTGATGAGTTTACATTGAGTACATTTGTACATTGATTACATTGTTTACATTGATACATTCATTTGCAAACAAAGAATCTGGCCAAATCTGATTACAATTTGAGAAATAATTGAGATCTCTTCCGAAACTTTAAAGTAGACCTGAGAGAATCCTGGGGTATTTTTCTCAGAATAAAAATAGGCGAATCACTTTATTTCATTTAATCTGTGTTTGAATCACAGCCAGAACTGAGATATTAAAGATTTAGTTTGGCATTTTAGTGATTATATTATATCCCATATGTCATTCAACTCAGGGTTAATAATTAAAACTAAAACCATGAAAAGTTTAATTACTTGAAATAAATGTTAACTGAAATAAAATATAACGAAAAAAATTTATTTGATGTACTAAAACGACAAAAAAAGAAAAAATATATAGACAAAAAACTGACATAAACACAGCATAATTCATAAAACACAACAAAATTATTAAAGTAACCACAACTAAAAATATTAATAAAACTATAATAGTATCAATGATACTAAAATTAAACTGATTCAACCACTTTCATTTATTTTTTGTTATGGCAGAACTCTGACTGTATTCTGTAATGCTTAGTGTAGAGAAGCTAATGTTTCAAGCTGAATTAGGTAAATTACTTTCCATAATCGTTATGTGTTTATGATTATGTTGAGCGGTAAGAAACCGTCTGAACTGAGACAGTCTCTTTCCATGGCTTGTCCCAACTGTAAGGGACAGATTTTTTGCTTTGCCTCCTGAATGTATACAGGTCCTGGCCACTTCTCTCAGCGCTCGCCCTGCTTGTGTTTACTCAGTGGCAGCTGCGAGCACCATCTGGGAGGGCTTGAGCAAGGCCAAACAAAACAGGTTACACCTTCGGCCATGCCAAGTCCTGTAGCCTATTCCTGGTCTGCACAAACAACAGGGGCTAATCGCAATTTCATGCTCTGATTTTCCCCAGACCTCTATCCAAGCCCCTCAGGAAAAGAAACTTTAGCTCATTTTCAGGAGATATGGGTTACATGTGCTTCCATATGGCCGTGCTCATGCTGGATAGTCCTCAGCTCATACCTCATGATCACAGGATCCAGCATTTTCATGTTGTTTCTTCAACTACAGGCACTTTTGGAAAGATAAACTCCCGTAAATCACACTTTTCACAGTCTATTTAATTTTTGTGTTTCAGTGTTTAGCGGGAGATTTTCATACATCAAAGGACAAATTTGTCATTCTCTCTCATTGTGTGTCAAATAGCATGTACTGTGTTTAATAGCGTTCTGTGGTTGGAAAGACATTTTTAACATTTTCTTTTGTTTGCTAACACTAATTTTACAGGTAGGATTTTATTAACCCTACATACACTCTTAAAAATAAAGGTGCTTCACAATGCCCTAGAAGAACCATAGAGAGATCAGGTTTCATATTTCATCTCATGCTCTTCACTTACACTGTTGTCTGCTTGGTGAACAAGTAAGTCTAGTGACTTATTGCTGGTCTGATTGCCAAAGTGTGTAAAATTATAATATATAAATATATATAAATATAAGTAAATGTTACATACCCTTCAAAAAGATACAGTTAATTGATCAAAGACACAGTAAAGATTGTTAAATTGTTACAACAAAATAAATAAATTGCTATTTTAAAATATATATAGCACTATAAAAAATTATGTTATGTTATATTGCAATAATATTTCACAATATTACTGTTTTACTGTATTTTTGATCAAATACATGATTTTTGCTCAAATTAATGCTTGGTGAGCATAAAAATCCCCTTAATAAATAAAAGTTTTCAAAAACAACAAAAAACCTTACCGACTGGTAGTGGAACAAATCATGCAATTTTGTAAATATAGTTTTAACAATATCATTTTTTTTAATGATTTTTATATTTTAGGAGCAAAAATCTGGGCACAATAATGAAATGTACACATAAAGTCATTTTGAAATGTAACAAAAATAAATTATTACGCAGCGGTGAAAAGTTTCCAAAACGTTTTTTGAAAAATTTTAGAGATCCTGGAACATAAAAGAGCCCGTAGTTGAGGAAACACACTTAAGTTCATGCGAATCAACCGGCAAATTAAGACTATTTTGGTAAATCTTTTAGACACAAGACTAGTTTGCCAAATCTTTTAGACCCAGTTGGCTAATAGCTCAGTTACTCCTGAGACAGATGCTGAACATTGGCGAGTTTTGGCCACAGCCCACATTCAAGTCCAAATGCAGCGGGGCAAAATCTCCCACTTTTATCCCTCTGGTATTCACTCAGCGCTCATGCAAATGTGGGTAATTCAGCGGGGCATAGAAAGCCCTCAACAAATTGCAGGTGTTAGGAAGCCGAAACAAAGGCCACTACAAGCCCTAATGGCATCCAGCATCATTAGCAAGTCTTTGATGTGCATACTCCACTCACTCTTTTATCTCCTTCTCCCCCTCTCAGCCCTTCTCTTTCTACATCTTACGCTACCCCGCTCTCTCCTTCTGTCTTTCTCCTCTAACCCGCTCTCTTTCCGCGGTTCTTCATTAAATCAGTCTTTAGGGAGGGCGCCCACTCCTGTACCCGACATCTGTTTGGCTCTTATGCCTGTCTGTCTGTCACACATCAGTCAGCGTAAAAGCGGCGCACCGCTAATCTGCAAATATCTTAAAGTACCTGTTTATTCTGAGAGGCGGCGAGCAAAGACAGCAAAATAAAGTGTTTACTTTCATTCCCAGCTTTATTATCCCACCATGATTACTAGATGCGGCTCACAGGAAGCGTTTACTAGCAAACGAACATATACGCGGGAGTGCGGGAGTGTGTGCGTTCTTGTGTATCAATGGCAGGTTACCTGCTTTACATCCCAGCAGGTTTGAAAGAGAGGCTTTGGAAACACTGCTATTCAAAACTCTTCCTTTGAACTCTAGAGGATATAGAGACAGGACAATGCCAGTCTATTTGTGTTCCCCCTTTGAAGTCCACCCTGTCTATTAGTATGAGTGAGTGTGCTGTCTGACAATAAATACTGCTCTATCTGAAGATTACGGTTGCAAAATATCTGAAAGGTGCCACATTGCTCCGCATACTTGGAAAAGAAAACACACGCTCTAGAACAAACAGTTAAAACTGAGGGGGAAAACTCTTTGGCGTTGTGTGCCGACCACATTAAAAGAGATCGTCGGGCGCTCCAGATGCGGAGGGCGCTTTAATGAGCGCAAAGAATAGGCCGTCCTGGTTTTATGGAGAGTTATTGAGACATTAAAGAGCACAGGTGCAGGGCCAACATTGTTTACTGGAGCAGACACAAGTTCAGGGATCATCGGTAGCTTTAGCTTGACAATAAAAGCATTGTGTTTGACAGTTCTAGAGCTCTGTTTAATTCTCAACCTGCCTCTGATTATTAAACGTCACGTCACATGGAGTTTCTTCGGTCTGATATTGTCTCGGTTAACCAAGGATGCCTGATGAAGAACAGCCTCCAGCGTGAAGGCGAACTTCAGAGGCAAGCACAAAAACTAGAGAGCTTGTCCAAAATTGATTTCCATGGCAAAACAGGGCCAAAATAATCTAGGGAACAAGATCTCTCTTAATGGATTCGATGTTCTTTAAAGAGGCACTCGCGGGTGTTAGAGTGACCTATTTCAGCCGGCGCTTTTCAGAGGAACTAAATATTCTCCGACGGGGAATAATGCTTGCAGAATATTCTCATTACTGCCTCATCCAAGCGCAAGAAAACTGGACACGGCCAACTATGATTAGAACTAGAGCTAGTCTGCATGCACACACTGACACACACACGCTAGCCAAACGTGTTATTAAAAGAACTTTGTGATGATCATTTATCTACCCTGTAGATAAGTAATTCAATATTTTGAATTACTGTCATTTGTAATTATGCTTTAATTCATTTTGTTAATCGTACATTTTAAGTCACATATCCTTTGTAACAAACAAGAATTAAATCTACACTATCAGTTGAACATAAAAATTAATTCTAAAACCCAAATCCGGCTAATGTTTGTATATTATAAGTAGTATTGGGCAGTAACTAGTTACTAGTAACTAGTTACAGTAACAATATTACTTTCTGCAGTAATTAGTAAGTAATAATAATAATAAGATTTCAGTAATAATATTACAGTTACCGTCCATAAAACAGCTAGTTACTTTTTCAACCCCTACTGTTTTGAAGTCCAACAATCCAATAATTCCTAGATTTATTTTCATAATTTTCATGACTCATGAACACATGAAGTCACCAGAGCAGCAGGCAAGCTTGAAATATGGAAAAAAGTACATTCAGTGGATGGAAATATTGCCATTACATTGATTTTGTGAGAAGAAAAGATGACCTGAACACTGATGTATAAGTTGTGGCATTACTTTACTCTGGCATTACATGGCTTGCCCACCCACATCCTTTTGATCCTTATATAAATTACATTACTATAATAAAAAATCTTGAAACATCATCGAAACATGTTCTTATGAAGTTATGCTATTTCCTTTGATAAAATACACCATGAAATATAATTGTAAATGGGTAACAGAGAAAGCTAATTAGCTTCAAGCTAAACATGACAATTAATGAGGTTAATCCAACCCTTAAAGGTGCCATAGAATGGAAAACTGTATTTACCTTGGCATAGTTGAATAATAACAGTTCTTTACATGGAAATGACATACTGTGAGCCTCAAACACCATTGATTCCTCCTTCTTATGTAAATCTTGTAAATGCAAAAGACCACTGAAAAATAGGAGAATCAGAACATAACACCGACTGTGACGTTACACGGATACGCTGTTTTCGTTCAAATCAAAGAGTAAAGAACGTAGAAGACGTATCCTTGTAGTGCGGCTGACACAGAACAGCATACGCTATTTGCGTCCAGCAGATATTCTCCAAAATGGTGCTACGCTGACGCAGAGGAGACAAATTGTTGAATAAAATTATTTTTATTTTCTTTGCGTACAAAAAGTATTCTCTTCGCTTCATAACAGTCATATTAAACCACTGATGGCAGATGGAATATTTTGATGATGCTTTTCTTACTTTTCTGGGCCTTAAGTGTTATTTACTTGGCAATCAATGGAACTGTCATTGGAATCCGGTCTGTGGCCTTCCGCCCGATAGCCACCAGAGGTCGCCTCTCCATCATATTGACTCTCATACCACACAGCACACTGGACTGCATTTCCCATCATCCATTGCATGGACGACACACACACAGCTGATTACACTAATCATGCTCACACCTGAGAACTATCACACAATCACACACCCTACTTAAACATGGACTTCCTCTTCCTCTCTGCCGAGTATTGTTTAGCATATATCCTAGTGATAGCTACTCTACAGAGCGCACTCAGTTGTTCTAGCCTTGCCTTGCCTGTTTCCTTGTGTTTTGATATTTGCCCGTGTTTCCTGGATTAACCCTTTGCCTTACCGTTCGGACTCTGTTTGCACCTCGTTTGGATTATTGCTTGTGTACCTGGATTATCTCTCTGCCTTGCCCTATTGGATATTGTTCGCCGATCGTCGACCCATGCTTGCCCTAGGATCACTCTTGTGTCTTGCCCGTGCCATATCTGTTTGCTGTTGTTTGACCCTGCCTGTGTATTGACTATGTTTATAAATAAAAGCTTGCACTTGGATCCGCACGCCTCACGTCTTGTTCGCCCTGTTACAGGAACAGTCACAAGTCTCCCGGTTTTCATCCAAAATATCTTAAATTGTGTTTCGAAGACAAAAAAAGTTTTTACGGGATTGGAACGACATGGGGGTAAGTGATTAATGACACAATTTTCATTTTGGGGTGGAGTAACCTTTTAAAAGTCACTAATCACCACAATCACAGTGTTCGTAATAACTTCTGACTGTGATCCAATGCAGATTTTGGTCAAATGATGAGGCAGAAATATACTGTAGGTAACATTTCAGAAGAATTATCTGGGTAAGATATGCAATATACAACTTCTATGGGGCAAAGTAATGTAACTAGTAGTATAATTATTGTTTCCAGAAAGAAACAAGTAATAATATTTATTTTGAAAGGAGTAACTATTAATGAGTAATAAATTAAATATTTTGAGTAACGAGCCCAACACTGGTTATAAGCCACATGGAAGCTGAGTAAGTATAGGCCTTTCATTAACAAAGAGTTTGTTTATTCAATGCAATAAATGAGAACGCACTCACGTCTGTAAGTGTGCATGATGTGTCTGCTTAAAAAACACTCGCAGTAGCCTAATATTTGTCTTTAAATGATGTGCTTTTCAAATATGTTTCAAACTTGGCATAAATTTAAAGAAGATTCAAATATCTGAAACGTGCTAGTTCAGTGAGAAACCTGTCGAATCTTTATGATGCATGTAAGAGGAAAGAGATGAGAACCCCAGAAACACAGAGGAATTGTCCTCACCTCGCTCTGAGGAAGGAAAACAGAAATCATCTAGATCCAAAAGAGGACAGTAATTGCAAAAATGAACAGGGAAAAGCGGACCACTCTAAACAAACATCATCATGAACATTAAGATAAGCAGAAAACCAATATTATCTTCATTAACAACAAAAAATGTACATCACAATGAATCCCCACACCGCTAAAAAATAAATCTGCACTGATCATGAAAAATGTTGTTTCATTACCCCAAAGTGTTGACTATAATAATATGGAATGATAGTCAACAAAGTCATGTTGAAAACACTAGAGAAAATTGATCCACTGCTTTAGTGACAGATATATACTGAACAAATGCCAGATTGGCTTCTCACCAACATGTCACACATCATTTCAACTGAAATATAGCCGAAATCTTCCACTTCTTCATCATTTTCAAAGAAAAAAAACCTTCATAACGTTTTTGGCATCTCTAAATCAAACTGACTGACAACAGTATTGGAGGAAAACCATCATCAAATCAAATTAAAATGCTGATGCAATTGGCAACAAACACACAGATGTGCATCAATGGCGAGAACCCAACCAAGTACACACTCAACAAACACAACGTGCCATAAAACGGACAAACAAGGGCCACCAAAAGAAGACAGACTGCAATTTTAAATCACCAAAATCACTTTCGAATCAAATCTACATCCCACAATTGCAATGTAAAAGTGTAGCGACAAGAAATGTGAATTCTTACTAATAAAGGATGAAAGTGACCTGTATTTACTGTATTTGCACGCATTTACATTTGCGTTCAAAAACACACTCATGTACATCGCTTGATAGACACATTTTGTATTGTAAATACCTCTATATTGTGTGTTCGAATTAGGGGTGTGCGATATTGACAAAAAAATAATATCTTGATATTTTCTGGGATTTTATTGATAACAATAATTAGACAATATTTTGCTGAGTGTGTTATTGTGCTGGTATCTTAAGGACGGCTGTGGACAGCTCACTCCTAAAGTTTTTGATTTTCTTCATATTCTGTGTGGTGGTCAGTTCACACTGATAGAAATGAATCTTTTAGAATAAGTTTAAATTGATTTTTACCTTTTATGGGCATTTTTACCTTTACAAAGCCATTTTTCTAAAACTATCTTTTAAGTCAAATTCTTACATTTAATCAGTGAATTAGAATAATAAGACATTTGGGCTGTTACCAAGCAAATGAAATCAGTATCAACAAAATTCATCTTTGCAATGCAGAGGAAACACAGAAGCTGCATCTGAAGTAGCATTTAGATGTATTTACACACTACTGTTTAGTGCAGAACATGAATGCATTTAATCTGCAATTACAAATGCATAAATACTGTTTTGATATATTAAACATAAAACGTTGAATACAGTTTTTATTTATTATTTAAATAATAAAAATGAACTTTAAAGGTGAAATTAAAACCACCAGCAGGTGGCAGCAAGTCACTGTTAATAAGTGAGTCATTGCGATTGAACCGAATTATTTAAACGGTTGATTCATTCAGGAACGAAACACCGTCATGTTGTTCAAAGACGCAAAACAGCATTGTGGCTTTGTTTGGAATTATTTTTGCTGTCAGAATAGAGCAAAAACAGGCAATATGGTGTCTAAAACATAAGTGTCTTAATTAACTTTTTTGAACTGTTGTAAAAATCAATATTACGTTTGTGATCATGGTAATTTTTGGAGAAAGAAACGCCATTCTTTGATTCACTGATTCATTCACTGATTAACTATATGAAATGATTTAAATATATACATTTTCTGTCTCCATATATTGAATTTTGTGATCATTCTAAATGCATTTTATTAGACTGAATCATGCAGTGGAAGAACACACTCTCGTGCTAGTCTAGACTTCATCACGTAATGTATGTGTGCGCTCTGTAGCGGTGTTTTGAATGGTTTTGGCAAAATACTCGATAATGTCAAATCATCGTTAAAACAACAATTACAATATTATCGCAGTTCGAATATGTGTGCAATATTTATTCATTCTTTGAAAATATTGAAAATTTAACCTTGCCCAATGTCAATAAGGCAATAAGACAATGTTAATAATGCTAATAAGGCTTTTTTTGACCTGAAAAGAATTGAAAAAGAAAGACAGAAAGACATGGAGGGTGTCTGAGAGAATAAGATCTGTCTACATCTTCACTAAAGATCAGAATTTCTTTCGGGCCCTGGGGGGTCAACAACTGCAGATATGCAAATTTAAAAAAACAGCGCCACAAATTGGCTTGTGTGCGCGGTGCGGCCCTTATCATATCAGAGAGTTTTGTCCAAAATTTCTCATCTATACCAACATCACGGCAGGTCCACAAATGGAGGTGTTGAATAAAAGATTTAGAGAAAAAGTAATACAAAAAAAATAAAAATATGTTAAAAGAACAAAGTTGAAAACAATTTGAAATGCGAGGCATTCATAACAGTCTTATCTTGCTCTCTTCATGTCTTTTTGTCTCTGTTTCTGTGAGAGGGGATCAAACGCAAAGAATCACTTTTCATGTGCTAATGTTATCTGCCTCCTTGAGGAGAATTCAAATTAATGATTGTATCATTATTGGTTTGATAAACTGTGTTTAATGAAAGAATTATATCAAGGATGTGAATCAAAAATAAGAAAGACATTGTAGGGTATTCCTCAAACTTTCCATAACCATGAGAGGCTTTGAAATGCAGATAATGCCTGACGCTATAAGATAAGGTCAAATCCATCTCTGAGAGTGCAGGGCTGTCATAAACATCACAAAAAGGGGCAGTTAAATAGTTGGTTCATAGGGCCCTAAAAAGCAGTTTTACACAATAAGGACAATTTCCTTTAAAATACTTTTAAACAAATATTAATTAAATGTTTAGTTAATTTATTCTCTGATTTTCAGCTGTGAATTGCGGTGAATTACCTTCATAACTTTATATACAAAGAACATTAATTGGACACTGAAATCACACTTAAAAATGTCTGAATGTCACGGCAATAGATATAAAATATCCCAGCAAGTGTTGCAACAAATGTTTTTCTCCTCACTACTTTCATTTTTCTTCCTAATTTGTGCTCAGTGCCTTTTATTCAGCTGGAGTTTTGGTGATTTTTACTGGATGTATGAAGTAATTTCTACTCAAGTTATATTAGCAGAGGAACCACAGGTGTAGACAATCACACTAACAATCAACATGATGCACTACAATGTCACAAAACTAACAGCAATGATTTCATTTAATCAGTTATCTATGGAGGCCCATTTCTGCTTTGCAATAAAAAAAAAAAAATTATTATTTGCACAATTTGGTCTTTTTCTTGCAAATCTGTGGGGAAAAGTGTGAATTATGAATTTGTTTCTTTCAGGCAAATCTGAGTCTCCCAATTCATTTTTTGTTCTGTCATGGAATAAAAAATAAGGTATTTGCGACTTTTTATCTCACTTTTCTTATCTGATTTTGTTCTTGCAAATTTTGCAAGTTTGTATCTCACAATTTGACAAACATAGTTATCTATTTTATCAGTTCAAAAAGTGTTTTCCTTAAAAGTGTTGTTGCTATCTTTAAAATAAATGCCACTTTTTTTAAGTGTCTTAAGTGTCTAAGTATTTTTTTTGGGCCGCTGGATATATGTAGAAAGTCAACAGAAAGTCAGTTTCTGCAGAATAACTGCTGTTGTGTCCTGAATGACAAAAATGACACCACAGGACGTCAACGTCTCCAAACTCAGTGAGCTCTATCATTAAATTCTTCATTCATTCATGCCGTGACATCTGCACTGTCTGTCAGGTGTATTAGGGTGAAACGTGTATGATCTGACAGTCTGCCACAGCAAACAAAACTACAATCACAGAAAGAGGTGGAAAAAATAGTTCAGAAATAAAGGGACAAACAAAGCAGCCCATGAGTGATTTGTTCATATTGTTGGGATTGTAATGCTGTACTTTAAGTCACTGAAGACTGACACACGTTTCTCTGAAGAACAGAGAGAGATGCTGCCACTGCCAGTCCTGTGCCGAGGATACATCTTCAAAAAATACAGATGGTTGAGTTTCTAAAATCTGCCTGGATGAGCCATGTCTGAGGTCAATTTAATTAAGTAATAATTGCTATTATATTCATGACTGGAATGCTGGCTTGACCAATCAAGCATTATGGAAAGGCACTGTTCATTTTATAACACACAAGTCTATGCGGGACCACATATAAACTTGTGTATTATTCTATAGTTATTAATTCTATATGTGACCCTTGGAACACAAAACCAGTCATAAGGGTCAATTTTCCGAAATTGATATTTAAACATCATCTGAAAGCTGAATAAATAAGCTTCTCATTGATGTATGGTTTGTAAGGATAGGACAATGTTTGGCTGAGATACAACTATTTGAAGATCTGGAATCTGAGGATGCAAAACAATCTAAATATTGAGAAAATCACCTTTAAAATTGTCCATATGAAGTTCTTAGCAATGCATATTACTAATCAAAAATTAAGTTTAGATATATTTACGGTAGGAAATTTACAGAATATCTTCATGGAACATGGTCTTTACTTAATGTCCAAATGATTTTTGGCATAAAAGAAAAATCAATCATTTTGACCCATACAATTTATTTTTGGCTAGCAGATAATATTATGAAATAAAACTAGCAGATAATATTATGAAATAAAAGGGCATTTAGGTGTACCTAAAGAAAGCACACTTCCATGATTATGTTTCTTATACTTAAATCCCTTTTTAAAAGTGCACTTTTTAATAACATCAAATGAAAAGCATTTAAAGTGCATTAAAAAATATTTTAATAATGATTTAAATAAGTTTATTATAGGACTTGATTATCATTTAAACTGTAGTGTGTTATTTGATATTACATCTATAGTAAATAATTTTAAATGTTCAAGTGTTTATCATTATTTCTACGGTAAGTACTAAAAGCGATGCTTTCATGTCTTTATCCATGGTAAAATCACTGTAAGGCTTTATTGTTATTGCTTATAAAGGATAGTTCACTCGAAAATGAAAATTCTGTCATCATTTACTCACCCTCATGGCATTCCTAACCTGTATGAATTTCTATATTTTGGTAATCTTTGTCGATTATTGATTAAGGACAAACAAACAAATTAATTAATTTATAAACCTACATTTATTAAAATATCTTTTATATGTTTCAGAGAACAAAGTATGTCACACAGGTTTGTAACAAAATTAGGGAGACTAAATGATGACAGTACTTAAATTTTTGGATGAACTGTCCCTTTAAATACTTATAACCATGATGTATTATGCATCTAAGCCAATAAATTGGTCACCCTGTACCGGTGCTGGCTGGTAGTGTGTGTTTAACTGTGGACAGGCGCAGTGGTTTCTCACCAACTGTCAGCACGTGTCAAAGTGGTGGGTGGAGCTCAGCTCATCTGGATGAGATAATGGGAGGGGCAGTCTTCGGGTTTGGGGAGGAGCCAGATAAAACCTCCTCCTCAGGGACGTCCTCTATAGTGGACAGTAACTGATAATATTCATCCTCTCCATCCAGAAGCTTGATTTGCCTGAGAAATGAGAGAGAAATATAAGAGGGTCACTGATACATTAAGGCAATAGGGCATAAACTATAAAAATACTGTATAGGTTTGGTAACCTAAAAATATGCTTCATGTAATACAGTATCTAAATTAACTCAAAAATCAATGAAATAAAAAAAAATAATGAATGCAACTGAATTAACTTGAATATATTATGGGGTTTTAAAATGGTTTTTCAAGTAGTTTCTTGAAGTAAGCATAATGTGGACTTTTTTTTTATGCCAATATTTTATATTAAAGCTTGTTTGACATTACATTAAAACTTGCATCCTATAACATCAGGAAGAGGGCTTATTGTAGGTGCCGTGTCTCATAATTTCTTTCAAGCCTTTCCATGTTTTAAACACACATCAGAGGCTGTGCTTCTATGCAGATTGTTTGATAGGATTGATAAGAAAATTGTGTTAAAAATTGTTTGGTCAGGAAGCATTTTTAGTTATGGTATAACTGTGTTTTGGAAATCTTAGTGAGAAGTTGATGCACTGGGTACAAACAAAAGAGCACCATAATCTTTAGTTTTTATATGAGCACTGCATACTTTGCCAGATGTAGAAAATTCAGTGATACATCTCATTATATGTACTAACAGTAACTGCTTCCTTCGGAGATACAGAGCTCCATGTTATAAATGAAACAAGTATAAGAATTAATTTGTGCCTGTATCAGTACAGATTTTTAAAAATACTTCAACTTAAATGAGTAGTTTTTTTATGTTTTTTTTCACAAATGTATTTATTATTATTATTATTTTCATAAATGTCCCCTTGATGAAAAATAAAGTATACTTTGAGTTTTGTCTTCAGTAGTTGAATGAAATTGTCCTATGGTGTGGCAAATTAATTCTGTAAATTAATTAAATACAAACATTTAAACATAATCTCTCAACTAATATGAGCTCATAAAAACTGCATGCATAATAATGATAGAAAAATGAGCAAAATACTGTTAAAAATATTCTTTAAAGTACTTGAAAAATAGCAGAACATGCAAATTTCTCTAATTACATTCTAAATTTAATTGGCTGCACGTCTCTTCTCGTTTCCATTACAAGATACTTTAATGACCTTTCCACTATCTCAACTAGTTACTTCAGCCTCACATATATTCTCTGAGCCCCTCAGAGTCAAAACATCCAGACTTTCCTCTGTGGAAGATCATTTAGTATCATCACTGAAATACTGAAACTCACTCCCATTGAGTCCCTGCAGCATCTTCTCCGTCCACTCTACTTTTTACACAATACTATTTCCCTGCCTCTGCTTCTTAATGTGTGTGTTTCTCATGTCAGTCAGTTGCATTTGTTTCTGAAACATCTCTGTGGTGAAGCAACCTCAGTGCTACAAATACAGGCACAGTGTTAAAAAAGCAAAACAAATAACCCTAAGAGGTTAAAATGACAAACTAAACAGGCAAGAAAGCTACCTTACTTTTCGCAGGGGTTAAACATAATAAATAAATAAAAGAATAAGCAAGAAACGGTTAATCCTTTCATAAAGAGCGCTGATATACAGCCTGCTCGAGGTATTAGAGGAACCAGGCTTAACTTCACAGACTGTGAGGTCACATATCTCACAATTAATACATGCATTCTTATATCACGTCTTCTCTCCTCCCAAAAATAATAGGGGCAAAAAGGCGCTTCTTAAATAGCTCGTATTTTCAGCTGCGCATTTGCATGAGAAGCAAACAGAGCCGTGATCTTCTCTGCTCCCCTCCTGAGCTGGTGGGGTGTTTAGATACGAAGAAGGAAAGCTGTTATTTACCCCAGTTTTCTGGGTTTCCTCTTGCTCCCCTGATAATCCAGACTTCTCTGCAGAGAGGACACAGAACCAGTGCACGCAAACACACACAGACAAACACACACGCACAGAGTTAGAAAAGCTTCAGAAAAGACAAGCGCGAAGCAACGAACATGCGCGAGAGAATCATTAATTTTTAATTCAAAGTGATTTTGTGTTGAATGTGTGCAGATGCTGATAATATCAGAAGTCACAGCATAATTTTTCTTGATCAAAGCGTGAGGGGCTGAGGCTGATGAGGCAGGCATCTTGCTCGGCTTTGATAAACCACATCAATTATTCACCGTGAAGGGAGACATCCTCACATGAAAGCAACAGATAAAGCGCCAAAGCACATGGCGGAGACAACAGAACGGCAGAGCGGCGTGGGGGTGGGGGCTCGGGGGTCTGGCACAGGTAGCTTTAATTGTATTATCATCTGGAAACAAAGTTAGACAAAGGCTTCCATGAAAGGCTTTGAACTCACGTTGAGATGGTTGTAATAAAGACTGTCTTCCGGGCTGTTCAGGAGCTTGGGCTGCTGTCCTCTTCGCCGAGGGGAACGGTGATGTAGCTTCACTGTTGGACCTGCGGGACACACACACACACACACACACACATGTGTGGGACGGATCAGTGACACGTCTTCCATTGTGTTGCCCCACAGGAATTGTATAAGCAGAGCAGCACAAATAAAGCTGACATAAAATACATCATGCTGAACAATAGTGCACTGTGATATTTTAAAAATTTTTGAAGAAAATGTGAGAGCTGTTTGCCCTTGAAAAATGTTGCTATGTGGTGGCTGAGTGCTGTGAGTGGAAATTAGGTGGTTTCTTACTGGTCCAAGTCAACAGAGTGCAAGTCTATGGGATTTTTCATTCATTTTATTGTCCACCATGCAGGCTAAAAAACAGTTGGATTTTATTTTATGGTATGTGCACTTACAGTTTACTTATCTAAGAAAGTACTGGGTAATGTAAGGTAACTCCATAGGTTAAGGTTAGGTTTAGGTGTAGATTTGGGGTTCCCTATCTGTCGGTCACTACGAGTTATGTCGTGACGACATTAGGGGATTTACTTGAGAGCCCCGACTGCCTCTGATAAGAGAAAACGCCAATGAAATTTGGCTAGTGGATTTTGCATACCTGAGCCACTCCCCGTGCATACGGGTATAAAAGGGCGACAGGTGCATCCACTCATCAGATTTTTGCTTCGGAGCCGAGTGGATGAGAAATCTTCAAAACAGATCAGATCTCCACAAAGCCGTCTGCCTCGAAGTTTGTTCCTGGGTGGCGTTACGGTGCAGACAGCGGTGTCCCTGCAGCAGCGATTCCCCTGGGCACTTCACCTGAAAGAGCAAATTTCTAAAACACTGGGCGGTTCGCGTCTTTTTAAAGATGCCGTTCCGTCCGTGTTCTCTTGGTTGCGGTCGCTTCCTGTCCTCGGATGACGGTCACGAGCGTTGTCTTCAGTGTCTGGGCATCCAGCACGCTGAAGATGCGTTTGTGGATGAGTCATGCGCCTGTTGTGGGCGTATGAACATGGCAACGCTGCGTTCTCGCCTTTCCTTTCTGAAAGGATTGGCACCCTCTGCCGCCACCCGTCCCGGTCTCTCTGGCTCGAGCAGAGGACCGCCGGCTGGCGCTCTGGGAGATCTGAGGGTGACGGTAAGAGCTTCTCCGCCGGGCACGTCCCCGCGGACCTCTTACTCCTCCCGCAGCGCTTGTTCCGTCCGGTTCCCGAGTGATTTCGCTGGTTCGCCTCACGGGGCCGCCAGCATTTCATTCGGTGCGCCGCCCGAGGATCAGATGTCGATCGCGGCATCGGGGGATGGGCTTTCGTCCTCTGAGGATGAACGATCGGCGGGGCTGCCCCCCTCGGGTGTTGTCGCCACTGCCGATCCGGACCCAGAGCTGACGGCCATGCTTGCCCGGGCAGCCGTGAGTATCGGGCTGGAGGTCAACAGACCGCCCAGTCCCGAGCCCTCGCGGCTGGATGATTGGTTCATCGGCGCAAAACGCGACCAGCGGCCGCACTTTGCCCCGGTGCCTTTCTTCCCGGAGGTGCATGAGGAGCTGACGAAGTCGTGGACGGCCCCTTTCTCGGCCAGAAGCCGCTCGTCTCCCTCCTCCGTCCTCACTACCCTCGATGGCGGGGCGGCCAGGGGGTACGTGGATATTCCCCAGGTGGAGAGAGCGGTTGCGGTGCACCTGTGCCCGCAAAACGCCGCCACCTGGAGGAATCGTCCGCGTCTCCCGTCCAAAGCCTGTAAGCTGACGGCCGCACTCGCCGCCAAGGCCTACAGCGCTGCGGGCCAGGCCGCCTCTGCCCTGCATGCCATGGCCATCCTGCAAGTTCACCAGGCCAAGGCACTAAAACAAATGCACGAGGGTAGTCCCGACCCGGGGTTGATGCAGGAGCTGCGCACGGCGACTGACTTCGCTCTCCGGGCGACGAAAGTCACGGCGCGGTCCCTCGGGAAGGCGATGTCCACGTTAGTGGTCCAAGAGCGCCATCTCTGGCTCAATCTGGCCGAGATGAAGGACGTCGACAAAGTACGCTTTCTCGACGCCTCCATCTCCCAGACAGGGCTATTTGGCGACACTGTCGAGGGTTTTGCCCAGCAATTCTCGGCAGTACAAAAGCAGACGGAGGCAATTCAGCACATCCTCCCTAAACGGCGGGATGCTCCAGCTGCCACCGCTGGCCCAAGGGCCAGGCCCCAGTCTGCTGGTCGCCGTGGGCGCCCTCCTGCGTCCTCCAGAGCTGCTCCGCCCCGTGCTGAGTCGTCACCTAGGCCGGTGCGTCGAGCCTCTCGCAGGAGTGCGGCGCCCCCTGCGCCTCAGCCGGCCGCCAAGTCCTCCAGGAAGACGACAAAGCGGCCCTGACGCGCACAACCCGGAGATGGAGGAATTTGCTCTTTCCCAGGAGACGACGAGGCTAGCGTCGCTCCTTCCCCCAGAGGAGGGCCGGGTGGAGAATCCTGTGTTTTCTTTTCTTTCTGTTCCGCCACTGGCTCAAGGGCCAGTGGTACCCACATTGTCAAAGAAAGAGCAATTTCCCTTCCCTCCGGGTTCCCAGGTCTGCGGGCTGACAGTGTGCGACGCAATGCCTCCTCACTCTCACCCGAGACCCATATTGCCAGTGGCCAAGAGAGTGCGGTCTGGGGACGCGATGCCTCCCCGCGCACCTCTAGCCAGTCCCCCCGGGGACTTAGGGAGTTTTGTGGGGATGAGTCAGAACGCACTGCCTTCTGTTCCATCCAACCTTACTCCCCCTCGCTGCACCACTGCGGGCACGTCGATTGGGCCTTTGGTGCCGCTTGCACGGTATCTGGGGGCGTGGCTTGCGCTACCCAGCCCGTCTCGCTGGCTCATTCGCACAGTTCGACTCGGCTATGCGATTCAGTTCGCCAGGCGGCCGCCCAGGTTCAGCGGCATCCTCGAGACTTCGGTGGCAGTCCGAGATGCACCTGTCCTGCGCGAGGAGATTGCTGTCCTTCTGGCAAAGGGTGCAATCGAGCCGGTCCCTCCAGCCGAGATGAGGCAGGGGTTTTACAGCCCCTACTTCATCGTGCTCAAGAAAGGCGGTGGCCTTCGGCCAATCCTGGACCTGCGAGTCTTGAATCGGGCCCTACACAAGCTCCCGTTCAAGATGTTGACGCAGATGAGTTCACTCCGTGGATTGGTTTGCAGCGATCGACCTGAAGGACGCTTACTCTCATGTCTCGATTCGCCCTCGACACAGGCCGTTCCTACGGTTTGCGTTCGAGGGGCGGGCATGGCAGTACAGGGTCCTCCCCTTCGGGCTCTCCCTGTCTCCCCGTGCCTTCACGAAGGTGGCGGAGGGCGCCCTTGCCCCGTTACGGGAAGTGGGCGTCAGGATCCTCAACTATCTCGATGATTGGCTCATCCTGGCCCGATCACGAGAACAGTTGGGTGGTCACAGGGACCTGGTGCTCCGGCACCTCAGCCAGTTGGGGCTTCGGGTCAACTGGGAAAAGAGCAAGCTCTCCCCTGTGCAGAGAATCTCTTTTCTCGGTGTGGAGTTAGACTCTGTGAGTATGATGGCACGTCTCTCGGACGAGCGTGCCCAATCAGTGCTGAACTGCCTGAGTTCCTTCAGAGGCAGGACAGTGGTTCCGCTGAAACAGTTTCAGCAGCTCCTGGGGCATATGGCATCCGTAGCTGCAGTCACGCCGCTCGGGTTGCTTCATATGAGACCACTTCAGCACTGGTTACACTCACGGGTCCCGAGATGGGCATGGCGCCGCGGGACACGTCGTGTCACCATCACGCTATCGTGTCGCCGCTCTTTCAGCCCCTGGTCGGACCTTGCCTTCCTACGGGCCGGGGTGCCCTTAGGACAAGTGTCCCGGCATGTTGTTGTCACAACAGATGCCTCCAGCATGGGCTGGGGCGCTATATGCAACGGGCAGGCAGCCTCGGGGCTCTGGATGGGGCCTCGACTGCTTTGGCACTTCAACTGCCTAGAGCTGTTGGCAGTGCATCTGGCCTTAAAGCAGTTCCGGCCACTGCTCCTAGGCCAGCACGTGTTGGTCCGCACGGACAACACTGCGGCTGTTTCGTACATCAACCGGCAGGGAGGTCTACGATCACGCCGCATGTCACAGCTCGCCCGCCATCTCCTCCTCTGGAGTCAGTCACAGCTCAAATCGCTGCGCGCCGTCCACATTCCGGGGGAGCTCAATCGTGCAGCCGACGCGCTCTCACGACAGCTCACTTCCCCGGAGAATGGCGACTCCATCCCGAGACGATCCGGCTGATTTGGAGTCGATTCGGGGAAGCTCAGGTAGACCTGTTTGCTTCCCGCAAGTCCTCCCACTGCCAGCTGTATTCCCCCTGGCCGAGGCCCCCCCCCGGCACGGACGCACTGGCACACAGCTGGCCTCGGGCTCTGCGCAAGTATGCGTTTCCCCCAGTGAGCCTGATCGCACAGACACTGTGCAAGGTCAGGGAGGACGAGGAGCAGGTCTTGTTGGTTGCGCCATATTGGCCCACCCGGACCTGATTTCCGGAACTCACCCTCCTCGCGACAGCCCCTCCCTGGCGCATCCCTCTGAGGAAGGACCTTCTTTCTCAGGGGCTCGGCACCATACGGCACCCGCGTCCGGCTCTGTGGAACCGCCATGTGCGGCTCCTGGATGGGACGCGGCAGACTTGAGTGGCCTGCCACAGGCTGAAGTGGAGTCTGTTCGCGGACTGGTGTTCTTCTCGGCGGGAGGACCCCCGAAGATGCACGATTGGAGTGGTGCTTTCTTTCCTGCAAGAGAGGTTGGAGCGCGGGCTGTCGCCCTCCACCTTGAAAGTGTACGTGGCTGCTATTGCGGCCCATCACGATGCAGTGGACGGCCGGTCCCTGGGGAAGCACGATCTCATCGTGAGGTTCCTGAGGGGTGCCAGAAGGTTAAATCCTCCTAGGCCACCCCTGATGCCCTCCTGGGATCTCTCTATTGTCCTGGTTGGACTTCAGAGAGGTCCCTTTGAGCCGCTGGACTCAGTCGAGCTGAAATTCCTGTCGGCCAAGACAGCGCTCCTGACCGCGCTCACTTCCATCAAGAGGGTCGGGGACCTTCAAGCATTTTTCGGTAAGCGAAGAGTGCCTTGTGTTTGGGCCGGCCTACTCTCACGTTGTCCTGAGACCCCGGCCTGGATACGTGCCTAAGGTTCCCACCACGCCTTTCCGCGATCAGGTGGTGAACCTGCAAGCACTGCCCTCGGAGGAGGCAGACCCAGCCTTGGCGTTGCTGTGTCCCGTAAGAGCGCTGCGCATATACGTGGACCGCACCCGGAGCTTCAGAAGCTCTGAGCAGCTCTTTGTCTGCCACGGAGGTCAGCAGAAAGGGAAGGCTGTCTCCAAGCAGAGGTTGGCCCACTGGATAGTGGATGCCATCGCCTTGACGTACCAATCCCAAGGCGAGCCGTGCCCCCTCGGGGTGAGGGCTCACTCCACACGGAGTGTTGCCTCCTCCTATGCGTTGGCGCACGGCGCCTCTTTGGCAGACATCTGTAGAGCTGCGGGCTGGGCGACACCGAACACCTTCGCGAGATTTTACAGTCTCCGCGTTGAGCCAGTCTCTTCCCGTGTGTTGGGTAACAGGTAAGTGGCGGGAAGAGTTGGCCGGTGTCACGCTTGCTGCGCCATTCCCCCTTACCCGGGGATACGAGCGCCTATTCTCTCCTCCAGTTAGTTCCCCGGACGGCGAACCCTGGCGGAGTTCCTCCAGCACCCCCGGCAGTCAGGCTGGGCGGAGCAGTCTGACGCCAGGCCCAGTACCGGTGTTAGCTTGCCCGGGTCTCCGGTCAGCCCCTGTACTCGGCTAGGTGCCCGTGTGGCCTGATTCCCTTCGGGTGATCCCACATGTGTATTCATCCACGGTACGGTTTCCCTCACGGTAAACCCGTGTCTTCCCTTTGACAGAGCTCTGTCAGACCCTGCTGGCAGCCTTCCTCCCTTCTCCTAGGTAGGATCTGCCCCAGGGTCCAGGCGTATGTAGCACTGCCCCAGGCTTGGGCCAGTCCATACCAGTGTCTCCACACGTTACCTCCCTTCGGGCAGGGTGTGGCCTCCGTAGCGCCCTTCTCCGGAAGGCTCGCTTCCCCGTCGTTACTGCCGGGCTGTAGCAACAAACAGGAAAGACTTGAAGCAGTCTTTCATAGAAGGTCGAAATCCCTTCCGATTTCTGGGGAAAGGAACAGCGGCTTGGCTATCTCCAGCAGCAATGTACTCAGTGGTCCCTGCGGGCACCAAGGTTAGCGAATTTGCGCTGGGGCGACGGGAAGGTTGCGACCTTCGCATCGCATTTGTCTGTCACGCGCTAGCTTGTCAACATCTGCATGCCACAAGGTCGTGACGGGGTTCAGGTTGTGGCGCTTTCCATAGACCCCTAATGTCGTCACGACATAACTCGTAGTGACCGACAGATAGGGAACGTCTCGGTTACGTACGTAACCCTCGTTCCCTGATGGAGGGAACGGAGACGTTATGTCCCCATGCCACAATCTTGAACCATCGCTGGTTGCCAGGGACACGTTCTCGGCTCCTCAGCGGAAAACCTGATGAGTGGATGCACCTGTCGCCCTTTTATACCCGTATGCACGGGGAGTGGCTCAGGTATGCAAAATCCACTAGCCAAATTTCATTGGCGTTTTCTCTTATCAGAGGCAGTCGGGGCTCTCAAGTAAATCCCCTAATGTCGTCACGACATAACGTCTCCGTTCCCTCCATCAGGGAACGAGGGTTACGTACGTAACCGAGACGTTAGTAGCCTACCTAGTTCTTATCCAGTTATTGTAATTACTATAAAAAGTACATAGTATGTACAAGCAGAACAAGGCGTTAGTTCATATTGCAGACATCAAACATCACATTACATGTACTTACTTAGTAATAACAGTTAGTACAAGTAATTACAAGCAACCAATCCTAAACCAAACCCTATAGTTGTATAGTAAGTACATGTAGTTAATTAATATTACAGAGTATTTATTTAACTACACCGTAATAACAACAACAACAACAACAAAAAAAAACACTTAAAATAAACTGTAACCCAATGGATTTTGTTCAAAACAGTGTATATCATTCAGTAACATATTTCTAAAAAAAAGACCTCATTATGTTCACCAAGCCTGCATTTATTTGATCAAAAATACAGTAAAAACATAAGTATTACTAAATGTGATTTCAATTTAAAATAACTGTTTTCTATGTGAATATATTTTAAAATGCAATTTCGTGCAGTGATCAAAGCTGAATTTTCAGCATCATTACTCCAGTCTTCAGTATGATCTTTCAGAAATCATTCTAATTTGCTGCTCAAGAAACATTTCTTATTATCAATGTTGAAAACGGTCGTGCAACTTTTTTTAACTGTGAAACGGTTTTCGAATAATTCCTGCTATCGCATATAAAAGCAGTTTAAATATGCAGTGTGTACTTTTCACAATCATACATGAGTCCCGACCATCTGATCCACCAAAATTCTGTCAGTTCACAATTATCGTAGATCAAACAGCATGCCAGGAAGAGGAGAAAGAGAGAGAGTCTTGCTTCCTCATGTTCAGTCGTAACCTTTCAGATCTACAAACACGACAAAATGAGCAGAAATCCAGGACACCTTTCTACGCCGCCATGTATATTTAATATCTGGGCCTGTTTCATCTCGCCTTAATTTCAGACGAATCAGAGCTTCTCCACTCATCATCTTTCCAGATCCTCTGTAAATCTTCTCTAAAACAGAGTTCAGTGATGTAGTCGTTCTGCAGAATGCTCCGGAACAGAATGGCGTGATGGCTTTGAACAGACGGCAGAACATCTCTATCCTTCTCACACTTCAAAGTCTTGAGGGTCAGTTTTTCTCAGGCTGGGTGTAATTCTACTTTGCATAGATTTGACTTTCTGCTGCTTCAAAAGCGTTTAAAGAGTGGGTGATGTGCTCTACTGCTGTATATTGATGCACTTGTAATGGCTGCACAGTTCTGGTGCACAAGTTCTCCAAATGGGTCAAGAGCACCCAGTGTCACACGTTGCAACCGCTTTCAACTTTAAAGTCAATTTTTCTTTGCGCAAAATTTGACTTTTCCCATCTCCTATGCTTAAGGACTACAAGTTTCCTCCATAACAGAATTGCTCTGCAAGTCATTTCACGATTGTAAATCAAAACTGGTTTGGACAGAAACTCAATATTTACCCAATGAGAAGAGATCAAAAAGAGAGCATAACTGTTTAAGACAAAATAAGAGATGAAACATCTGAAAAGCACATTTACGAACAAATTTGTTCTGACAGCAAACCAGTAATTTCATCTAGATAATAAGCATACAGAAGAATATTCCCTCACAGCACAATAATAATACTGGGAAAATCAATCAATGAAAAAAATTTATATTTATACTGAATAATTTAATAGTTATTTATTCAAATAATTAGTTCACTAAAAGTTCACTAACAAATCAAAACTGAATTTTTGTCCTGTATTAATACATGTGCCAGGTGTATTTTTTAACAATGCAAATGTGCAAATTTGCATGAACTAATACAAATATAAACCTAATAAAAATGTCACTAGATAAAAGCATCTGCTAAATGCATAAAAAGTTATTATTGTAAAGACAAAAAAGCTTTTAATCATTGATTATAATGTAATAAATTGCTCCTACTCTAAAATTACGTTTGTTGCTTATTCCCCTTCAACTGCCCACTTTTCACCATCCAATCAATTCTCATTGAATAAAATTAAATCCCACTTTACACTTTTTCCTTGTTGAACATCAGCTTATATCACACCTAATTTAGTTGCTTAATAAGATCTGAAATGCGAGAAAGTGCAACTGAACTTGTAACTTTATGTAAAGTGAATGCTGTTTAAACACCTGAGAGAGAGCGAGAGAGAGAGAGAGAGCGCAATACCTTTCAGTTACTCTTCTAACACAGAGTTTATATAGTCTGACCTTGAGCCATTAGTGATATGTAAGTTCTACTACCACACACATGCACACACACAAACACATGTGGGTTAGTGGCTGATCCGCCCCCTTTGTCTGGGAAATCAGCAGCATTTGATCCCAAGCTCTCCCTCAGGGCTGCCGCTCTTGCTTTGATAGACCAGCAGCACACGGGTAGCCAAAAGCCATCTAAACGCTGTTCATCCCACCTAGGGCCTGTGCACCACACCGCTGGAGCAGAGAATCCGACCCTAGACAAAACCAACGGCTTAGCCCTCTACAGAGTGGAACCCACTCCATAATCACAATAAACTGTAAGCTTTTTTTCCTCGAAAACTGTTAGACAAATGTTTATTGAACTGGCCAGATAATTAAAATGTATGAATTTATTAGAACTTTCATTACAGTTTTTTGTTTTCAACTGCTTACACACATTATCAAAACCTTGCCTCTTTTTTTCAAATCTTTACACACAAATCCAAGAATTGCACACACAAAATGCAAAATGCCACACATCTTGCAAAATGAAGAACTGCATTCAAAATATCACAAACACATCTCAAAAGCAAACATTTGCGAGTCAAAGGCCGAGAATTAGAGTATGGTTTTGCAGATTTGGTGTGTGGTTCTGGTGTTTGAGTGTCAGCTTTCAGAAATTGTGTAACAAGTAAAGATTTTGTGTATAAGCAGTTGAAAAAAACTAATCAGGCTGTTACATTATTCAAGCATAGAACCAGATGTCTATGCTTACGTAAATAAATTGCATGCATTCTGATTTAAGAGAGAGACTCAGAATGTACACATAATGTAAATGTTTCAGTCTCTCATACAGTTTGCATGCAGAGGTAGATTTGACAGCACTGAGAAATGCCAATTTCAGGGTATTGATGCAATATCACAAGACAAGAAATTGTGATATATTGATATATGACTACATCAACAAAGTTCTATTGTGCAGTATATTAGGTGGTCAGTCATTTGTCCATCACAGAGGACAAGAAAAAATAAAGAGCCAGAAAATCATAGGGAGCTGGACAAGCAAGGAAACTCTAGACTTTAAGTAAGTCAAGTCACCTTTATTTATATAGCGCTTTTTACAATGCAAATTGTGTCAAAGCAACTGCACAATATCAAAAAAGGAAAATAATGTGTCAATAAGTTTAAATAGTGTCTTTGCAATCAGGTCGACGATATCGCTGGAAATGAAGCGTCCCCAACTAAGCAAGCCAGAGGTGACAGCGGCAAGGAACCAAAACTCCATCGGTGACAGAATGGAGAAAAAACCTTGGGAGAAACCAGGCTCAGTCGGGGGGCCAATTCTTCTCTGGCCAAACAAACCAGCAGTTCAATTCCAAACTGCAACAAGTCAGATTGTAAGGGTTCAGCTGGTTCCAGTGGTCTTTCCCAATGGCTGTCTAAGTGGCAGGTCCTCAATGGGGATCTGTCTCTGGCACTCATCCAGGTGTCTGGCCTCCGCCTACGATCAGGGCCACATACGTCATCTCCCGGCGCTGATCCTCTATCTCAGGTGTTCGGTCATCTCAGATCATGTAATGGTTGGATCCAAGTAAGGTTTCATAATGAAAGTTCAAACTAAAATAGCTTTTACACACAAAAGATCAGGATGATCATTGAATGATTTAAACATGTTTATTTTTTTAACTTTTTGTTTAACTCTTTTAACTTCTTAACTCTGTGATTTCTGAAAACAGTTGGAACATTCAAAACAAAATATTTGCAAGAGCAGCAGAACAGTCTTCAACACTACATTTTGTACACAGCTAGTCACATCAGTGAAATCAGCTAACCACCGGTGTACCTCAGGTTTCGGTATTGGGACCTTTTTTCTTCTCAATAAACATTACATTATTGTGAATAGTCAGGCACAAAAGCCTACTGGAATGATACTGTACCTCCATACTCCATACTCCACCTAAGCAATAATACTCCTGTAGCACAAACATTAGAGCATGGCGCTAACAACACCAAGGTTTTGGGTTTGATTCCCAGGTAATAGAACAGATAACATGCATACCTTGAATGCAAAGTTTCTTTCGATCAAAGCATCTGCCAAATGCATTCGTGTTTAAAAATGAGAGCCATAATCAGAAAATATTGATATATATATATATATATATTTTTGTTTTTTCCCCTGAAGTATTGAATATTTAATGCCACTGGGTGGCAATAAACAATGACAGGGTCACACAAATCCATTAATGGCATAACAAACCATTGTATGTTTCTCATTGTGTGTGTTTGTGCTGGAAGGGGCAGCAATCTCTGAAGTAATCTCGGAAGGTTTTCACAAATAAAATCCTTTATTCAGGATTTATTGATTTGTCTTATAGACTGCTGGGTGGAAGAAAAGAAGAAAAAAGCAATAAAGTAAACCACTAAGGGGTTTTATGTTGTACCATTTGCCTTGCATATCGTAAATGTTTGTATTTGATAGATAAAAAGGCTGAGAATTCTTCTCAGAGAGCGGTTTTAATTTGACAAGACTCAGGCCGGCTCTTAAAAAGCACCTCTAAATCCCTTGAAAATCAGAACGCGCTTCAGAAACTACATAAAAGAGATGCTAAAAGGGTTTTTAGCCGTATAAACGTGGGAGGCGTATTGATTCCCGTCGCTCACGTGCGTGATCACCTGACACGTCTCGGGCTGGGCCGAGTTGTCGGGGTTTGTTTGTACAGATGGAGGAGAGGGGGAATTGTAAGGCAAAATCATCAGCAGTGCTCTTTGATGTCTAAATGAAGCATGTGCAGGCCAGACCATACACACACTGCTGAACAGAGATGCTGAGAAACAACACACACACACACACGCACACTCAGATAAAAGCACAACACTACCCCACATACCTACATACATGCACACAAAAATGCAAAGAGAAACCCCATATACACATTAACCTGTCCTGTAAAAGTGCATGCAGACTGCATTCTTGAAACCCTCCCAAACAAAGCTACCGAACAAAACTAAAGCAGGACGATTTCCAGGCCAATCTGGAACTGTTCTGACATCAGACACTCAGTAACGTCTGATGATTGGAATTAAAACAGGCTTGTTAAAATCTAATCCCAATGTGCTTGAAGTTACACACACAGCAGGGAATTTACAAAGAACACACACATGCATGCACGCGCACTAAACTAAACTAAAATAAAATGAATACATTTTGCATACAGAAAAAAACTACTATTTTATAGGTTTAAGATTAAGTATTACTGCACTATTTTATCAGTTAAGAACATTTTCCCTCAAATTATCATTAGTAACGCATATAATCTTATTCCTATTACTGTCGTTTGAAAAAATTATCATTCTTATAACTGTAATATTCTTCATTATTTTCTTCATTATCACACTGTAATTCAGTAGTGAAAATAGACAGTAATATTTTTCAAATTTATTAAAAAAAACAAATTAAATTTAGCAAAATAAATACTACTGTGATGTTTTTTTCAGAATTGTATTTATACAATCATTGAGAAGTTTAGGGTAGGTCAAACAAGGCTGCATTAATAAACAAATGTAAAAACAGCAATACTATCCAGTCTTTAATGTCACATGATCTTTCAGAAATCATTCTAATATGCTGATTTACTGCTCAAAAACACTTCTGATTGTAATCAATGATGTTGAAAACAGTTATTACTTATTTTTCTGAAACCACAATACTTTATTTCAAGTATCCATTGATGAATTGACAAAAGAACGTTGTTTATTTGAAATAATCTCCACATGTAAAACACATCTATCCGTGATGTCTGACATAAGACGAGTTTTTAACTCAAAACAGTCGCACCTCAGGAGGATGAAGGGAATTCTACCCAACTCATCACCAAGACTTAAACCATAATACCACTGATGCTAATATTCTAATAGATGGGACAGTATAAGTATCATTTTAAAGACTCAGTCTGTTACTGTCCCGTGTGAAAGTACATCCTGTTAAACTCTGTTAAGTTACTCTGTTTCTCACTGACATTAAGAGGATTGCAAAAGTTGGCACCAAGTTAACTAGACTTTCCCACGATACAGCGCTCACTCAGCCAAATCTCACCTACTGAAAACAGGTGGAAAATGAAGAGCATGTTTAGCCAGAGCTGGAAATCATCTAATCAAAGTCAAGCTACTCTTTAAAAAAAGTAGCAAGCTCTTAACAAAAAAGTAGCTCACTACTAAGGAGGCAATATGTCATGTGTTTGTAACATTGTAACAATTCGTAACAAAATAATGTGACAAAAACAGCGATTAATATTTTGTCATGCTGCAACGCTACTGTAAAAATGCTTGTTTATACTGAAAAAGCTAGACTCTTATGAAAAAAGGCAGACTTTTCACTGCTGAAAAAGTAGTTGATTTAGTAGGTTTGTTCCAGGTGGACTGTTGTCCACAACACTCTAAGAAAAGTCTGTAGAAATAAGGCACAAAGTACTGGGTATTAAAGGTATGTAATATTGACAGCTAGCAGTTGAAATGGGTGCTACAGTCCAAATTCGAAATTCTGGACAGCATTGTTTATCCTGCCCCTTGCTTTTCAGACTCGATGCTCACACGGGTTCCCAGATTGAGAACGCGCCACAGGAACGAATGCAATTGACAATGGAAGGCGGTGAGCCTTATAAGCTAATGAGTTGATTTACCCATGTTTTAATAAGCCTCTGGTCATAGAGCTTTTTAGACATGGCCGCGGGAACTAACGGTGCTACGGGTGCTGCAGCAACCACCGTCGCTGGGCCAGGTCTGAGATTTTCCTTGCGACCCCAATCATCCCCAAGTTACTTAATTTTTGTGATTAATTAATTATATTTTTGTGATTAATAATGTTTTTTGATTAATTATTTATTAAACTGACCAGAAATACATAGCCTAGACTCGCAGCGCGCGTCCCTATATCTCCTCTTCACGCTGACAGAATTTCATTTGAAATATTCACGCGATATTACCTAATTTTACATTCCGACTTGTAAAAACCATTCACGTCCTCGTGCTTTTTAGGAGCTGTTTTTTGAAGCTTCCTCGCTTCTCAAGACGGCCACTGAAATTCGCATAAGCACAGCTCTTTAATTGCGCTCTAGTCTCTGTTCAAACGCGCTCAAACCACTGTAACTTAATGTAATCTATTAACTACGCACATCATAATGTTTTCAGCAAGTAGGCTATCCATATGACAAAATATTTTAATACGACTGAATTTGTATTTAACCTGATCACGTTTAATAAAAATATATTTAAAGTTTAATTATAACGCTGCATTCCACTCTTATTTAAACAACGGACAAGTTATACAGTGAGCAAAGAACATTTACATTATCAAAGAATATAACTGAATTCAGTCTAGCGTGAGTATAAGCACTCTAAAAAAAAAGCTATAAGCTAATCAGTGATGTGGGCAGTGTATGATGAATTGATCTCTTACATCGCATGTACTGCACTTTGTTGTTTCTGGTGAGAGAATTCGAGAGTGCACTGACCAAAACATGTATCAGAGATGTTAATATTTAGTAAAATCCCCTTAAATAATAGAAATATTAAAGAAAAAAAAATCACAAAAGAACAAATATATATTGGTTTGCATATAACTCTGTATTCATTTGTATGTTAATCTATAAGAGTTTGGGCTGTTTAATATTAGGATTTTGTCAAAAATCCCCCACCATAGCCCCGCCCCCCAGCACCCCCCAGATAAAATATGTTCCCGCGGCTATGTTTTTTAGATGCAGACACAGAACAAACATTTCAAAATAGAATAAATGTATAGTTCAGTCATGAAACTTAAGATGGTGCAGGCTGTTGGGTTGTTAACGTAACTGATGATATTCAGAGAGTTAAACGACTTGGCACAAGCTGATTGGTTCATGTTGCTCGGGCTGGGCGGTACATTGAGTTTGTACGATATATCCATATCATTTTTATAAGCGATACGGTATGAGGCAATACCGTTTATATCAATTTACAGTAGGCTAGTTTGAAACGAGCACATCTGAAAAAAATATCTAGCGGAGGACTGAACTGCTACAGAGAAAGTGCTTAATATATTTTTATTAAAGAGCTTTTAAAAAAAACTTGTAAGATATAGTAGCCTATAGTTTATAGTTTCAGTTTAAAGCGGCTCGTGCTCGCCCCGTCAGATGCTCTGACAGAAAGGTTGCGTGTGCCGCTGACAGAGATGCTTCTTGCACTGTTTAATGTGCTTCAGATGTGCTGTTTTCCTTAATGAATAACCTACATTTCACAGGTATATTCTCCATCTGTAAATGTTAGAAATCCATGGAAATATTTCCATTTTGCTGTCAGAAGTGCATGAGCCTTTTGCTTTGCGATTCTCTGCTAAACTTCACAGACTTCATTTAGAACGAGCGCCGCCGGGCGCATTCGCACCAAACAGACAGAGCGCAATGAAATAGGAGCGCAAAAACTCTGACTAAAATTTACATTTTGCTTAAATATTTGTAGTTGGACAATGAATGTGACATATGTAGAATTTTAAACCTAAGTGTATTTGTATGATAACACTAACTGTAATGGGGTAATCAAAACAGTCTTTTTACTCAGTCTGTGCTTTTTTATTGTTTTAATATTTAGTTTAGTAAATTTAACTTCTGCTTTAAAAGCATTATTTTTGTTTTTAGATTGCAATGTTACAATGTTAAAATGTAATGTGATTTTAACCCTTTTTTGCACATAATATATGTCTAAATGGTTACATTCACTTTATTTGTTTAATCCAAATACAAAAGCGTAGAATATACCGAGATATGAATATACTGCAAATCAGCCAAAAAATACAGATATGAATTTTTGCTCATATCGCTCAGCCCTACATGTTGCATATGCAGCCGATGAGCTTACTGCCTTGCATTTATATGGTTGGCTAACATTCACTTCAGATTTTCTCTGAAACCCTCCACCTTCCCCAGCTCCACCTGTATACAGTAGATCTGCTACGGGTTATTTTATATGCTATTTGTGTAGCAGCAGTATGTCTTAAATACTCACAGCACCGCATTGCCATATGCATTGGCAGAAGCAAGTTCCTGTACTTGCTTGCAGCAGCAGCAGCAGCAATAATCTACAACTAAAGCAATAACCAACCGCAGCAGTAATTCAACAGGAGCAGCAGCGTAGCATATCTATTCCGCTAAGACCAAATACATTAACACTGTCATATCCATCACCATGCTAAAATCTTCCAAGAGTTGTCATGATTGAACTGGCTGTAGCATTGTTTTTCAGAGAAATAAGTGTGTGAGCTTAGCATGTGTCCGAAACATCTGCAAACATATAATCTTGTTTTTATGCTATGTAGCCTAAATTTAATATATTTAGTGGTGATGCACTTAAAAAGAGAACCAACTCTCAAATAGTTCATAGACAAGTTCTCAGAGAGTGTGCACAATGTACTAGTGCAATCAACACAGTAAAACCTTCTCTGAGCAGTTTATATTTATAATACTTTATACACAGCCACTACACTGATTAAAGTTTATGTGCAAATTCACTTAAACAACAATTTTCAGGGCAATCATTATCAGACTTCAAATCCCCTGCTGCGAGCAATGTTCCTATTATTATGCAGAATCCACAGGTTTGTTTGTGAGATTAAAGGACAGTGTTTTTCTAGAGTCTGTTGCTTTACTCATTTCGGTGTGCTGCTCATTCCTGTGCGTCTGTCAGAACACTGCAGTCTGACAGATGGCTGCTTTAACAAATAGCTGCAATAGAAAAAGACAACTGTTGGATCCCACAAACTAGATGTTACACAGCCACGATATTTCTGATCTAACAATATTGGATTTTTGAACGTGTAACATAGATCACTTAGTGAATAGGTGCTCAAAAGTGTACTTTGTTATAAGCACTAATAAACAGTCAATGTTAATAATAAGCATACTAATAAGCAACTAGTTACTAGTGAGAATTGGTCCCTATACTAAAGTTTTACCAAATGTCCAAATTTCTCCAATAACTAAATGGTACAAAACCTCCTGGAGGCACAATGATGCACTTAAGTAAAAAGGTAAAAGGTAAAACTTTAGTATAGGGACCAATTCTCACTAGTAACTAGTTGCTTATTAGCATGCTTATTATTAACATTACTGACTGTTTATTAGTGCTTATAAAGCACATGACCATATTCTACATCCCTAATCCTACCCAATACTCAAACTCAACAACTACCTTACTAGCTATTAATAAGCAGCAAATTAGGAGTTTATTGAGGCAAAAGTCGTAGTTAATGGTTTGTTAATTGTGGGAATTGGACCTTAAAATAAAGTGTGACTGGACTTTTTTTTTTTGCAATAAAATCTAATATTATCTGTTTTACTAGTCAGATATCTGCTTGTTACCTTATTGAAGGGCTGCACTGAGTGATTGTATATCCTTTAGAAATGTGTTTGAACAAGGGCACTGACAAATTATATCTAATTATATCGTAAGACTGGAAACCATTCAGACAACTCACCAGCTGGTTGATTATAAGCCTTTCTAGTTGTACCTAGTTGGTAGTTTACTAGCATTTGCCACTTTTGAGGAAAACCCGGGAGTGATGTTGTATGAATGAGCCAGAGAGAGAGAGGGAGAGAGAGAGAGAGAGAGAGAGAGAGAGAGAGAGAGAAATTGTCTGGATAGGCTCCAGATGGTTGGTGTGACAGATATGATGACTATGCTGGTGACAATAAAGGACCCAAAAAATAAATCCCAGATCTGTGTTCATCTTGCATGACATGACATGTTCCCTGCGGCCGACACAGTCAGCAGAGCAGCCAATTAGACACAGTCAATGACTTTAGCTCTGCACAGGCAGCCTGAATCTATCAACTGATCTGAACAACAGTTAAAACGTCACAAGACGTTCAAAGATTGCTCTGCACTCTCATTGTAAGCAAAACAATTTTCTAATGCATACTGGCTAACAAAAGTATTTGGACACTTAACATGTCTGAATGTCTTTGAATTCGATTTTAAATCAGAGTAAGTGAACGACTGATTCTCTCTTCACTAACTTCACAACACTTTTCTTATTTTTGCTTGATGTCTTTTAATTGGCTGGTGTTTTGGTGATTTTGGTGAACTCAATATATACATTTCTCTTTCCACATTATGATTTAAATATGACAAAACCTGATATTTATGAAGTTCCTATTCAACAGTGGACTTTCAATAATTATATCATGCTTCATTAATTAATGAGGATAAACAAAACAGGTAGCACTATTTTACAGTCCTGTCCCACATACATACTGCATAATTACCAAGTACATAGTACTTAAGTAATTAAAGTAAGTAGTAATAAGTAGCTGTACTTAACCCTAAATGGTTAACCTTAACCTTTTTTTTTTTTGCTTTGTCCAGTTGACATTTGCTTTAATCCTGGGCTTTGACATTGCAATGCTCTTTCCTTATTAATTGATTTTTGCTGTATAATTGTTTTCTATTACTTGTAAAGGTAACCTTGGGGTCTTAAAGATGCTTTATTAAGAAAAATTGGTAACACCTTATTTTAAGGTGTCCTTTTTACACATATTACATGTACTTACTATTATAATAACAATAAATGATGCATAATTACATGCAAGTAACCCTAAACCAAACCCAAATCCTAACCCTTACAATATAGTAAATACATGTAGGTAATTAACATTACTCAGTACTTAAATGTATGACTACACTGTAACAAGAACACCTTAACATTAAAGTGTAACCAAAAAATTAATAACTAAAATTAATTATTATGTAAGTTCCATTAAGATGTGTATGTGCGACTATGTATGTTTATTGGCCTATGATCTATTAAGCATGAATACAGGATAATAATGTTTGCAAATGACCATAATTATTAAGTTTATTTTAAAGTGCTATCATAACATCTTATTATTTTGATATGACAGCATTGTTTCCTGTAGATCATAGTTCCTTATGTAACAGTTTGAGAACAAATCAAAGAGAATATTTGGCTTTAGCGCAAACCAAGATTAAATTCATTTGGGCACAAACTACCTAGAAGAAATGTGCACTTCCTGAACTTAATCCACCAAAGTGAGTGAAGGCACACTAACTAGGGATGACACTATCTGTTCGTGTGCACACATTAATTTGTTTTGTTACTCATTTGTGCTAATCCTGTAAAACTTTTGATCTTGTACTCGATGATGCATTCAGATGACATGTTCAGAGGTGTTTTTCACAGCCAACACACTGAGTAAAGCCTAGATCAGACTATTCTAACACTCCCACTCCCCAGAACCCTTCAGGCCAATGTGCAGGCCTGCCATCCGCACACAAATAAATAAGAGAAGGCAGCATAAAGTGTTTCTTTCTAGAATTTTCTTTATGCCTTTCAAGGACACTTATGTATATGGAATAACGCATCATTGTCTTTATACGTCCATACTTCATAAGTGCAAGTTAGTTCTCTTCTCTTGCTCTCTCTGCTAAAAAGGATCAGACTTCATGGTTTATGAAAGCTGAGCTCCTTATGTTAACCCGCTTTATAAAGATTATGCTTTTGGTAAACATACAAGTCAGCAGTGAGAAAACAAGAAAGGTAAATTATGATGCTGAGGCACTGAAAGAGAGAGACTCTTAACTCCCGATCTCTACTTTAAAGGAATATTCGGTTATTTCCAAACTAAATGGCTGTGCTTCAGATGCTGTCGAATACCACATAAAATAATTTCAACTTGGTCCTCAGTAGAAACAAACAGAAAATGTTTACAGAAATACTCATACCACTGTGAAAAAGAAGTACACTTTAGCATATTTTAGCATACTAAAAGATTGATAACGTAAATAATATACTTCAAAAGAATATAAGTGGGAAGTGAATATATTGTTTTCAGACACTTATGATAATTGCAACTAAATGAAAAAGTAGTATAGTTTAAATTTATATTAAATGCAATTAGTGCTTTTCTGACCGACTTAAGTACAACTTTACTAGTGATAATATTTCATACAACTTTACAAAAAGATAATATTATTTAATGACATTTCTATTGAAACTTGTACATCATGTTCAGTTTTATCCGAAACAGATGAATGTGTGTAAAAGTTAAAAGTTTTTTTTTTTCCCAGTAGTTGTTGTGCATATTGTGTCAGTCATTCTTTAAAAAAATCTTTATGGTTTGTAATATTTGGCTAATAGAATGGATTTTAGCATCTAAGCTACAGAGAAAACTGAAGTCCATTTGTATAAACTAAGGGACAAATCAATTTTTTTTGGACTGTGGCAATGAATAAAGATGCTTTCTATTAACATTAAAGTGCTAATTCACTAATGTCATTCCAAACCAATAAGACATTTGTTCATCTTCAAAACAAACTATATTTTAATGAAACCTGAGACAATGTAATCTGTTTACCGTATTTGATGTTCTCTATGTGCATTGATCAATGTTTATATGCAAATAAAAGACTAAATTAAGTCTGTTCAACATATAAAGTGATTGTGTCACCACAAGATTTGTGTTAAACCATTCATAAGATTACAATGTCTTTATTAACTTTTTGAAACATCAAAGTTTGGTGGAATAGACTTTCAATGTAAGTACAGAAAGCTCTCAAGAATTAAGCTAAAAATCTTTGGAATGACATGATGTTGAGTAACTGATGACAAACTTTTATTTTTTTTGGGTGAACTATTCCTTTAAGATGTGAATAATCAAGAATATTTGGTAATACTTTAGATTAGGGAAAGCATATTCACTGTTAATTATGACTTTTGCACAAACAAACTCCTAATTTGCTGCTTATTAATAGTTTGTAAGGTAGTTGTTAAGTTTAGGTATGTGGTAGGATTAAGGAATCTAAAATACAGATAATAAGGCATTAATATGTGCTGTAAGTACTAATAAACAGCCAATATGACAGTGATATGCATGCTAAGCAACTAATTAATAGGGAGAATTGGCCCCTGAACTAAAGTGTTACTGAATATTCCACTAAGGCTCTAGAGTTTGTACTGATTGTACAGCATCAGTGTAGAGTTAAAATCACAGGCTATGAGGAATGGTGATGGACTTTCTGTTCAGTCACAAACACACACCACATTCTGTCACAGCTGGGATCAGATCAGAGACTCAGCAGTGCACTTAACGTCCAATAAAGACAGGAGAAGTGTGTTTGGGTCTCAGTGTAACACACTGGCCATGACCTCCCAAACATTTGATATGGAGAGGTTAGACAGGGATAATGTGTGTGTGTGTGTGCTTGTGTGTGTCTCTAGGGTGACAGCAGCAGGATGAGAGGCAGGAAGTGAGCAGAACTCCAGACATCTGGCACTGCTGTCTCCCCTGACACACACACACACTCACACACACACACACACTCTGATCTCCTCCGATCAAAGTCTGCCCTGCTTACTCTTCCACAACACACACATCCAAATAACATCCACACACACTTACAAGTGTTCTCCTCACACACAGAATCAAGCCTTTAGTTTAGCCAGCAGCTCCTCTGATGAAGGCATCAAACTGTGATCTAAAACCAGTCTGTATGTGTATGTGTGTGTGTGTGTGTGTGTGTGTGTGTGTGTGTGTGTGTGTGTGTGTGTGTGTGTGTGTCTGTTGGCTCTCAGGGCAGTCCAGTCAGCAGTTCTGGCCTTTGCATATTCAAGGTGAGGTAATTTGACTTAAACAGCTTTAAACAGCGAGTGAGAGTCATGCTGAGAGATCTTTATCCTCCAGCACTGCATGAGTGTAAATACAGTGAGCAACAGACGGAACTGTGTGAAAAGTACAGCTAGAGCCGGACAGCAGCATTAGTGAACAATATTATGCATAATATTACATATTATTGACACTACTAGCTTTTAATGATAATGAGAACCACTGAACAATATTCAGAAACAGTGGCAAGGCCAGAACTCTCCAAGTTGGTAGATCTTTGTGAATAAGGGTAGACCTCTGTTCTGTGCCAATGTGTGTTTTTAAATGAATGAACAATTCTGGTTAGGGTTACAACATCAAATTTGAAAATATATATTTATACTAAATATATATAATACTATATAAATATATAAATAAATAAATATATATATATATATATATACACACACAGTGGGGGAAACACTTAATTGATCCCCTGCTGATTTTGTACGTTTGCCCACTGACAAAGCAATAATCAGTCTATAATTTGAATGGTAGGTTTATCTTAACAGTGAGAGACAGAATAACAACAACAACAACAACAAAACAATAATAATAATCCAGAAAAACGCATGTCAAAAAAGTTATAAATTGATTTGCACTTTAATCAGTCAAATAAGTATTTGATCCCCTATCAATCAGCAAGACTTCTGGCTCCCAGGTGTCTTTTATACAGGTAAGGAGCTGAGATTAGGAGCACTCTCTTAAAGGGAGAGCCTCAATTTCTAATCTCAGTTTGTTACCTGTTTAAAAGACACCTGTCCACAGAAGCAATCAATCAATCAGATTCCACATTCTCCACCATGGCCAAGACCAACAAGCTGTCCAAGGATGTCAGGGACAAGATTGTAGACCTACACAAGGCTGAAATGGTCTACAAGACCATCACCAAGCAGCTTGGTGAGAAGGTGACAACAGTTGATGCGATAATTCGCAAATGGAAGAAACACAAAATAACTGTCAATCTCCCTCGGCCTGGGGCTCCAGGCAAGATCTCATCTCGTGGAGTTTCAATGATCATGAGAACGGTCAGGAATCAGCCCAGAACTACACGGGAGGATATTGTCAATGATCTCAAGGCAGCTGGGACCATAGTCACCAAGAAAACAATTGGTAACACACTACTCTGTGAAAGGACTGAAAAACCCTGCAGCGCTCGCATGGTCACCCTGCTCAAGAAAGCACATGTACAGGCTCGTCTGAAGTTTGCCAATGATTCAGAGGAGAACTGGGTGAAAGTGTTGTGGTCAGATGAGACCAAAATCGAGCTCTTTGGCATCAACTCAACTCGCTGTGTTTGGAGGAGGAGGAATGCTGCCTATGATCCCAAGAACACTATCCCCACCGTTAAACATGGAGGTGGAAACATTATTCTTTGGGGGTGTCTTTCTGCTAAGAAGACAGTACAACTGCACCGCATCAAAGGGACGATTGACTGGGCCATGTAAATGGGTAGTGGATGGGCATTCCAGCATGACAATGACCCAAAACACACGGCCAAGGAAACAAAGGAGTGGCTCAAGAAGAAGCACATTAAGGTCCTGCAGTGTCCTAGCCAGTATCCAGACCTTAAAGCCATAGCAAATCTGTGGAGGGCGCTGAAGGTTTGAGTTGCCAAACGTCAACCTCGAAACCTTAATGACTTGGAAAGGATCTGCAAAGAAGGGTGGGACAAAATCCCTCCTGAGATGTGTGCAAACCTGGTGGCCAACTACAAGAAACGTCTCACCTCTGTGATTGCCTTTTTTGATTGCCATTTCAACTTTTTTGAAATGTGTTTTTTGTTGTTATTCTGTCTCTCACTGTTCAAATAAACCTACCATTAAAATTATAGACTGATCATTTCGTTGTCAGCGGGCAAACGTATAAAATCAGCAGGGGATTAAAATATTTTTCCCCCACTGTGTGTATATATATATATATATAGACAGACAGCTTGGCAAGGTTGTTCTGGAATCTAACTCCCCGGATGAATACTGCAGAGAGACGCTCTTTCTTCCCTCCCCCTTCAACAAACACCTTGTGATTGTCGAGCGTTTGGGTTCCGGCCAAGGTCGTTTCCATGGCAATACAATCTGCGGACTGAGACAACTTGTCTGGAGTGCCAGCGTGGCGGATCTCTAGGCACACGAACTTACACATACACACATACAGATATTCACCTCCCTACCCCCATCCCCACGCCTTCGTCGCTTCATCCCGTCAGTTGATAACGGGTCTGTGTTCGCGCTGTAATGGCTGCAGGCCGGATGGCTGTTTTCGTCTGAATTGGATTACTATGCAAGTTATGTTCCTGTGTTGACTGTGCTCTATGCTGAGGTTTTTGTCTGTTCTCACACTGCACTCTCGTTCAGGAGCGTAGTGTGAGGACTATTTTTTTCTCCTCTCTTTCCTCATGTTGTGCTGTATTCTCTTCTTTATTGCATTTCGTTGCCTTGTACCTACATGTGCAATGACAATAAATTGAATCCAATCCAATCCAATATATATATATATATATATATATATATATATATATATATATATATATAACTAGAAGACTCCCTCATTTATAGAACTCAATCAAACAAGAATGAAAGATTTTCTAAAGCTACATTGGAGACAGAGGTCCCTTTTGGGATTCACTAGAATCCTTGTCACTACACAATTTTTTATAAATTAAACAAAACCCCAAGATTTCATAATCCTCAATATTACTGCACAATAAATATTGCTACACAACAAATAAAAAGTAGTACATACCGCAACAAAAAGCAATACATAAAGCGCATTTTAAAGTACACATAAGCAATACATAAAGTACACATTTCAAATCTTGGCTATACAGGACATGTGACCATAAGGCCTGAAGATACTATTATAAAATATTATATTATTCAAATATATTTGACTTGAATTGGCTAGAATAAATGAGATGTTCCAACACTAGTAACGACACAGAGATACGCTTAGGATGAAATGATTCACTAGAATGAATCAAACTTTCCAAAATTACCTATGAGAGGACCGTTTAAGACAAACCAATTTACTCGAATGAATCTGACAATAGTGTAGCATTTTTGGGCATGGGACATAGAATGTAAATACAGTATGCTTGATTTTGGCAGATGAAATCTGCTATACTTATGCTGCACAAAAACAAGGATTTGATCAACGTAGATTCATTGCAGATCTCTACAGGTAGAGCTGGGGAGGAGGAGGGTAAAACAAGTGTTTTCTTATAACACTGCAGAATGATCTCTGACTAGGGAGTGTTACGTGAATTAGGATGTACATCTGATTGGCTACTGCAATGATGCCAGAAAAACCAACAATCTGGGGTGCGTTTCCCCAAAGCAATTATGGTCACAAGTTCCGTTGTTACAATAGAGTTCAATGGAACTTATGACCATAGTTAGCTAATGATGAGTTTCGTGACTGAACTTTTGATTAATCCTTGCTACAAAACTGCTAATTATTCCGCACTCTGCATTCATAGAAATAGCATTTGCGACCATCAATAGCCAAGTAGATAGATTATATGAATTTGTAGATATACTCTACAAATAATATATACACAGCATACAGTATGTGGCTATTCTACAGTTTTGTTTTATATACATACCAACAGCGGGTCTATTGTTTGGCAGTTTCGATTTTATGATGATAAATTGCACAAAGGTGGAGCTAGATTGGAGGACAGATGCTGGAAGTTACAAGCATTGTGAGAAGTAAATTGTGCTTATATTCTTGCTTAATTGATCAAATTAATAGGCTCTTTGCCTCCTTCCTAATTTTCAATTGTAGTTCCATTTTTTTTCTTTGCACTCAAGTAATCTTAGACAATAATCAAACACAATCTTCCCTCTCTCAAGTAGCTTTTGGATTCATTGTGGCATTTCGTAAACTGGTTTACTTCAAAAATGAAACTGATACAAATCTTCATCATTCAAAAGAACTTCCCAGAAGTCCCTACATGGCATTTTTCCTGTGTTAAGATTGTATTCAAATAAATCCTTAAATATCGATTTATTTTAAATCATTGTTCTTGTTTCTGTTGATTCAGTAGTTCAAGTTTAATGCTGAATTTCCATAATTGAAATCTTATGTATACCAGGTGCACACTACCTCCAGAAAACCAATAATTGACACAAAATTGTATAAATAATAATCATAAAATGAATCATTAAGAGTAACATTGTACCAGAAGAGACTCTGAGTGTGTTTTTCTGCGTTAGTGTCATCTCCAGTGTACTGTGTGTGTGTGTGTGTGTTTCAGACAGACAGGATGAGCGGGGTCACCTGTTCTCAGTCTCACAGAGTTAGCGCGGCTGTCTAACCCAGGCATGCTGTGGTGATCTGACAGTAATCCGGAGCCACTGCAGAGCCGAGTGTGTGTTACATTATCTGTCTTAATCCGGTAATCCGCGGACACACGGCTAATCTCAATCCCACCCCCACACACACCTTCCTCACTAATCACTCTAATGATGGACCCCCGGCAACTGATCCCAGTAGCACCGCCTCTCCCGCCCCTGATTGACACACCTTCCCTCTCTCTCCACACACACACACACACACACACTCCTCCTAGGCAGCTCTCATTAATGGAATTCACAGCCCAGGGCAAAACACAAAGCAAACATTTGTTCAGCAAACGTGTGTTTTGGTCTCTGTGTCACTGTAACTGTGAGCGTTTAAAAGAGTCACTGGCGTGTGTGAGTCTTTGATGTGATTGGTGTGATTTTTAAAAAGCCTCAACACACACCTCTCATCCACTGTCTGGCCTGAAACTAAAAGCTCAGCCAAACCATAAGCTGATATGACAGGACACAAGAATGAGAGAGAGGAAAAAGCAGGTACTTCTGGTATTAAAGGAATAGTTTAGCCAGAAAATGAAGATTCTGTCATAATTTATTCACCTTTATGTACTTACAAACCTGCATGACTTTCGTTCTTGCGTGGAACATAAAAAAAGAGATTTAGCAGAATGCTTGTGCTGCTCATTCATGTCAAACTTCAAAACTTCACCATAAAGTAGTTCATATGACTTGTGATCCATACTAAAGCTTTGTTTAAGGAAGTAGTTGTTGATTTTCTGTATTTCTGGAAAATAATATTAAGGGAAAAAAGGCAAATTAAGTATAATTTAAAAGTGTTCATTCATTTTTCTTAACACACTTAAGTACACTTTTAAAAGTGCATTTTGTAATAATGCCTAATTAAAAGTTTTACTTTAAAGCACATTTAAAAAAAAAAAAACATTTTCTTTGTCACACTTTTAAAGTTCACCTATTTTTGATGTTTTAACATACTAAAGCACATGTAAAGTGTATTGTATTGTTACTCAATATTATATTTAAAATGAATATATTTCAATGTACTAAACTACACCTTTATTATTACAAATGTGAAATGGCAAATATATTTAAATACATCATAATAGAAATTAAATTCAACTATATTTTAGTTTATCACAAAGGCTTCAGCAGCACACTTTAAACATTTTTCAAAGACAATATAAATAATTACGAAATTGTGTGATACAAGTACATACAAGTGGGTGAAAATAGAACTCTTAAACTATTTTAAAAAACAGTTTAAATTAGAAATGTTAAACTATAAGACATTTTCATTTAATTCATTCAGTTCACACTTAGCACTCTTAGTATATTTGGTTAAACTTTATTTTAAGGTGTCCTTGTTACAGTGTAATTATACATTTAAGTACTGAGTAATATTAATTAACTACTTACTCTATGGATAGGGTCTGGCTTAGGGATACTTGCACACAATTATGCATAATTTATTGTTATTATAACAGTAAGCACATGTAAAGTGTGTGACAAGGACACCTTAAAATAGTGTTACCATAAATTATTTTAAAGTATGTTAATTCCATAATAAATACAGTTTTTAAAACTATACTAGAGTCTGCTTCTTTTTCACAAGGGACTTCAAACTTGGCATTAAGACGTGTTGTGCAGGATTGGATTTCATTGATGCCTTATCTCATGTGTCATGTCACAGATCCAATTTTGAAAGTACATTTATAGTATTTTTGTCCTTGACAACTGGTCACACTTTCATTTTATGGAAAAAGAAGCAGTTTAATTGTTCCAAAAGTAAATCTGGAAGAACAACAGGGAGAGTAAATGTTGGGTAATTTGTGTGTCTTTGTTTTTGTTCATTATATATGTCCTCATGTGTTTGTGCATACAGACTATGGGAATGTTGCAGCAACAGACGTACACACACGTGTGTATATATGTGTGTGTGTGGACTCACCCAGCTTGCTCAGTGCCGGTCGCTGCTGCAGCCCATCTTTCTCTTTGCTGTCACTCCATTTGTCTGTTTTCAGCACAGACGCGTCACCGGAGCTGTCCTCTCTGCTGCCCACGTCGGCTCTGACAGACACATCCTGAGAAGAAACGTGCACACGCACACACACACACATACACCCACGTCAACAGAAAACACATCAGGAAACAAAGCGAACAAATACAAACAAGCACATCATAATGAATTAAACAGCAGCGGGTCTTTTGTGTGAATTAATTGAAGTGATTTATTAAGAGCAAGCTGGTTTGGAGCATCCATTAACACACTGTGTTTGGCAACAGTAAGTGCTAATGCATTGGTACCAGAGCGCTCCCTCTCTTTCTCTCTCGTCACGCTCGCTTCATTGTAATGCAGGAAATAACGGAGGCCGTCCTCGCAGACTTCCACACACACATTTAATTTTATCTTTGAATAAAAGAGCTATAGGAAAGAATTAATCTGCTTAACATTTCTAAGTACACCCTCCAAAGGAGCGGACCGTTTTAATCTTACATATGCTCAGCAGAGTTACTGGCAAAAACTGTACGTTTTCTTCATCTCATCCTTTCAACATCAAATGGCGAGCAGCAAAAATTGGATCAGACTTCAAAGCTCAGCGATGTGCTCCAAGTCACAGAGTGGCTCTACTATTTCACATATTGAATTCGAGTAGGATATCAAAGTCCTAGCAAAGAACCTCAGGTCTTTACTGGAAAAAAGGGGCTCCAACATCTGTAGAGAGAGCAGCAAAAAGACAAATCACCTCAGGGAGAAGTCAGCGTTTACTCTCTACCACGCTTTTCCAGCCTTTTGATTCACTCCTTCTCTCTCTACCTCCCTGGGTTCCTCGCTTTCTCTCTCTCTCTCAGCGGAGAAGTGAATTCTCTGTGAGGGAACTGTCTCTTTTGTTTCAAGGACTGTGCTGTTTGATCTGAGGGTTGCTCCGTGTAATATTCACTGCAGTTAGGTGACAGCAGAGTTCACATTAACATGAGCCGTATCAGATGTGCAATTAAAGGACTAGCTCGTTTGAAAATGAAAATTCTGTCAATGTTTACTTAATGTTGTTTCAAACCTGTGTATTTGGAGGATGATCGTGCTGCATTATTCTATAGTATAAAAGCATAAAGTGACCAAGGGCAAAAGGACAGGAAGCACCATAAAAGCAGGGGAAACATTTATGGTGCAGTTCTGCAAACTGTCTCTTTTGTGTTTAAAATTATACAAATACTTTAAGGAATGATGATATCTGACCTTTTCATCTGAGCGGTGACTGGTGGAGGATCTTCTTTCAGGTGTGGGTTGTCTGAGGAGAAAAGTAATCATAAAAAAATCATTATTCCTCACAAACTGCAAGTTTAAGATTTCCGTAATTCTGAGAAAACAATTTTGTTTAATATGAGATGAAGTCACTGATATCAGATGACTGCATTACTGCAACACTTATATTGTGAGTATTCTGGTTTACATCACTCCATTGTAAACATCTGCTCTAAAATCAATATGAGGCATTGAGTGGCCTATGAAATCTAGTCTGATTCTATGAACCAGAATTGAATGGACCAGAAGAAAGTTCCAGAACAGCTCATGTTTTCCAGCACCAGGTCCAGCTGCTTCCTCTCATTAAGCTCTATAGGTCCTTGTGTATTTATTCTGTTATTCCATCCCATTATTCTTAGTTCACATGTTGTAGGTTTTCATTATATATTGTGCTGTTCGTAACAATGCTGTGTATAACAGTTTCTTGGGAAAATTTTTTTTTCTCATATTTCAGAAGCCATCTCAATAATGCTTTACACTGTGCACAGATTTGCCAAGACATTTGACAAAGATTTCAATGCAAACTCAATTATTTAAAATGAACCAAAAATGAAAAACTTTCTTTCTTTCTTTATTTCTTTCTTTCTTTCTTTCTTTCTTTCTTTCTTTCTTTCTCTTTCTTTTCTGTTGTTTGGACCCTAACGCACTTAAAAATATATTTTTTTTGTTCCACAGATGGAAGAAAGTCATACATGTTTGAAAGAACATGACGATGAGTAAATGATAATTACAGAATTTTTAGTTCACACCAAGTAAGATTTCTATAATGATAAAGACACCGCTACTATAACGATAATGGCACATAGGAACAATATTGCTGGAATCACCTCAGAATTTTTTTTTCCAGTTGATAAACAATACAAACACTGGCAGCCTGCTTTGAAGAGCTTTAGCACTTAAAATGACAAAACTGCAGCACATGGTTATAACAAACAATGCTGTGGACGATTATATAGTTATTGTAATAGTTATCATTCTTGGTGTGAACAGGCCTTTATATTTTTACACATTGTATGTCAAAATTAAGTCAATTATTTGTTTAAAAAAATAGCTATGTATAATAGCTTCACAGCAAATATTTGTCAGGCCATAAGCCTCCTGAGCTATGAAAAAGCGACTGAAAATATCAATGTCAATATTAATGACATCATCATCCAGTTTGTCACAGTCACCAACCATGACATAACTGTTTAGTGCAGTAACTTTGATGAACATGTATTGATTAAAGGCACACACACACACACACACACACACACACACACACACCTGCTCCTGTCAGCTAATGAGCATGTAGGTAAGTTTATGAACTTTACAAGGGAAAATTGGGCCAGTTGATGTCAAAATAAATCTATAACGCTTCTCTCCAGCCCTGATGAAACAGAATAGCAAAGTGTGAGGTTTGAAGTTTCACCACTGAGACTTCTGATATAAACAAGCATTGAGAATCCCCGTCTGATAACACACACACACACACACACACATAAACACTCACCCATAACACTCTCAGATGTGGGAGGGCGGATGAAAATTTTGGATTTTATGAAATTTATTAAAATGAGTTATGATATGATTGTCAGGATTCTCTCTGCTGCATAGGTCTAAAAAATAATATGTCTCTGTACTATAAATCACTAAACCTAGGGCATAGCTCATTGGCTCGTTTTAATTAATTAGGAATGAAAATTAGGATTTGCATTCTTTTAAAAAGGCAAAATTTTAAATTATGTTTCAAAAAGTGTCTAGTGCACATCCTTTTACACCTTGAGCTGTGGAGGGCAGTGGATTATTGAGTGCAGTTTATGTCATTTCTAAAAAAAACAAACCAAACCCAAACAAGACCAGGCAAGACAAAAGAAGACAAAAAAAAAAAAACCAAAAAAAAAAAAAACCAAGACAAGACAAGACAAAACAAATACAAGTTTCATTTTGTGCATGTTTCTTCTTAACTTTTTTTGCACTCAACTTTTCTTGGATTGCTTTTTTTTAAATAATGAGCTGATAGTTAGTTGAGTTGATAGTTAGCATTTTAGCATTTTGTTGTAGACTGACTTGCATTCAGCACTGCAACATTATCTGTCAGAAACAGAACCTGTAGTCAAAGGTCAAAGACGATCATCTACTAGTGTTTATTCACAGAGAGCATGTGTGTGCGAGTGGATTGTCACTCAAGAGTTGTGACTTAACGAAGGTGAATTCAATGATTGCACACACTAACACAACATCACTGGGATGGTCTGTAGGGGACCTACTGTATAGAACAAACAGATACCTAAACACACAATCAGGCAAAAATACACTATGATAACATACAAAGGAAACAAACACAATGAACACACCCTCACTCACCCAGTCCATTGTTGACTCTGTTTGTAGTCTTTCCTGACTCTATAGCCTCTGTATGCTGTAAAACATATTCACACGATCAAACAATGAATAAAATAACATGAATCTGATTATAAATCGGATTGCTTAGAAATGTAATAGCACGCCAATTGAGGGCTCTGTAGTATGAAAGGTGCTCTAGCAAAGTTTAATATAGGGTGGGTTTGTCCAAATCACTAAAACTAAGTTTGAGGAATGATAATGTTTGAAAACTCCATTAATAAAAAATGCCACAAATTAGTATGACTAATAGCATATTTTGCTTTTTGGTTGTATCAAATGTAATGTAAAAGTGTCCTACTTGTATACACTGATTCAGATAAATCATTTTCTTTGATCAGACACACTAAGTGAATATTCAGGATAAAAACACAATGAGCTCTGAGTGAGCAATTAGTACTTTATCACTCATACAAATGAGTGTAAACCTCATAACACATGAGATCAGCAGCAAAGCAGCAATTTATTCCACTTTCAATGAGACGCCCAATTAAAACTCACAAAACTTTAGCTTTAATCAGAGCAGACCAGGGTGTGAACACAGGCCTGTAAACTCAAACACACAAACCACTAGAAACAGTGTGGGAGTGGGTAGTTTGTCATGTGTTATGGTGGGAGTTCAGATGTAAATTCATTAAGGAGTGTGTTTCCTGTACACAACATAACTTGCTGCTTAACCACGGCAGTACTATGCATCGTAGTAGAAACTAACTAGCTATGTGTCACCTGAGGAGTACCTCACTATTTTTGTTCCACGTCGTTTAGTTTTATTTGATTTTGATGTATCTCGGGTTTCCTCATGTCACAGTCCAGGACTCCCTTACACATTTACACACCTGCATACACCTCAAAAACACTGCTGACTGTTGACACACTTATATATAAATGAGATGAAAGACACAGAATGTGCTGCATGATGGCTTGCTTACTGTGCCCTAGAACATGATCTATGTAGGTCCATATCATACTAATAACAAAGTATGCTCCCAACCACTTGGGATGCTGTGTGTGAATGTTTGTCGGATTTATGGTTTTGGGAAACAACAAATTGTTAAACTATGTTGGTAATAACAGAGCATTCATACAGCTAACAATACTTTTGGGAAATACAACCCAGGATGCAAGTTATTGAGAACACTGCTTGAACACTTTGCATCACATATCATAATTATATTGTATGCATAAAAACCTTATGTTTTGAACATGAGTAATTTTAACAACAATTATAATACATTATAATATTTGTGACTAGAACTTGTAAGAATATGGTGGTTAATAACACGAGGAACACCATGTCACATCCACTCAAGTTATAATGGATTATAGTTCTCCTAGCTATAAATCTCATATCTCAAACTTTTTAGGATCTGCACAGTATCTTATTACATTTTATTAGTGTTCTTTTAGCGTGAAGTGAGAAATGCAAAGTCTTCTTGTAATAATCCAAATGGCTTTATACTAATTTTATTTTTAAATGGTCTTTGTCTACTTTAAGTAAAGTAACATTAGATAAGTATCAAGTGTATGAACAATCACTCCTAGCAATCACTGAGAATCGGACCCTATACTAAAGTGTTACCTATCTTTCCTATAATTCAATATAATTCTAAACAATCTTTCAGCTTTGGTTGTGCAAGAACCTCAAAACAGAATGTTCACCAATAATTTCCTATAGATATCCTATGGATATAGATCTCCAATCCATACTCCTACAGATATTCTATGGATATAGAAAACATTTCCTCTTCTCTCGTTGTTTAATTTGCATACTGTGCTCAGCATATTCTCAGCCTATGGATCTCAACTGTTTGAAAGAGGAGTGTTTGTTTTAGAAATGCTAATGCGGCCCACCTCAAAGTGGATACACACACCTCTACATGGCTCTGAACATGTGGCCGAGCACCGCGCCACCTGCACCAGCAGACACATTGCGAGTACAGAGCCAGAGAGAGACGTCTGCCAAAAAGGGGAATTTAAGTACTCCAGAAGAGGAGAGGAGAACAATAGCACCACTCCTCCGTCTCCTTCCTCCCCCTGGACCCCTGCCTCCGCCCCTCCCCCCTCACGCCCTCAGAAGACGCGCCCCGAGAAGGTTAATATGCGCGCTTTGATCTCCGTCAGGCCACACAGAGTAAGAATTCATTTACATTTCAGATGAGAAGGGTGACAGTATAAAAAGCCATCTTGTTTCTGGTATGTGAGAGTCTTTAATGGGCCGGGAATGTGAGAGAGGAAGTGGCAGGGAACCCCCAGCACCCCCCATCCCTCTCTCTATCGCTCTCTCTCTCTTCTCCTCTGCTTCCTGCACTGGGAAACAGATGAAAGCAAAGAGAGAAGCTCAAAATGCAGCATTCTACTGAAACATGGGGACCAAATGCTGTGACCCAAACTTGCAGAAGAGACGCTGGCTTCACACATTATTAATTTAGCAGCACTGGTTCATGGGATTGTTTGTTGAGATAAAAAAAAGGTACTTTGAGAAAATGCTAAAGTTTATGATTGGAAGAAAAAAAATGCAAGTTTGGAAATATTTGGAAAGACAGAAAGAAAAGCTTTTTCTTTCTTATTTTTCCAAATGCTTCAGTCAGCTTTATAATTATATTTATTTTGTTTAATTACACTAATTTTCAAATGTTTGGGGTCAGTATGATTTTTTAATGTTTCCAAATTAATATTTTATATTTATTATTATCATTGTGCCGTTTAATCTTTTATATGGAAACTGTGATATATTTTTTTGGTTCATTAGTAGAAAGTTCAAAAGAACAGAATTTATTTGAAAAATATTTGAAATATTTTGTAACATTATAAATGGTCACTGTCACTTTTGATCAATTGAATGCACTCTTGCTAAATAAACATTAATTTCTTAAAAATTAATAAATAAAAAAAAATCTTACAAACCCAAACCTTTGAATGTTGTCTAATGTATAATATTAAATATTAATAATATAAATATTTAAATATTCAGTGTCTTTTGAGTCAAAAACATTTATTTCATTTTGCAGTGTTGTTCTTGTTTGATTTTCATAATTTCTATTATACTTTATTTTGCACTTTTTCCTTGTTTGCAGTTCAGATGCAATAGCATTACAAATGAGTGTTGTTTGTCATGCCAATCAATCACACTACACTGAAACTGAGAGACACAGAGAGAAAAAATAAAGAAAATGAAAGTAAAGAGTAGAATTTCTCCAGGGAATATTTCCACATTATTGTGATATTAGTTTGATTTGAGTTGCACAGAGCATTCAGAGATGTGTACCTGACTGGATCCGTACCGCAGCCTGCTCACGCCCTCTCTTTATCTGCTTCAGATTCTGACGGGCCACATAACCCCTCCAGGCTACACAGAGACACAAAGAAAGCCATGAGGGGATTAAAACACAACATACTTGTTTATAGTAGCAAACAATTTCTAGTATTCATCACAGCAGTGTAATACAAACGGAAATCAACAATAAGGATTTTGTTTTACTAGTATTACAGATTTATACTTACAGCATTCTCACTGGATAAACAGTCACACATATAAACTGTGTTTATTTTTGAGGTCAGTAAAATTCTAAATTAAAAGAAATGAATACTTTTATTCAGCATTAAACTGATCAAGAGTGACATTTTTTAAAATATTTATTTTTCAAATAAATGATGTTCTGTTTCCCTGAACAGAACCCTGTTTCCACAAAAATATTAAGCAACACAACTCATTTCAACATTAGAATTTTCTAGAGCATCAAATCAGCATATTAGATTGATTTCTGAAGGATGATGTGACATTGAAGACTGGAGTTATGATGCTGAAAATGCAGGTAAGCATCACAAGAATCAATTGCATTTTAAAATATATTACAATAGAAGACAGTTCATTGATTTTTTAACCAAATAAATGCAGCTTTTGTGAGCAAAAACATAAGTTTTACCAACCCCAAAATTTGGAACAATAGTCTATTTAAAGCAAGTTATTAAATTATAAACACTAGTTTGCTGTAAAATGACATACAGTATAGTGCAGCCTATTTTTGTTTAGAATTTTCCATTCATTCATTCATTCATTCCATTCATTTTGTCCTTGAAATTTCAACAAATTTCCTCTTTTATATTAGACAGATATATAACATTATTTTGGTTGCAGAAATAAATCATCACACATGATCAACAAACGTGAAATGCAGTGATCCTCTTAAACTAGCCTCAGACCATCCTCACTTTTGAGCCCTGCACATGCATCTATCAGTCATTTGGTAATGAATCTGGGTTGCAAGAACCTGACTGTATGATAATCGCTCCATTGTTGCGTTTTTCTCTCTCTTTTCGGTACCGCCGAGCTCCCAGCCAGCCTTTGGTGTAGGCCTGCATCAACACCACCCGCGCGATCACCTCCCGCAACATCAGATTGAGCTGCTCCACGTGATAGTACTTCAGAAACACCTGCAAGACACAAACACACATCTATGCAGATACAGGGAAGCATGCTCATACCTCACAATAAAAACAGCAACTTTATGTGTCTCAAAATCATCAAGGGGTTCAGGTTGAAAAAGGACACTTTGAACTTTTTCTTTTTTTTTCAAAGTTGCAGATGCCAACCATCTGGTGAATTAGATTCACAGATAACTACCTTATCTTCTCAGACAGACAGACGTGAGAGTGAGCGATTGTGAAAGAATGTGAGGAAAGGAACCATGACCTTGCTGTATAAACACTTTTTCTGGAAGCATTGGTCTGACAGAAATGCACTAAAGGAGAAAGCTTTTCTGTGCTATTAAAGGTAAATTAATAAATTACATATATCTATAGTAGACATCCTACTTAACCATCTCTGGGGCACAAAGTCAGACATATATAGCGCTTGTTTAGTAAGTTTGGTCAATGTCCAGAGCTCTTCCTGCCTGATCCACAGCTCTATGCATTTTCTAGTGGACATTTTAACGGCTGTTATGAGCAGCACAATAATAAAAGCCTATGATAAATGTGGAATGTTAGTCACAGTAATATGGATGCAATATGGAGCACGATTTTAAACTAATACATTTTGACGTTTACATCACATAACCAGATCCATATGTATGGATTTTCTGATGTAGTAAACTTGCTCAGCAGCACACCTGGTACAACACGATGCAGCGTGCCTTGTAGAAGCAAGAAAGCATATTTATTTCACACTATCGGTTAGGTTTAACGGCAGGGTTTGGTGTACGTGGTTTAGTGTAGGTGGCTATTTTCAATTTTAGCACCAGACAGTAAACTCTTCATCTCTGTGATATGTACAACAACAAACAAAATTAAATGTTGACAGATTTATGTTAATCATAAATCAGTTTCGGAGAAAACTTGCACCAATGACTGAACATTTCACTTTGAAAATGTCATGAAAATGTGCAAGAAGCAACGTAATATCATTTTGCAGAAATGTCATCAGACACATTTTTTTTTCCCATTTAGCCACGGGTTGCTGTTATTGCTGCCAAATGTGCTTTAAGTAATGATAATTCAGTTTTTCTTCAGCAAAGTTAACACAAATCTGGCTTTGGGGTTTGAATACTTTTTTTTTACTCACTGTATATCTGGTTTCGACAGCCCACCAGGAAATCCTATTGCATCCTATGGCTAGTCAATCCCAACTGCTACTAATACTAATGTTCCTATGCATTGGTTGTTTTATATATTCTTGTGTGATTTATTAACATGTATGACCTGCCTGAACCTTAGTTTTTTTAGTATATTCACTAATGTTTTTAGTTGTCTTCCTACAATAGGCCTGTGTCTGTATTCAATGAATGTCTTGGCAATATTGTATGAAAAATGGTGGTACTAAAGTGGTACTAAACGATCACTATAGCTGCGTCCCATATGACGTACTATAGACTATGCACTTACAGAATATACTTATGCACGTACTCCATGGTCTAGTGAATGAATTATAATGTTATATTGTTATTCATAATCAGAGTCTAATAACCCCTCCCCCTCAACTACATAATTTGAGCTGCGACAGTTGAGTGCATGAAGTGTTCAACATTAAACACTTTGTTTTTTGGGGGGGGTTTTTCTTGGTTATTTAAGTGCATCATTTGGTTATTTAAGGGGCACTTTTTCTTTTTGGAATTTTCAGTGTGAACACTCTACTGACACTATTTATACTACAAAACAGCAAATAAGTATGCAATAAGTATGCAAAGTGAGACGCACCTTATGTTCATGAACTGAGGATAAAATTTACTGGTAGTACCATAGTACTTTTGGTACTTTTTGTTGTTTTGCAAAACAACACACAAAATTTAAGAACACTGATGAAAAAATTATGAACAGAAAATGAACAACATTTTTCAAGAGGATGATGATAACTGTACCTTGGTCTTGCCCAGGACCCAGTTGTCCAGTTTGGCTCTCTGCAGTATGATGGTGGCGTTCTCTCTACTGCCCTCCGGCATTTGATGGGCACGAAAGGCCAGATAGTAATACCTACAGGAAATCAAAATGATCAGACTCTCATTACACAAGTCAAAAGGATAAATGTACAGTGCTAAGCACACTTACAGAGGTTTCTTTTTAAGTTCAAACATTCATCTTTTCATATTTTCATCTTTCACATTTATCTATCTTTCATTTATCTTTTGATGCTTAAAATACCATTGACAGAAGTAAAAAACTAAATGAACTATGCCACAGTCTTCAACATCAAAACAACAAAAAAAAGTCACTCCTACAGCCTTTTTTTTCAACTTGACACCATTCACAAAATTTAGTACTATATACTAAACATAACCATTCCTTATTTTTGCAGTTCCGTCTGGTGCCACTAGTGCAGCAAAAAATTACACACTTCAACTTTAAGACTGTTTTGCACAGAACAAGATAAAAGACTATGGCGAGACTATCTGTCCAGATTGCTCTAGATATTCGAATTATAACATCTTTCCGCTGCAAAAAACCTCTGACGGTCAGGACTGAAAGGTAAAGCGTCACCTGATTCTCTGATAAATCACTAGATATGGAGCCATTGTTGCCTTGTTGTTATTGTCTGGGGGCCATCAGTTATACTTCTGAATATACCTGCCTAAATAAAGTGGCCTGAATCTCATAAATGAGTCTCATAGAAACATCTGAAGCTTGCGGTTGATCCTGGGTATATTTACTCACTCTGAAGAGGAAGATATCAGCCTTTGTGTTTAAGAAAGAATACTGCCTTTGATTCCACTTGAAACATGGCCTTTCATAATTATGCTCCTGATAGCTGTTATAGTTGAAAATACAAAGAGCTCTCCTTCACAAGGTTTTCCAAAAAGATCTGTTTGAATCCATTTCTTCATACAGAAACTGGTTTTACGGAGCTGGTGTCAGTGCAGATCAGGAGCAGCACCAGACGTTGTCTGACTAAGGAAACGCAAACAGAACGGTCACAGAGTATTTCTTTTTTTTAATGCGAACTGGTCGGGGGAAGTCTGTGGAAAATACGGATAATCAGGACACTTCTGTGATCAAAAGGATGATGGGAAAAAAAGCCGGCGAGAGTCTTGGGTTTGAGCGGCCCCTCTGAGCGCAGAGAAATTGTCTGGGATGTTTATGTAAAAGAGATGACCTACATGTCCACCGTCTCACGGCCCACGAGAGAAAGAGATGGATGGGTTGAAAGAAAACGCAAGAAAGAGAAAAGTTTATGGAGAATGAAGTGCGATTCCCAAAGCCTCGGAAAAGTAAATTTGGACCATGAATTTCCACGGCGCTGAGAAACTTTCAGTGGATTCACTCCGCCCCTTCAAAATACCACTTCAGCACTAATTACTCAACCAGAGTCTAATTTAGCATCACTTGTATTCTCAGAGGCTTAATGACCTATTATTGATGAAATTATGGTCTTCGTTCAGAGCTGTCAAAACATATAGATAATAAACCTGCAACATGAGTTTCCCAGGAGCTTTAGGGAGCACTAGAGGAGGTGGGTCTATTCAATATGCGCTCATGGAGCGCTCTCTAAGCTTTGATCTCTCTAACTGTCTGTCTGTCTGTCTTTTTTCCTTCTTTTCATGAAGCCCAAGAGCTTCAGCTAATTAAATCTAATAACATTCCTGTGGTCCAACAGGAACGGCCGGAATAATGTCATTTGACTGCATAACTGATGAAGTCTGGACTTGGAGTCCGAATCTTTTTTTTCCCTTCTTCTTTACTGATAACATAATAATTATGACCACCTATAGTAACACAACCTTTGTAAAATGGAGCAGGAATTCCAGTCAATAAAGAAGCTAAATCTACATTTATATGTTTCCTGATAATAATGCTGCCATAATGCTTTGGTGTTATGGGTGGTTGCTTGATGGTTTCTTACTGACAGAATCTCAAGTCTACAATATTATGATCTAAATACAGCTTGAGTCTCTCCATCAACATAAGTCCATATGTCTAATCACTTGACAGCACACAAGAATTACATGTCATATTTCAGGGTTTAATGGTTAGTTCACGCAAAATGAATATTCTGTGATAATTTACTCACTCTCATGTCGTTCCAAACCTATAAGACTAATGTTCATCTTCGAAACACAAAGGAAACTATTTTAATATTCTCTCATCACTGTGCATCCTTTAAATCAACCAAAAATGTTAAGCTTTAAATAGATCATAAAAACTACTCCAAATTAATCAAGCGGTTTAATCCAAGTTTTCACTTCATATGATGAACAGATTTAATTTATGTTTTTATTCACATAGAAACATTAAAGCTGCAGTCCGTAACTTTTTTTGTGTTCAAAATTTACATAATAAGCGAGTATGCCATGAATCCATTTTCCAAACCGTGTTTTTGGCTTGTCCTGAATCACTACGGTACACCTATAATAAGTGTTTATATTCTGACTATTTTAGACTGGTTCAGGTAGATACCGCTGCAGAGTAGCCGAGTACCTGCGTGATTCATCATAGACAGAAAAACAGAGAGAAGTAGCAATGTTCTTCCGCAAGATGCAAGCAGCTCTGTTTATTAACCGCTAGAGCGCCAAAAGTGATGGGCTGCAGCTTTAATCAATGCACACACTGTAAATAGAGCTCATCAAATATGGTAAACCATGCTTTCATGACACACGAGAACCAAATTAGAGAATATTAAAATGATATTCATTTGTGCTCCAAAGATGAATTGGTTCTAATTGGTTTGGAATGACATTTTTGGGTGAACTAACCCTTTAAGGGTTTATTTGGATAAACCATAAATATGAGCAATAGCAATCAACAAACACCATTAATTGAATGGTAAAACTTTATTTTACGGACCAGCTCTCACTATTAACTAGTTGCTTATTAGCAGGCATATTAATAGCATATTGGCTGTTTATTAGTACTTATACAGCACATATTAATGCTTTATTTTGCGTGAGCATATTCTAGACCCCTTATCTCTACCCAATACCTAAACTTAACAACTACCTAATAAGCAGCAAATTAAGAGTTTATTGAGGTAAAAGTCATAGTTAATAGTTAGTTAATAGTAAGAATTGGTCCCCAGGCTAAAGTGTGATCAAACTGTGTGAACTAACACTTTAAGAGTTTATTTGGTTTTCTAACCCTACATGTGGGCAATAGTAATCAGCAAGAACCACTAATTAAATGAACTTAATGAACCACAAAATGAAAACATTTTCCGTTTTAACTAGATGTTGCAACTTCAGGAATCAGATTTTGTGCATCAAATATTTAACTCAACAATATTCTCTCTGACTTGCTGTGAATCATCAGTCTTCTCTCAGGATGTCGTGTTCATTGAGTCATTCCTAATCTCTCTCCTCCTGCTCTCATTAGCAGCTTGTGTTTTGTGTGATCTTCGTTGTTTCTCAGGCCCTGCGGGACAAGCACAACACTCATTCTGCCAGCGTTATGTTACACTGTGGCTGTTTTCTACCTGTTAACAAACTCCTCGATGAGTATGCGGTGAGAATAACCCTGTCGGCGGATGTTGACGGTCTCTAGGATGCCGGTGTATCGCAGCTGAACCATCACACGCTCCTTATTGAAGCGCAAAGCCTGACGGTCATCATTGGGTTTGATACAGCGGACGAAATGAGGCGTTCCCACCACCATCTTAGACAGCAGGTCCATGAGAGAGTACTACAATAGAAGACACAGTACGTGTCTACAATAGAAGGTAATTGGTAGGATTAAGGATGTAGAAAATGGTCATGCAGAATATGTGCTTTATAAGTACTAATAAACAGCCAATATTTTACTAACAGGTATGCTAATAAGCAACTAGTTAATAGTGAGAATTGGTCCCTATATTAAAGTGTTGCCTACAAAACTAATGATGTGAGGAGCTGAGGACTCACCCTGAAATATGAAGCCACTGTCTGTCTCCTCATGTTAGTGGTTTCCTCTGGGTGACGCATCATTTCCATGGTGTCCACCTAAACACACACATAAACACATTTACTGTAGCTTATCCTACATGCAGAAAATGTGCACATTACCAAGACACCCATATTTACACACACATACAATGAACACTAGTATTCTGGTTTAGACTAAATGAACATGTAACCTTCCTGTTCATGTATGACAAATGTTAACACAGTCACACACAATTTCCTCAACTAGATTATTAAAAAACAACATTAAACACTAAAGAGAGGTTTTGTAATGACAAAACAAGAACTATGGACTATGGGTACAGTATTAGTCAAGGTAAACAACTAAAAGTAAACGTCTTAAAAAAAAGCCTCTCTAACACACTCTAATGGCAATTTGGTCGCTAATTTGTATACATTTTGTATTGGGTGGAACTTTTTTATTTGTATTTATTTATTTATTTTTCTAAAAACAGCATGTATCTGTACAAACTGCATCATACAAATTCATTCCAAAGTAACACTTTATAAAATAGTTATGTTTTGAGATCGGGTTGGTTTCAGTTTTATCAATTATCACACTAGTAAAATCATAGCTTATGAGGCTATTATTACAGAAATCTATAAGCATATTTGTTTGTAGACAGTGGGAGTGTGTGTGTTACCTTTAGCTATGAATGTTGCAAAATTATTTTGTTTATTTTTGTAAAGCTGCTCTGAAAAAAAAATCTGTTTTGTATAAAGCGCTATACAAATAAATGTGAACCGACTTCATAACATATTCAATAACACTTCCCAATACAGTCCCATCAGTTAAAATTACTTCATGCATCATCAACTAACATAAACTAACAATAAGCAATACTGTTACATATTTTTTTTATCTTTTCTAATGATAGTTAATGCAATATAACGTACTCTGTTACTAACGTAACCTCGGTTCCCTGAGATACGGGAATGAGTACTGCATCGCTAGACGCTATGGGGAAAAACTCCTTTTTCTCCGAGGACTGAACATTTTTTCAATCACGCAATGTGACTGCACGGCCAATGGTTCGTGCAATGATATAAAAACAAACCAATGGCTCGTCACCGGTGCTGCACGAGCCTATGGCGGCAAAGCCCGGGGACCATCTGGCTATTATATAAGCGGGCGCTTCCCCATAGGAAATCAGGCCAATTCGACTGAAGCGACGACCTGAGTCGTGCAGCTGAATGGCATGGCACGGTACGCAGTACTCGTTCCCGTATCTCAGGGAACCGAGGTTACGTTAGTAACCGAGTACGTTCCCTATCGGTACTTCACTCATACTGCGTTGCTAGACACTATGGGGAACAAATACAATCCCGCCATGCCATGAAGAGGAACGACTGATATAAACTGGCCTTGAGCAATAAAGGCTCAGAGGGACCAATTATGAGCAGGAAGAATCCTGTAGGAGGCAAGAGGACTGAACTCCTAGCGGTCAACCCAGCCAAGATATTCATTCCAACGGTCATAAGTACAGCCTCAGCACTAGCAATAGGGCCAAGAGCGTTCTTGAAGAATCAGGCAATGCCTGAAAATAGACCGCTTAAACAGGCGTGTGCCACTTAAGCAGACAGAACGTCAAAGGCGTATTGAGGTGAGCCCGCCCTGGCGATTTATGTATGACACCACTGTCATGTTGTCTGAACGGACTAGCACGTGGTGTCCCTTCAGGACTGGCAGGAAGATCTGAAGAGCTCGACATCCTGCCGTCATTTCGAGGCAGTTGATGTGCAGCTGGCCTTCTGCGTTCATCCAGGAGCCGAAGGTCGGTCTGCCATCGTACAGAGGCCGCCAACCTATGTTGGAGGCATCTGTCGTGACAACCTTTCTTCTGTGAACCAAACCCATTGTCAGGCCCTGCTCGAACCACCGTAGGTCCTTCCAAGGGGCCAGGGCTGACACGCAGGCCCGGTCCACCCTGATGCGGATGCGTCCATGACGCCACGCATGGGGCGGAATTAGAGGTTTCAGCCAGTACTGAAGGGGTCTCATTCTGAGAAGGCCCAACCGAAGTACTGTCGATGCGGAGGCCATGAGGCCCAACATCCTTTGAAACGCTTTGAGTGGGTAGGAGGCTCCAATTCTGAAGGAAGCCGCGAGCTGTCGTATAGCCAGAGCACGATCTGGCGCGACTTTCGCCCTCATGCGGGCTGAGTGGCCCATGTGGCAAGGGGTTGGATTAGTTCGGGTGGTGAGTCGCTTTAAGGGGACTCGACACACTTGGTAAATGGAAGAGGAAATTTACTCTCATTTTGAAAATGTTTGTTTTTAATTTTTCTCGCTATAACAGTGGCTGTGTGTGAGGGTGCTTTTGGAAAGGGCCCGTGATTCACAACAGATTTTGTGACAAACAAATTGCCATTGGCACCCAGAACCGAACAGGGTGCTTGAAGGACCAACAGAGGGCGTTTCGGGGTTGGTCTGGCATTTGCGAGACTTTGCCCCCTCCTCTTCCTTTCCAGCGGATCAGGACGACACCGGGGGCACAGGGTCCAAGGTCAGCTTGGCCCGGGGTCCTTGACGCTTCGGAAACGGGTAGCGCTTGGCAGAGCGGGAGCGCTGTCGAGGCTCAGGCTTTTGAGCAGGCTGAGCGGGCGAGGGAGCAGGTTTAGCTGGCTGCTGCGCTGGCGCAAGCTTGGGGCGACTAGCTGGACCGCTTTGGCAGGAAGTGTCGCATGGACTGGGACGACTTCTGAGCCATGGTGAATCACTCCGCAAATCCCTCGACGGCAGGTCCAAAGAGCCCCGTAGGGGAGACCGGGGAGTCGAGGAAAGGAACCTTGTCAGCCTCCTTGATTTCGGTGGGGTTTAGCCATAAGTGGCGCTCCAATACCACTAGGTTGGCCATTGACCTCCCTATGGCCTGTGCTGTGGCCTTGGTGACCCTCAGAGCCAGGTCAGTAGCACTGCGCAGCTCCTTGAAAGCTGCGGCATCAGGTCCGGACTTATCCATGGTCTGGAGGAGTTTGGCCTAAAAGACCTGGAGCACAGCCATGGAATGAAGCGCTGAGGCGGCCTGCCCGGTGGAGGAGTACGCTAGTCCAGCGAGTGCAGAAGTCAATCCCTGCAGGGCTTGGAGGGGTGAGCGACCTTCACTTTCCATCCAATAGCGGAGGGCGGGTAAAGGTGCGCAGCCACTGCCTCATAGAGGGGGGCATCTTGTCGTAGCCCTTTTCTTCGGCGCCGTCCACTGAGGAGAGAGCAGAGGAAGAATTAAAGCAGAGGCGAGTCGAGTAGGGAGTGCGTCACGACTTTGTGTGTTTGTCATGGACCTCCGGGAAAAACAGAGAGGCTCGCTGACGAGGGGCCGTACGGCGCCCTGGCAGGAAACATTCGTCCAGACAAGCAGGAAGTGGCCTGCTTGTCTGGACGACAAGCCAGTGAGTGGCCGTTGCCATCATGCCGATAGATTCTGCACGACGCGCAATGGCGGAGCGGCATTTGCTACAATGCCGTGGGCTCTTTTAGAGAAATTTGCTCTTTTAGGCTCGCCGGATGGCAGCAGGGAACGAGCTGGCGTCTGCGTCGACTCACTGGAGCGGCTCAGAGAGCGGGCTGGAACAGCGAAGAGGCGCAGAAGAAAAGGCGGCTTCAATCCGCAGCGAGGCATGTCAACGGCGAGCGTCTGGAGTCCTGAGATCAGCGAAGAGAAGAAGCCAGAGAAGAAGCCGTCGCTGAAGGAGAATTGATCTGATTTCCTATGGCGAAGCGCCCGCTTATATAGCCAGATGGCCACGCCCCTTCTGGTGGGGCCAGAAGGTTTGTTTTTATATCACTGCACGAACCAATGGCCGTGCAGTCACACTGCGTGATTGAAAAAGTCTTCAGTCCTTGGAGAAAAAGGAGTTTTTCCTCATAGCATCTAGCGACGCAGTACGAATGAAGTCTCGATAGGGAACTGTTTATTGTCAGTTCAAGTTATCCCAGTTCCAGTAAATAATAAAAAGAGATATAATTATTGATTTTAATAATGGATTATTAAATGTTGAAATTATATTTAACTAAGATATACTTAGTTTTGGTATACTGTATTTTGTTATATATACTTTCAATAAATTATGCATAATTACATGCAAGTAACCCTAAAAGCCAAAGCCTAATCCTAACCTTATAGTAAGTACACGTAATTAATTAATATTGCTCAGCACTTAAATGTATATAGTTACACTGTAACAAGAACACCTTAAAATAAAGTGTAACCATATGTTTTATTGTTAGTTCATGTTAACTAATGTAGTTAACTAATGTTAACAAATTGAACCTTATTGTAAAGTGTTTTTGTTTGAATCTACTATACAACTATACAATGCTATACTACTATACTACTATCTACTATACAATGCTATTAATGACAATGATCAATTCATATTTATGTAAAGATTCAAAACAAGCACTTAAAACATCATGATCCAAGTATGTTGGGTTGAATACTGCAGGGACGTGTTTTCATAATGAACTTCAGGCTTCCAACTGTTCTTAACAAGGACAAGGTATGATGTGTATAACAGCCATCGCTACAACAGACCTCATGAATTTATCAAGGTGATATATAATTTAGAGCAGGTCTATACCAGTAAAGCGTGTCTTCATATTCTATTTCATCTGTGTGTGCAGAGGCAGGTGTATGTGATCTTTATGAGAAACTGAAGGGTTGGACATGAACCCTGACTGAGAGACAATCGAACTAACCCAGTGTTTTAGTAAGACATCTGTCCCACTTCTGCTTACAAGCAGAAATTTGTAAAGCGTCTCATCTGTGACTGAAGCAGTTTAAAAATATCTGCAATATTAACTGCAACCAATTAACTGGGTTCTGTGCTCCGGTGTTTAATTATATTTCTCTGATACAGCAGGTAGTCTGCAGGACTGTTTTAATCTTCACAGAACAGAGGAAAAGGGAAAAATAATTATCCAGGGTTTTCCCTCATAACAAGAGCAACTCAGCACTGTAGCCAGTATGCATTACCACAGCAAATCCAGCTTTATGAAGTCCTCAATCTGTGCTAGACCTAAAGAAATGTAAACCTCACCTGGGGCTTCGCTGTTACTAAAGGGCTTTTATAGTGGAAAAATCGAATTCTTACACTTTTGAAACACTTTTCAAAAATATTTACAATGAAACGCCAAGTAACACACTGAATTAAACATGAAATTTTGAAGTACTAAGACTGAAATGGTACACTGTAAAAATAATTTTTCATTCATTTGCAATTATTTGTGAAATGTTCTAGAAATTTCTGAGTGAAAATTGTATCAAGGACATTTTTATAGTGTATTTTCTTGTAAAAACATCATTGTTTTACTTAAAACTTAGATTTGTTTTTTTACAGTATATGTACAGTACAACATTTCTATTGCTAGGCAATGGCAGGTGAAATTAGGGAAGGGACAATCTCAATTTAGAGATTTGTATGGACAAAAAAAAGTTGTATTGAAAGTAAGAACAATTGGGTAACACTTTATTTTAGTGTTTCATTTTACTAAGACCATTTCAGTCTTAGTACTTCAAAATTTCATGTTTAATTCAGCCCTTTAGTAACAGCGGCACCAGGACGCATGACTTTGGGGGGCTTTTATATTTCATGGGGGGGGGGGGGGGGGGGGGGGGTGGAGGCACTTTACAATAATTCACTAAAACTTAAATTACACAGAAAAGCAAGCAGATGCATGATTTGGCATGCCAGCCAATCCATTATTAATAACCGTTTCCTTACCTAAATCCTGTGTTTGGACCGGGATCGGTTGCAGAATCGCATCACTCTGTGCTTCTGAAATTATTATTCTAATTATAAACTATAGTGTAGTTAGCTATCTCTGTGTCGCTTGTCAAGCATGAAAAACAAGTTTTATTTAAATTCTGAATATATTATCATATACAGCATGCAAAGAGCACTCCCTTTAAATTTATTAAAAACTGTCACTCATCACGATCTTACAAAGTTCCGTTTTAACCAATGAATGTGACCACACAATGAAACTTTTTTTTTTAATGAAGTTACGAGCATGATAGAACTCGGCGCTGGACAAAAAACGGTGAGTGCGTGGATTCCAACCTAAACTTCTCTGATTGGCCATTGCATTGTAGAAATCAACAAACATGTCTGTGATTGGCTACTTTGCTCCCCTCTGCGAAAATGCATTGTAAAATTATTTGACGCTTTTCAAAGCAGAAAATATACTGGATTGTTTGCCAAATCTATTTCGTTATCCTATTATTACGAAGAAAACAGATCCTAGACCAGGAGTTATGGGCAGTTTTTCCATCTAAAAGCAATCAGTTAGACTATTTTACACTATGAGTTAGACTATTATACACACTAAACTAAAGTCCGGCCGTCCCCCTCGATCCGGAGGGGGGGGCACAGGGATGTCTGGAGCCGGGCCTGTTTTAGGGTCTCTTAACTAGATGCTTATTAGCATGCATATTACTAGAATATTAGTCATTTATTAGTACTAATTAAGTACGTTAATGCCTTATTCTACATGACCTTATTCTACATCCCTAATCCTACCCATTATCTAAACTTAACAACTACCTTACTATTAATAAGCAGAAAATTAGGAATTTATTGAGGGAAAAGTCATAGTTAATAGTAAATAAGTGTTCCCTATTCTAAAGTGTTACCAACAAGGAATATTTTTGTTCCACTTTCCTATAAAAGAGATACTGTAAATTTCAAAAGCCTACAGTATATCCACTAAAAGTACATTCTGTAATTTTTTTGTAATACATTAACCATCTTAGATGATTTAAATCTAAAAGACATGAACAAAAATATATAAAATTCCAGTTTTAAAGCTGTTTCTTAAATTAAATTGATTCATAATCTACCGATTATTAAAAAATAGGATATTCTAGGTTTTGTTCCATTAGCTCACAGACTAAATCAAACCAGAAAGAGAAAATAAAGTAGTGAAAATTGCGTTAGAATGAATAAGTGAATATGAAGACAAGTTATGAAGAGATTCTTACCTTTAGCGGGTATTTAGGAGACTGAGAGGAGAGGGTAGTTGAGACAGTCAGATAATAGATCAAAAGTCCAGAAGAGTGAAGAACAGAGGTATTTTACAATGAAAATCATGCAAGCGGGAGTTCAGAGGTTCTGGAGTAAATACACTGGCAAAATAATAACATAATGAGCTTCATCAGTTGTAATATATTTAGTCAGAATTTGGAGCTGATGCAAAAGTATTTTTCATGTGACTGATGAAGTAACTGGTGGAAGCCCATACAGTAACACCTGACTCTTTAACACAGAGAAAAATATATACAAAGTTAATATCTAACCTAATATCTAGTTTACATCAAATCCGCACCTTTACTGAACAGATAAAACTGTACAAAAATCAGAAAAGAAACTGAATTATGTGATAATTAATGTTCATTTTCATCTGAAACAAACATAAAAATGAATAAGATATTTTGTGATGACTGTCTGAATGTAAAGAAGACAGCACAGACCTTATTTCTCCCGCTGCTGAGCTGTGGAGGCAGAGATCTGGATGCTGCTGTCACTCTTGCCCTGGATGTGGCCAGGTTACCTGCTCAGCGAAAGAAGAAACACAGATCAGTGACACATCAATCTTCCCTCTCTGAGGCACAAATGAATAAAACAACATGGTAATGTAGTGCTCTGAGCTTGCAACCCAAAGAATGCATGTTTGAACCCTGGAGGAGATCAGCCAAAAGACTAGTCTAGACTATAAAAACAAAGACCACAATCTTGATCCTTAATGCCAGATTGTTCTACTCTTAGAAACAGTGTCTGCAAAAATACCAGATATAACCAGTTATCAAACTCTTATTGCTTTCAAAATCAATGCAACATTTTGAATTTCTTTCTTTCTTTATCTTTTTTTTTCTTTTCTTTTTTTGATGGCACTTGTAGTGTACTTCAAATAATAAAATACTATTTAAAATAGTATATTTTTTACAGTTGGTTAAACTTTCTTTATTATAATGGTTATTATAAACTATAGCCCTTGAAACGGGAAAACCCAACACAAGAGTCTCTGCTTTTCTGGGCTAGTAGACTGCAACCATATGGCAGACAATGACCTTCATTTACCCTCTAATTGAACTACATCAGTGTTTTGTGATGTAATATGGGGAATAAGAGTACAACTCTTATTTAAGGCCAAAACCCTTTAACAGACAGCCTCAATGAAGCCCGTGTTGTGACCTTGTGACCTATGCACGGTCTCGTATCCAGTGCTGAGAGCATTCAGGATCAGAGTGAGCCGTCACTGACTCTCATCTCTCTTTCTCTCTGTCATTAATACACACTCTCTCTTTCTGCTTCCTCTTCTCTCTCTTCCTTAAACACACACACACACACACACACACGTCTTCGGGATATGAAACCCCACTGTTGCATATGCAGCACCGTCTGAGCTTTTCAAAAGTTTCTGCACAAGATGTCCAAATGTTTTCTCTGGCTGGATCTTCAGAGACTAAACTCTGATTAATGGTACTGAAGGAGCCTTTGAAGCCGGATTGGTGACATCAAAGTGCTAATCCATGGGTGGCAGGAGTTTTATAATGAGTAGGAAGCATTTTAGCACGTTTCAAAGGCTCCGGCGCATGAATAAACAATGGCAGCACAGATGTGCCACACACCTTTAGAAAAATACCCACCACAGAAACGCTAAGCAGAGTGCAACTGTAGCTGTAGCACTTCAGTGTGTGTGTGTGGAAGTCTGAAGGAATCTAGGGAAATGAAACATCTGCTGTTCTTGTAGTCTGCGCCCCAGTAATACACCAGATGACAGATTAGAATGGGTCACAGACTCAAACAAACAAACAAGAAGTCAAGAAAACAATTATCGTTTTTCTTCCCATCACCACGCTGGTTTTGTAATGACCGTCTCGTGTGAACGAACATGCGTGGTTCCCAGCATTCAGAGCAGATCATGTTTAATTGCTCTATTTGTCAGGGATTAATTGAGTTGTTTCAGATATAACTATAGCTCAGGAATCCCACGCTCCTGCCAATGGGATTACATGTGTAGGCTGCTGCTGCTAAATGTTGTCTCTGCTGTAGTCTAAACCCTGACACAGCACTGCTAGAGGGGCCATGTGTAGCTCTTTTCCACTGACGGGTGCTGGAGCTGGAGCCGGTGCTCAGTCTCATCCTGTGCATTTACAAAACGGCCAAACCAGTTTCCACTGGTCTTAAACCAGCAACCAAAAATCTGTCTACAATACAATAAATTCATGCAATTAGTTTTTTTTTTTAAATGATGCACAGCTATTCCAGCTGGATTATTTTTCCTGTTCAGTTAAAATAAAATAATTTTTTATGAACACCATAAACTGGCATTGATTGGTATAAATGTGATGAACCATATATTTACTTAAATTAATTGTAAGTTACATCAAAAGATTAGATGATTAGAAAATTAGATTTAGACTTGCACCCTGCTTGTTTTCTTAACACTAGCTTGCTCTATTCTTTTTCTATTCTATCTGTTTTCTTTTTATTTATTATATAATAAAAAAAAAAACTTACTACGTGTAGTGCGTTAAGCTAACTGAGACTTGTTATTGCACTTGCATATCATTGCTCTTTTGTTGATTTTAATTGCTTCCATTGTCCTCATTTGTAAATCGCTTTGGATAAAAGCATCTGCTAAATGACTAAATGTAAATGTAAAAGCAGCTTGTGATGGCATAAAGACACCGAATCGATTTATTTGGATGTTAAAATATATTCATTCTGCGATACAGAATGTTTGTTTGCTTACAGTAAATTTATCCTGTAAATCGTAAACATTAAATTATATTTTAGTTTACTATAAATGCTTGTCAGTAAATTTGACAGTACACTTTAAACAAAGTAATTATGAAATGACATATAAAGATAAACTAAAGTCCTACTTAAAAGGGTAAAAAAAAGGACATTATAATAAATTTTTTATTTAGTTGTAAATAACATGTCAGTGTCCAAAAACATTGCATTCAGTTTGCACTTAAGTATTATTTCTGCATAAGTAAGTTTTTTTTTTTAAGTGAAATGTTGAAAAGTCTTGACACTATTTAAATAACATTAATAAAATTGACAAACAACAAATTTAAACTTTCATTATTATAATTGCTCATTGTAATAAAACTGTAGCACTTGAAACTGGTAAAACCAACAGGAGTCTTTACTTTTCTGGACTAGTAGACTGCAACCATATAGTAGACTATGGTGGAACTACACCAGTGTTTTGTAATGTAATATGGGGAATTAGAGTACAACTGTTATTTAAGGCAAAAACCCTTTAACAGATAGCCTCAAAGGAGCCTGTGTTGTGACCTTGTGACCTATGTGCGGTCTAATATCCAGTGCTGAGAGCGTTCAGGGTCAGAGTGAGCCAGTAAATTGTAAACTTGCTGGAGCGCACAGGCAAATGTTCACACAAGCAGTGACTTATTGTCTTTTGATGGTTAAAGAGATACTCAACCAAAAATTAAAATTAGCATGTCATCTAAGATGTATATGACTTGTTTCTTCGGATGAGCATTTTTAGAAAAAGAATTTATCTCTGTAAGTCCATATAATGCAAGTGGATAGTAAGTCAAAAGTCGATGCTTCAGAAACCATGATGGTAATCCATGTGATTCCAGCTGATAATCAACTTCTGAAGGAAACAATAAGTGTGTATGTTTGAGAAAAATACTATTTTCAACTTTTTAAATTATAAACCTCTAACATCAAACATTGTGAAGAATGCTGTACAGTATATGCGTTGTGAAACTCGCATGAAAAGGGATGGAATTCTGTGCTTTTGTGTCATTTATCGCATGAGCTTACGTAATGCTTCACAACATGCTGACGTAGCGCTTTACAACACTGTTATTAATGCACATATGGCTGGTAGCGATGGTGTTTCAAATATTCATATTTTTCTCATCAACGTGGGTTATACGGGTTACTCTCTTACGTTTGCTTTGTGTGGTTTTTGATGTGTCAACTTTTGGTCACCCATTTATTTGCATATTATGTGGACTCACAGAGATGGACCATTTTTCTAAAAACCTTTATTTGTGTTCATCTGAGGAAAGAGTCATATACATGTGTGGGAATTTAATTTTTGGGTGGAGTATCGCTTTAAGATGCCATACATACATCAGCACCAATATACTAGTAAACTCTGTGATATCAATTATTGTAAATTATCTTTAAAGTTGCAATGTAATGGAAGTAGCGACAGATTTTTTCTTCCACATTGTGATGTACACCTAAGTAAAACAGATTATTGATTAAGAAAGTATGTAGGGCAGGACTTGGTTCTATCCATCGGTTGTTGATAGGATGGAGGCAGATCTGAATGAGAGCTTGCTGTAGATTGTAAGAAAGAGGTGGAGTTTTTGCAGACTAAATGACTGGATAAGTATTGCATACATCACCAGAGGAAGTAAGGTGAGTAATAACATGCATTTAGAAAGTAGATGATTTTTTGTCCAAAAATGTTTTTCCTCCATGATGAAGAGAAGTGTGTTAGTTTCACTGTCCAATTTGACAACATTTTTTGACTTCTGAGACACGTGTTACTGTAAATAGTGTGAACTAACGTCAAAACAGTTGTTCACACATCTCTAAATTGTAAAATAATAGTTATTAAGATCATTGCAGATATAGTTGAGTCTTGGGTACTGCTGGTCTAATTGTGGCGATATTGTGTTTGTCAGGTCACATGACAACCTGCTAAATTACTGTAGAAGAACTTCTGTTTCTCTCTGCCCGTCATTTTTTACTTTACAGCTCTCTTTCTCTTTCTGCTCCTGTCTGTCTGTCTGAGACTCTCCCCTCCTCTCTCTCTCATCTCTGAGTGCAGATTATTAAAGGACATTTGTCAAAATGAATTAGTGCGAGTGGAACAAGCATGCAATGCATAAGTGCATTTTCACGCTTTTCACACAGACATCATGGTCTGATGAAGGGGATCTACCCTGAAGTCAGCTTATAACGCACCTACGCATACTGACACACACATACAGTATCTCTGTCTTACACACACACACACACACACACACACACACACACTTGCAAACACAGTGGAGAAGTGCCACTATATGCATGTATTTATTCACATAATGACTTCTTGATGTTTTGACACCCACATACCAGTTCATGATACGTCCATAATGAATTGTGAATCTGCAAACCCCCCAATATTGAGTGTTCGACAAATATGGGGTTTTCAATGGTTGATTTCTAGACTACAACCCCCAACTCCAATTAAATCTATAAGCTTAACCCTGAAGCACAACATTATTTCTAACCCATCACAGTAAGTTTTCTGTTCGTATAATTTGAAAGTAGAGTCACTCAGTTTGTGTGCCTTGTAATAAATCACACATTCTGAATGAAAAATTAATAACCCAGGACATATCTCTTTCATGTTTAACACAAACTCGTCACATTACAAATGTTGGTTGCATTTTGTACCTATACCTCAGAGAGTACTGGGTAGCATAAGGTAACTCAATGGGTTCAGGTTAGGTCTGGAAGTAGGTTTAGGGTTCGCACCTAGTTATTTTCCAGTTACAGTTTAGTACATAGTATGTATATGCGAAACAGGACTGTAAAATAAAGTGCTACCAAAATGTTTTAGGCTTTTTTATGTTTCTTTATTACACGGCTCCCTGGAATACTCGATACTTTCCGTCAGGGTCCTGATTACCCTGTCAGGCTTTATTCTGCGATAACAAGCAGCTGGATGTACATTATTTCTTACTTACATTATCCATTTTTTATCTTGAATTAAATAACAATTAATAGTTTGTTTAAAAAAATTATACAATGCTACATAGTCAAAGCTACCAAATAACTTGACTGCTGTCAGTGCTTGTCACACTGCCAGAGCTTCTCTGTATTCACACACATTTCTGATGCATTTAATTTACTCCTTGTAAAGCAGGGTTTTTGGGACAACAGTGGAAGTGTTTAAGTTCAACATTTTAATGAAAATGTGTGCGATCAGAACTCATCAATGCTCTTGTGAAAAATAAGTAGACTTTAGTAGACTGTAGGTTACAGTTTAGTTTACAACGTATGCTGTTATTTAAAATTAAATTAAAACATATTCTAGTTTAAATGCATATTAAATGCAAATAGTTGAATTTAAGTGCATTTTTGTCCCACTTAAGTAGGTTTAAAGTACATAATTAGTTCATAATTATTCTACTGTCTTTGAAATATTGTTAAAGTGCACTGCTGAATGCTCTGACAATGATTGATGGTAAATTAAAATATACTTTAAGTTGTTTCTATTGAAACTTTTATGTCATGTATATTAACATTAAACGTATTATCGAATGACTCACCACAGTTCAAATCAATCAAGTCCTTTACAAGTATGTCAGTCAACACATCAAAATAATTGATTTTTTTTAAAAAACACAACAAAATATTATCAAAACATATTGATTTAAAATGATTTGTAATGATTTGTACTTTAAATTAAACATTTTCATTTAACATTTTTTAAAGTTTACTTAAGTGTGTTAAAGAAAGTCATGAAAGGTGGGTTTTATTTCATTAATATTATATTATCTGTAAGTAGTTTTTTTTTTTTTTTAAATGCACTTTTATGATTTGAAGTACACCACAAGTGCACGTTCAAAAAGTGCACATCTGTATTACAATTAGTGCAAAGAGTGTTGGAATGGAATATCATTCTTTGCTCATACTGTACAACAAATTTTTTTTATAATTTCTTTCTGGCATGTTCACACAATGAGAGCAAAAATGAGAGAAAAGAAGGTAAGGATAGAGCACAGCGACGCCATCAGATTCTGAGGACTACAACTTACTGTCTGTGGCTTAGAGATACAGAGACTTGAGGGAGGGAAGTGGTGTGTGGCCAAGTATGGTGACATACTTAGAATTTGTGCTCTGCATTTAACCCATCCAAGTGCACACATAGTAGTGAACATACACCCAGAGCAGTGGGCAGCCAATGCTGCGGCGCCCAGGGAGCAGTTGGGGGTTTGCTCAAGTTGGGGGCCTTGCTCAAGGGTCTCAGTCGTGGTATTCAGGGTGTTGGTCCACCTACAATCCCTGCCTGACCTGAGACTCGAACCCACGACCTTCGTGTTACAAGTCCAACTCTCTATCCATTAGGCCACGACTGCCCCTATCTGTATTGACACGATACAGAGACCTCAAGGGGCTGTGCTGAATACCACAGTCAAATAGTCACATGACAACGACATCATCACTATGACACATACACACCTTCAAAGTATTAGCTTTGCCTTTGTTCACAAAGACACATTCAGGCATTGATTCTGGTAATCAATTGGATTTTTTTAGCATTCTGGCTACATTCACGCACAAGGCTCACACACAAAATTTCTGAAATGAAAGTCTGACGAGAACGCAGCTATGGTCACAAATGGAGTATGAATGCAGCATTTCCAGAGAATGACCGACTGTATGCATTATTTGGTTTACCACTGTTGCATTCACTTAATTAATAGACTTTTATACTGTAAATGAATAAATACATTTAGAAAAATAATGTTTTATGTATATTCACAAATTACTTCTAATATCAGCTTTGGGGGAGCCAAGTTTTGTGATTTTATTTATTTATTTTTTAAATTACTTCATTTAAAATGTAAAAAAAACAAACAAAAGCATTTCTGAACAGCAGTACATTTCTACTGAAAGGACGCAGAATCCAAGAGAGAGGTCAGGACACAATGAAAGGAAATCGTGTGTATGTGTGTGTGTGTTTGCGTGCGCACACACTTCCCATCAGGTCAATCTGTCTGTTAAGTCACAGGCCTGTGAAAAAGGATGACACACAGCATCTCTCCTCACATGTGCTTCTGACACAAGCTGCCGAATGGGAGACAGGAAAAAAAAAGAAAGAAAGCCCTGTGCATTCACTTTGAAAATTAAGCCCAGCAAGATTCTCCCAGAGAACAGCGGCCCAAGCTGCCACTTGTGTTGTGCCTTTCTATTGACCAGAATAGTCAATGTGCCCTGGATTATAAAGCAATCCCTGCTTCAGTATGACACCTTTCATCCCAGCGTATGCGTGTGAAGCCCAGGAACGAGCTGTCGGCACAGAGGACAATCAAAGTTGTCAGACAGCAGTCTACACAAGCTAACTTCTGCTGAGGAAAGCGCCTTCGTATCTCCTGGCTTTTCCTTATACTTCATCTCTTATTCAGACACTCTCTGCTCTTTTAAATAAATATGAAATATTCTCGAAACACACACCACTTCCCTTTCCCCGTTCCCCTAATCTATAGGATCTTTTACACTCCACAGTGAATAATACCACAAAGTGAGTACTGAAAATAAGAACCCTTATATACTATTTTCTTCTTCATTTAGGGGTAAAAAGGATATCATAATGTCAAATTTATAGCCAGTCTGACTCGACTCATACAGTCCATATGTACAAACTGCTCAACAATCCATTCTGCACTCTGCAATTTCCTATACAGCAAAAACACAATCAGTTCCTCTCCAGAGACCTCGAGAGCGACCATCTCTATAACTGACAATAACCAGAACAGCATCTGAAGCAGGTTCTGTTCTAGTGCACAGATGTTCTATGCAAATCCGCTGGAAGGCCGCACAGAGGAGCATATACATGCAGTGTGGCCACAGGCCTGCAGTAAAAGCCCCATGGAGTTTTCTAGAACAGGGCCAAACCAAACACCTCCCACCCCCAAATCCACACAAGAGCTATGGCTTTAGGGGAATTTGTTCATGCAAATATAATCCATTTCCTCTGACAAAACAGCACCACATGGACTGCAGGCCGACCCCAGACCCAAACCAGAGGTCTGAACTCAGAGCACAGCCTTCTAATGGGCGCCGGTGTTTATTCTGCCGTTTCAAAGGTTTGAAGAGACATCTAACCTCTGTGCAACTTCTTACAATGCTAAACCCTAATATAACATTACTGTGACATTTCTTATAATAACACTGGGCAGTTCATGTCCCTCAGTCAGAGATTTTCCTGAAACTTTAATCATCTTAAAAATCTGAATAAACTGGAGTTCATCAGGGTAACTATTAGGCTTTTCACACTATGTTTCACCTTGGGATAAGGCCAATTTTAACTACGTTTTACACATGAAAGGGTGTTAGGATGTTTTTTAAAATTGTCTTTTAATGTCTTTAAAACTACAATTGAATGTTTCTGAGGTGCTAACCCTGAATTGCTATGCCAAATGTATAAAGTGTAAAGAAAAAAAACAATGTAGTGCTAGAACGGCTTAGTGGTACGGCAAGTTGTTTAGCAGCAGACAACCAATCATAAACTAAACAATGTTTTTCTTTCATTTTTTGTATAGAAACCACACTGCTGTTAGTTTCAGCACCTGATGGCAGTGTGTAAAAATATATATATCTCTTTAGACAACAACTTTAGACAAACAGTTTATGTGGGGCTATTTTCACAGATGAACAAGTAGTTATTAAAACAGACTGCATACTGTACTTGTCTAATCAATGAAAGCAGATTGGAGGATGTTGCCAGTGCTATGCTCAGTCTAAAACTATTCCTATTCCTTTTTCCTGGCATTTAAGTGCATGCCATTTTTAAATGAAAATGTATTATACTTGAAATGTATACTCAATGCAATTAGTTGAACTTATTTTTTGTCCCAATTAAGCAGGACTTAAGTACACTTTATGTGTAATTTTATAATTACTTATTGTCTTTGAAATATCGTTAAAATGCATTTATTGAACTAAACTACTGTTTACTATGACTACATGCAAATTGAAACTGGTATGTCATGTATTTAAATATATATGTAATTTAGTAGATTTAAAATATATTCACTTTAAATGTAATATCAAATAACATACTACAGTTAAAATTATGATAATGTACGTTATATGTGCTTTATTATGTTAATCAACACATTAAATATGTAAGTTTACTTATTTAAAGCACAAAAATAGATTAATAAAACAATGATTTAAAATGTACTAAAAAGTACAACTTTTAATTTGACATTACAATGCACAATTTGAAAGTGTACTTAAGTATTTTAAGAAACATTGTCATTAAAGTGTACACTTAAGTGGCCATTTACTTAATTCATATTATATTATCTGCAAGCATTTTAAATTTTTAATATTCTTTCAAGATTTAAAGTACACAACAACTGCACATTCAGTACAATTAAGCATCCTTTTTTTCTCAAGGGTTTTTGCTAATCTTTCATGGTGATTATGCATGTATCTTTATGAGCTCATATTAATTGAGAGACTGTGGAAAAATGGAATATCAAACTTTTCTCTGCAGGAATATTTAAAAGGAATTAGCGATGCCAAAATGTGATTTAGAAGAGTGAAAAAAGAAAATGGTGACCAAGATGTACATTTTTACTTATACATTCATATAAACCTAAATTGGTCTATATATAAAAAAACACAATGCATCAACTAAGCATGAATATGTAAATACGTTAACCTTGAGTTTACAATTGCACAATGTAAAAGGTGAAACCTGCAACTCAGGATTTATTAGCAAACCAGAGTACAACAAAACAGCCTAGCAATATAAACTGACCGTTATTGAAACAATATGCTGTGTTGTATTTTTAATCTTATTTTCAACATCTTATTCCTAAATAAACCTCCATAGCACTTAAACAAACATCATATATTCGGCACATGACTTATGATCAAGCTATCATTTTACAGCATGTACACATGCTACAAACATCACTGACTTCTGAACAGCATCACACAAAGAAGTTCTGTGACTGAGATGTGGTTGAATCATCAAGCCTGACCTCTACTGGTCTGAACTCACCCTGCACAATGAGGAGGAAAACCAGCTTCACAAAGTCACCAAGGACAAACAGATTAAATCAGGTTCTTCCAGAATTTTTAAAGATAACAGCAAAAATAACAATGAAAATATGCAAATTAAAGCCACCAGGTATTTTGCCCTGCAGATTAAAATGATCAGGTGATTGAGGATTATGGCTACACACTTAAAAATAAAGGCTTAGTGATTCTTTGTAGCATATTAGATACATCGAAGACTCTTTTCTTATCAAAAACCATTTGTTTTTGCATAGAGTTCTTTAGTTTGCTAAAAGTTATTGAGGATCCATTATAGGTTCTTCAAATTAGGTTACTGTGAATGAATTTTTATATTTAATTATATACCAGATTTATATTAAAAGGGAGTGTACATTCCATGCAAGATTTTTCTTTGCTTTTGGTAAGATTTGTAAAAAAAATTATAATAATTCCTTTTTTTAATGTCTTATGCTCACCACTAATTCTGTGATTTCCTGTGATGGCAAATCTGAATGTAAAGTTGAATATAATATTCCACTTTTTACCTTCAAAAACTCCTGGGTTGCTTTTGCTGTATGTTTTGGGTCATCGTCCATTTGTTCTATGAAGCGCCGCCCAATCAACATTACTGCATTTGACTGAATCTGGGCAGAGAGTATATCCCTATACACTTCAGAATTCATCCGGGTGCTTTTGTCCTCTGTCAAGTCATCAATAAACACCCAGTGCCACTGGATGCCATGCATGCTCATGCCATCACACTGCTCCACCATGTTTCACAGATGATGTTGTATGCTTTGGATCATAAGCTGTTCCAAGCCTTCTCCATACTTTTTTCTTCCCGTCATTCTGTTTCAGAATCATCTTAATTTCAGCCATCCAAAGAATGCTTTTCCAGAAGTGGTCTGGCTTTTTTAGATGTCTTAGGTCTGTTTTTTTTTTTGTTTTTTTTTTGGCAAAGTCTAATCTGGCCTTGTTTGCACCTTGTGGTGAACCCTCTGTATTTGCTCTGGTGAAGTCTTCTCTTGATTGTAGACTTTGACAGTGACACACACTCCTGGAGAGTGTTCTTCTCTTGGCTGGATGTTGTGAAAGGGTTTTTCTTTACCATGGAGAGGATTGTTCTCCGTGGAAGTCCATTGCATTCTTTTTTTTCTCAGAATGTAACAAAATGTTGATTTGACCACTAATGTTTTTGAAGCCTAACAATTGTCTGTTTCACTTGTATGGAGAGATCCTTTGACCGCATGATGTGGGTTCACAGCAACAGCTTCCAAATGCAAATGGCACACTTAAAATCAACTGCAAACCTTTTATCTGCTTAATAGATGTATAAATAATGAAGGAATAGCCCATATCTGTCCATGAAATGGCTTTTGAGTAAACTGTCAGGTTACTTATGGTCCCTTGAAAAAGGGGGGAGGTACATATTAAAGAGTTGTAATTCCTTAACCTTTACTCCAATTGTGATGAGAAAAACCTCAAATTAAACCTCAGAGTGTGCACTTTCAGCCCATATTAGTTATATAACTGCAACTTGAATATGTTTTGGTCAACAGCTAAAATAATAAAAATTGTGCCTGTGTCCAAATATATATGGACCTAACTGTATATATATATATATATAGCATTTTTTATCAGGGTCCTATGTTTAGGTTCAGAAATTTCACTTTAATGGCACTGAATATGTTCTTTTTATTGCCATTAAAGTGAAATAACAGAACGTAAACATAGGAGCCTAAGAAAAATGCTCATTTTAGAAGAAAATTTCAAATGGCACTTTATACTTAATACAATAAAACCCTGGTGTGGTACTGTATGCTTTGGAAAAAAAAATCCCTGTTAACAATATGTATGTACATATTTAAGCAAGCAATGATAACATTTTTAATTGCTTATTATGAATGTTTATTTTAACTTTCGTTTAGAATATATCTACTTCAAATTTCACTGAAAAAATAAACCATCATACCCTATATTCATACCATTTTTAAAATCCTATGATTTGGAACTAAAGGGAAGCAACATCTCTCTCGCTCGCTCTGTACACACACACACACACACACACCTCAAAATTGACCAATAAAAATGCTCCTGCTCCATTTAGCAAAGTCCAGCACTTTATTATAAGCTCAGCACATTCATTTGAAAACACGGTTCTTCAAATCTTTTTCAATGGGTTCTGATTAAACACACTCATTAACAGGTAGCCAAAGGCAGCGGCCAGCCACAAAATGGCTTAACTAAAGAGACGAATGAAAATACACATCTTATAATTACCCAGCATGCTCCTATTCACACCTCACTAAGTCGAGTGACCGTCTAGCAACTCTTGGCTTTACTAAGCACCTGGCTGGCAGAACGATAGCAGAGGAAAAGCAGTTTACTGGGCTAAATATCTGCTTTTCTTCCTCAGGGTATTTGAGAATCTTATCACTGGAATATCCCAAACTCCAATAGATAGCAGAGAAGCAGCGGGAGCCTAGCGGACAGCTTAGAGGAAATGAAAACACATCCATCCACAGCTCAATCCTTCCTTTCTATTCCACTATTCTTCTGCCTGGAGATCAGCCACTCCAGAGATAATGGAGGGAGAGATTTGTATTTATAAAGAAAGAGAGAGAAAGAGAGAGAGAGAGAGAGAGAGAGAGACAAAGACTGTGGCCACAGTATCTGAATTCAGCTCATTTATTTGAGTCTGAACGTCCACACAGCATGTTCACGCAATCATACTGTAACATAACTGAGTCAGACCACATATTTTCAATGGGCTGCTGAATTTCCTGAAACTCAAAACTCACACAAACACAATATTGGAAATGCTTTCACAAACAGGGTAAATCGGTGTTCCATTATATTTTAAAGCAATGCATTTAGAGAGAGAATTTATATATATATATATATATATATATATATATATCCCACAATGCTCTGTGTTTAAAGCATTTCTGTTATGAGTATACTACTGTACAATTCAAACATTTGGAGTCACTAATATTTTTTCATGCTTTTATTCTTTTTCATTTCTATTTTTAAAGCCTCATATCATGGCTGCATTTAATTTCATCAAGGCTGCATTTATAAAATACAGTAAAACAGTAATATTATGAAATATTACCACAATAAAAATATTATACTGTATATTTTTCTACTTGAATATATTTTAAAATGTAATTTATTCCTGTGAGGCAAAGCTGAATTTCCAGCATCAATACTCCAGTCTTCAGTGTCACATGATCCTTCAGAAATCATTCTAATATACTGATTTAATGTTTAAGAAACAGTTGTGCTGCTTAACATTTTTATGTAAACTGTGATTTTTGTTATTATTATGTGTGTTATTATTAGTATGTGTGTTATTTGTTATTATTATGTATTGTTATTATTATTTTATAGTGGTTTTATTGGGTAATTTTTACGATTTTTTTAGATTATTGAAGAATAATTTAAAGGAACAGAATTTATTTGCAATATAATTATTTTACAATATTTTATAAATATTTATTTGCAATTTAATGCGTTCTTGTTGAATGAAAGCATTAATTTAAAAAATAAAATAAAAATCTTATTGACCTCACAGCTAGCTTTATTTGGGCTAAATCTAAAATCCTGCTACTTTAAACCCATTTATCCATTCTTAATGTTTTCGTATATTTTAATACTAATTAATTTCATACTAATACCTCATATATATTTAAGACCATTTGTATTTATATTTTGTATGCTATATTTATGGAAATATTCTCTCAGTAATGTGATCTCTCAGCAGTTTTGTGGATATGAGATTGACCTTTAACATTGGAGCAAAATGACACACTGACAAAAAGAATCATTCTTTACTACAACAGGTGTCTAGGCTGAGGTGTGATCATCACTTTCAAATGATTGCTTTATCATTTAACAACAAACATTTACACCACCAGCTCTTAACATTTTACAATCCACTGTCATGAATTTTAACGTAGCTCTCACTCATTGGCCCTGACTTGACCCAGTGACCTCTGGAGAGTGAAAATGGGGTGTGAAGCATCTCAAGCAATTGGGACAATTGTAACACCATTACTGCATTTCCATTAATCTGGCACTCTGTTCCAGCCTCCTAGATGCTCTGTGGCACTGCACTATTTGTCAAGAGAACTCTGGGATACAGTTGGCCTGACAATCAGTTCTGATTGGCTAGAGAGGTGACAGAAGCGACACCACAGATGTGAAATAAACAGCTCACGTGATAATGCTGAATGATTCTGGTACCTGTTTTAGTCAGAGGGCTGGAAAACAGCTGCTGCAGAAGTTTGTTCTCTGACGTCCTCAAAACCACCACAATATCTGCAGGAAGAGTGTCTCGGTTCTTCTCCAGAAAACCACTGACATTATACAACACCTGACAGAGAGACACAAGACATTTCATTATTACACACTTTTACTTGTGCAAATGCAGGAAATCGTTATACTCTGATACAACAGGGATTGATGTGTTAATGAATTACTGCAATAGTACAATGTTGATTATATATACACTACAGTTAAAAGTCTAGGGTCAGTAACATTTTTAACATTTTATTTTTTAAGAAAATATATTCAGCAATGATGCATTAAATTGATCAAAAGAAACAGTAAAGATAATCAATCTGGTTACCAAAGATTTCTAGTTCAAACTAATTTTGTCATAAAAACCTAACCTAAGAACCTTCAAAAGAACCTATCACAGTTTCTAATAAATAAAAATAGTGAAAATAGTTATACATTTTTAAAATAGTTCATAATATTATTAATATATTATTTTGATCAAATAAATGCAGTCTTGGTGAACATGAGACGTTTCCCCCCAAAAATGTAAAAAAAACAACAACTTATGTTCTTGTGGTTTACTTAAGGTACATTAATTTTTTTAAGTGAATTCAGCTGTTTGCACTCATTTAATAATAGAGTGTGAGTTTTCTATTCATATGAAGCCATATGTCCTGCAAATAAAACGCTCTTTACCTTGCCAGCATAATGCTGAATCCCAAAGCAAAGTTCCACACGCTTGGGTGTCCAGAAGTACTTGTTTCTCAGGTTATCCTGAAACTTATCTATATAACAAACACTCAAGGTGAGTGAAGAATCTTGTCAAACTGACCTCTCATCTCAAGATTAAATAAATATTTAAATGCTATTCAGTTAATACTGATTTGCTATTAGCATTATTCTTTAAAACGAATGCATGCTGAACATCATGTAAATGATTTTACATGAAGCAGTTGAGTATTACCAACGAGCGTTTGGTCGGTGGCCTGTGGGAAACGGCTCTCCTCATCCAGCAGAGATAGTAAACCCATGGGCTTCTGAAGAAACATGTCCAGTATGGGCCTGTTGTCCTCATATTCCACCAGACTCGCATCAACACCCTCACTCTGATACTCGATCTGAACAAGCACACACAGACACATTTGTTAAAAAAATGAAATTACATTTAAAAATGTACTTAAGTCCTACTTAAGCAGGTCAAAAACAACACCAACTGTGTTTGAGTACTGGTACAGTCCCTGACTGCCTAAAACATGCTTCAGTCACTCCTCTTTTGAACAAACCAAATCTTGATGTGTCTGATTTAGGTAATTTCAGACCAATTTCTAATCTCCGTTTCATTTCAAAACTTTTGGAAAAGATTATTTTCTGGAATCTAATTCACTATGTTACTTTTAAACTTCATAGTAACGAATCTGCTCTACTGAAAGTTTCTAATGACATTATGCTTTCTACAGATAATAGGAGTGCTATTGCTCTGTCCATTTTAGATATCAGCTCAGCTTTCAATATGTTTGATCATACAATTCTTATTTCCTGACTGGAAAATCTTGTAGTCATTCAGGGCACCGTTATAAATTGGTTTCAGTCCTTTTTAACTAACAGGAAATTCTCTGTATGCATTGGAAAACACACTTCCTCAGCAGCACATCTCTCCTGTGGTGTTCTGCAGGGATCTATTCTTGCTCCAACATTGTTCTCTTTATACCTGCTTCCATTGGGTCCTATCTTTTTAAAATATGGAGTATCTTTCCATTTATATGCTGATTACACCAAATTGTACCTGCCATTTAAGCATAACGATTGAAGCTTCATAGAGGTCCTGCTAGCGTGTTTACAGGAAGTGAAATTATGACTTACAATAATTAACTTACGTAATGAGAATAAAACCGAAGTATTACTGTTTGGTCCAAGTGATTTTTATGACTTAGGTGATCTTGACCTTAAGTTCTTATGTCTCCCCACCTGTGAAAAATCTAGGTGTGTTGTTTGATTCAGGTCTCAAGTTCGATAAACAGATTAATTCTGTTGTTTAAGTCATGTTTTTATCATTTACGATGTCTCGCAAAAGTTAAATCTTTTCTTTCTCTAAAGAACTTTGAAATAGTCACCCATGCATTTATTACTTCACACCTTGACTACTGCAGTTCACTCTATTATGGAGCAAACCAATCATCGATTGGACGCCTTTAAATGGTTTAAAATGCTACAGCCAGGCTGCTGACTGGTAGTCGTAAATTCGATTGCATTTCTCCCATTTTAACTTCTCTGCACTTGCTACCAGTCAAACTGGGAATAGAATTTAAAATTTTATTTTTTGCTTTTAAAGCATTACACCTCCTAGCTCCAACTTATTTATCTGATCTTTTACGTTGTCATAATCCGTCCAGGTCACTTAGATCCGGCAACCTTTGAGCCCTCTGTTCGTAGATCAAGGTTAAAACATAGTGGAGACGTGCTTTCGCAATAGCAGGCCTTAAACTCTGGAATAGCCTACCGGTATCGATCCGAATGGTGTCATCATTCTCCTCTTAACTTAAAACACTTCTTCTAAGGCTGATGATACACGGGGCAACTTTTTCATTAATGTTGCCGTCAACGGGCAACCAGGTGAGACACAGGGCCCAAATCCGATCTAAAGTATCCAGATTTGTTACACATTCTCAGTGAGAAAGTGCCCAAGCAACATTGCCCAAAAAAAAGTTGCCCAGTAAATTGCTCAAAAAGATGCCCCGTGTATGATCAGCCTTAGTGTGGGTCTTTAATGAACTATTCTAATTTTATGTATGTTGTTTTATAGATTGTTATAGATTTTGTTTTTAATTTGAGCTTCCCGATCTGTACAGCACTTTGGTCAACTTTGGGTTGTTTTTAAATGTACTTTATAAGTAAATAATGAAATTAAATTAAGTGAAATGAGAAAATATCAATATCACAGATTCTTTCTTTGCCATTTAAACTGATGCAGATGTATTCAAGGATAAAAAGTGGTGGGTTTAAGATAAACTCAGAGAAAGTAAACATATAAGTCTCACCTGTTCCAGGGCAAAGATGTGTTGATTGAAGTAGAACTGGATCTGTTCATTGGCAATGTTGATACACAGCTGCTCAAATGAGTTCTTCTTGAAGTTTTCGAAACCAAAGATGTCCAAAATCCCCACGTTCATTCCACTCTCAGTCGCACTTCAAAGACACGAAGAGCCAAACATTATCCGACCGCCACAACACATTTAGGCCTTAAGCACTCTAATGACCCAAACAACTAAATATTTTACGACCTGTCAACCAAGAAAACACAAAAACAAAGAGCTTTAAAAACACAGGTCTGCGTGAGCGTGTCATTTCAGTTAACCAATAACTTGGACGCTCATCTCAGTCAGTCAGTCGTGATCTCCTCCAAACTCCTCAGACAGCGACCAGGGGTCACCTTCTGCTCCCGCTAACAGGTTATTAGTGGCAATAACGCTGAACGCGCTGCTGATTGGAGTGGAAATGGCAGAATTTGGATGGTGTGTATGGAGGTGGAAGACGTGAGTTTCTCTGACAAGCCCATGGCTGATGTCTGACAGGATTCGCTCGGATCAATGAACGGCTTTTCCACTCTCTCTGAAGTCTTTTTAATGATCTGCATATTATTTTTTCAATGTAACTCTGTATCAAAAATTTATAAAAACCTCTTTTTTTGTAGCTCTATTCTTCTTTTGCTGTGGATATTAATATTCTGAGCTTTGTGGTGGTTAGACTGGAGGTCATCTCTGGAGATGATGCTCGCGCATGTAAACGCATCCGTAACGGAAAGATTCAAGGAGCGAAATTGGGATGAAAGCTTAGAATTTACCTTGAAGTTATCGTTAAATTAATTTGAGGTAAAAGTCGATCAACAAAGATGAGCTCAACGGTACATAAGCTGAAAAAAACAGGCTAGGAGAACAGCAAATATATGTGAAAATGAAGTGTGCTTAATTGTATTGAATGTCCACTTTAGTGTACATTAAATTCTAATAGTAGCTATATGTTAAAAATGGTTCGTGCAGATAGTAATAAATAAATAAATAAATAAAAGGCCATGTGATAGTTCACCCTAAAATCACACATTTATCAAACCTATATGAGTTTCTTTCCTCTGTTGAAAACAAAAGAAAATATTTTGAAGAATGTTGGTAACCAAACAGTTGCTGGTAGCCATTGACTTCCATAGTATTTTTCTTCCTGTTACGGAATCCAATGGCTACCAGCAACTGTTTGGTTAACAATATTTGGTTACACTTTATTTCAAGGTGTCCTTGTTACACATTATATGTACTTACTATTATAATAACAATAAATTATGCATATGCAAGTAACCCTAAACCAAACACTAATCCTAACCCTAACCATATAGTAAGTACATGTAGTTAATTAATATTACTCAGCACTTAAATGTATGTAACGAGGACACCTCAAAATAAAGTGTAACCCAATATTCTTCAAAATATCTTCTTTTGTTTGGAACAACTTGAGGGTGAGAAAATGATGACAAAATGTTCATTTTGGGGTGAACTATCACTTTTATGACAGTTATTTAAAAATATACTTTCAAGATTCGACATAGCAAGTGCACATTAAATGCATTTTTCATGGGGTGATGACAGTATTTTCATTTGTGAGTAAACTATTTCTTTAAGACCACTGTGAAATTTAAGTAGTCTTGGGTGTATTTTAACATGAAACTGAAGGATGCATTCCTGAAAATGACGGTAATATTTTATCATACCAGATGTTGGTGTCAGGCTGCAGCAGTGCATTAATGCGGTTCACTATCCAGCTGAAGAGGCGTCCATACAGGGCTTTAGACATGGCATCTCTCACATCAGTGGCCTTGTCCACGGTGTTGGTGCGAATGATGGTTTCTCCTCGAGTTACCACGCAGTGGGAGGTCAAAGCTTCCTGAAGCTCGTCAGACCCGATACTGAGCAGAGCGGCCGCTGAACACAGCAGATACAGACAGAAGAACATCAGGAATGGACCTGGCTATGCCTCTCATCTTTTGTCTTTCAATATTCAATTTATTTCTAACACATCCATGAGATTTATTTCATTAGGAGAATGTGAGTTCTGTTGATGCAAACCCAGAAACTAACATTCATGAAATATAACATATCTGAAAGGTTTAAAATACTAAATACAAAGGCATCAATAAAGAATCCATCTTTAAGGCTAATTCACACTGAACATATCAACACTGACCAACGGCAACAGACACGCTTTGGCCAATCACTGTATTACCCCCATCAATGTCTGCTGTCATTGGTCAGTACTTGTTTTCGCCAGTTGAACATGTTTTGGTGTTCATCAGGCCATTGGATGTATGGGAAGTGATATACTGGAATGTGGTGATTGTCAACGTTGTTCTGTGTTTGTCAGTGCAGTGTGAATAAGCCTTTAAAGAAGCAAATGAGCAAATTTCTCAACTGCTGAATCTGTAATCTAATGTAGGATATCAGAGACTGAATCAGACAAAATTAAGATTCGATCAGAACATCGAAACATGAGGAGCCGAAATTCCAAAGAGGCCCAAGAAAACAGGACAACATCATAAATCTGTCCAGATACTAGCACCAGCCCGTCTGAAGAAAGCCTAACCAGCAAGCCTCTTTCACAAAACAGCTTGCAACATTAAGACAAAATAATACTTATTGATATGTCCAACGCAGTAAGGAGACTGTCAAATTTGGGGCAAGTAATCAAGAGTGATGGTCAAAGAGATGGCCGTCACATGTAAATCTGTGATAGAAATCACAAGCTATAGACTCTCTTGTGCTGGTGTCATGGCGCTTCAGCGGCGGTGGTTCCTTCCTTTCGAGTGGATTGAACACATCGGATTGCACTACCGCCTGATTGTGTTGCAAGCGGCCATCTCCCCTGTGCGCTTCAGCACACTAAAAGAGTAATTTCTCTGAAAGTGCATTCACGGGTGGAACATCTTTTTAAAGTTAAATGAACATGAATATAGGCTACATAATTTGTTTGCCTTTGATGGGTACATCACCTGACAGCTGTCCCCCCACTTTTAAAAAGGCTGCTACGCGCCTGCTAGTGCCTAATAAATTGCATAATAATTATTACTGCTTATTATTTCTTTTCTTTTTTTGCAATGATCTTGCAATATGTGCCTTTGTAAAAAAGAAGTAGACTAGCAAAATAGAGTATTTTACAGAGACATTATTAATTTTAAAAGAATTTACTTGAATTTGAACTTAATGTAATGTTTTCTGACACTTGTGTATTAATTGCTTTCATTGTATTATAGTTTAAATTTATATTAAATGCAATTAGCTGAATGAGTGCTTTTTGACCTACTTAAGTAGGAAGTACTTTCATAATTACTTCTAACAAACATTTAAGATGAGCTAAAATATACTTGTCAAGTCTAAACTTTTCATATATTTAAATATATTTGCAATTACACATTTGTAATGAAGTTGTAATTTAGGACTTTTAAAACATATCAATATTAAATGTGATGTTGAATAACAAACTACTGAAAAATGATAATCAAGTAGTTTGCAAAATGATTTAAAAATGTACTTAAGTAAAACTTTGAATTTGACATTATTACAAAATGCACATTTTATTTGTGCTTAAGTGTGTTAAGAAACATAGTAATGAAATTGTACTCACTTTAAGTACACTTAAGTGGCCTTTTATTTCATTATTTGGATTAATTTTTATTTCTTTATTTCAATATTATATTATCTACAAGTCAAATTCAAATCAAATCAAATTCAAATTCAAATTTTATTTGTCACATACATATACATACGTAGTACGACATGTAGTGAAATGTATTGTACGACTGTCCAACAAATTGTCCAACAAAATTAGAAAAACCTCAAGTTTACAAAAATACAAATAGAAAAAGTACAGTAACCATATATACAGAATAAACTAGCAATAAAATAAAATAACAAATAGATATGAGAATAAAAAATAGAATATGATTCTATATAGATTCTATAAAAAGTAAAGTGTATGTCAGTGATAAAGTGTCCGTGTGCTGTGCTGTGCAGTGCAGTAAAGTGTATAAGTGAGTAAAAGGATACTAAAGACAAAGACAAATGGTATGTAAGTCCCACTCATTTATCCTTCCGTAACCTTCTACAAATTAGTGCAGATTGTACTTGAAAAATGTGCAAAGTGGAAGTGTGGGGTGATGTGATTAGAGTGGAGAGTGGTTTAGACTCCGAATGGCCTGCGGGAAGAAGCTCCTCCTCATTCTCTCTGTGTTCGCCTTCATGGAGCGGAAGCGTCTCCCTGAACGCAGCAGAGAAAAGAGTCCATTGTTGGGATGGCTGAGGTCCTTCACTATCTTCCTGGCCCTGGTCAGGCACCGCTTGCTGTAGATGTCCTGCAGGTTAGGGAGCTCGGTGTGAATGGTACGTTCCGCTGAACGCACCACCCTCTGGAGGGCTCGTCTGTCCTGCATAGTGCAGTTCCCGAACCAGGAAGTGATGCTGCCCGTCAGGACGCTCTCGATGGTGCAGGTGTAAAAAGTCTTAAGCACCCGAGAGGGAAGTCTAAAGTCCTTTAAGCGTCTCAGATGGTACAGACGCTGCCTGGCCTTCTTCACCAGGGTGCTGGTATGACAGGACCAAGTCAAGTCCTGCGTGATGTGAACACCCAGGTATCTGAAGCTGTCCACTCTCTCCACTGGAGTCCCGCTGATCGTGATCGGCTGGTACGACCGCTCCTGCTTCGTACTGAAGTCCACTATCAGCTCCTTAGTTTTGCTGATGTTCAGGTGTAGACTATTCACCTGGCACCAACTCTCCAGGTTCTTAATCTCCTGTATGTAGGCCGTCTCGTCGTTGTCTGAGATCAGGCCCAACACAACAGTGTCATCAGCAAACTTAATGATGGTGGTGGAGTTGGAAGTGGCCACACAGTACAGTACAGTTCTTTTAAAAAGTACACTATAAGTGTACATTAAATGCAGTTAAGCACACCCCTATAGTAAAAAATAAATATACTAAAATCTATTTGAAAAATATTTTTTCCCTGCTAAGTATACTACAGATATATTTACATATTTATGTATTTAATAAAAATACCCTGCAATTATACTAAACTGGTATACTTGAAGTTTGCTAAATTGGTTAGTTTTTGCTAAACTAATTTTGTACTTTATGCATTTTAACTGTGGGGAAGTAGTGCTGAAGTAAAGATATAGTGTATAAACAGTTCACTTACCCCACACAGAAAGGGGCTAATCAAGGGAATTATTGTTTTGCTGCTTCAATTTGCCGGCTCCAAGTTCTGCAGTGATTGGGGAGAAAATGTGCTATTGTTCTCCGCGTTAATGCTTGAACTTTAAGAAAAAAATGAGTCGTTCCTGGATGGCCAGAAATATATAAAAATATATCTGCTCATTTAAGCACCATTGTATTTTTTATATTTAATTTCTCAAGGGAATCTCTCTTTTGATATTTTGTTTATCATTTCACACAGGGACTCCTTCAAAATGTATTATTCACAATCAGTCGCAGACTGGCTATCTGGAGCACCAGGAGTTTTCCTGGTGGGCCGCTGTACAATGTGGGTCAGCCCTTTGCGTAATATATAAAAAACAATTATAGTAAATGTACGAATATCCTTCCATCGGCCCAGACGAAAGGCCACAGCTGGCCGCGGGTCTTTTGCAAGTATGCGTTCCCCCCAGTGAGGCTTCTCGCACAGACACTGTGCAAGATCAGGGAGGACGAGGAGCAGGTCCTGCCCGTGGCACCGCACTGGCCCACTCGGACTTGGTTCCCAGAACTGATGCTCCTCGTGACAGCCCCTCCTTGGCAGATTCCTCTGAGGAAGGATCTACTGACTCAGAGACGGGGCACCTTATGGCACCCGCATCCAGACCTCTGGAAACTTCACGTCTGGTCCCTGGACGGGACACGGAGGTTCTAGGTGACCTACCCCAAGAGGTAGTTGACACCATCACTTCGGCGAGAGCGCCATCTACGAGACATGCTTACACCTTGAAGTGGAACCTGTTCATCGAGTGGTGTTCTTCTCACCAAGAAGATCCCCGGAAGTACCCGATCAGAGTCATGCTGTCCTTTTTGCAGTAGGGGTTGGAGCGAAGGCTGTCTCCCTCCACCCTTAAAGTCTATGTGGCTGCGATTGCTGCCAACCATGACCCCGTGGAAGGGAAGTCGGTGGGTAAGCATGACTTGGTCATCAGGTTCCTTAGGGGGGCAAGAAGGTTAAATCCTCCACGGCCCCCCTCTATACCCTCTTGGGACCTGTCTCTAGTGCTCAGAGCACTACAACAGGGCCCATTTGAGCCTTTGCAGACAGTTGAGCTGAAGTTTATTTCAATGAAGACTCTGCTCCTGCTTGCATTGGCCTCCATCAAGAGGGTAGGGGAACTGCACGCATTTTCGGTCGACAATTCGTGCCTAGAGTTTGGGCCGGCTGACTCCCAGGTAATCCTGAGGCCCCGGCCTGGCTATGTGCCAAAGGTTCCCACTACTCCCTTCAGGGACCAGGTGGCGAGCCTGCAAGCGCTGCCCTCAGAGGAGGCAGACCCAGCCCTAGCTTTGCTTTGTCCCGTCCGAGCATTGAGATGCTACGTTGACAGGACGCAAAGCTTCAGGACCTCAGACCAGCTCTTTGTCTGTCACGGAGGCCGGCAGAAGGGGAATCATCACCCTGACTTATCAGGCACAAGGTGTGCCCTGCCCGTTCAGGTTGAGAGTCCACTCTACTAGAAGTGTTGCATCTTCCTGGGCGATGGCTCGTGGCAGATATTTGTAGAGCCGCGGGCTGGGCAACCCTTAACACATTCGCTAGGTTCTATAGCCTTCGCGTGGAACCGGTTTCCTCCTGTGTTCTCACCTCAAACGGGTAGAAGCACTGAGAGGCTCTGGTTTTGGGTCAGCTTGCTAAAACTGCTCCAGAGAGTCTGTACTGTAGACCCTGTCGAGCTCCTCCATTCCCTCGGCAGTCAGACGTGGCGGAGAGTCTGACGTCAGGCCCTCACTCGATGAATCTGTGAGAACCGATAGAGGGCTGGGTTCCATATGTGAGACCTAATTGGATCCCATGTGTGTGAAGTCCACGGTATAGCCTTAGAGCCCGTGTTTCCCTGGCAGATGTTCTGCCATTGTCCAAGAGGCTACAATCACCTCTATTCTTCCATATGCACCTAAACGGTTGTTCATATGCATAAGTGCTTCTGAACCTCCTTTGGGAAGGGTGGGCTTCCGCAGCGTCTGGTTCCAAGTGGAACGGGTACGTTTCCCAGTGTTATCCAGTCTTACTGAGTGGGTAGTGCCATAGCAACAGTAACTGGTCTTCTGTGGTAAGCCCTGACCTGCGCCAAAAAATAGGGGCGCAGGAGGCTTCCACAGGACACTGGAAGGGGCAGTATCCATGGCCCTTTGGTAGGGATCCCAATTCGTCGGTCATCGGCTCGGCTCCTCAGCTAAAACCTGAATATGCGCTGCACCTGCTGCCTACTTATACTCACACTGTGATCAGCGGCAGCTGGATGTAATAATTGCATGCCAATGTGCATTGGCTCGTTTAGATACACTCGTAGTGGATTGGACTCTCTAAGCGAGATCCCAATTCCAATTCGTCGGTCACTGACGTGATGTCTCCGTTCCCAAGGGTTACATACGTAACCGAGACGTTCTCCATAGAACTACACAGAGACTCTCTTTTTCATATGCACCTAAAATAATTTTTTAAAGGACTTATGAGCAGCTAATCATTTCTATGCATAACTCCATATCATGAATGTAACCCACACAATTGACTATCATGTTAATCACATATTGACTATCATGTTAATCACATATTAATCATTATTGAACAGCTGAAGGATTCATATACGTGTTTGGTATGTATGAGTTTGAAAAATCATGCTTTAAATGTTTCTTCCAATCAGTTCTTTGTCATAGTCTTGTTATAGAAATCATGTCCAAAATTATACTTTACAAAAAATTCGGACCATGTGACTGATACAGGATTTATGATGGGGAAGAAACAGAGCAACACCCCTAGCTAAGATCATTTCTAATTGGTCAAGACATCCATTGGGATGGGTCTGAAAGCCAAGTTTAAAAACTCAGGACACCATCAAACTCTCCTCTTCTCTTCTGCTTCTACCTCTTTTTGCCACCACATTTTGACGCTGTTTTAGCTCTCTTTGAGCGTGCTCTGGCCTACATGCCAGCGGCTACTTAACTCCGCGATGAGAAGAAAAACCACCTAGTATCGTTACAGGTTACAATAAAATCTTATTTATATTGAAAAGAGAAGTATCTTGTGTTTTGTGCTTACAAGTTAATGTCTTAATCTACCGATCTTGTTACTGTGCTGTTTAATAGTGTTTTCACTATATTTTGGATTTTAATATCCAGTGCAGAGTTGATGTTATAAGGCTTGTTCAGTGAATTGCTGCCGCCTCAGTGATCAGCCATAAAACAGTGAGTCTGTTCAAATTCCCTATAAAATCATAAATGATTCCCTTTGAGCTAAATTAAACTTCTTCCCTTTAAATTACATGTTACCCTTACACTAACATTTGAAATACAGTATTTCAAAATATTATATTCCAGGTTTAGCTACACTAGAAAATATGAATATATTTAAAATACATTTATTTCACACTAAGTATAGTTCAAATCTATTAGCATATTTACTAACATATCGCTTGAGACTTACCGATATAAAAATTATAATTAACCTTTATTAGAAGTACTACTTGTGCACAATGCACATTTCTTAATATTAAGCCTAAAATTTGTTTTAATGTCACTGTTGATGAGGATTATATGATCTTTTAATAATATCAGTCTCTACATGCAAGGTATTTAAAGTGTACCTGAAGTATCCTTGCAATAGAATATACTTCAGCATATCTTTAGTTGGACTTCAGCACTACTTCTGCACAATTAAAATTCATTAAGCACAAAATTTGTTGTTTCAATTCAGCAGACTTTAAGTATACCAGTTTATTATACTAAAAGTATTGCAAGGTATTTTTATTGAGCACATAAATTTGTAGTATACTTATATATAGCCTATTTCAAATACATTTTAGTGTGTTTATTTTTCACTAGGGTAGTCATGGGTTTAAGGCCACGTCAGACAATATAGACGTGTGACCTGTAGGTCTCGGATCTTTGCATTCATAGAAGATTCAGAGTGTTTCTAATATTCTCTGTATTCAGGTTAATTATACCGGCAATTGACAAGCGGCAACAAACTAACTAACTTCCATCCTAGCTAACTAACTAGTCAATAAATAAATAAATACATAAATAAAACATGGATGAGTGATTATACAGCAGAGAGCTAAATTTGTTTTACTGTATGTAGTTAAGGGTTAATCATCTTATTAAGGCTCTTACCATTATCTAAGGCCTCAGAGTTGGGCACCTCACTCTTGTCACTCTGATGTTGGGAGCTGGTGGATGTAAACTCAATATTTCCTGTGTTTAAAATGGCTGATAGAATTCTGTACACAGAATTCACTTCCTGTATATAAAATATAAATTGGGGGTGAACTATCCCTTTAATAAGTGTATAGGATTAAGAAATATAAATCAGAATTCCAGCTGTACCTCTTCAGTAAATCCTATGATACGGAAACAGTCCTGAATGGCATCAAACTGCTCCTTGTAGAGTTTGCTAGAGATGATGTCCTGCATTACTTTACCATTAACACAGTCAATGTATCTGAAAGAACAGAAGTAACGTGAATCTCTGATCTCTGTCAGTGACATTGTAGATACATGACCTGGATTCAGAATTACACATCTTTATAAGAGTCTCTTTCACTCCAAATAAACACACAAACCTGGGGGCAGTTTTGTTGGGTAGCCTGTATTTCTTGAGGTTGTCTTGGTGATAAAGACCAGCATAGATGTAGTAAAATATGTGAAAGTTTTTCTCGCCCCTGCAAATTAAAAATACAAGCTGTGAATAGTAATCAATGTTAAAAAATGGCCACAGATCTAGGCACAGTGGTTCCTCACGTAGCCTGTTTGATGACTCTTGATTTCTCTAGAAGATACTCAGATATCTTAGCACCCATCACGGCCCCTGTAGGTGTGAACTTCATCTCCAGGTACTTTCCGAAGCGGCTGGAGTTATCGTTAATGGCCGTGCACGCGTTACCAAACGCCTCCACCAGGGGATTAACCTGAAGAATCTTCTCACAAAGTGTACGATTATTAGCCTTGAAATACAAACAACAGATGATGTTTAAAGAGTGTGGCCCAGATTTTTGATCTACAAATCTTACAGTCAAAGATGATTACATCACTAGAGGCAAAATGATCAGGAATCTCATTATAAAACACATCGTTATGTTACTGAAGCATTTCTTATAGCACATGCAGCAGTGTTTGTATGAAGTGTGTTAGCTAAATTATAAAAGAGGTGAGTACTCAACCTTGCCCAGAAATGTGAGATGTTGGACAATGAGGTGGGCGCTCTCAGTTTTACCCGCTCCACTTTCTCCACTAATAATTATACACTACACAGAAAAACAATAAATATATATAAACACTCATTCCACATAAATTAACATACAAAGAAGCACCAGTAGTACAATGTTTATTTTTTTATTTATTTATATATTGATGTCTATTTTTATTTAATTTTTCATTTTTTTTATTTTGCTAGACATGAAATTGGAAGAAAATATATGAATAGGTCAACCATTGTATATTCAAAAAATAAATAAAATTTAAACGACACCACAGAATATTATTACACAAAATGCAAAACAATATAATGTGAGATCTGATAGAAATCTGGAAAATTGGTAGACATCTGGTTCATAAAAATAAAATAAAAAAGACAATACTCCTATGATGCATCTACTCTACAATTCAAAAGTTTGGGGTCGGTAAGATTTTTTTTCTTCTTCAATGTTTTAGAAAGAAAAACAGTAAAATTGCAATTAAAAACTTTTCTAATTAATATATATTAAAATGCAGCCATTACTCCAGTCTTTTTGGGTCACATGATCCAACAGAAACATGCTGATATGCAGCTCAAGAAAATGTTCTCATTATTATCATTATTGAAAACAGTGTGATTAATATTTTTCTGGAAATCTTGCTTTTCCCCCCAAGAGTTTTTCATTAATATATAATATTCAAACAGCATTAATAGATTTTTTAAACGTTGTAAAAGTCTTTAATTTCACTTTTTAATTATTTTTATGTGTCCTTGCTGAAAAAAAAAAGAATTTTGTCTCTCTCTCAAATAAACTACATAAATATTTAAAACCATATTTAAAGTCAGTCTACTATGTCTCTGAACCGTATATATCTTATAGATATACTCTATATTGTTTTAGGAATGAGAGCGCAGACACAGAAAGTGGTACCTGGTCTTTGGAGAGGGTGACCATGCTCTGATAGGCTGCATCAGCAGTGGCAAAGATGTGCGGGGGGTTAGTAGAGCGTTTCATCCCATGATAGAGCTTTGAGAACTGAGAACAGAGGCGCTTTTAGACGCGAAACTACATCTTAGTTCTGTCTCTACATGGAAGCTTTGATTCAGAAAGCCAACTTGAAGTGGCTCCCCACAACACCAAGCGTGAATTACACATTGTGCACAAGATAGTTTAAACAAAGATGGTCTACTTTAGACATAAATTATGCTTTAGTGCACAGCCTGATGTTGCTCCTCTCACCTGTGGAGAGTAGATGTTGAGGCTCTGGAAAGGGTTAAGCGCTATGAGGATATCACCCACATATGTGTAGATCTGCAGCTCCTGAAATCGCCTCTGAAGATGTGTAATGATTATTTCCTAGAAAAGAGGAATGCTGGAGATGGAAATGTTTCTTTGTTGTTTATACTACAAGATTCACTGAATTCACATAATTTGAGCAGACAGTTTAGTAATTGATTAATTAATTTAGTTTGTAATTGAATTCCATTACATTTTAAAGTCAACATAAAATGCAAACTGCAACTCATTTTACTTTCATAATGTTATGTTATGTTTTCATAATGCATTTTAATGTTATGCAATTATTTGGAAAAAATTATCAAAAACACGTCCAGGAACACATAAAGTAAATAAGGTCCATTTTGATTTTACATCAAAATAAAAATATTTCTGTATGATAAAGAAATTAAACGCATTTGTTTAGATTTCAGCTAAATTAAATACCTCATCTAAAACTTCCAGGTTCACCAGATCATCATCAGGACAGCTCTCAATGATCAGGGTTTTGCGAGTATTGATCCGCTCATGCCTGTAGAAGACAATACAGCAATGTTACAGCTTCAATAAAAATGAAATACTAAAAAATCAATTCAATCATAAACATGTAATTTATTGAGCTGAAGTGTCATTAACCAGGTTTCCATCCAAGGATTTTTTTGCGAAAAAATATTTAGCGCTTTAAAATATTTACGATTTAGCTGATGGAAATGCCAATTATGGATTAAATTTCTCATGTGTCGACAAAATATTTTTTCCGTTTAACTTTAGCGCATAAATTCCATATCGATACTTCAAATGTCACAAAAAATAGTTTGGAAACACTTTTTGTCAAGAAAAGGGGATTTAACGCAAATAAATGTGGTGTCATGACAGAATTAACCTATAGGCAGCATCCGTGTTCATGTGTTGCTCACGTTAAAGCACCATTTCCCAGTAGTTCAAAAGCGCATTAAATCATATTCATATTATTAAATTGTATCTAAAATTATTTTGCACATGGTAAGAAAAAGACGAGTTACCTCTCAAACATGCTTATCTTAATTTGGTGTTAGTAGGCTAGCCTATGTTTACATGATTATTATTTTTATTATTTTTACAGTGCACTGTTCAGTTTAAATAGCCTGTAGTCCGTGCCTTTCAGCTTGACCACCATAACCCCGTGATATTATGCTAAGCATATTTTGTTTTAAATATTGGAACGTGAAGTCCTAAAGTTTACATTAATTCGTTTTGGCTTGTTAGCTTCATTTGTATTCTTGCTTTGTTCTGAGTTCTTTCTACCATTAAATTTAAATGATTTGTTGTGGAGTGAGGGGAAATAAAATATTTTTTTCATGTTTCTTCAATATTTTTGGCTGACTGTATTTTATTAGGCTATGACATGAACAGGCTATGCTTAACTGCGCGTGAGGCGCCGGCACAATCACTTGTGTTTTTTGTTTTTTTCCTTGTAAAAGTGGAAACAACTTGCACTAACCTACTACTTCATTTGTGGTCATATAAGAGTAAGACATTATTCAAAACTATTCAAAATATTTATTTTATTTGTGTACATCCACAATAAAAAACAAAACATACTTTTGTGAAATAAAGGAAAACTGCCGCTTTCTCAAGAGTGCATCACAAAGATGAACCGAAATTCTGCATATAGGCTGCTAATTGTTGCAGTTTTTTTTTTCGTTTTGTTAATTCATTAATGATTTAGACAAATATATTTTGCATATGGGCCTGTTTCTTTTATATATAAAATATATGCTGCATATATATATGCTGCTTTTTGTTTGTATAAAATAAATCCCTGGAAAACAAATTTAGGTATTTGTAATGGGTCAAGCTACCTATCAACTTAAATTTAATTTAATTGTAATTTAACATAATCTTGTTGGTTAACGGTTAATATGACGGTCGGTTAGGAGAAATAAAATAATTGGAATGAACATTCATATTTTCTATAAACGTTAATCAGAAAAATTATAATAATACAACTGCAACTGTTTATGATCATTGCTTGATTATCAACAGTGGCCTATCTATCTAGTCTATAACAAAATACAAAAAAACATGACACTTAATAAAAATTATTTTATGTAGGCCTATACAATTTAATAGGCTTTGTTTGTTTCAAATTGATTTAGAACAGCTAGCCTAGCCTATAATTTAGCAAAAGGATAAATTATGTAAGGAAACAGCTCAAGGGCAACATTTTTTATGCATACACCAAAACTTATGCCACAATTAGTTTTTTTAGGGATGACGTCATGACGCACACCATTTTATCGGTTATTAGGATAAAGATCATGTTCCATGAATATATTTTGTCAATTTCTTACCGTAAATATATCAAAACTTAATTTTTGATTAGTAAAATGCATTGCTAAGAACTTAATTTAGACAACTTTAAAGGCGATTTTCTAAATATTTAGATTTTTTTTTTTTTGCACCCTCAATTTTCAAATAGTTGTATCTCGGCTAAATATTGCTCTGTCCTAACAAACCATACATCAACGGAAAGCTTATTTATTCAGCTTTCAGATGACGTATAAATCTCAATTTCGAAAAATTGACACTTAAGACTGGTTTTGTGGTCCAGGGTCACACATAGTAAGAACATGTAGTTAATCAATATTACTCAGTACTTAAATGTATAGTTACACTGCAACAAGAACACCAACCCTTTAACGCGTACGCTCACACCGGTGTGATTAGAACCTTCAGTGAGTCACGTCATCAACTGCTGAATTCAAATCTGCTTTCGCGCGTTGGCTGATGAGCGCTTGTCATATTATCACAAATATTCAGTGTTTTCAACCATATAATGCTTATTTTAGGTTTCAGACATTTAAATACACATAAATACTAGCAAAACCATACATTTATAGTTTGTAAAATACACGCTGATGTCTATGGAAGCAGCAATAATGATCCTTACAAATATAATCTGACAACATGTTTTATTGATATCATATACAGATTGTGTAGATAACTTTAAAGTTTACTCTGCTCTTCTCCCAGTTTAACCGGAGACTTACTTTAACGTTTTTCGGGAAGAGAGGATGAATTTACATGGTCTTATTCCCAGTCCCACAGCTCGGATTCAGCGCGAACAAACATGGCGGCGCCCATCACCCAGTATGATCAACTAACACGGTCATTATAAAAGTATTTAAACTACCAAATAAATTTATTTGCACATATTTGAGAATCGGAATATCAGATATTTCATAATATTGTGAGTATGTTTGTGAATATTAATAATAAAAAAAAGGAAAAAACGAAGTAAAAGCGATCCATGTGTCATACAGCGCTATTGTTGCTGCGGTGTGTCACATGACAAGCACGACGCGTCGCCATGGAAACAATAAGGCAATTTGGTAGTTTGAATACATTCTCAAATAAAGGTCGCCTGAAAAAACTCACGCAGGGGGCTCAGCTAGAATATTTTAAACTCACGTGTGAAAAGGTTAAAATAAAATGTAACCCAAAATCTAAACATCCATCCAAATCATGCCATTCCTGTATACGGCATCAGGGTGTGATGCAGGTCTATCCTCTGGGTTAAAAGGCTATTATAGCGTGTAGTGAAAGCACTTCATCAGGGTTTGACCCTCTATTGTATTTTTGACCTTTAGATCATGAGGAAGCAGCTGCTCTATTCACAGCTCTTAAAACCCATCGGCCCCGGGGACATGACAGCGTACAAACACGTTACACTGTGCTTTGTGTGTGTGTGGCAGTGTTTCTGTGTGTGCATCAGTGTTCCCTCACTCTGTAATCACTTCACTGATATTTGCCATCAGTGACTAAACAGAGAGAGCACAGCCAAGCTCATAATCTCATTACGGCTGCCAGCAGATTATATGTGGCCTGGGGAATAAGTGGCTACAATCTGGCAACCCTCTGACTGTTTATTTACAATTACAGAGGTACCAGCCCCCACTTTCTCAGAACAAGTTAAAATTGTCTTCAGAAACACCCAAGAACAAGAGTTAACATTCTGCCCTGATCGGTGTGTCTCAGTCAAGTGGAAACGAAGATAAGATGTAAAATTCCCTCTGTTGCATTGAACTCATCAGGGACTGTGAATCCTCAAGTAACCCTGAATCAGAGAGGTGGTGACAGGGTTAAGAGTACTAATGCTTCAGTGGTAGAATTCAGACGTATCTTAGTACAGAAATAACTCGCCCAAGCAACATAAGCATTACATAACCCCAAATATATAATTAAAGTGAAAAAGTGGTTTATTTACCATTTATATTATTATTACCATTTATTTAAATGGCATTTTTATGTTGGTCTAATCAAAATCAGGGTGTAAACCAGTTTTGTTCAGTTTGTCTAAAAGTAAATAACATTCACTTTATATGATACACAGGGCTTGACGTTAACTTTTTTGTGACTAGTGGTTTTCCAAATTTACTAGCCACTCAGCATTTTATTGATGGGAAATTGTGTTTTATATGACTTAATACTGCATACAAAAATTTATTTCAATTGATTTCTATGTCATTTTTGACCTATTTAAAGGGCATTTGTTCCCTAAACATATTAAATGTTTCAACTCTTGTATAAAATGTCAAATTTGCAATCGTGGTTTTCAGGGAACTTCCCTTTCTTGGTTGTGTCATGTTGCTTAACTAGGCTGTATGTTATAAATATAAAAACTAAGTTACATTTTTATGTTTCTTCTGTGTGCAGTTCATATGTTTTGATTTGTCTGCGAGATTCTCTCACAGACGGGCTGCGTGAGCTTCAACAGGCGTGACCTTGTTGTTACTGATCATCGCCGTTTACACCGAACCAGAACCATTCTCGCAGAAATTTCTGTGCAATTAGATGTTTTAACCAAAATAGTTGTCCGGTTGGGCAAGTAAAATTCTCTTCTTTCACTTGCCCCTTCAAAAAATCTACTTGTCCCGGACAAGCATTAACGTCGAGCTCTGTTACTGTATATAAAATTCAACCCACCAGAGTGGCTAATGGGTGTGACCACCACAGCTGAAATCCACCCGCATTTGGCAGGTTGGCGGGTGTTAATGTCAAGCCCTGATGATACATATTTTAAATAACCGTCACAATAAACATTAGGCTTTTTAAAGTTGTCTTTGTAGTAGTAAATAAACTAAATTAAACACTGACTAACAAAATGTTTTTAGTTTTATCTCAAGTAAAAAAAAAAAAAACTCATATTAAGCTAATTTAGCTTTTGTTTATGATGAAATTAAGTTGTAAAAAGCAAAAAAAATTAATGCCACCCTCTCCAATATTTTGGGAAATTTGGGGAAACTTTGTATTGCAAACAAATACTATTGTTTAGAACTTTTAATCAAAGAATCCTGAAAAAATGTATATATGTAAACAAAAATATTTTACATTGTTCAATACTTTTATATTTGATATTCAGCAACTGTTAGATGAATTTAAAGGCCAATTTGAGTTAATTTTATAACTCAACTATTGAGAATACTATAGGCAGGGTGGTCTTTTAATTCACAAGGCCTGCAAATTTTGTAGGCCCCCTGTCCTCTCCTCAAAGTGCCCAAACAATAGGTAATACAAGATCTGCAGGATTTTAAGGGTCTAAATTAAAATTTTCAAGGAGAATCCAGTGGAAACTCTTTCTTTCATTATGTGTAGCATCTATAACAGCATCAGAGATATCCATTTGACTTGTACGCCGCTGAAGTGATGCCATCCGACATCCAAATCTAATGCTCCTCAACGCCAGCCTCTCAGAATAACCTGAGGAGCTTCATTCCTCCACAGATAACACTGCCATCTGCTGGAAAGAGGAAACCCTCAAGTGATAGATGACAGTAATATAAAAAACTCATAACCCACATGCTGTGATTCGTATTTCTAGACTGTCACAACAGAAAGTCTCACTGTTTCACATTTAGATGTGATAAATCCACCTCGACAGCTCTGTATCTATAGAAGACAGTGATAAATGCAAGTCAAGCGCCTCACAATGACCGCTGTCATGGTCAAGGCTGCCAGATCTTGGGCTGACCCTGAGACGAATCAGAAAGCACTTCAAAATGACAATCTATGATTGGCAGGCTATTATAAACCTAAAAAATAATACTCCTGTTTAACCCACCTGTGATGTTTAACGGTCAGCCTTTTTAAGCACATGACACAATGTATTTTTCTCTACCTCATGAGCATCTCGATGTGATTTCAGAAAAGTCAGAGTGTTGTTCTGGCCTGCGGTTTGTGTTGTGGGCAGGATATACCTGGTCTTGGTCCTGCTGCCCACGTCCTGTTGCTCGCGGATGAGGACTGACAGCTGCTGTCTGAGCGACGTGTCTTTCCCATGAGCCTGTTTAATGAACGGATGCTCCAGTAGATGCGTCACTGATGGACGCGTCTCAAAATCCTTTATCAAACACCTGCAGACAGGAGAAGGGATGAAGGGGGAAAATATAAGAGAAGACAAACAGAAGGCAGAGAAGCATGCAAAGTCACAAACAACACACATAACAGTGGCAGTTTTCTATATAATGACAAGGAAATTAATGTGAAAACTGATTAATAAATGAAAAGTGAACAACTAAAAAGTCCTGCATAATCATGTAAAGGCCTTCAGCAAGGTTAAGCATGTCACCTGTACATCGTCATATGGCTCCAGTCTCTGACACGATGACCAAGAAGCTCTGTGAGGTCTGAACTGAACATCTGACCAGCTGTCTCTCTCTCTCTCTCTCTCTCTCTCTCTGTCTCTCTCATCACCATAGTATCCAGTGTAAACAGTCTTATCATGTGTCTACAGGCCTGTCTCTGTTGTTCTGGACCACACGCTCAGAGACTGTGGTTACCTGTTGATCATGTCTCATAACACCTTTTGCATATTTCTTTATGATCTGTATATGATATTTAATGATGGGCACTTTTAGTGTACTTTTACAAGTATATTTAATTTCATGACTATTTCTTAACACACTTATACACTTTTGGTAACACTTTATTTTAAGGTGTCCTTGTTACATGTTACATGCACTTACTATTATAATAACAATGAATTATGCATAACTACATGCAAGTAACACTAAGCCAAACCCTAATCCTAACTCTAACCATATAGTAAGTACATGTAGTTAATTAATATTACTCAGTACTTATATATATAATTACACCGTAACAAGGACACCTTAAAATAAAGTGTAAGCACACTTAAATAGTGCACTTTGTAATAATGTCAAATTAAGTTTGACTTGAAAGTACATTTTGAAGTATGATTTAATAATCGTTTGTTGTGCTATGAAGAAGTACACATTCTTGTGTGTTATTTAATATTATATTTAAAGTTAATATATTTTAAATGACTACTAAACTGCAAGGCGACTTCATTACAAATGTGTAATTACAAATATTATTTAAATACAAGACAAACGGATGCTTGTTAGTATTAAGCAGTACATTGTATCATATTTTACTACCTTTAATTGTGAAATTACTAAAGATGTACTTTAGTCCTACTTAAGTGGGTCAAAAACACTTTAAAGTTTAGGGAATTGCATTTAAAATAAATGTAAACAATAATGCATTTCATTTAATTGTGATTAACATGCAATCAAGTGACTCAAAACAAAGTATATTATTTCCAAAGCAAGTACTCCTTTTCTAGTGTGCTAAACTGTACTTCTTTTTCACAAAGGTAGTCACTAGCTGGACTGAATTTGGCTAAATGTCTTGACTTTCCTCATTCCTCCTCATCTGTCCAGTTAGGATTTCTTTTCTTGTTTCCCATTTTTTTCCGGAAAGTAAAGCACTAAGCACAGTGTCCGTCTAAATCTCAGTGGCCTGCTTTACTCTCGACTGAAACTGGGGCTGTGCTGAAACCAGACCCTCTAGAGTCTAGACCCCATTAAACAGTAGATTAGGCCCAGGGGTCTGTCATTAGTGCTCGGCATGGCTGAGGCTCTGAGCAGCAGGCGGCTCTGATAGCAGAGCATAGGTCATTCAGCTGCACAATTACACACACATTCATAACACAGCAACAACAGCGTGCTGTTATAGTACACACACAGGCAGAGAACAAACAGCCGGCACCTTGCGATAACATTGTGTCCCTGTACACCACACACACACACACACATTGACAGGATTTACTCAGCAGAATTATTTCTGATCTAATGGCTCTCAAAACACATTTTTTTAGTATGATGTTTATAAAATCCTAGGCTGAAGCAGATTTATTGTGCCACACACAAACGCTGAGCGATGCATCTTTTTTTTCTGCGAGTATATGTGTTTTTTTCCTCAGCTTTATTTAATTAATGATCATGTAGAATATCAGAGACTGAATCAGACAAATTTAAGATGCATCAGAACATTGAAACCTGAGGAGCTGGAATTCAGAGAGGCCCCAAGGAAACAGGACAATTTAATAAAGATTGTGATTCTGGCACAACTAGTCTGAAGCAAGCAAACTAACCAACTTTTTCACAGAACAGCTTACAACCTTGACACAAAAGAACACTTACTGATAATTCCAATTCAGGAAGGAAACCGTCAAATTTGGGGCAAATAATTAAGACTGATGGTCAAAGAGATGGCCATCACGTGTTCCACGATTAAATTCACGAGCTTCCTTAGACTGATTTCTCCCCAACATAGAAGACAGACCAAACCAAAATTCCTTTGTCTAAAGAACATGCCTTCGTTCTCCATAGAACTATACAAAGACTTTCTTTTTCATATGCACATAAAATCGTCCTAAAAGGACATTTCTATGCAGAACCCCATATATTATGTTTGTAACCCACATATTAGACTATCATGTTTTAATCAAATATTATGTATGTCTTTTTAATCATTATTGAATAGCTGAAGGATTCCTATGCGTGTTTGGTATGTATGAGTTTGAAAATCATGAAAAAAAATGAAAACTCATGCTTTAAATGTTTCTTCCAATCAATTCTTTGTCAAATGTATCATAGTCTTGTTATAGAAACCATGTTCAAAAGTATACTTTGCAAGGGCCTGTAAAGTTCGGACCTCTGACTGAACAGATAACATGTGGATTTATTGATGGGGTGGAGAAACCAAGCAATACCCCGAGCATGGACAGTACCTAATTGGTCAAGACGTCCAGATGGGATGGTCTGAAAGCCGAGTTTAAAAACTCAGGACACCATCAAACTCTCTCTTCTTCTTAAAAATGCTCTCTTACAACCTCTTAGTCACTCTCTCTCCTCTTTTCTCTTTTGCCACCGTGTTTTGACGCTGCTCTTTGAGCGTGCTCTGGCCCACGTGCCAGCTGCTACCACAATGAGAAGAAAACCACCTAGTCTCATTACCTCCTTTTATTTTTATTCTTTTACTTTAGTTTATTTTCTTTCCGTGGAGTTTTGTGTTCTAATGTAAGTTTGCTGCAAAGTTCAGCTCCGACTGCACTCGCTTCAAACTTCAACCAGACCAACTCCGCATTTTCAGCCAACACCCAAGACCTCACTTCAATCATATCATAATTAGACAAGATTTATGCAGACAAATTCCGATTTTCTGAATAGTGACACTGGAGCATATAGGTTGTGGACAGCAAAGCATCTTCAGCTCAGTAAATACTCCTTGTAACAGAAGCACACACACACACACACACACACAAATTGGTTCTTCAGCAGTTCTTTGCCGTAGTTGAGGTGCTATAAAGCATTCTATTCTAGAAACTAAAAGCTAGATAACTGCTCTTCAAAAATTAATTACACATCCATCAAATTTATAAACTGAGAAAATGTCAGAAAAATGGTATAAGCTTCCACAGTCATACTACAGTATACAGAGTCTGCTGGAATAACCCGCGGTTAAGTGTCTTTCTCAAGGGCACAATGGTGCTAGTTAATGGCTCAACCAGTTTGAGACTTGAAACAACCAACCTTGAATTTTAACCACAACACCAACCAGCCATGTGTGTGGCAGACTGTACAGACAGACACTCAGGAGCACTTAAAGAGCTCTCAGGATAAAATCCCACCAGCACACAGAAACACACACAAACACGTTTAATGAATATGACTGCGTCTGTGCTTTTAATTCATCACGAGGGGCCAGCAGACCTGCCACACTGACAAATGAACAACTAACACAAATAAATGAGTCAATTAGTATTCACAGCCCTCCTGCCGTGCACACAACATCCCTCTCTCTGATGCTTTCATTCTCAATAATGAAATAATAATCTGGGCTTTTCATTGCTTTTATATGTACAGACACACACACACACACACACACAGCGAGAGAGCTGGGCCTCTTTTATTTACAGCCTGTCTGACAGGAATTAAACCATACATCTGAGAGGCGTTTGTGGAAATGTCTCACTGCATGTTTTGCTCATACAGAAACAACCAGAATTGGTCTTGTCAAGTGACATTACAGCTGAACCTACTGACAGGATGGCGGTACAACAACACAAAAAGGATCTGGACACTTAAGCCACACTTAAAATATCTGAATATCATTGCATTACAAATATCACGAGATGTTCATTTTAAAGAAAGATGCAAAAGTTCACTTAAGCCCTAAATACACTGCACGATTTTCGGCTGTCCCAGAAACACTTACTTAGACCCCAAACTTTGGAATGGCAGCGTTCATACAATAACTGTTCAAAATTATAAAAAAAAAAAATTCGGAACCACTGAGAAATTCGAACACATTTCTTGTCTAATGTAAATACTCAGTATTTCTAGAGATCAGTATTTCTCAGTACTTCACACAGATTCAGGAGTAAAAACGTGAAAAACTGGCAAGTAGCTTGAAGTAAAAAAAAATAAAACACAATGCTAGTAACAGCACACATCAAAAGCTGAGTTTGGTCTTTACAGAAGAGAGAGATGAAGCTGCTGTACTCACTGAGCAATGAAGTGACAGAAACTCCTGCACCAGTGCTCCGGGTGGCGGAGGGTAGGAGACGGGTTCCTGCATATGAAACACAAAGACACAACACACGTGAATGAGACACAAGCAAACGGATCGGATTGACCTCATTCAGGGAGGGTAAATAAATTACAAAGCTAAAGGGACAACTGTGTTTGTTCAGAACAAATGTCTGTTCGCATTCATCTCCCTACACAAAGAAAAGCAGAAAACACAAATGCCTCATTCAGGTACAGACCTGTACCCAAGAACAGCTATTCAGAACAGCTTGTCTAGAAATCAAATGCTGCAGTCCTACTCTAAAATCAATATGTTCTCTTACCTTCTCTTTATACTGTCACCATCAAAATCTCCCAAAACTTTCTTACATTAATTGTGGACTTCAGGTGATAAATAGCAATGATGTCTGGGAGAGTTGTTGTAGTATCACTGATAAAAATCTTTTTGTTAATATTTTGCATTAGATCATATTTTTCCATATTTAAATTTTAGTTTGTTTAGTTTAAGTTTTTTTTATCTTTTTTTGTTTTTATTGATTTATTTCTATTACGTTTTAGTTTTAGTTAATTTACTTTCAATTTTTAATTTCAGTGCTTCAACTTAAACTAAATGAAAATGAGCATTATTAAATTTAATTTTATTTCAGATAATATTTTTTTTTTTTTTTTTTTTTTCAGTGCAATCAAAATTGTTTTTTTTTTCATATTGCTCTTTGTTTCATACACAACTAGTGCCATCTGGTGCTTCAGAGGACTTTGTTACTTCAGTATATATGATAATATATTATACTATTATAGCTTTTATTAATAATTTGATTTAGTTTTATTTGTATATTTTCCATTAAATTTGAATTTTAGCTTTTTTGTTATTTATAGTTGTCATTTTCATGACTTTACGTCTAATACTTCATGTTTATGTATAATTCTTCAGATAATGTGTTCTTAAATTAATACGCGTGGAAAAATCCTCTCCCTTCTACCACGCGCTCTCTGTTCTCTGTGGTGCCTCTCCTAGCAACAAATTGCATCCATTTCAAGCGCAAAATAGTTAAAGACATGCTTTTTTTGGCCGTTAAATAATGGCGCAAATACCAGTAATTTGGCCAGCGCAAATGATTGTAAATCTCGTTATGTGATTCATGTGAATACTCTCCTCCCATAAATTTTGCATCTGAAAGGGAAACTCCTACAAATGTATATTCAATAAGGTCAGGTGCAAAAATAACTGAATTTGTTTTCGTGACAGAAGCTTCCACAGTGCAACAGAATGACAGTGACAGAAAAAAACAGATAATAAAAAGAAGAATAAAAAAATAGAACAAGTAAATAAGGCATAAAAATATACAAATTTACAATTGTATGTACAGGTATATAACAATAGACAGTTGTATGTACAGGTATATTATGTGCAAATTGAAATGTAGACTAAGTATGTGTGTTAGATAAATAAGTGTACAAGCGAATAAATAGTGTGTGTTCCACAATTATTGCCAGGTGTTCATGAGATGGATTGCCTGAGGGAAGAAACTGTTTCTGTGCCTGACTGTTCTGGTGCTCAGAGCTCTGTAGCGTCGACCAGACGGCAACAGTTCAAAGAGGGAGTGTGCTGGATGTGAGGGGTCCAGAGTGATTTTGCCAGCCTTTTTGCCCACTCTGGATGAGTACAGTTCTTGGAGAGTGGGGAGGGGTGTACCAATGATTCGCCAATGAAGTCCGCAGTCTGGACTACCCTCTGTAGTCTTCTGAGGTCAGATTTGGTAGCTGAGCTGAACCAGACAGTTATAGAAATGCAGAGGACAGATTCAATGATGGCGGAGTAGAACTGACTCAGCAGGTCCTGTGGCAGGTTGAACTTCCTATGAGAACCCAACCTTTTTGTTTTAACTTTACCATTTCCATTTTTACATGTGTGTTTGAGTGACAGTAATGACTGAAGTACATCAAACTCCACAAGCCCATAGCACTTGAGTTGAGAGTTTTTGCTGCAGAGGGGCAGACTTAAGCGAGTCTTGAGCTCTTCAGTAGAGCAGGTCGTATCTCAGATGAGCAGCTGTATATCTCAGTGAGGTGGAGTTGTAAGTATTTAAGTCTTTAAGGCGCAGACTGTGGGCCAGGGACGCGTCGGTCCGCTGCAGGATGACAAACGAGTCGTCCTGCACGGCAGGCAACATCTGTCCGCAGAGCTGCCGAGTTATGAGAGCGAATAATCCCTCTGTCAGCTACACTCAGACAGAGCCATCTATTAACTCACTCACACACTTTCACAGGCTCATTTATTAACACACAAGCAGCTCTCAGTGACTGTGATGCTGCGAGGCCTCAACCTCTGGGACAGTTTTAGGCCATCAAAGAAAACATAATTTTTAAGAGCAACATGCTGGAAAATGGCTTCCTGAACAACATACAGTGCATTCCAGCTTCAGGATGTTCATTGGAGACATTTGTACTCTAAAAAGTGTGTTTGTTTACATTTATTCATTCAAACGCTTGTGAAATAGAAGTGCTAGAGGGTCTAAAAGACTCTAATATAAATGTAAATTATAATACATTTTATTTATTTGCATTTAAGATGCAATTAACTTTCTGAAAGCATTACATTCAGTTCATACTTACGTTAGGGTATTATTTCTGTAATATTCTACAGTGTACTCCTTTTTCGCAAGGTAACACTGGTACTTTCCATACAAATGTAAATCTCTAAAAGTCTGTATAAAATAATTAGTAAAAAATGTTATTCAAAGTTAAAAAAGACTCCAAAGATCAGGGAAAAGTCATTAAAAGACATAACAGAACCCTAAAAGAAGCTCATCAAAACAAAATTATTTTGGACTCGATGACTTGATTTTGGCAACAATGAAGAAGCTTCTAAAGTCTAAAGTATACTACCAGTTTATACTTGTAAGGCATTACAAGTAATGTGAGTTATGTAATCAGATAATTTTTTTCATTAGTGAAGTAATGCATTGCTTTTAAATTCACAAGAAAATATCAGAGTTACTTTTTCAATGCACACTAATTTGTTTTCACTTTTGGTGTGTAAAGCCCGGTACACACCAAGCCGACGCCAACGAACTAGTGGCGACGAAAGCAGACTGCGGGGTCGGCCGATGTCGGCAGCGTCTTGGTCCAAAGTTGCCCTGACACACCAAGCCGACGCTTGACAACCGACGGCCAAGTAGGATTTTTTTCTCGCTCACTGGTTCACCAGCTGAATAGCCAATCAGAATGATCAGATGGCCCGACTGACCGACGACCTCCGACGCCGATTCAACATGTCGAATTGGCCGAAAACAAGCCGACGAGGACCAACTTCAGCCGGCGGCGCAGAACACACTGAGAAAACTTCGTCAGCCGACGAACAAAAGCTGCCTGATGGCCGACCATCGGCTTGGTGTGTGCCGGGCTTAAGGGCCTTTACAGCTGCCAAAAAATACAACTTTTGGTTTTTTTGTTATTAAAAATAAATAAGCTAGTCCAGCCCAGGTGACCAAAAGTAATGCAAAAGCAACAAAACACATTACTTTCCATTAAGAAGAAACTAAGTAATGCAAAAAGGTACTTTTTTTGTGGAGTAGTGCAATAAAGTAATGCATTACTTTTAAAAGTAACTTTCCCCAACCCTACTGTAATGCCAAGTTTTTTGAGTCTAAAATACAATAATAAAATGTTGTAAGAATTTACCTAAATGACAAAAGAATAGATGTGCTCAATGCTCATGTGCCAGTAAAAGCTCTGTGACGAGGACAGGAAGAGAAACAGCAATATGATTATATTCACAATTCATCCCTGCCTGCAGCGACTTATGGGCTGTTGTTAGGCAAATATGAACGTGGAGCTCTCATCTTTTTATTTATATTCCCTCTACTTCTGCTTCAAGATCTCCTTATTTTTTTTCCTCAATGACTCTTAATCTAGTTTTGGCTTGATTGAAGTCCCAAACAGACATAAAGAGATGTAAAGAGCAGTGCAGGTCAAAGGACAGGCATACTACTTAAAAACACATATTCTCTGTCTTTCATCAGAAACTATCACCAAGAACAAAGCATCAGGCATATAAACCAACCCCTGTTAAACACAGTTTTCTTTTTTCCACGGTAATCTGACATTCTGCACTGCTCTAAGTCACTGGGTGCTTTGATAGATATTCAGACAGGCCATCCTTTCTGAAGAACACATCAAAGGAAAATAACCGACTCCTTCAATGCAAAATATAATGCGTGCCTGCAGCCACACGCTCGCCTTGATGTTGCAGTGCTGTAGAGAGCTGCTTATACATAACAAAGTGAAGGCAATGTTGCCGATGGCGCTGCTATTGTGTTGGGTAAATTCTGCCGTGGTACTCACCCTCATTGGGTGTTCGTGAGCACAGGCGAACAGGATGTAAACACGCTTGGTTTATTCCAATCTAGCCGCAGAGCCATTAAACTCTGATTGGCAAACAGTCACGCTTTCAGCCATGTTACTCACAACATCAGTTTGTTATGCTGTAGATGACAAGCTAGACACAGACAGGGGGAGGGAGAGACAGATTTATATACATAAATGTAAGAGTGAATCTCATAAAACCTGTCAGGTATACATCTACAGTAGGTCATATTTCAACCCAAAATCTGAAAAAATATATACTTTGAGTAATTAAGCCTATTTTCAGGACCAAAAAAAAAAAAAACCTAAACAAAAATGGTGTGTATTGTCTAATTTTAAAGTATTCTGTATGTTACATACAGTATATAGTTCACCCAAAAATTAACATTTGCTGAAAATGTATTCACCCTTAGGCCAAAATGTAGATGAGTTTGCTTCTTCATTGGTACAGATTCGTAGAAATGTAGCATTACATCACTTGTTCACCAATGGATCCTCTGCAGTGAATGGGTGCCGTCAGAAAGACAGACCAAACAGCTGATAAAATAATTCACAATCAACATAACTCCAGTCCATCAATTAACATGTGAAGTGAGAAAGCATTATTAAGGATAGAGGACCTTGGTGAGCAAGTGATGTAATGTTACATTTCTACAAATCCAAAATGTATTGATTACTATATTATTTAGGGGGAAATTACTTTTATTGAATATACAGTGGTGTGAAAAAGTGTTGGCCCCCTTCCTGATTTTTTATTTTATTGCATGTTTGTCACACTTTAATGTTTCAGATCATCAAACAAATTGAAATATTAATCAAAGATAACACAAGTAAACACAACATGCAGTTTTTAAATGAAGGGTTTTTTGCACTAATCTACAAACATTATAATCATAATGTCTAACACAGATTAGAATATCTCCTCAAACTGCATGTCATTCACTGAAAAGAGATTTATACTAAACACCAGACTGACATTATGACACACACACATTTGTTTTTCTCACGATGGTGATAATTTCCATAGACTTTCATTGATGATTTTTTTCAGTTTTCTAACTGTAGGCGTACCCCTAAACCTAAATCCTCACACTATTTTTGCATGTACTATAAATGTTGATTTACAGTCTTCTAATGTCACTGTACTCTGTTCAGTAAGAGAAGCCACTGCAGTAGGTAAAAGCACAGCCTCAGACACACACAAACATGACTCCAACACAAGCGCTGTGGCTACACTGGCTTCAGATGATAAATGACATGGCAGACATTTTGTCAATACTAATCTGCCACATACAAAAGACTCCACAATTCCTCAACCTCCCAGTGGCCGGCCATACTGATAAAATTATTTGTAGACAAGTGGAAATGAAGGCAAAGAACTGCCACCAGCTAAAAAAAAAAAATTAAAAATGAGAGAGTGATGGTACTGTATATTGTCTTTTTTACTGTACATATTTCCATACATGCTACACTGCCATTTATTTGCTAGTGTGGCAAAAATAGACAAAATGTGACTAACATGAGTTTCCATGCTGTCTTTATCTGCGAGTTTTTAATGTACTGTACTTTTAAGATTTGAAGTGCACATTCAGTACAATTAAGTGCGCTTTTTTTTCATCTTTTTATCTTTGTTAATTAAATTTTAAATACGTTTTTAAGTTAATATAGTTTAAATGTACTAAATTGCAACTTCATTACAAATTAATAATTATAAACATACATCCAAAAATATGCAAAAACAAAAAAATGCTGCAGGGATGTGAACTGCACGAATCTGTGCTCTTTGGATGCGGGATTCTTTTATGTCATCTTTTATGTGTTTGGAGGAGGAAGAATGCTGCCTATAACCCCAAGAACACCATCCCCACCGTCAAACATGGAGGTAGAGAAATTATGCTTTGGGGATGTTTTTCTGCTAAGGGGACAGGACAACTGCACCGCATCAAAAGGGACGATGGACGGGGCCATGTACCGTCAGGGCCAGGGTACTGAAGCCATCCAGGGCATTGAAAATGGCTCGTAGATGGGTTTTCCAACATGACAATGACCCAAAACACACGGCCAAGGCAACAAAGGAGTGGCTCAAGAAGAAGCACATTAAGGTACTGGAGTGGCCTAGCCAGTCTCCAGACTTTAATCCCCTAGAAAATCTGTGGAAGGAGCTGAAGGTTCGAGCAGCCTCGAAACCTTAATGACTTGGAGAGGATCTGCAAAGAAGAGTGGGACAAAATCCCTCCTAAGATATGTGCAAACCTAGTGGCCAGAAACGTCTCAACTCTGTGATTGCCTTTTTTGATTGCCATTTAAATTTTTTTGAAATGCGTTTTTCTGGATTTTTTTGTTGTTATTCTGTCTCTCACTGATAAAATAAACCTACCATTAAAATTATAGACTTGTTATTTCTTTGACAGTGCACAAACGTACAAAATCGGCAGGGGATCAAATAATTTTTTCCCCACTGTAAGGGTCTTATCTAGCGAAATGATCAGTCATTTAAAAAAAAATTAAATGCATATATTTTTAATCACAAATGCTCATCTTGATGTTTCGATTATGAATGCTGGATATGAGAAATGATAATGTTACAATACTGTGTGCTTGCCTTTGCCGGCCCACTTGTCTTATAGTGTATGTCTTATAGAGTGCAATAATCATGTATAGTATCTACCGCATCATGACATGCTTTAAAATTATGTGCTCCCTCTACTTTTTCACCCACCTGTCTCTCTCCCCTCTTTAGCCTTAATTAAAAACCCAGGAGTTCTTGTACTGTATATGTCAGTGAGAAAAGTGTGTTAGCTTCAGCTCCAATAATGGCATTCAGGTTGGGATTTGTGCAGCCTTGTGTATGAACAGCTATTCAGTTCCCTCTCATGTCCTTCATCAGGAGTCAAACATTTGGCGCTGACAGGCTCCGATCGCTCCACGCCCCTCGTAATCTCTCCGTCTGAGAGCGGGCTGATGGTGGGAATGCCGGTCCGGACAGATGACATGTTAACAGAATCATTTCACGCCCCAGTACACACACAACACTGATTTATTCACCCGCTGCTGTGCTAAAGGTCCCACGCATCTGATTTATGCGTCCCGGCCCAAATATCTAATTTCATTTGAAAAAAAGAAAGAAAGGAAAGGAAGGTAGAAGCAAGAGATAGAGGGGGAGAGACAGGTGGGTGAAAAAGTAGAGGGAGCACATCATTTTAAAGCACGTCATGACGGTGTAGATACTTTACATGATTATTGCACTCAGGCATAAACTATAAGACAAATGGGCCGGCAAAGGCAAACGCACAGTATTGTAACATTATCATTTCTCATATCCAGCATTCATAATCGAAACATCAAGCGGCATTAAAGCACCTTTATGCTACCCAAGCTCACTGAAAATACAATTCTACCTACATTTCTGCAAAACTAAAAAAAATTTACTTAAACGTATGAATCTATCTATCTATCTATCTATCTATCTATCTATCTATCTATCTATCTATCTATCTATCTATCTATCTATCTATCTATCTATCTATCTATCTATCTATCTATCTATCTTCATATCAGTTTATTGTTTAAAATGGTCCATTTGTGTGTGTATGCTGAATGTTTAAATCTTTTGAATGAATGAATAAATGAATGAATGAGGCATTTATATAGCGCTTTATTGTGTATTTCTGTACACCCAAAGCGCTTTACAGTCATATGAAGGGGTCTCTCCTTAACCACCACCAGTATGCAGCATCCACCTGCTTTTTGAAACCTAAAAGATTTCCTTTACTAGGAAAAACGTGACCTTTCCAACGTGACTATGTAATGACTGACCATTTCACTAGATAAGACACTTATTCCTTGCCTGGGATTGTGTAGAGCCCTTTGAAGCTGCATTGAAACTGCATTAGACCTTTAACCCATTGGCCACGACTGAAGCCCACTATATGGAGAAAAATCCTAGAATATTTTTTTCAAAAATCTTAATTTCTTTTCGACTGAAGAAAAGGAAAGACATGAACATCTTGGATGGCACGGGGGTGAGTAAATAATCAGGAAATTTTATTCTGGAGTAAACGAATCCTTTAACTATAATTATACCAGTACCATTTCACTTTTTTCTCTCTCTTGAAAAGTAGGCATTATTCAGCATAATGTATAATACATAATAAAGTAAGCTAGTATTCTATGTCATTGAGTTGCGTAGCCTCTCTCTAAAAGTGAGCAAACCGCTGCGGTGTCAGTGTCCCGACAGCGAGCGGCCCATCCCTGCAGGCCTGGAGCGGGGCAGATAACATGAGCGTCAGCCTCATCTAAATGACAATGGGGAAGAGAGGGCGGCTAATCACAAATGCAAATTGCAATCAAAGGACATAACCACAATGCATTCTGGGTGATAACAGTGTGATCATAAAGATGGCAAAAGGTCAGATTCTCATCAAAGCTCTTACAGTTTATCGTTAAACAGAATATTGAGGCACGTGAGATCCCCTGATTCTGTGATGATAAAACATTCAGGCTAAATGAGGGTGAACTGGGAAATCACCAGGCATGACAAAGAGCACAGTGGAATATTAAACTGAATAATGCATCAATGTGCCAGTTCACAATTTCAAGAGTCATAACATTGAAAAAACTATTTACATTCACTACACAAATCTTCAGTCCAGTCAGGATAGATCATTTACTAAAAATAATCACCAAATGAACTATTCACAGTAATGACAACACAACCAGCTCATTAAACCACACGTATGCACATCCACACCTATTCAGTATTCAGCATCTTGGCCCAGCCTGATGTATGATGCGGTAAACAGATATTAGCCAATCATAACAGAGGTCATTTGCAAAAACAATATGAGACCAGAGTTGTATATTCAAATTCACAGTATTCATAATACAGTATATGCATGAAGTCTCCAGATGACCTATTATTCTGAAATGCATATTCAATGAACACTTTACCATCTCATGACCATGGAAAGGATTTGTGAATGGCAGTGAAGCAACACAACTGACGTTGGTAGGTCACATGACAATGACAGCATGATGGATGTAGCACATTCAGATTACATTCATACTACACACAATTATAAAGCATACTATATATATGTGACCCTGGAGCACAAAACCAGTCATAAGTAGCACGGGTATATTTGTAGCAATAGCCAACAATACATTGTATGGGTCAAAATTATTGATATTTTTTTTTATGCCAAAAATCATTAGGATATTAATTAAAGATCATGTTCCATGAAGATATTTTGTAAATTTAACTTAAAAAAAAAACTTAATTTATGATTAGTAATATGCATTGCTAAGGACTTCATTTGGACAACTTTAATATTATTGAGATTTTCTCAATATTTAGATTTTTTTGCACCCTCAAATTCCAGATTTTCATATCTCGGCCAAATATTGTCCTATGCTTACAAACCATACATCAATGGAAAGCTTATGTAATTAGCTAAAAATGACCCTTATAGAGACAGACAGACGGACAGACAGGTAGACAGATAGTGAAGTGACATTCAGCCAAGTATGGTGACCCATACTCGGAATTTGTGCTCTGCATTTAACCCATCCAATGTGCACACACACAGCAGTGAACACACACACACCGTGAACACACACCCGGAGCAGTGGGCAGCCATTTATGCTGCGGCGCCCGGGGAGCAGTTGGGGGTTCGGTGCCTTGCTCAAGGGCACCTCAGTCGTGGTATTGAGGGTGGAGAGAGCGCTGGACATTCACTCCCCCCACCTACAATCCCTGCCGGCCCGAGAATCGAACCCGCAACCTTTGGATTATGAGTCCGACTCTCTAACCATTAGGCCACGACTTCCCAAACGATAGATAGATAGATAGATAGATAGATAGATAGATAGATAGATAGATAGATAGATAGATAGATAGATAGATAGATAGATGATAGATAGATAGATAGATAGATAGATAGATAGATAGATAGATAGATAGATAGATAGATAGATAGATAGATAGATAGATAGATAGATAGATAGATAGATAGATAGATAGATAGATGATTTGAGCTCACTCTCTGATTCAAGTGTTTTCATTGGTTGCTTGTTTTTTTTTTCAATCTGCTGTCACTGGGTGACCTCACTCTCAGTCAGAGCGTTATGGTGAATGAGGATTATGAGGTATTTCCTATCTGTCCTTCTCTCTTTTTCTCATTCCTATTTTCCAATTTTCCTCAATCTCTCCGGTCTATCTCCATTTCCATCTGTTCCTCCCTCTATTTCCTCATGCTCCCCAGTCAGTGAGTGCGGTGTGAGTATACCTCCCCCTGCTGTCTCACCGCGGTATTTTGAAGAGTGCTTTGACCGGGTGCATCTCGGCCAGGGGTGGGTCTCCGTCCGCCAGCTCTATGGCAGTGATGCCCAAAGACCACACATCACAGCGGGCGTCATACGAGTAGTCATACTGCTGTTCACACGCTATCACCTGCACACAGAGAAACACAGAGGGATCACACACCATCATGTCTGAAAACAAACAACAAACAAAAATAACATAAGATGGTGCAGAAACAATTTTCACTCAGAAACAAATATGCTAAGAAGCAAATATGCAAACAATTACAATAAATTGACGAGGAGTAAATGAATCAAATGTGAAAATTTGAAGTAGAAAAACAGAAATGTATTTACTTTTTTTTTACAGTTCACTTCCAGGAGAGATCTTAACTGTGCTCAGATTTTTCAAGATAGTAGAGTATGCTATCAACAGTTAGTGAGCTCAAACATTTTTTATTAGGAGTTATGCAACCTATATTAATTTGATAGCTCTATACACCTACTGAATGTCAACCATTGACTGATTTGTGTCTATTTTTATATCCCCAAAGGAATTTTTGTAAAAACATCTGATTCGCACAATAAATATAATTGATAACTTCAGGTAAACTGAATGGACTCCAGTTCTAGCTAAAGTCATTTTAAATATTAGAGGGATTCATATCAGTTGTATTATTATATGGTTTAAAACGAATAAATAAGCTCATTTACACAGTATATTCATGTGAATTTAGCCAAATTATTTTCCAAATTAAACAAATTTTATTTCAGCTCCAGTTAACCAATATTTGTTATATTTAATCATTACTGTACTATAATAATCACAACAATTATATTGTTCTGCAGCATTAAATCAGGCTGTCAGAAACACTTTGGTCAATCGGCATATTGGTGAGTGTTTTATTTAGACTGTATTTTAATTGGCCCTGAGGGGCCTCCCCCACTGGCCCCATCACCTTGCTTTATTTCACTCTCACAGAGCGGCGCTCAGCTATTAACCTTCACATGACCCACACACACACACACACACACACATCTCTGTTAGATAGCTCACTAATGCATACAGTATTCACAAAAGCACACTAAGCATTACGATACACATTTTTCACAAAGACATAGTGAATCTACTCACAGGTTAAAGGAACACAGATTGTTTCAGTGAATACAGTACATAAAAAAACTTTGCAAAAGTACCTGTTAGAAATAAAATAATCAACATAGGCTTACTGGAAAATGTATTTATATAGTTCTTTCAAAATATAGTTTCAGAGCAGCTTTACAGAAAATCATGATGCTAATGTTTGTAATATCTTAAGAGTTACATTTGATAGATTGGAGCTGGGTCATAATATATTTTACACTTTGGGATGATATAAACATTTAAGGAGTTGAGATTTACTATATAGTATTTATCTTTTTATGTGAGTATACCATATGTATGTGGCTAAATTTGTATATACTTAGACAGGGGTGTTCAATTCTGTTCCTGCAGGCCACTGTCCTGCAAAGTGTAGTTCCTACCCCAACAAGCTGGAGCTAATCTCTGCAAGACAGTAGCCCTCCAGGACTGAGTTTGGAGAACCCTGTGCTTACATATTCAAATTTATATACTGTATAAATCTGTGCGATAATGTAGTTTAAAAACATGCTTTTACATGTATTTTTGCAACTCTAATAACATAAATACAATTCACTGAAGTTTACAACTGAAATGATCACTAGTGGCAGTAAAACACCAACAACATTTATTAATTTCCACATAAATTATGATTATAGGGGCAGATTATCAATTATGAAATACTTATTTTTGCATGGTTCCTTGCACAAGAAGACCACAAAACACTTTTACCATAATACATGATTTGTACACTAATACATCTTGACATTTGCGTCACATAATCAGCTACATATGTATGGTTGATGTAGTAAACTTGCTCAGTAGCTCACCTGATACAGCACTGTACTTATAGAGAACTCGGGTACGAGTCACAATAAAAGAGCTGCAAATCTTGTAGATGCAAACTAAAATGGCATGGTTGCTATAGCAAATATATTTTTCTCTCACAGTTTCTTTTGTTCCCACGATCGGTTAGGTTTAGGGTAGAGATTGGAGTAGATGGTATGTTATTTTCAAACACGATTAACCTAAAGTGATTAGAAGCACTCACCAGGTATTTTATTTCCAAACTGCCACAATACATACAACAACCAATGGAAATTTTACCACTGGAAATTTTTCCAATTAGACTTAGTTGAAAATAATAAATTTAATGAGGTTTATTCTAAAAGGATAAAATAAAGAAGAATTTCCCCAACCTGTAAGGAAAAAAAAAGAAAGCAATTTATGAGAAAGTCCTGGCTATTCTTTGTCACACAACAAATGCGGGTCCCACTTTATATTAGGTGGCCTTAACTACTATGTACTTACATGTAAATTAATAATTTGGTACAATGCACTTATTGTGTACACACATGCTTTTACATTCTACTTATATTTTTAAAAATACCTATATGTAATTACATCTGTAATTAATTTCTGTAATTAAATTTATAATTACACTGTTGACCCATCCCTTACACCTTAACCCACCCTTAAACCAACCCATACCACTTAACCTGTCCCTAACCTTACCCGTATCCCACCTCAATAGCAGCAATAGTGTTTTGCAAAACAGTATGAACACAATAAGTACATTGTACTTATTTTTTGATGTAAGTACATAGTAGTTAAGCCACCTAATATAAAGCGTGACCCAAATATGACACAACAGCACCATAAAAGTAGTCTATGTTAAAAGTAGTCTAAATGTCTGCTCTATATTATAAGCATTTTAAAGTCATGATTGCTTTGTTTGGGGAACAGTCTGAACATTTAATTTGCTATTTATTTATAATATTCCTTTCTGTCATGGCTCTTAATTATCATTCATTCACATCTGAGAACCAGCCTGCTAAAACACATACCAACATGTTATATTTGAATAGAATTCACTTTGAATTAATTTTCATTGTGCAGAAAAGAGCAGCCAGAACATTCAGCTAAACACTGAACCATTTAATTTTTCAGTGACATGATGGTGAATGATTTATACAGAACTTTTGTTTTTGTGTGAACTACCCATTTAAGTATGAAATGAATTGTACTGTATCAAAGAAAGAGGTAAGGTGAAAGAGATTAAAAGGATAAATAAAGAGAGTAAAGTAGTATTTTTATGACAGGACAGACCTCAGGAGCCATCCAGAACGGGGTTCCCACTGATGTGTTTCGGCGTAGACGGGCACTCGTCAGCTGAGCTGAGACTCCTGCAAGAAATCAGAGACCTCATGTTTCAGAATCATAGCTTAACAGGGTTTTTTTTTTTTTTCTACTGAAAATTTGTGTATCTGTGATAATAAACAACAATAACTGTTCAATTATTTCTCAAGTAGGACCAACAGTTCTATGGATTCAGACATTTACGAGGTGGCAAATGATCTGACGTGACATTAGGGCAGGGAGTGAGCGGCTGGCATTCATCAGCATTACATGATGAGGGCATTTTGCTTTCCAGCAGGGATCCAATTCTTTCTCACATGCACGCGGGACAAACACGCCTCAGGCAGAATCAGTCGCCCCACACACCCTCCTCTCCTCCTCACACACACACACACACTTTCCATGCAGAACACCATTTAACCTCACTCACACGGGTGTGTGAAGGTGTGTTTGATAAAGCACACAGACGCCTGAACGGCTCCACCTCAATTTAGTGGCATTTAATTTGCTGAAAACTCATGAACCACGGTACAGCATTAGCATAATGTTTGTTTTATTATGCATAAAATAATAATATATGCCCCCGGTTTCACAAACAAGGCTTAAGCCTAGTCCTAGACTAAAATGTAAGTCTGAGCTGTTTCAACTTAAATAAACTTGCACTGACTGATCTTAAAACATATTAGTGCCATTATTTTGTCTTTAGATGCACACCAGTAAAGTTTTCTTCTAAGGAACATTTATAAAAATTACTTAAATGTCCTAATTGAACAATCCTGGCTTAGTCTAAGCCCTGTCTGTGAAACCGGGCCATGATGTGTATCTGCATAAAAATAATATCATTTAAATCTCAACAAATTACTTGCTAAACTGAGGCAGTGCACACATGGTGTTTTACACTCTTATACAAGTTACTGGTTAGAAGTATAAGGTATCCCTTGTGAAAAAGAAGTGTGCTTCAATGTACTGAATGTGCACCTGCAGTGTACTTCAAATCTTAAAAGTATATTTTATTTATAAAAAAATAACTTGCAGATAGTAATATAACATTAAATTAAAAAAAGAAAAAAAGTCACTTAATTGTGCTTAAAAAGAATACTCTTTCCAGTGGTGGGGAAAGTTACTTTTGCATTACAATATTGCGCTATTCCATGAAAAAGTAACTCATTGCATTATGTAATTACTTTTTTGTGTAAAGTAATGCATTATGTTACTTTTGCCTTACTTTTTGTCACCTGGGCTGAGCTTGCTTTTTTTTTTTTTAATAACAAAACCCAAAAGTTATATTTTTAACAACTGTAAAAGCCCTTTTACACCAAAGGTGACATTAATAAGCCTCTGCACCTCACTCCCGATTTCTCAACACGGGGACAGGAGAGGTGTCAGTGAATAAATGGGAAAACAGAGTATCTTGCCTTACTTAAAAGTAACTCAGATATTTTGTTGTCATTTTAATAGTAATGCATTACTTTACTAGTTACTTGAAAAAAGTAATCTGGCTACTTAAGACGCATTACTTGTAAAGCGTTACCTGCAACACTGACACTTTCAGTACAGTTTTTCTTAAAACGCTTTAAAAAGTGCACTTTGTCATAAATTTGATTTAAAAGTTTTGCTTTAAAATTTAAATGATTGTTTTAATCATTTTGTTGTGGTTTAATTTTAAATTTGTTATTAAATATTACATTTAAAGTTAATATATTTGACATTTTCTAAATTGCAACTTCATTGCAAATGTGTATACAAATTTGTTATAAACATATTTTAATACATTGTTTAATACATTGTAATACAACTTTAGTTTACTATAAATACTTGTCAGTACATTCCGCAGGATACTTTAACCATATTTCAAATACAGTAGAAGTAATGGTCCCACTTTATATTAGGTGGCCTTAACTACTATGTACTTACATCAAAAAATAAGTATAATGTATTGTGTTCATATTGTATTGCAAAACACTATTGAGGTGGGATACGGGTAGGGTTAGGGACAGGTTTGGTGGTATGGGTTGGTTTAAGGGTGGGTTATGGTGTAAGGGATGGGTCAACAGTGTAATTATAAATGCAATTACAGAAATGTATTACAGATGTAATTACATATAGGTATGTTTAAAAATAGAAGTACAATGTAAGAACATGTATGTACACAATAAGTGCATTGTACCAAATGATTAATTTAAATGCAAGTACATGGTAGTTAAGGCCACCTAATATAACGTGGGTCCGATTTTAGCATTTCTAAGCTGATTAAGTTACATGTAGCAATAAATCCTGTTAATAATGCTAATGGTTTTTTTTTTTTCAGGGTTGATAGTGAGTAATTACTGATATCTAAAGCAAATATATTTAAGATGTTTATCGACATAAATACACATTTTGTTTGTTATGTTCAGTATTTTAGTTGCAGTTAAAAGAATAGTTCACCTAAAAATAAAAATTCCTTCTTTATTTACTCTCATGTCGCTTGAAACTAGTAAGTTGTGCATATTGGAGCTTGACAAACATTGTCACTATGAACCATTGTTGTGTAGGAAGAAAAATGTTTATAAAACTCATAAAATCCTCTTTCTGTAATAAAAGTCTCCTTTCTCTGCAGCATTAGCCATTACCGAAGTCCACCAGTTTGACTCCACCGTCTGTGGTGAGGAGGATGTTGTTGCCCTTCACATCACGGTGGATTATTCTGTTGTTGTGAAGATGCTGGAGACCCTGGAAAAAAAGCAAGAGAAACTTGAGTCAGTAAGTGGGGACTGAAGGCCAGACTGCCTCTGATCAGCCCCTGAAGTCTACAGCTAGACACCCTCTGTCTTTCCTTACTATCACGGCCCAAAATAACTACTCTGGCACAGTCAGAGCGCTGAGGCAGCGTTCCCTGTGCTGGGGTGAGCAGATTACTTCAGTCTCTCTCTGTGTGTGTGTGTGTGTGTACTGTATCTCACCAGAAGTGCCCCATACAGGATGTAGGAGATGATGGGCTCCTCAAGACGTTTTCCCCTCATCAGCAAACCCTTTATCAGGTCAGTTACTGAACCCCCATTACACAACTAACAGAGAGAAATGCCAGACAGAGAGGGAAAGTAATGAAGAAAGGGAGAGAGAAAAGAACTATACGCAGTTACAGAGAAGAGGGCAACTAAACAACAGAAACTACATTAGTAAGGACTAAGCACTTTTTATGAGTCATAAAATAACAAAACACACCACACAGCAAAATATCATTCAAAATATCATAATATCAGACAATATTATGTATACGTATTAAATAGTTCACCTAAAGAGAATTCAATCATCTTTTATTCAGCTTCATGTTGTTGCAAAAATACAGTCTTCCTTTCTTTGGTAGAACATTGAATAAAATATTTCTAATACACATATACACACACACACACACACACACACACACACACACATATATATATATATATATAAAATCATATTTTGAATGTTATATTTGAATCATATATTAATCTGTTCATTGTGAAAACAATCACATTTATTCAGTTAAAAGTGTGAACACGGTTAAAATATGCAGAACAAGCAATATTCAGTCAACATGAGATTGAAACTAATCAGATTTATTGATGATAAATATATAAAGCTCATTATTGTGTATTTAAATTGTGCAATCCAAATTACAAAAATTGTATATGTAAATCAAACATATGTAATCAAATACATAAATCTTAAATTTATGAAAACATGCAGTAACCAGCTCTAATCAGCACCAGTCTGTATGAGAAATGGTTCAAAATATCAATTGTTATTCATTGCAAATCTTACCCTCCTCCATAGCTTTGAATAGGTTTTGCTTACATTGGGTTTACCTATACTTAAATGATATTTAAAAGCTGTTGAAAGATTTTCAGTAAACTACTTCTATTTCAGACATTTTTCAGAACCTAAATTTGAATCATGTCCATAAAACCAACAAAACTAAATATCTGCAGTATCAGATCTGAGCAACTTTTGAAATGTGGATGTGTATAATGCAAATCAAATGTAAAACCAAGCATTTATAAAGAAATGTACCTCCAAAACAAGCCATAGCTGCCCTCCAGAGAGCTCATCTGCTTTGTAGAACATGCCAAAGAACTTCACCACATTGGGATGATTGGACAGCGAGCGCAGGATATTGTACTCAGCTTCAATCTCCTCATCCACATCCTGACACAACCAGTAGCACAACTGCATTAATCATATATGTTAGTACACAAAACAGCGCCCTAATTTGCATTTGTTGTGTGTAATGACATGTTGTTCTTATGAGATTCTGTGACTAACTACATGGACTGTCCTTAACTAAACCTCGAAAAAATTGAAAATTGCTGCTGATTCAAAAAAAATGCTATCACATACAGTACAACATGTCAGAATAGATTATAACAATGATGTAAAAACTCTCCCAAGCTTTCATGCATGTGCTTGTATGACGGGCAGCAGGGTAGTCGATGGGCACAAAGAAGGCAGCCATGCATGCCATGTGCAGCAGGGAGTTATGGGGGATCAAGCAGCACTAATGACATTACACTGCATGGGGAATATCAGCATTAGGCATAAAAGTAAAACATCCTGACAAGTTTTCCAAAAATCAATAGCGCTATAATATGAAATTATCTGTGGGGGCACATTTAGGAAGAATATCTACTTACTCTGTTAGTGTGACTGGGATTCTGAGACAAACCAGAGGACAAGAGGGGAAGAAATGCCTTTAAAAATGCTTTTCTTTTTTTGTTTGGCTTTTAAATCATTGGAAACACTGTTAGGAGTCTTAAATCCTAAATGAATAAATGAACTTGACTAGAGAACAGAGACAACAGTACATTTTCAGCATGTTTCAGATTCATTATTTAATAGTAATGTCACACTGCCCCCTTTTGAATCTATTGGGTCTAAGGTTTAAGACTCTCAAAGAGGGGAGGAATAGAAAATAAGGTAAAATCATGGAATTAGTATTTTCCATGTGTTCACATCGGGATGACGACACAGCTGCAATACACTGAACACAAAAGAGATGCCACAAATGAAGAAAATCTCAGAAGGCCCAACAATGACTCACATTAATGGGATCCAAAACTTTCACAGCTGCTTGACTTCCATCTTTCTTACTGATGACCTTGTAGACCTTGCCATAGGTTCCTTTTCCAATTGTTTCCACAATGTCCCAATCAGAAGATGGATCTGCCAGCGACTCCAGACCGATCATGCTTGACTTGTAGGGATACAGTCCATAGAAAGACCTCCTGAACATAACAAGTAATTTAAAGCATAGATTTAATTCCAATTCTTCACATATTTTTATATAGTTAAAAGACATATTTGAGATGAATTATATTTCTAATGATGTTAAAAGAAGGGTATTCATTAAAAGTCACATTTACCATTTTTTTAGCATTTTTTTCACAATTTGAGTCATTTCAATAGGAATAGGAATCTACATGATCAGGAATTTTTCAAGGTGAGGCCACATTTACAATTGTTCTCAGATTTTTCTGGGTGAAATCCAGTTATTCCAGTAGGAATCCACATGATCAGAATTTTTGTGAGGGCAAAAGATAACCCCATGCAGATTTTAACATGGTGTAAATTGGTCACGCAAATTCACTGTGCTTTTTACAAAGCTTGTTTGGCCTTGAAATGTCAGTAATATTATTTCGCCTTCATGGTGAATGTAAGAGTTCACCAGAAAAGAAGTAAATTCTCTCATCATTCTCTCATCTCATCTCACACTCATGTCATTCCAAACCTGTATGATTTAATTTTTCATGGAACACAAAAGGAGAAATTGAGCAGAGTTCGCAGTTAGTGTTCACTGCTGTTTTCCATACAATGAAAATGAAAGTTGCTGCCAGTGGCTGTCATGCTGCAAAAATAACACAATGGGCAAAACAAATAAAAATAGACATATTGTGTAATGCTTCACATCTTCTGAAGCCATAGATTTGTGTGGGACAAAGATCATTAGTCACATGATTTCTCATCTGCAGCAGGTCTCATTAACCTTACTGAAATATCATAATGTGCCACATCAGATTTTACAAAACGCTCGATACAAAACATTCTTTGTGACTAGACCCAATGAGCTAAATTTTTTCATAAAAGTAAAAATTGCACTTAAGGAACATCAGAGGGAAGATTTTAGGTAATATTTTTTAGTCTGCTCCTCACATAAAGCTACTATATGGCTTCAGAAGAGTTGGAATACACTTGATATAAAACTTATACTTTATAAAACTTTTATGGTGCTCTTTTGTCATTTTTGTAGCTTGACAGTCCCTGACACAATGAACATTCAGTGAACATTTATCATTCCTTATTTGATAGGGGGAATTTCTTTGAGGTTTTGGAACTACATGCGGGTTGAGAAAATATGATGACAGAATTTTCATTTTTTGGTGGAACTCATCCCTCTAAATGCTCTAAATTCTCTAATGCTCTTTTTGTGGTCACTACATAATTGTTATCCAATTATGTTTTTATAATGTTATTCATAATTGGATTTCCTACATGAAGTATATGCCTTGCAAATCTAATTACAATGTATATCCTTATGTCAAACAGGCTAATGTATTGCATCAAATCACAATCACAATTTAACACAGGATAAAAAAAAACCAAAAAAAAAAAACACTATGACTGATTTGGGCTTGACGTTTAAGAAATATCAGGTAGCATAACAGCAAACAGCTAGTATTTCTCAAGGAAGTACAGTAAAGGGTCAGACATAGTCATGCTGAAATGCTGATATTTTGTAATAGGTGTCAGATTTTTCAGTGTCTCACGTTGCATAAGAAAGTAAGTCAATGCTCTATTTCCTACAAGTAACATATCACATAGGGGGAAGCATATAAAAAAAAAGAAAAAAGATTGAGCTAAGATTGAGCCTTGTGGTACATCGTTCTTGCTATTATTATTTTTGTTTAAAGTTTTGAGTACTCCGTTACACAAACACAGTGCTAGTGATCTGACAGGTAGGATCTAAACACATTTATCCACAAACAAATCAAGAATGTCACAAGACGATCACAACAGTATAAGTACTGTACTTACATGGAGAACAAGACCTCTCTTTGACTCATTCCCTTTAATGGCAAACACTCAAGAACCCACCAATATTCTCAAAATGTACAAAATGTCATCATAGTGCTCCAACCAGGACAAAAATATAATATTATTTGTAAAAGAAAAGAAAAAGGGTCTATAATTATTTTCTAAGTAAGAGAGCTGCCTGTGTCTCGCTGTTGATGGATTCAGATACCGCTTTCCCGTCACTGTGCTCTAAGAAGTCACAATCAGCTCACCGTGATAGGCTTTAACAGAGATTAACTCTGTCATGTACCTCAGGACTACTACTCTCATATTTATCATTTAGAGTCGAGATGTCCAAAACTTTCCCTCCTGATTACATTCCTGAACGTAATCTACAGAGGTATGGAGAGAGATACCACAGACAGGAACCTCAATACAAGGGGACCAATGTCTGTCCTCACCGCGGGGTGATGATAAACGAGGCACAAAATGAGCTCTGATTCCCAGCTTTAGCTCAAAACAGTGGAATGAATTCAGTGCCAAATCTTGACTTAAAGTGTAGTAACAAATTAAAAATTTAGCAAGCAGTAAAGTATAACGACAAATTACAAAATAGTATATAGCGCAGATGTGCCAATAGATACTATAAATAACGGGGGTTGGCAATCTTTTTGACTTTATTTTTTTTCAGTTTGCCAACATAAACATTACGGTCATCAGTAGGTTAAATTATGACATCTCTTCATAATAATTTTGTAATGGTGAAAATGCAATGGTATTCTGCTCATGTAATGATTCTCACCAATCTCCCACTCATTTTCTTTTTCTTTTTAATAGGCAAAGACCTGCACCGATACACTGCAGAATATGGTAATATTTTTACATGCTTGCATTTAATATTCACTTTCACAAGATTTTTTTAAATAAACGATAATGGCTCTACCGAGTCTAATATATCAGAGACATGTGATTAATTTTTCCACTCATACAGACTCCAGAGTGTGGGAAGCGTTTATTTTGAGGTCACGTTGAAGTGGAAAAGGTAAATGGTGTTCTACCCGTGGGGCTCTGAGCCTCGCACACACAGAATTATGAATAGCATGAGCGATTAGAGCGATGGATGCTTCGACTGTGCCGTGTGAGATGGATATTTCATACCTCTCATCTATTTTCTGGAAAGGTAGAGAGCAGAGCTGAATTTTGAATGTCATTTTTAGGAAGAAACACACATTTGCCACACAAGGACAACAGAACGGACTTCAATCGTATAATAATTTAAATACTATGATTGTGTGCTATTCAATATTGAATTGAAAATGTATTTTAAATCACAATTTTAATTTACTTTTGAAATTAATTTGAATTGAGTTATAGTAAACAGGCAGTGTTGGGTGTAATTAGTTACTAAGTAATTATACAGTTACTTCTTATGTAATTAAACTTAATACTGTGTATAGACTGTAGAACATTCATATGCAATACAATAGTGGATTTAACATAAACAACAATACAAAACAATGTTGCACGTTCTATGAATGACCACATCTTCAATCCTCTTTCTGTTCGATACAGGAGTGTGCGCGCGCACGCGTGTGTGTAAATTAGACTACTAGAACAAACCTCCTTAACAGTATTTATGCTTACTGAACACTCAACTCCTGTGTACCAATGTAAAGAACATGTAGATCTAACAAAAAACTGTGTAAATTTGTGTGTGAGATTGTGTCTATGTATGAATCTTCCAAATCAGAGTCACAATGGTGTCAAAACAATGTTTTTAAACCTAGAATGCAGACTTGGTGGATTCAGAAACCGCATAGGGCACATTTTACCCACACTTCCTTTGGCTTTGAGCTGCCAACAAAACTACATAATCACCTTTCTTGCCGTAAAAATATATTCTATGGGTCTAGCTTCCGGTCTCATCCGCGTCCAGCTATTTTTAGCTGTACAAAACCGTTCATTTTGCTGCTTTATATTGAAAATTTGTGTGTCTTATGATATTATATGAATGTATTATGAACACACTGGTTTGTAGTGCAAATATAGTTTTACCGTTTACTGCACGTTGTTATATTCTTCTTGTTATGTATCTATAACGGCTAATGAACCGGAAGTCTCACCCATAGGCTTACTTCCGCGTTGATGAAAAAGGTGGTATGAAGTTCTCAGTTCTGTCACGGTTCACTTACCCACGGTCTCACCTCGTCCCGTGGTTTGTCATGTGCGTGCGTGTTGTACGTGCAGGGGCGTGGCCGAGCCGTCATCCACTCACTCCCTTCAGCTGTGTCTCATCACTGAGCCAGCTGTAGCCCATTTCCTCTACCATAAATACCTCTCTCTCATTCCTCTCCTCTGCCAGATTGTTCTTGATGTCTACCCACGTACAGTGTTCCAGTCTTCTCGTCGTCATCTCGTCATCTGGTGTCCCGTCTGGTGTTCGTGGATCGGAGTTCGTGTTGGTGTCGTCGTGTCCTCGTCTCGTGTCTGGAGTTCCCCTGTCGTCGTTGGGTCTGTCTTCACCTCCACTCCACCGTGTAGCCCATCCAGTTCCTGTGTCACTCCAGTACCACAGTCCTGTCGGTGTCTCACTTCATTTCATCAATAAACCCTGTCATTTCACTTGCATCTTGTTTCCTCTTCCCTTCAGCCGATCATGACAGAACAATCTGGCCATGCTATGGAAGCAGCGAGTGGTTCATCCTCAGCCCTGGAAGACTTCATCGCCCAGAGCATCGACAGGATGAACAATCAGGAAGCGAGCCTGAGTAACACGGGTCGTGCTATTCAGGCTCTTGTGACACAGGTATCCGAGCTCACCCAACAGTTTCAACAGTTACGAGCTACCACTGCGCCACCCACGCCGCCTACTCCTCCCACGCCATCGGAACCCCTCTCCCAGTTGGAGCCACGCCTACCTATCCCGGAAGCGTACGGCGGGGAACCCAACTACTGCAGGGCGTTCCTAACAAGGTGTTCGATGCACTTCGCCCTCCAGCCCCGGACCTTCAGCGGGGAGCAAAGTAAGGTGGCGTTTGCTCTCACCCTGCTCACTGGGAGAGCGGCACTTTGGGGAACGGCGGTGTGGGAAAATCAAGACCCATGCTGTACCTCGTTCCAAGCGCTTTCAGAGGAAATGAGGCGGGTATTCGACCGCGCCGCCGCCGGAAGGGAGGCGGCCAGAATGCTCGCTGATCTCCGTCAGGGTGCGAGGTCAGTCGCTGACTATTCTATCGAGTTCCGCACCCTGGCGGCGGAGTGTCGCTGGAACGAGGAGGCGCAGTGGGACATGTTCCTGCATGGGTTGGCTGACCGCGTCCACAGGGAGATCTACGTCCTGGACCTCCCCACCACACTCGACAAACTCATCGAACTAGCCATCCGGGTGGACGCACGGCTCTCTAGAGCGGAGGCTCGCGTCCTGGCCAGTCGAGTCCCTGGTGGGTTTGAGAGTCGCCGCACCAACGACGGGGACGCGGCCAGTCCCGACTACGATCTCGAACCCATGCAGGTGGGGCGGGCTCGGCTCTCCCGGGAGGAGAAGGACAGACGGAGATCCCTTGGTCTTTGCCTATACTGCGGAGGGGCGGGACATCTTCGAGATAGATGTCCGGTAAAAGACCAAGCCCGACGGTAAGCATGAGGCTACTGTCGGGCGGGATCTCCGCCAAAAAGACCTCATCAACATCTTCTACCCTCCTTCCGGTGAGACTGAGATGGGCTACTAACTCTCACTACAGTCAAGCCCTGCTGGACTCGGGAGCCGAGGGTAATTTTTTGGACTCATCATTAGCCAAGAGACTCAACATTCCCACCAAACCCCTCACTCACAAGATTTCTGTTTACGCCCTCAACGGCCAAGAGCTTCCCACCATTGGCCTTATCACTGAACCCATCACACTCATCACGTCAGGCAATCATTCTGAAACCATCCCCTTCCTTATCATGGACTCACCCCTAGCACCCGTCGTGCTCGGCCACCCCTGGCTCATTTCCCATAACCCTAAAATTGACTGGCATCACAGAACTATCACCGCTTGGAGCAATCAGTGTCATAAGTCCTGTCTTGTGTCTGCTTGTCCGTCTGTCTCTGTTTCTATGTTTCAGGAGGAGGCAGTGGATCTGTCAAACGTGCCCGCGGAGTACCAGGACCTGAGGGAGGTATTCAGTAAGTCTCGAGCAGCTTCTCTTCCTCCGCATCGTCCCTACGACTGTGCTATAGATTTACTGCCAGGTACGTCTCCGCCTAAGGGCAAATTATATTCGCTTTCTGTTCCAGAAAGGGAGGCTATGGAGAAATATATTTCTGATTCTCTAGCTTCTGGGTTCATCCGCCCTTCCTCTTCTCCAGCGGGGGCGGGGTTCTTTTTTGTGGGGAAGAAGGACGGATCCCTGCGTCCTTGCATCGACTACCGAGGGTTGAACAACATCACGGTAAAGAATACTTATCCTTTGCCGTTGATGTCTTCAGCCTTCGAGAGGTTGCAGGGAGCGGCTATCTTCACGAAATTGGATTTACGTAACGCTTATCATTTGGTCCGCATCAGGGAGGGGGATGAATGGAAGACTGCTTTTAACACCCCTAGGGGGCACTTTGAATATTTGGTCATGCCCTTCGGGCTGTCCAACTCCCCAGCGGTCTTCCAGGCACTCGTCAATGATGTGCTGCGAGATATGGTCGATCAATTCATATATGTTTACCTGGATGACATATTGATTTTTTCTTCATCTCTCCAGGAGCATGTGCAGCACGTCCGACGAGTGCTTCAGAGGTTGCTAGAGAATGGGCTTTTTGTCAAGGCGGAGAAATGCGCGTTTCATGCACAGTCTGTTCCATTTTTGGGATATATCGTGTCGTCCGGGGCGGTGCGCATGGATCCTGACAAAGTCAAGGCTGTGGTGGATTGGCCAAGCCCAGATTCCCGTAAGGCCCTACAGAGGTTTCTGGGTTTCGCCAACTTCTACCGGCGCTTTATTCGCAATTTCAGCCAACTAGCCGCGCCTCTGACTGCCTTGACCTCCCCCAGAACCACGTTCAGGTGGTCTAACGCAGCCGAGCTTGCGTTTACTAAACTCAAGAGCCGCTTTGTTTCGGCTCCCATCCTCATAGCCCCTGATTCCTCACGTCAGTTTGTGGTGGAGGTCGATGCGTCAGAGGTGGGGGTAGGTGCAGTTCTTTCCCAGCGCTCTTCCACGGACGGCAGGATGCATCCCTGCGCGTTTTTATCCCATCGTTTATCGCCAGCCGAACGCAATTATGACATTGGTAACAGAGAGTTGTTGGCCGTCAAGCTAGCGTTGGAGGAATGGCGTCACTGGTTGGAAGGGTCAGGGGTACCTTTCATCGTCTGGACCGATCATAAGAACCTAGAATATATCAGAACTGCTAAAAGATTGAATTCCAGGCAGGCGCGGTGGGCACTTTTTTTCGGTCGTTTTGATTTTTCTCTCTCGTACCGCCCGGGTTCCAAGAACATCAAACCCGATTCTTTATCTCGTATTTTTGACAATTCCGAACGCCCGTCAACTCCCGAGTGCATTTTACCCGAGACGCTTTTCGTCTCCGCTCTGACATGGGAGGTCGAATCGAGGGTCAAGACGGCTCTAGAAGGGGTAATGCCTCCGCCCGGTTGCCCACCGAATCGATTATTTGTGCCGGAGGAATTAAGGTCTGACGTTATCCAGTGGGGCCATTGTTCCAACGTGGCTTGCCATCCAGGAGTCAATCGCACCGGGTTTTTGGTCAAGCAACGATTCTGGTGGCCGCGCATGGCTCGCGACATTCACAGTTTTGTTTTGGCTTGCTCGGTTTGTGCCACTGGTAAGACTTCCAATCGGCCCCCAGATGGGTTACTCCAACCGCTGCCTGTGCCTTCGAGACCCTGGTCCCACATCGCGCTAGATTTTGTCACCGCCCTCCCGCCCTCTCAGGGCAACACGGTTGTTTTGACCGTGGTGGACCGATTCTCGAAGGCAGCACATTTCATTCCCTTGCCCAAATTACCTTCAGCCAAGGAGACAGCGGTAACTGTCGTAGACCACGTCTTTCGCTTACATGGCCTCCCGGTAGACGTGGTCTCCGACAGGGGTCCCCAGTTTGTGTCTAAGTTTTGGCAAGAGTTCTGTAGATTACTGGGAGCGACTGTCAGTCTGTCCTCTGGGTTTCATCCCCAGAGCAATGGCCAGACCGAGAGAGCCAACCAAGATTTGGAGAGAGTGTTGCGATGTCTGGTCTCCAAGAATCCTTCCTCTTGGAGCCAGCAGCTTTCTATGGTGGAGTACGCCCACAATGCATTACCAGTGTCATCCACGGGCCTGTCTCCGTTTGAATGTAGTTTAGGGTACCAGCCACCTATTTTTCCTAGTCTGGAATCCGTAGTCGCGGTCCCCTCTGCTCACGCCTTTGTCCAGAGGTGTCACCGCACTTGGACCAGAGCCCGTGAGACTCTACTCCAAGTGGGGGCGCGCACCAAGGCCAAGGCCGATCGCCACCGGTCGAAGCCTCCCGTTTACGTCGTTGGTCAAAAAGTGTGGCTTTCTACTAAGAACATTCCTCTCCGCTCCGTCTCTAATAAGCTCGCGCCCAAATTCATTGGCCCGTTCACTGTCACCAAGATCATTAGTCCGGTGGCAGTCCGCCTCAACCTTCCTCCAGTGTACAGGAGGATTCATCCCGTCTTTCATGTGTCCAAAGTTAAACCCGTTTTTCATTCCCCTATTAACCCGCCTGCTCCGGTTCCCCCCCCGCCGCGACTCGTAGACGGGGAACCCACATATTCGGTAAACCGCATACTGGACTCTAGGCGGAGGGGACGCGGATTCCAGTACTTGGTGGACTGGGAGGGTTACGGTCCGGAGGAGAGAAGTTGGGTACCTGCGAGAGACATACTGGATCACTCTCTGATCGATGACTATAATCGACAGGTAGGAGCACCTGGGAACGCCAGGAGGCGTTCTTAGGGGAGGGGTACTGTCACGGTTCACTTACCCACGGTCTCACCTCGTCCCGTGGTTTGTCATGTGCGTGCGTGTTGTACGTGCAGGGGCGTGGCCGAGCCGTCATCCACTCACTCCCTTCAGCTGTGTCTCATCACTGAGCCAGCTGTAGCCCATTTCCTCTACCATAAATACCTCTCTCTCATTCCTCTCCTCTGCCAGATTGTTCTTGATGTCTACCCACGTACAGTGTTCCAGTCTTCTCGTCGTCATCTCGTCATCTGGTGTCCCGTCTGGTGTTCGTGGATCGGAGTTCGTGTTGGTGTCGTCGTGTCCTCGTCTCGTGTCTGGAGTTCCCCTGTCGTCGTTGGGTCTGTCTTCACCTCCACTCCACCGTGTAGCCCATCCAGTTCCTGTGTCACTCCAGTACCACAGTCCTGTCGGTGTCTCACTTCATTTCATCAATAAACCCTGTCATTTCACTTGCATCTTGTTTCCTCTTCCCTTCAGCCGATCATGACAAGTTCTATGTAAGGGAATGCTAAATTGTGTTACAACTCGCCCCACCCCTGTCATCCAATGTTTAGTTAGCTGTATTTGAAATTAGCAGTTTAAAAATGCATCACATTTGCCTGAAAATCTACAATTAATTCTAATGTAAATTATATGCAACAGTTTAAGTACTAAGCAAAATATAGTTTTGGATATAGTTGTTCTGCATATATCTATTTGCAGCCTTGACAACCATTCATATAATATCAGGGAGGAAGTGGGTAAATAATGAAATGATCATAGGACTCCTATCTTATCCCTGATTGGTGGAAATGGTGCTGTTACAACTCTCCCCATGTTACAACCATACAACCACTGGAATAATTTGCTTAAGTTTTTTTTTTTTAAATAAGTGCCTCATGCTCACCCAGACTGCATTTGTTTATTGAAAAAAGAAATACAATAAAAGTCAATAATGTTTGAAATATTGTTACAAATTTAAATGTTTTCTTATTAAACATATTTTCAATATACTTAATATGTAATTGATTCCTGTGATGACAGTTTTAAGCAGCCATTACTCCAGTCTTCAATGTCACGTGATAGTTCAGACATCATTCTAATATGCTGATTTGGTGCTCAGTTATTACTATTAGTGCTCAAATATTAATAGGAGTTTTTATCGTTATCAATGTAAAAAACAGATTTTGCTGCTTCGGCATATTTAGCATATTAGAATGATTTCTGAAGGAGCAGTTTAAAAGAAAACAGTTTGTTTAAATTTTAATAATACTTCATAATTTTACTGTTTTTACTGTATTTTTGATCAAATAAATTCAGCCTTGGAGAGCATATGAGACTCATTATTCTGAACGTTTGAGTGGTAGTATAGTTTGATATTTTCATGGAAGGTTGCTTATTTTCCAAGAATGCTACAATGTAAATTTAATTTCAGTATAATTTACTTCAATTCAGTTTCCAATTCAGCATCCTGCCAAATGTTCAATTTACATTCACACTCATCATGAATCGAAATAAAGACATTCTTAAATTCTGAAGTTTGTCCAACACTTATATTACAACGCAGCAGAAAACACACCCCACATTCATTAATTCCTTGAATGCTGCTTTGAAGTTTTATATAATATAGTTTGAGGTTTGACCAAAAAGATAGCAGTCTTCAGCAATGAGAATGTGTATGTCACTTGCTGTTTGTAAGAGAGCATGGATGTTTAATAATGCTGCCCAAATGTGTTTTGAGTCACTGAAGCATCTGTCAGTATATATCATCTGATCTGCTCTTCACCGTCTCTGCCTCTCCACACGGACAGACAGCCACAACTCATTTAACTCATATATACTTCATATCATTAAATTACAGAGTAGCACTCAACACTTACAGTATATCTCATATTTAATAATCACAAGTTGTAACTTTCAAAGACTAAAGAAAAATAAAATCCATCAGCAGATCTTTTTTATATTGATATTATTCGCCACTGCAGCCTTAACAAGTGCACAATCATGCAAAACTTTGTTACATAACCATAACTACAACTCTCCCCTCAGACACCATATTCAAATCCGGTACAAATGATCAACAATATGAATATCATAAAACAAGCAATTCCAAAAGGTTTTCTCTTCAGATTCAAAAGTGCAGGAAAAAAGTTTTAATGAGAGTTTGATAATATATTGAAGTGATTTAATTAGGAATACTAAATATACATCTGAAATAATAAAAAATATCAAAGAACATACCTCAGTTTGATAGACGTTCCTAACAAGTTGCTCAATGTATGTGAGGGTTTGTCAATGCTACAAGCCTAAATCATTCTAATCAGCCTCTCTGAATTATTCATTAACTTGTAATGTGTAATATGATCTTGTTTTAAATATTCATTAGACAGATGGAACTAGTCATAAAAGAGCTTTATAGGGAAGACATTCAGTTATCCAAACACTTACATGCGCACACAGGTAAGGAGGAGGGAATTGTTTATGAATTGTGTCGGTCATGTGACTCGAACAACTCCCATAATATTTTGATATGCAGAAGCATTTACATTCAGATTATGTGCTCACAGGTAACAGGTGATGACTTCTGGAGTCCATTCGCACAGCAGTAATATATAGGATTGTTAATAACTATTATGAGCTGAATGCCATAAACTTGAGACAGAATAGATAACCTACACATCTTTCAATATAAAGCTCCCTCAGACAGGTTCAGAAATATAAAAACAGGATTTAATCCCTCGTGGTCACAGAAAACATAAATGTGATTAAATGTAAAATGTGTTTGTAAAAATGCAAGCTCTTTGTGTGTTAGGCTGATGTCATAATTCTACGACACGGCGTCTCTGCAGTCATAAACAGAGACTGTGTTGCTATGGCTCATATTCTCATGGGAACAGAAAACCAGTGAAGCAGGACCTGAGTGAAAACAACAGCCAAGAACAATAGCTGAGTGAACGCTGACTCTCATTCTCTGCTAGAACACGTGTCAGTCTAACATCTGCCCAAATACACACAGTCCATATTCTGTATTTACAATACACAGCCTAAATAGTCAATGTATTATAAAGTACAGTATAAAACATATCTGATGCGCAAATTGAATGAAAACGAAAGACCTGTTGTAATTTGCTTCCTGTCGTCTTTAGTATTATTCAGTTGTGATTTTGTGGATGTTTTTATTGATTTTTATAAAGCATACTACTATTAGTAGTATTTCAAGATAAACATTTGTTTGAACTTGGTTACCCATACACCGTTTTTAGAAAAAATCCTGTTCAAATGTAAGTATCAAATATGATCATCAGGCTCTTGAGGAACGTTTAGTTTTTCATAGAAAAATAATATGTTTTGAAATTACTGAGCTTAGATCATAAAACTAAGCAAAACTAACTTTAACTAACTCTAAATATCGTCTTACTAAGACATATTTTTGGAGATATAGATATATGAGATACATTATGGAGATATATCACGCTGTTATAAAGAGCTCACTGATTCACAAGCTATCAGAATTTCTTCTCACTGATGTGATTAATTTTCTCTTTCAGTATGAGTCCTATATTCTTGCTATATCACACCATACTGTGTGTACAGTAGTGGACGAAGTAACAAGTACTTGAGTAAATATATAGATAACCTAACAAAATATTACTCCAGTAAACATATTAAGTACTCCTTTTCAATTTTACTTACGTAAAAAGGACTATAAATGAATGTCTATCTTGTATTTTAACTCTTAATATACTGTTATGGTTCAAAATACTTGGGTGAGGAGGGCTTGTCGAACACTATCCAAACATTTAATATATTAAAACATCAGTTTAGGTTACTGATACTTCATGTGTGCAAACAAGTGAAAAACAAAACAAAACAAAACCAGCATGTGCCACAAAAACCTGATGTATAAAATATGATACTCAGCAAATATGCAAATTTTTAATAAACTCATATAATCATAAAATAAAATCATATGTCAGGCTTTACAAGTTTAGCTTCCTGCAATAACCTTTTGTTTAATTTAAAGATATTTTCAAAATAGCCTGAAGTTTATTACTATTCTAGAATACCACAGGAACAACCTAAGATACCCTAGCAACTGCATAACTAGTACACTAAAAACCCCCATCACTAAGAACACCTTAGCAACCGCATGACAACAGACTGACGCTCTCTCTCAGTGTGGGAAACCTGTGGCGGAGGAAAGCAGACACCACACACGGAGGCTGATGGGTTTACATTACCACTGCAACACAACAACAACACAAGCGAGAAATGGAGTTAGTTTCTAGAGAAGCATGGCAGAACTGGTCATGTGAGCATGTAAGTGAAATGAGAGTTGGCAGCACAGGCAGAGAGAAAGAAGGTCTTACAACATAATCTCATAATCTCACAAATTGACTTCATTCAGGGCAAAGGTGCACAGTCCTGTCCACTCTAATCCTGTTACAGGAATGTGACAGACTGCGCCGTCCACCAGTAAACGCTGGATTTACAAGTGTGACCTCTTACTTTCTGTATGAACGCTGACAGATCGTTCCGCACTAACTGAGACCAACAGTGCACATGAGCCATCACAACTTTACTGGCTATGAAACTGGTGTGAACGAGCCCTTAGAATACAACTACAGTAGTAAATACAGAATTACAAGTACAGGCTGTGGCCACCTGCAATGCTAATCAACTAGCATGCTAAGCTAACATTTCATCTTACTTCATGTAAACACTGGCTATCAAAATATTTATTATCATGCTTTATTATGTAGTAAAATGAATACAGTAATTTCTATTTAAAATCAATAATGTTCAATTTTCAATGGGTGTTTTTCTTTTTTAAGAAATATCTTCTGCTCACCAAGGCTGCATTTATTTAATCACAAACACAGTAAGAACAGTAATATTGTGAAATATTATTTCAATATAAAATAACTGTTTTCTATTTTAATATATGTTCAAATGTAATTTATTCCTGTGATTTTCAGCATCATTACTCCAGTCTTCAGTGTCACATGAACTTTCAGAAATCATTCTAATATGCTGATTTGCTGCTCAAGAAACACTTATCATTAGCTAGGTTGAAAACTATTCTTGTGGAAATTGTTATTTTAGGATTCTTTGATAATTAAATATGATTTAGCAGCGTACTTTAATTAGGGTTGACTTTAGCACAAGACAGCATCTCTTGATTTTTTTGGTCGATGAAAAATGATGCTAGCTAGATGTGATTAGATGCCAATGCAAAGCAGGGAATTGAAAGCATCCACTGGCATGCATGTTTCTGCTATCAGTCTGCAGAGCAGAGATGTATGTTCTTCAGCGGTGTGTGATGCATAGTAAACATCACCACAGTGAAGTAACATCACAGTCTCTCTCTCTCTCACCATATCCTGCCATGGAGATGATACAATTCTGTCCTCTGTATTTCCTCAGAGTTATCCAGCCCTCTGGGCACAGGGTAAAACACACACACACACACACACACGTCTCAGGGTTAGTTAGTGCCCTGAGAAACTACACACACACTTATCATGAGCTTTAATTGGACATACTCTATATCACACTGCAAAAAAAAAAAAACACTTAAAAAATGCTTAAATTCATATGATTAAATGTAATTAAATTTAAACACTATTTATAGCTAATATGATGTAATATAACTTTCTTTTCCCTTTAAGTTATCCTAGGTCACATGAAATCAATACAAATTCTTTTTCTAAAATGCTCGAGGTGATGTTTCTTACCTGCTTTGGACCACATCGGTTCTTCCATTGGCATTTCCTGTAAGAATATTGAATAATTAGCCAAAAACCTTTACATTCCAACTTTATTACCTACCTTTTATTATAGAATTAATATATCAAATAACGGAACTGTTCGTTCTAATTGTAAACGTACACTAGCTGTTCTGTGGATTATCAAATAACCTATCACAGCACACGCGATCACTCAACATCACCTGTAATCATCTCTACCTTCATGGCCTTGGACTGCACTAATGTTTTTTTTTTTTTATTCTATTTTTTTAACCAGTTAAAACAATAATTTAGAGAAGACCTACCTGCCATAGCTGGTTTCGGACATATCCCAAGTGATTTTCAAACCTTCCTACCTGTCCTGAGGTTAATAATTCACTAGAACTTGATAAGTTCCTGTGTGAGCGCTTCAGAAAGGAAACAGTGTGCACACATGACCAATCCCAGCACAAGCATGGGTGCAATATAACACTTACAAACAGCTGGATGATGAGTTAATTCATATAAAAAGTACTGTAAAAAGCAATCATTTTGGCAGAATTTGGGAAGGTGGACTTTGATATAGATTATGATTCCAGAAGAAAAAAAATCTAATAATCATAACCTATTTCGGAAGATCATGATACCTACTGTATATGCTGGAATGCATGCGGCATCAAAATATTCACTGCATCCATTACAAAGCATTTTTCAATAAAACCTGCATAAACAGAAACTGCAACCATCCAAACAAATAGAGTTTGCTAAGCTAATACGCTATGATGTCATGCACAATTGGTCAGTGTGTCGTCCAGGCAGCTATTGTGTTGCCAACCCACTTTCCATTCAGCGCACAAACATGTTTACAGGGGTTTGGTTTCTGGGCCTCAGCGCGACTTCATTGAAGATTGAGCCATTAGGCAGATGAATGGTGCGTTCATTTAGCAAAAGCTGAATCTAATGCAGCGAATCTAATGCTTTGTCTGTTGTTAGATCAATTATAACACATTTGTAAATGTGTTTGGCTTTACCAACAATAAATCATAAAACAGACTGTTATGTTCTGTGTTAACTTTGGCAGACTTCATCTTATCTGCTGTTACTAATTGGTACAGTAAGGGTCATTCAGGGTTCTCTCTCGGCCTAGATTAACTGAGCCTCTAGTGGTCACAGTGAACCCTCATGAGAAAAGACAAGACTCATATTAATATGATGGGCTCAGTTACCAAACCTCAGCAAAAAGAATTGTTAACAGCCAAACAACATAACTAAAACAAGAGAAATTCAGTGACACACAGCTCACATTTAGACAATGCCTTTAAAATAATTAATTTCAATAAATCACTTCATTTAACTACAGCTTTATTCTGCACGGTAAATAATTTGTCACTGTGAGTTGTGACTTATTTCATATGAAAATATAACACAGGGGGGAATAAAGATTTCACCATGAATAAGCTATAAACTCTTTCGTAGGAAATTCTCAGCGCCATTTGTGCTACTCTTGCTGATTTAGTAAAATTAAGTTAACATTAGTAAAATAAGTTTTCGAAAAACTGTTAACATGCATGAGGCCTGTAACTATTATTATTCAAATTTATATATACTCACATATATATATATACATAAATCTGAACAAGTATAGTTCTAGGCCTCCAGCATGTTAACAGTTCTTAGACTAGTGAGCCCCATTTTCGTTATCTTGCCTAGGGCCCCACAACCCTATGGGCCGGCACGGAATGATAAATAAATAAATGGTAACAATTTAGATTAAGGAACACATATTCTCTCTTAAATAAGAGTTAATAAGCAACTTGCTGAATAGTGTTCCCTAATCTAAAGTGTTACCAAATTAATATCTTAATAAAAAATGTTTGCATAAACCAGCTGGTGAGACAAATATTATTTTTATATGATATTTTAATTATTTTATACAATATTTTATTAGTTATTAATATATTTTTAAAATAATGATATTTTAATTATTTGTATAATATCTTAATATCGACAAAATGGAACAACACTTCTTGTTTAAAAGTTTTGGAGAAAAAGACAAAAACACACAAAGGCATATCAGAGCATCTGTATATTTTATTCACATATGTTACATTTTGCAGTAAATGTCATTAAAAGTCACCCTTTCAGAGATGACATCATAAAGTCTGAATCAGCACCTACAGTAATGTACTGTATTACTGCCTGCCTGACAAGCATTCACCGCAGGAGAACACACCAGCATTATCCACCCGTCACACTTAGCACAACTGTCTGTCTATACAAAGTTGTGAAGGAGAGCAAGAACTCTCTTAGAGGGGGAAAAAAAAAAAACAGCAGCATGCAAGAAATCAAGACAAAATAAGAAAAGAAAGCAAACTTCAAGTGCACTGAAAATATCTTCCCTCCAGCATGGCATGATTGCAGCAATGATAATCAATACCTACCAATCAAACTGATCAATACAAACCAGACATGCTTTTTCTGGTGTATGTGTGTGGTGTTGGGGGTGCTTGTCTGTTTTCAGTAGGAAACAAACAAAAAGCAAGACACCCTCAATATAGCTAGACATCACATTCGTCTCTGTAATCGCACTGATTATTATTATTGCAAGGGCTCCACTGATGTCATTATTTTGATCGTGATCTACAATCAAAAATGACCCACTAAATACCATATGGAAACTGTACTGCAAACTTAATTTAAATGTGTGTATGTGATTTCTATATACACAATTAAAACAAAAAGGATGGGACACTTCTCTCCCTGACACTTCTCTCTCCTCACTCTCACCCCCCCCCCAAAGAACTGTCAAGTTTGGCAAGGCAAATCACAATAAGGTTTAGACTGGGGTCATTTTATGCCAATGTGAAGCTTGCTCTTACTTTTGAAGGGGGCAAAGATTAAATGAGAAAGTACTGAAACTAAAGCATTTGCTAACATAGGAGCTGCATAAAATAAAGAAATTGTGTGCCACGCCATACATGTCCATCACTGGACTGGGCTGCAGTATTCAATTTGATGTGATCCAGTTTAATGCATTCTCAAATAATTAACTTGTGCATACATAATGCCCTCTCTACAATTACAGATTACACAATCAAAGATGGTCCGAGGACAGAGCTTTGAGGAACACCACATGTATCGGACTGAAACTAGCCTTCACTAAAATGTCTATTTGTATCACGTACCAAATTTTCTTTTTTGACTTTCTGATAACATTAAAACAGATCTTTTTTTTCTTCTTTTGGTCTGATACTTTTGCATAAAGGATCTACACATAATCTGGCCGAGTTCAAAGCAGTAGAACAAAGTGACAACCCTTTTCTCAGGAACACTTCAGATCAGGAATTCAATGTCCTGAGTGGTGTGCGCATTAAAATATCATCACAACAACACAAATAAAGTATTTAAACAAGAGAAAACTTCACTACCTGCAAAATCCTACAGGAGGAGAAATTAGGCCATGGAAGCCAGTTGTTACAAAACTCAGTCAAGACAATTATGACAAATTTTCTTTACTTCAGAGGTTTTTGCAAATGTGCATTGAGCCTCTAGATATACAAGACCAACAGAACAGCCATCAAACGGCTCTTTGAACCAGAGCTCAGTGTAATGGCAAACACTGTCCCCTATGGACCATCTGACACCAGTCCAGGCATCATGTAATTAGAATATCGTAAAGACAATCAAACTTTGAGTGACAACTGATTTGGGGTATGTGGTTAGATTTTCTGGTTATAGTTCCTCATTATTTCACCCTTAACCAAAAATATTTTTTTTTATTTATTTTGCATTGAAAAAAAATTGAGCAGATTTTCAGAACCTTAATTGTATTGCATTATTTTCCTGACAAATTAAATGCCTCTGCCCACTCTTCACAAAGAAACACAGACACTCTCTCTCTCCCTCTCGCACACACAATAAAGAAAAAGGAGAAAAAACATCAATATTGTTTACATTAATAAGAATTTGGGGCAAATGATGTTCAGCTGTTATGAAAATGATGCAAAGATACTTTATTCTAAAACAAACTTCATTTTCTTAATGCAAAAACTTTTTCTTTTTTTTTATATATATTTTAAGGTTACCTTTATGACATTTATGAGGAAAAGGGCCACAGATCGTTATATAAAGACTAGCTCTAGCCATTAAATATGTGCTACAAGGTTGTAGGGGATTTTTTGTATTTTTATAATAAACTCAACAGACCAGCCAACCACCATCAAAAACAAATCCTTCATTAGGAAGAAAAACAAAAAAAGCTAATTGTAAAAATATTTTACAAAACGTATAATTTACTTTTTTTTAAACAATGAATAGCAGCACTTATTAAATATTAAAATCTTTTATCAGACTACTAAAAATAAAAAAAATAAAATTCCTGAGGATGACTGCAAATACACCTCGAGTCAATACCATTTACTTCGAGACAAATCTCGCTTTAGCTCTAATCGGTTGATATTTCGCCTCATACCCTGCTTTTTAAACACACAGTCAGTCTTATGAGATGTGTTTCAACTCAAATAGCATAAAGTGGTCATGGGGTGGGGGGACATGTTGAGAGTCTTGGTACCTTTAGCATTCAAGGTTTCGATGTCTGTACATTCTGATGTCTGTACATGATTTGTTAACATTGGTCAAATTTTTTTATTTTTTTTTTAAGAGTCTGTCTCCTCAAAAACGATGTCAGTTTTCCAAACATTACAAAACGGGAGTACAACAGACTAGACACAGATTCACTCAGTGTGCTTTCACTGTGAGTTTGCTGGGACAAAACAAAATTCTCCCCTATAAATCCACACAAAAAAAAAAAATCACTTTAAAACACGCACGCGCACACGCTGTTAGTCAATAGGCTTGACTGTACACTAAACTTCACGAACCCAGGCTGTGGCCAACCCAATGCAGGTTTTCTTTATATTACACGACAGAAATCATAAGAGGATGTCACAGAGGCTGGCATTGACATCATATGACCTGTCCTCTACAGGATGTGGGCTGTACTGTTAAAGTCCATTGTAATGGGGACCCCAGCGCTTGTTGATGTGGTCGAAGGTGTGTGAGACCCACTGCTGCTCCAGAACGCGGTATCTCTCCTCACATAAATACAGAGGCTTTCCTCGACTACAGAACAGGAAAAAACAAGAAGTCACAGCAGGAAATGGAAACCATTTTCTTTATAAAAGAAATTAAAATATGAACTCAATCTCACAAATAAATGACTACTGAGCAAGGCCACAAAAATAAACAAAATGTAAGATTAAATATGAACGAATTGCATTTTGATCTGTAAAATGTCAATTTTGAACAATTACATTTAGATCGTCTCACATTCATTAGATGTCTTTTTATGCATTTTTTGCAGCACTGAGAATTAAAATCAATCACGTTTCTGTATATAATTTCACATTTTCTGTATATAATTTGTTTTTCGTGCTACTAAGATAACCAATGTGAAGTTCACAATTATAGCTCTAAAAATGTAATTTCTGACACAGCTACTGGGACCTGAGAATTAAATCTAGATGCAATATCTGGCCATCAGAGCAGTGAGAAGATTACCGTAGGTCTCTATCCTCTTCTCCATGAGTGTCCAGATACACAGACCCCCAAAGACAGAAGCGATGTCCTCGGATGATAATGATGGCCGAGGCGTTTATCAGGAGGAAGATACCAGTCGCTGCTCCGCAGTGCTGAGAGTGCTTTGGATAAAAAAAAAAAAAAAATCAATCATCATCATCATCATCAGGAGTGTAAGGATCTTTCAAACTAAAGCTTGCAGATTTTGCCACACACTCACCAGCACACACTCACAGACGCCCTGCTGTTTACAGCAGTGACCCTTCAGACAGACGAATGCGCCGCAAACCAGGCACAGCGCAGGGTCTTTGGGGGTCTTGCCGCAGCTGGTGCAGGATTTCCTGTGGTAGTACTGGAAGATGATGTTGTAATTGTCTGGGAGGTGCAGGAGGCGAGGGGTGGCCCACTGCGGATCTTGAACTAATAGAGACTGAAGAGAGACAAGAAAATCACTCAGATGCCCCATGAAATTACCTTTCACTGTCAGTCAAAGCAATCTTTTTTGTAACATTTTATTAAAAAAAACCAAAAAAAAAAAAAAACTGAAGATGAAATCTCTAATTTTTGACCATCCTACCACTGGTCGGATAAACAGACCTACAAGAGGTTGAGCAAATGCTGCTGTGGGCCTGATCGAAATTCAGTTTTCAATGTATACTTTTTCCTATGGAAACCTCTCTTACCAGGAAATCAAAATTAACCATTTTTTTTAAATGGAATGTACATTGAGTAAAATTTTTATAAAATAAATCTTTACTTAAAAAAAATTCAATTCACTCAAATTAAATGCAATCTTTTCAACACCAAGTCAAAGCTAATCATCCATGACTGTGAGAACTGATACAATTCAAGATATTTTACTGCTTACTGTCATAAAACCCTGCTCGACAAGTTCTAGTTGTATACTAGATATCAAATATGATGCTTATTGACACAGCTCATGCTTGGTTAGCTCACAGTGGTTAACCATATTAAAAGACGACTTCTGATTAAATCACTGGTGTTACAAAGACTCCAAATAAAATGGTGCAAAGAAACATGAAGGAGACACAAATACTCACCACAGACTGCTGGGTGGGAGTATTGGACAGAGCGATGACTTCTGAACACCACTGACTGATCAGATCGAAAGCATTGATGTTCCACTCCAGACACGCTGCACTGCTCATGGCTCCACTAGACTGAACAGAACCAGCCAATCCCAGACACCCGGCCAGCAGAGAAAACTCCTCATCCACCTGTGATCACAGACACCCGGCAGTCTGTCAACTATTTGAAAATCTGTCAATGGGACGTCTTCATTTAGATATCAGATTAAATGTATGTGTGTGTACCAGGCAGCCAGGTAAGCGGTCTCCATACAGGTGGTGTTGCAGTAAACAGGACAGTCTCAGGAAGGGCAGACAGAACTGCTGTAGGCTGAACTCAATGGACTGAGGAGACCACACACTGGAGCTCAACTACAGAGATAAGACATCATTAAGAACAGCTCATTCCCTGTTGATAAAGCCATGACAAACAGTCATCTGACAGCAGGCTGCAGCACACAAGAGCTTCCTTAGAGATCAGAACAAGCTTCAGGCTCCAATAACAGTGAGCTACATATTCCTCTAGAATAGAGAATGACTCTTCTTTGGCTGGTTGTCATAAAACTTTAATTACTTAACTTTAACATAAAATTTTATATAAAAACCATTATGAAATTAATTTTTTTTTTTTTTTTTTTTAAGAAATTAATTATTTTATTCAGCAAGATTGCATTTATTTGAGCAAAAGTAACTGCACTTTCACATTGTTACAAAATATATATTTAGAATAAATGTTGAAGTTGAAGTTTCTATCAAATAATCTAAAATAAAAAAATATGTAGTAAAAGAGAGTAATGGCTGCTGAAAATTCTGCTTCGTCATCACAAGAATATATTACATTTTAATATATATTCAAATAGAAAACACTTATTTTGTATTTTAATAATATTTCATATGATAATATTACTGTTTTTATGGTATTTTTGATCAAATAAATGCCTTGACAGCAAAAACTAGTAGAGTGAAAATGACATGTTTGCAAGGCAAGTTAAACAATGGGTCCCTGGGATAAGTGTCTTCATCTTTTCTTCATATAGAAAAAAATACTGTTACTACATATTCTCATTATAACTGCTAATGAAGTCAACGACATGAGCATTTTTATTTTTTTGTCCAGTAGATGCATGTTTTGTTAGGTCCACTCATTATTGCAATGTATATAAATTAATTAATAATTGCAAAACTAGAAAGACTAATATATAATGGTGTTATAAAACTATTCTGTTGTGCTGTGTGGTTCACGTGACTTTGGAGCTGAGGACTCACCACAAATGTTTCCTCAGAGTTGGTGTCATACACATCTTTGGCCTTCGTTAGCTCAGAGATCACATGACCCAGGAGTGACTCCCATGATCTGTCAGAGTTTGGCATGTTCTGCGTGTGAAATGAATTAATGAATGAAAGAAAACAATGTTTTAAATCTCTCCCTTCAGACTGGAATCACTGTTATTGTACCAACTGGACTGAATTACACTGAACAAAATTATAAACGCAACACTTTTGTTTTTGCCCCCATTTTTCATGAGCTGAACTCAAAGATCTAAGACTTTTTCTATGTACACAAAAGGCCTATTTCTCTCAAATATTGTTCACAAATCTGTCTAAATCTGTGTTAGTGAGTATTTATTTGCCGAGAAAATCCATCCAACTCACAGGTGGGGCATTTCAAGATGCTGATTAGACAGCATGATTATTGCACAGGTGTGCCTTAGGCTAGCCACAATAAAAGGCCACTCTAAAATGTACAGTTTTACTGTATTGGGGGGGGGGGGGGGGGTCCAAAAACCAGTCAGTATCTGGTGTGACCACCATTTTCCTCACGCAGTGCAACACATCTCCTTTGCATAGAGTTGATCAGGTTGTTGATTGTGGCCTGTGGAATGTTGATCCACTCCTCTTCAATGGCTGTGCGAAGTTGCTGGATATTGGCAGGAACTGGAACACGCTGTCGTATACGCCAATCCAGAGCATCACAAACATGCTCAATAGGTGGCATGTCCGGTGAGTATGCTGGCCATGCAAGAACTGGGATGTTTGCAGCTTCCAGGAATTGCGTACAGATCTTTGCAACATGGGGTCGTGCATTATCATGCTGCAACATGAGGTGATGGTCGTGGATGAATGGCACAAAAATAGGCCTCAGGATCTCGTCATGGTATCTCTGTGCATTCAAAAAGCCATCAATAAAATGCACCCGTGTTCGTTGTCCATAACATACGCCTCCCCATACCATAACCCCACCGCCACCATGGGCCACTCGATCCACAACGTTGACATCAGCAAACCGCTCACCCACACGACGCCATTCACGCTGTCTGCCATCTGCCCTGCACAGTGAAAACCGGAATTCATTCGCGAAGAGAACACCTCTCCAAAGTGCCAGACGTCATCGAATGTGAGCATTTGCCCACTCAAGTCGGTTACGACGACGAACTGCAGTCAGGTCGAGACCCCGATGAGGACGACGAGCATGCAGATGAGCTTCCCTGAGACGGTTTCTGACAGAAATTCTTTGGTTATGCAAACCGATTGTTGCAGCAGCTGTCCGGGTGGCTGATTTCAGACGATCTTGGAGGTGAAGATGCTGGATGTGGAGGTCCTGGGCTGGTGTGGTTACACGTGGTCTGCGGTTGTGAGGCCGGTTGGATGTACTGCCAAGTTCTCTGAAACGCCTTTGGAGACAGCTTACGGTAGATAAATGAATATTCAATTCATGGTCAACAGCTCTGGTGGACATTCCTGCAGTCAGCATGCTAATTGCACGCTGTGTTGCGTTTATAATTTTGGTCAGTGTACATCGGCTGTGTTTCAAAATCCTAGTGACACAATTGTTGGCCATCACAGATGAAACTAAACATTTAATTTGATTTAAATTTAAACAACATTTTGTAAACATCTGAATGCACCTATAATGCCCAATATTGCTGTCTAGGAAGGCAACTTGCTAAGTTTTTAAACGCATTCCATGTGTTACTTTAAATGTCAGCAAATTGCAAAAGCAATGAAAATTTCAGGCAGAGAAAGGGATGACGTGTGACTCTATAAATGTGGAATTAAAGCAGTCTGACTGATGACATGAAACTCTTCACATTACATTTATTTCCCACAAAGCCCCAAAAATAGTCATTTAATGGAGCGCAGAACCATTACTAATGAAAACCTGAGTGAGATTTATCTGAAGTATTTCCTCACTCTGGGTTATCTGAAGATTATTACGATCACCCCCTTAAAAAAAACAGCACTGAGGGCAAGTAATGCATTCTTACTCTTAATAAAATTAGCTTCTCCTCAAGGGTCTTAATGCGCAATTTAATCATTATAAAATGGATAGGTCCAGTTTTGAAATCTGACTGAACGAGCCACATTGAGCCTTTGAATAATAAACAATACAAATATACACACCAATGACAAAACAGCAACTGAATCTACATTAAGGCGCAAATTGTGAACCAATTTGTATTGATATTCCACAAAGCAGAACATCAAGAAACTATTATAACACACATTCTTGCTATAATTGGCTGAAGTAAGTCCGGCCCTGCGTCCCAATGTCCATACTATCCACCCTATCTGCCCTAAATAGTACTGAAAATGACTAATCACATAGAATTTAGGATGGATAGTATGCACATTGGGACGCAGGCTGAGAAAGTTTTTTGATTGGTTGTGGTAATTTGCGGCACCTTCTTGGCAGCTCCAGTGTTGCTCCAGGCGAGTCTCTCCTCACAACTGAATCTGATGGACAGAGCGGCCAGAGCCTGTGTGTACTGCAGACTGTACAACACCTTCACTACACACGTAAAGTGCTCTGCACACAAACACACAGAACATGGCTATCATATATCATGGTTAACACCAGATGCAGTATCCTATGTTTACATTTAGTCATTTAGCAGATGCTTTTATCCAAAGTGACTTACAAATGATGACAACAGAAGCAATCAAAAGCAACAAAAGGGCAATAATATGCAAGTGCTATGACAAGTCTCGGTTAGCCTAATGCAGCACACATAAGTTTTTTTTACACACGCACACATACATTATATACATATACACACATAGTATACATACATGTATATATACATATACATATTTACACACAGTATATATACACACACATACATATATATATATATACATATACACACACACGTACACGTACACACACACACACACACACACACACATATATATATATACACACACACACACACACACGCGCGCGCGCGCGTGCATATATATGGTAACAATTTAGAATAGGGAACACTTATTTACTATTAACTACGACTTTTCCCTCAACAAAGCCCTAATTTGCTGCTTATTAATAGTAAGGTAGTTGTTAAGTTTAGGTAGGTTTAGGAATGTAGAATAAAGTCATGTAGAATAAGGCATTAATGTGTGCTTAATTACTACTAATAAATGGTTAATATTCTAGTAATATGCATGCCAAGAAACAACTAGTTAAGAGACCCTAAAATAAAGTGTTACCAAATATATATATATATATACACACATACATGCACTTACACACATACATAAACGTATACACGCACACATAACAAAAATAATGCAAGTAGATAGAAAAGAAAAACCTAGTGTTAGAGGATTGTTTTAAGAGAACAAGCAGTTACAAAATTAATAGATTGCGCAAGTGTTAGAGGGTCAAGTCAACAAATAGATAAAATAGAATTAGAATAGTGAGTGCTAGAGTTAGAGGGTTAAAACATGTTTAAACAGCATGAAATCAAACTTGATTTACGCTTAAATGCGTATGGTTATATTGTCCATATCCATGTATGATTTTAGTGGATATCATTCCATTCCATATCATTGTCACGATTATAATAAAATAAAAAAATTATTTCCCTCATATTACATTAAATGTTTACCTAGAATGTGAAACAGTTATAATTTTATCACTTCCAGCCTTCAATCTCTTTCATCCCTAGGAATTGAACCCATGACCTTGCTGTTGCATTGGCTCTACAGTTCAAGCAGCAGGAATGCTATTATCATTTATTTATACCAATGTTTGGAAGTTCTTTGTGTACCTTTATGAACTTAACGTTTTTAACCTACACCTCAACCTAATTTATCTGTAGGAGCTGTACTTTGTTTAATATAAAGTCTTGTGTAATCTGAGCCAGTGGTAATGAAACTTCTTCATAAGTTTACCTTACACAAAGCAGACAGCACATTTAATGTTTGACAGATGCTGAAATATATCCTGTAAGTCATACCCTTATGCACATTTTACCAACAATATACTACTGCTCAAAAGTTTGGGGTCTGTAAATGTTTTTTAATGTTTTTGAAAAGTCTAACCAGGGCTACGTTTCTTTGATCAAAAATACAGTTAAACAGCAATACTGTTTTCTATTCAAATATATTTTAAATTACATTAATATTAAAATATTTAAAAATGTATTTTATTTCTGAGATTCAAAGATGAATTTTCAGCATCATTACTCTAGTCTTCAGTGTCACATGATCCTTCAGAAATCATTCTCAATTGAAACAAGAACAGTACTCCAAATCGAAATACACATACATACATATGCGTGTGTGTGTGTATACACACACACATACACACACACACATATATACTTTAGTTTTAGCACTTTAGTTTTCCATATTCCTATGGAAGCTTATTTCTTCCACAGAATAAAAAAATCAGTAATATCAATAAGAAATCTATCTATCTATCTATCTGTCTGTCTGTCTGTCTGTCTTTCACTTTCATATATACACATACGCATACAGTCATGGTCAGAATTATTGGCACCCTCGGTAAATATGATCAAAGGCAGCTGTGAAAATTAATCTGCATTGTTAATCCTTTTGATCTTTTATTTAAATTCACAAAAATCTAACCTTTCACTGGATAATATGAACTTAAAATGGGGGGAAATATCATTATGAAATAAAATGTTTTTCTCTAATGCATATTGGCCACAATTAACGACACCCTTTATTCAATACTTTTTAAAACCTCCATTTGCCCGTTTAAGAGCTCTAAATTTTCTCCTATAATGCCTGATGAGGTTAGAGAACACCTGACAAGAGATCAGAGACCATTCCTTCATCCAGAATCACTCCAAACCGTTTAGATTCCCAGCTCCATGTTGGTGCTTCTTCTCTTCAGTTCACCTCACTCATTATCTACAGGGTTCAGGTCAGAGAACTGGAATGGCCATAGCAGAAGCTTGGTTTTGTGCTCAGTGACCCATTTTTGTGTTGTTTTTGAGGTTTGTGTTTGGATTATTGTCCAGTTGGAAGATCTAAACATGGCCCATTATAAGTATCATGGGGTACATTTTCCCTGTATTCACCAAACCCATCTGGAGTGTTTTTTTTGGATGAGCTAGGAGAATTTTTCTTGAACACCAACCCCCAATTTTACTCATAACAATTTCTAGGGGTACCAATAATTGTGTCCAACGTGTATTTGAAAATGGGGGAAAATCTCATTATGAAATAAATGTTTTTCCTCAATTGTTTTAGTGCAATGAAATGTTTGATTTTTGTGATTTTTTTTTTAAATACAAGATCAAAAGGATTAATAATGCAGGTTTATTTTCAGAGCCTTCTTTGATCATATTTACCAAAGGTGCCAATAATTCTGACCATGACTGTACATGCATATATACAGCAGGTTCTTAAACATTTACTTTGGTCTCCCCAAACATAAAAATCTTGGTTAAATTAAAGCACCATTAACAGGGCTCCAGACAAAAAAAATCGAGTAAGGAGCCATTGGCTCCTATAAAAGAAAAACTTAGGCGCCAAATTATTTTTTTTAGGTGCCACAGAATAAAAGTGGTTTATTTTATTATTATCATTTTATTTTTCCCCCCTATTTTAACATTTCAATCATTTTGTCATGTGTTTATGTCTTATCTTTTCTATGCTTTATCAGCATTTTAATCCATCTTGTAGATGATCAGGTCGAGCGGGGGACTAAGGTTCACTTAAAGTGTGAATTAAATGTCTTTTACAACTTGAAATATACAGTCACAAAGAATTGTTCGTTACACAGAATCTGTACCAATATCATGGACCATAAGCATCACTTGGCAACTGAGTGCAGTGCATCCTATAAATGTGGTCACGTCTTTCACACATTCAGTCTGTTTTTCTTCATTAGTAAAATGCTATTTTATAGGAGGAGTTGAATCATGTACAACACAATAAGTAAAAATATTAATATGCAACAGCGCATAAATATAGCAAAACGCTCCTCTTTATAGTTATTTTTCTAGCTGACTGATGAGTTTATGGACACTGAGTGGTTATTCTGAGGTAAATGTATTACAATGCAATGTTTACAAGCTTTATACATTTCCTCAGTTTGAAACACTGAATGAGCTTTTACAAAAAACATTTCAGTAAGTTGTACTATAGGCTTTCTTAATTCCTACCTTTTGATCATGTTCATTGCATACCAGGGACGTGCACAGAAATTTTGAGGGGCGGTTGCTCTGACCTGAAAAAAGCCCCCCCCCCCCCCCTTCTGCTCAGGCAAGATCTTTGAAATGACCTCTAAAATAGCCATTGCTTTTTTAGATTACAATTATTTAGCATGCAGCTCTTTAACCCTATACTTTCTAGCATGGTCCTCTCATCTCATATTTGGTGATCACTTAGGCCTACCTGCCCTATGTGCCTCCTCACCTCTGATTTTTGAGCTAATCAATCATGTTAACAACTTTACAGCACTTGTTGTGAATTTCACTGACACTGTAGTAGGGTCACTTTGTGAAAATCTAAATCTAAATGGCTAATTATAGATCTAGTAAGACAGAAACTCACCTGTTCCCCACTCATATTGGTCTGAAAAGGTAAAGAGGTGTTTCAGGTCTCGGGAGACTAGAGTAAATTGACCGACAGCGCCATCTGCTGTTTTGGAAAAGAAAGTTGCTCAATTGCATATGTGAGAAAATCTACCCGCACACGTGTGAGAAAATCAGCCTGTCGCATTTGTGAGAAAATCAAGCCAAGTTTCCTCATAAAAAGGCAAATGAGTCTCACAGTTGTAACACACAATACATATATTTGTCCACACCTCTGCATTTTCTCTCAAATAGAGTTTTGTATTTGAAAATCACTTTGCGTTTGTTTGAAAGTTGAGTTTTTCTTTGCAAAGCAGATTGTGTTTATTTGCAAAACACTGGATTTGTTTGATAAATATCGGCACAAAAATCGCTCCATATGAGACGCCTCACCCGACAACCGCGACAATCTCGCGGCCGCTCATGCAGGCTCAGCTCAGGTGCCCGTCACGTGCAGCGCTGCAGCAGCCACGTAAACAGAGTTTGCCCTTCCCCTACTGACTTTCACTTTCGGTGCCCGAATAGAAGTGAATGAGGCTTTTCGATTTTTTTTTAATTATTATTATTATTAATCTAGGCCTACGTGAAAATCTGCATCCATTGTACGATGTTGTTGTTTTTTTCCTCGGAACAACGTGAGTCGAAAAGGGCATATGGGCAGTTGCCAGGGCAACCTGAGCAACCCCCCTGTGCACGTCCCTGTTCTATACTATAGTAGTAAATCGAAATATATAATGGGTTCACCTGCTGCTTTAACTGAGGTGCTAAAGAGATCGCGCCTGTACATTAAGTGCGATACTCTCCGCTCGCGCGATCCGGATGCATACACGGACCGTGTGGACGCGGGGTACTGGTGTTTATATTATCACCTTTCAGGTCTCTCTCACTGCGTTCAGCAGACTGTGTGCGGCAGAGACGAGGACTGTTTGAAACTCTTTTCCAGTAAAACTTTGATGCGCATCCTCTTATGTAAGTTTAATACGTGAACATAACAAAAGATGTGAGCGCAAAACAATCGGGAAAAAAGTCCTTTCATGCAAATTATATATAGTCGCCAGTGGCGACCTCAGCAAAAACTTCACTCGCAAATTAATATTTTTGGTCGCAAATGCGACCATTTTAGTCGCAGTTTGGAGCCCTGATTAACAAGATGCACAGAGAGACATTCACTCAAAGAGCTCTATAGACCCCAGAGCTTTCAAGAGCATGACAGGTCTTTTTGTTGGGACATAAAAATCAATTACATGACTGTGTACAGAAAAAGGACATCTGATTTTTTTGGAGAGGGTAATTAGCCTTTGTGTGCATGTAGCAGGTGTTAGGCCCGGTTGTGTGATGAGAAAGACACACACACATACACACAATGACACTGCATTAACATTCCTCACCAGAGACAATGACACCTCTCACACACACACACACACACACACACACACAGTGTCTTTGTGAAAGTACTAAACTATTCTCTAACACATGCACATCCCGTTTCTGTTCTAACACAAGCTTTATTGTCTTAAGTCTTCAGAATGATGGACTCTAATCAATCCCATGCTCACAACGACAAAACACTTGATTCTTATTTGAGAGCCAATCAATGACCAGTGATCAACCAAATGACAGTCATAGCCCATCTAAAGACTAAACTTGCATGTGAGGGGAAAGAAGAAGATTTTTGTGTGTGCTGTAAATGGCACATCTAGTGGATCATTGTCATTTTCATTGAATAAACCGGAAAATTCAAATGTTATCAAAACTGTTTCAGGTATGTAAATTAATTTCTATCGTCTGTTGAACTCGGTGCTGTTTTCGTTCCTTCATATGCATTTGGCTACCCACCAATAAGGAAAGAGTCTGTAAAAAGCATTTCACATGTACGGGGTGAGCGGGGCACAAACACAGGAACAATTGTAACACCACAAGATTTAAACATTTCCACATGCTAGCATAACAAAATTTACAATTTTTTTTATTATTTCCTCGTCATATCTCTATACAGAGAAAAAATGTGCCAAAGTTAAAAAATCTTTTGAAGATATTGCTGAACATTTATTTAACCACTGCAAAAGTAACTTCCAGACTGAGGTAAATTCGTCATCTGGTTTTTAGTGTTTATTTAAAATGAGATAATTACTTTAATCTCCAAAATGTTTTAGATAGTTCTGCTTCACTTCTTATGCTTTGCTAAAACAAAATGCTGGGTTGTGCTCCGCTCTCCCCTACACACACAGAAGGATCATGAGAGCATTTTCTGCGCTGAACCCCGCAATGAGTTTAACAACACTCGCAGCGGATTACAGTTCACCCGAGTGAGCGGTTTCGAGTTTATGGACATGTTTCATATTTTAACGTCTGTAAACAAAGAAATTAAAACTTAAGTATTAGTAGTGAAATTTTACAGTTGTACTATAAAATAAAATGGTTATTTTTCTTAAATACTTCACTTCTGCCATATTAAGTTTTAATTAAGATTAAGCTTTAAGTAATGTCAATTGTTTTTTTTATCTCAATTATTTTGGTGGGTCGTGAAATAGATTATACTTGTCTATGTGGGTCATGGAATAGAAACCCCTGATTTAAGTAATTCTCAATCAAAATCTTTACCATGATATGATTATGCCATAATTATTATATCATAATTATGATATATAATTCTGTACCACAGTAAGGAACGACATCGCAATATAGGAATTCAGCCTGAAATCTAGAGACATTACCAACCGAAATTAAAACAATCTGTCAATGACTGAGTTTGACAACTGGCTATTTCTCATTTAAGACGTCCTGTTTTCACAGGATGCATTCTTGTATTAAGCAATTACTGGATTACTTGTAAACTTAATTGTTTCATTCATTTGTCTATAAAAATACAGCTCAATCTGACACTTTTGGCTGGTGTTTAGCAGTTGTGTTTTGCTGTAAAAAAGGTTGCATTTCAAACTGAAATTGATATGGTGGAAGAAAAACCTTTTATTATAGAATTTATATACAGGTCAGGGGTATGATTGATTTGGATTTAATTTTGACTTTTTTTATCATTAACAATATACCTGCTATTAAAATATGAACATCAATAGTATGCGTACGTTAAAAAAATGCACTGTTTGTGCGAGTGTTACCTTTGCGTAAAGGCTGAGGCATGGTAAGGATGAAGATGATGAGGAGGGATGGGACGTCTCTGAAGAGCATGGGCACCTCAGGACGTTCATCATCACAGTACCTGCACAAATAAACACACAATTATACAACACTCAGTGCTTCAGAAACACAGAAAACATGACAAAAAAAAAAAAAAAAAAAGCAGCAGAATTAAAATACAAAACCATCATCTACAGTGTACACAACTTAGATGCATGATACACGCGATCTACAGACAATACTTTCACGTCTATCGTCACCCATGCAACAGCGCAAATTAAATCATGTAAGAAAAGGACTAATTACTGTGGGTGGATGTTCTTTCAATGGAGATTTACTGTAAATGTACAGTAGGTGGACAGGTTACGTAAACCCAAGACTGCAATTAAAAATGTAAAAGAAAATGTTCTTTGAGCAAATATTTATTTATTTAGAAGAATATTTGAGTGCGTGGGACAAACTGCTGTCCATTAGTGCAGAATTCACCAACTAAAGGTGTTTGGAGACAAAACTTTTCAAATGTTAAGAAAGTGTGCTTGTGCTGTGTGTTCGAGTTCAAGTAATATATTTTAATATAATATATATAACATTTTCTAATTTGTCAGTTCAATGTATTATATTTACAGTTCATTTGATTCACTATATCTGTTTTTACTTAAACTTTATATATCCACCCAAAATCACTACAACACCAGCGGACAAAAAGACTGAAGATACTTCAAAATACTGCATCCAGCATGATGCAATGACATCCGAACATATAAAGAACGACTTTACGGTCCAAATTCGACCTCTCCGATAATAAAAACACATTGTCTTTTGTGCTTGATAAGTGAGTACAGGCAGGCAGAAACAGGGAGAGCAGTGGTTTTATTCAAATGGTTGTATTAATAGCTTAGCTAAAGTGCCTGAGGGGTCCAGTGACAGAGTTTTCCTTCAAAAGCCTCTAACAAGGTATTTATAGGCACAGCTGCCTCCCCTCTGAGTCTGAGTCCAGCCTGTCTAACAGTCCTAAGAGACGCACAGGTGAAAACCCTGTCTTACCGCCCCTACACAGGAGAAATGAGGCCATTTAAGCAGCCCAAGAGTGTTAAGTGCCTTTTAAACAGGAGACACGGTGAGCGGTAACCTCCACACAGCCATAAACCCTCAAAATAAAAGCGCTGCACTCGTGAAATGTAGTGCTGCACACCATAATTTGCCAGATGCAGCAGTTATTGGTATCTATGGAAACCCCATTTGCGGTTTCTTCTGCTTTCTGTTTTTATTCATTTTTTTCTTTGAAATAAAACACCAAATACAACAAAACACTTGTGCATCTGTATCTTTGAATGTTGAAATGTCAACATGTTTTTTAATAGAATTTGATCTATACATATATTACATACATGCATACATTAGTGCTATCAAAATTAGCAGGCAATTAATTTTTTCAGTTTAACGCGTTAAAATTATTTAAAATTTATTTATAATGTAATGTTTAATGGCTATAGTCAATGGTTAAATATTAGGGGAATTGTTTTTATAGGGAAATCAGTATTACTTGGTATTAGTGATTCTTGCCTTCAGTCATAAAGTTGCCATTAAACAAGTCTGTACATTAATTTGAAGATATATATTTGATCTATATGTGCGATTAATCGAATCGAAATCGTGATTTGAGACGTTGCGATTTGCTAATCGCAAAGCCTGCGATGTGGACGAGATATTAATCTGTTCCAGAGCATATGCATGACTGCCAGCCTTTGAGTGGCGGTCTTACTAACCAATAGAGTGAGCGCACCTCCGTTCTCCCTGATCAGCACTGCTCTAGCCAACTGCGTTAACGCCCACCATTTAAAAAGGGTCAGATCGAAAGTTAGGCAAATTAAAACTAAAGAAAAACGTATTCAGCTTCAGCTTCGAAATGACAGACAACGAACACAAAAGGTAATTTGCAAGAGCTGCGTCACAACGCATATCAAGAGCTCCCTTATCGGTTCTGCTTTCAGTACTGGAGAATAAGAGATACATTTTTAGATGTTTTTATTAGTAGACTTCATGAACGTTATCTTACACATTTTATCTCCCCAACAGATTAATTTGAAATAAATTTATAATGCATGTTCGCCAATTCAGAAGACCGCACACACAGCCCGTGTCTCTGAATACTCGCTCCGCTCTGCCCCACGCTGCGCGTCTCACGGACGAGTCGTTTACACGCAGCTTGTCTCGTAATGCTCTTTTATACTCACGGTCTCGCGCCTGGTTCTGCTCCGCAAGTCTCTCACGAGCGCATTTGGCAATATGGACGAGGCCTGACGCACGCACGCTACCTGTGTCCACTCGCGCCTGGCTCCACGTTTAAAACGAATGTAAATTAAGTCTAAGTGCTTGCTAATTTCACTTGGATGAAATGAAACATTCAGCACATTTCCCACTTGTTCTTAAAATCCCAAATACTTAAAAATGAATAAACCTGCCCATGTAATACTTTAATAATTGACTAAAGAAATAGTTCTTTATTTATAAAAAATAAACAAATCTTTCCTGTGAAATTCAGTAATTCTGTAAAAGTAGTAATACCATTATAATCTTCCCATCAGAAAAAAAAAAAAAAAAAAAAAAAAAAAAAAACAGTAGAACCCCTCCCAAAACAAAATAGAAAATGTAATGGATTTAAGGGTCATAATGGGAATTGCATTGGTTTTAATGCAAACTATAATGGTCTCTACTGGTATTTGATGCATTCTATTGGTGGGATGTAATCTAGCAGATGGCAACCAATAGAACAACAGTAATTCCTACTGGAATAATGCCCAAAACAAAAAAGGAATTTTGTAATGGTTTTTATGGAAACTGTAAGAATTTCTGTGATGGTTTCTATTGTTTCTTGTTGTTTTTTCCAGCAGGGTAACGATACTCGTACTGTGCTGCACATTACTGACAATATTGAGCTGAAGCTTGATTTTGCAAACGTAAAAATCGTAAATCAAATCGCAATCGCAATATTTGTCAAAAATATCGCAATTAGATATTTTCCCCAAATCGCACAGCCCTAATAAAAAAAAAAAAAAAAAAAAATATATATATATATATATATATATATATATACATATATATACATATATATACATATATATACATATATATACATATATATACATATATATACATATATATACATATATACACATATATATACATATATACACATATATACACATATATACACATATATACACATATATACACATATATACACATATATACACATATATACACATATATACATATATACATATATACATATATACATATATACATATATACATATATACATATATACATATATACATACATACATACATACATACATACATACATACACACACACATTATATATACACACATGTACATATATACACACACGTACACACACACACACACACACACACATTATATACACATGTACACATACACACATATATATACACACACACACACACATTATTATTATTATCGATATTGAAAACAGAAAATAAACAAAAAAAAGAATTCCTTCATTGTGGGAGTAGGTAAGTTCTTTGGACAAAAATTAAATTTCCATAATTATAGTAACGTCTCTGATTTCTGGATCTTGTTGCGAATTATGAGTAGTGCAGTCCTACACAGTGAGTTTAGTCATTTATCATTTTATAAAGCGTCTCAGTTCAGGAAATGTGACCTCGTGTGTGTACTCACTCAGTGTCTCTGCTGTGCGTGCTCTGTGTGAGTCTGGTCCAGGGGTTGTATGCTGAATCTATGCTGTAGAGACGCATGTGCATGGCCAGCACATGAAACAGCTGATCTGAAACACACCGAGAACACACACACACCAGTGTTAGTGTGTAACATGATGAATGGAGTTTGCGTAGAGCCTCCAGGCATGTAGGAAGGATGTGACCGATAACAGACCTCATGAAAACCTGTCCTTTTACACACTGATCAATGCCTTTAACATTTGCTGTTGATCACTGCTGCCCCCTATCTGCAGCTCACAAACCCACCGGACACCTGCAGGGGCTTCAGAAGCAAAACCTGATGAACCTGCAACTTTACCTGAGCAGACATACTACAACAGAGGAAGAATGACAGACCTTGTGCTATTTCTGCAGTAGAGATATACACTCCATATACACTACCATTTAAAATCTTTGGGTCTGAATAGTTTAGTAAAACACTGAATTCATTTATTTTTTATTCAATTTTTTTTTGAAATATTACAATTTAAAACATCTATTTTCTATGTGAATATATTGTAAAACGTCATTTATTCCTGTGATCAAAGCTGAATTTCCAGCATCATAACTCCAGTCTTCAGTGTCACATCATCTTTCAGAAATCATTCTAATATGCTGATTTGCAGCTCAAGAAACATTTCTGATTATTATTCATTTTAGTGCAGTTGTGCTGCTCAACATGTTTATGAAAAAAAAAGGCATACAGGTGAGTATCTTTAAATGTCACTTTTGATCAATTTAATCTAAGCATTAAAAAAAATACATATAATATATACCGGTACATATATACAGTGGCTTGCGAAAGTTTGGGAACCCCTTGCAGAACAAAATAAGAGAGAGATCATACAAAATGCATGTCATTTTTTTTTTAGTACTGTCCTGAGTAAGATATTTTACATAAAAGATGTTTACATATAATTCACAGGACAAAAAAAAAAAAAAAAAAAAGCTGAAATTAAAATAACCCCCTTCAAACGTTTGGGAACCCTTGGTTCTTAACACTGTGTGTGGTTACCTGGATGATCTATGATTTTTTTTTTTTTTTTTGGTGATGGTTGTTCATGAGTCCCTTGTTTGTTCTGAACAGTTAAACAGAGCACTGTTCTTCAGTAAAATCTGATTCTTCAGTTTTATTGCATCTTTTGCATATCTAAACCCTTTCCGGCAGTGATTGTGATTTTGAGATCCACCTTTTCACACTGAGGACAATTGAGGGACTCAAACACAACTATTAAAAAAGGTTCAAACATTCACTGATGCTCCAGAAGGAAACACGATGCATTAAGACCCGGGGGTGAAAACTTTTTGAATTTGAAGATCAAGGTAAATTGTACTTGATTTGTTTTCCAGGAAACATGCAAGTATCTTCTTTTGCTTCCAAAGGGCAGTATTAAATGGAAAAAATAAAAATTATCTTTTTTAATAATAGGACATCATCCTATTCAAAAGTTTTCACCCCCTGGCTCTTAATGCATCATGTTTCCTTCTGGAACAACATTGTGTGTCTGATGCAATTTTACATTATTTCAGCCTTTAAAATGTTTAATTTCATCTCCGTGAACATAAGCGATATAAGATGTGACATATCTCACAGACTTGTGTGCGTTTACAGGCTCTGTGGATTCTTATTTCAGACAGGATGCCAGATGTGCATTATTACCAAAAGAAAAACACCAGTCACATACCAGATGCTGGCTCATCTACAGACTCATGGACAGAGCAATAGCACCACCTATAGATAACTAAGACTGGCTACAACTCCTTCATTCAAAGGATTTTAAAATCACACTATGACAAGAACAGCTTACAACAACTTGCTAGTCAATTAAGTGTGAAATTTTCAACAAAATTCTTCACAGAAACAGCAATGTGTGGGCATGTGAGAAGAATGTTTAGACAGAACAGCACTTTCACTTTTATGCCTGCACTATTCTTTGAGGTGTTGGTCCAGTTAAAAGGTGCCTTTAGCAGTTTCCTTGCAACTTAATGTTTTGACAGTGTCTCACACCATGAGCAATGCGTGTCAACTGCAAAATAGACTAGTTTTTTTTTTTTTTTTTTAAGAAATTAACACTTATTCAGCAATGATGCATCCAATTCATCAATAGTGACAGTACAGAGTTGCATAATGTAGTTTATAAACAAATGCTGTTATTTTAAACATTTTAAAAATATTACGGTTTTCAACATTGATAATAACCAGAAATGTTTCTTGAGCAGCAAATCAGCATATTAGAATGATTTCTGAAGGATAAGGTGTCAGGTGTTTGACTGGCCAAAGTCAATGTCATCCAATCTACACTAACATCCAGAGAAACAATTAACTTCAAATTACACTCATATACTCCTAACTAGAACCCAGAATTGCTCTGACTAACTACAGGATATCTACTGGCAAATCTGACAGCAGTAGCATAAAACAGAGTCATTCTGGAAGGCAACTACATTTTACCAGCCATTTACATTTAAAAAAATCCCTGAATTAAATTGAACCGTGTCATGTAACGTGATACTGCATAACAATTTTGAAAAACACCAAATCAAAACAAAAACAAACAAAACCACACAACAAACAAAACCAGAAACAAAAAACAATGGCATCCTAGCAACCACTCTGGTGGCAATATGGCATGCACTTTCTCTTTCTTTGTCCATACTTCCTATTTTCTTGTTCCCTTGCTGATCTGATCTATAATGTACTGAGACTGAGTAAATCTGGCCCTCTCTTTGGATGTGTGTTTAATGTAGCTCAGAAAATGGCTGCATTGCTGGAGTGTGAAATCTCTTCAGCTGCGCTTGAGCATTGGGATTTTCTTTTACAAGAGCTCAAAGACTGCACACACACACACACATTTATACATAGTCAGTGTGTGGGTGTGTGTTGATTGACTGGTCTGGACTGCAAAAATGCAACAACATCAGTCTCGGCATTCTCGCTGTGTCCATCATCATCATCATCATCATCTATAATGCATCATCCCAAAAGAATGGCATTCCTGAAAAATTTGAACAGTCGCCTTACACTTCAATCATGGACAGTAGTCCCCTTGCCACCTAGACAACTGAGGTTCAGTTCCTCGACAGTGAAATTTCATTTGGGGTGGTGTGGTGTAGTGGTTAAAGGTTCAGTGCTATGGCCTTAAGGGAATTCAATCTTGCAGTTACCAGCAATGAACTCATTCTATCCTTGAACACTGAATTGAAGACAATGAACTTCAAATTACTCCAGAGACCGAAACTGTAGTAAGTTCAAGACTACTGATTGATTAATATGGCTGATGTGATATATAAAGAGCAGTTTGGTTGTAATTGGGCTATATAACGAATGTGCTTTGCTGCAATCAAATAAATTTACTCAATTCAAAAAAAAAAAAATTGAAATCCAAATGTTTTATCCACTAACAATGCTGACATTGATATGTACTTAAAACATCTCGTTAGATGCTAAAAATACCAATGGCCCAGTTGAATAATCAGCTAATTATCAAAAGGAGGGAGAAAGAGGTACTTACTGAGACAGGAGCGTTTGGCAGCAGCACTGGCCCCTCCACTGCATAGATTCCCCCCACGATGAACCAACTCTAACTCCAGATTTGTCCTGAGAGAGAGAGAGAGAGAGAGAGAGAGAGAGAGAGAGAATTATCAACAGGTCCAACGATCCAGTAACACTTTACCTGAAGTCTATATAATGCCTTATAAAAGTATTTAAATATTTATTTGTAAAGCACATTTAAAAACAACCGAAGTTAACCTAAGTGCTGTACAGAATGAAATAAAAATGACTCAGAAATAAAATGAATAAAACAAGACTATCAAATTTAAAACACAACAATTAAACCAATGATCAAGGGGTATTAAAAGCGCGAGAGAATAGATATGTCTTTAGAGCAGACTTAAAAGCAGAAATAGAGGGGGGCTAATCTAATATGAAAAGGTAGACTGTTCCAGAGTTTCAGACCTGCAGTTGCTGATGAGTAGTTGAGATGAGTAGACAAATATAAATATTAAATATCTGAAAACATGGATCATCTACACAGATTTTAGAGCTGGACCTATCCTTTCACAATGTCTTATAAAACAGCTTTCATAAAAACTGTGAACAGTTATAACATATGATAACTTTAAAATAAGGGTAAATTTGCTAACATTAGTTATTACATTAGTTAGCATGAACTAACAACAAACAATACTTCTGAATTTATTAATTGCAGTTCATGTTAATTCCAACATTCACTAATAAATTATTAAAATTTTTTTTTTTTAAATTAATTAATATTAACAAAGATCAATAAACAAAAGCATTGCTCATTGGTAATGCTAGTTAATGCATTAGTGTTAAGTACCTTACAGTAAAGTCTTACAGAAAATACTTTGTTTCTTCAAACAATATAATGTATTACAACATTTAAAAGGCTATGTTATGAATTATCCAGTAAAATTTCCATCTAAATCAAGAAATTATGTCTGAAGTTGACAATGGAATTTTTTGACTATTTTATTTATTTATCTGTGTTTTTTCAGTGTAATTATTATTTTTTAGTGTTAATAGTGTAATAAAGAATCCGACATTATGTCTTTTAAACAAACAGATGAATCTGAGATCAGAAAATCCAGAGACTGCTATCTGTCTGGATTAAATTCAAGCGTTTCACATTAACAGCATACATGTTATGTCTTACATAAGCTTAACAAAATCTTAAAAGCCTCCGAGAAGAGAAGAGAGCGTAGGGAGGAGAAAAAGAATGAAATAGGTAATTTCACATAGATAATGCACTGGTGCGTGCTTCCACCTGCCTGCCACTGATAAGTGACTGAGAGCGAGACAGCTGCTCACAGACACAGACAGACAGAAGGAAAGAGAGGTGTGAAGGGGCTAATGGCCTGAGAATCATCATCCTGCTAAAGACAGGATAGAACCAAAGATGCTGGAGTGGGAGCAGGTGGATAGCCTGGAACCACTGAACTGTTAAGATGAAGTTAACAGACTAAACAAAGACACCATTATCCAGTACAATGTGATCAGATACAGCCAGAGAAACAGATTAAACACAAAGAAATAAAAGAACAAACCATAGAAGAGAAGAAATAAAAAAATGACCAAAAGGAAAAAAAAAAAAAAAAAGACTAAGACAGAATTAAAGATACAAAGAACAAAGAGAGAAGCACAAGCTGAAAAAGTAAACAATAGAAAAACAAAAACAAAGGATGGAACAACAAACTAAACCAAAAAAAAAAAAACTAACAAGCAAACAAAAGACAGTGATAGAAGCAACAAAAGGGGAGAACAAAAACTAAACACAGAGCAACAGCAACAAACAAAAGAATGGAAAGCATTTAAGAACAAATAAACAAACAAAGGAACGATTTAAAGAACAAAAAAGCAGATCAAGTTTAATAAACCCATGTGGACAAACCACTGATCTAGGGGTGATCGATATGACGATTTTTAATCGTGGATGATAAAAATGTCTCCACGATCTGCTTTTGAAGAAATATCGTAGTATCGTGCTACAGCGCCACATACATTCACATCAGTGTTAACTTAGCAGTAGAGTTACACTCACGGGACACTGCACTTATTCACAATCACAAAAGTACATTATTTGCGTGTTTCAAAGCCTTGCAGGTTAAGCTTTTCATTCTCGCGCTGGTCTGTCGTGCGCTTCTTTCTGAGCCCGTACACCTGGCGCACTAAAACGCCTGTCTATCGGTTATCTTTTGAACTAATACTGTCAAAACACACAAGGTTTACATATAGACTCAGTTGGTTATGTCTACAATGAAAGTAAACAGCAGAGACAAGCGGATGCGTGCCTGTATATTAGATGCGTGCAGGTCTTAAAAGGACAGAACTAAACATGCAGCCGGCTGTCATTAAAGGGATAGTTCACCCTAAAATTAAATGTCGTCATTATTTACTCACTCTCGTTGTCCCAAACCTGTATTAATTTCTTTCTAGTGCAGAACACAAAAGATGATATTTTGAAGAATGTGAGTAACCAAACAGTTGCTGGTCCGATTGACTTTGATAGTAGGGTAAAAAAATACTATGGAAGTCACTGTGGACCAGCAACTGTTCTTATTCTTCAAAATTGCATTTATGTTCAGCAGAAGAAAGAAACTCATTCAGGTTTAAAACTAATTTTGAGTGAGTAAATGATGGTATAAATATAAAACACTATGACGGAATCGACAGACAGATAACAATTTTTATTTTTTAATGTTAAAACAGCAAAACGCAAAAGAAAAGAAAACTCACTTTTGACTGAAAAAAAAAAAAAAAAACCATACAGTTGCTTTAATAGGAATCAATCTATATAGAGTTTTCTTATATTTGTTCATTCAATTTCTTGAATGCTCCTGCTAAATATGCCTAATTGTACTTGAAAATAAAGCACTGTTTATTTTATTTGTCTATTATGTGTATTTGTAATGTGTATCTTTGTTCTTATTTTTTAATAACAAATAAAATAATGATTTTTGTCTTCGCCCTAAATATCCACCATTCTTTTTTATATTTTGTTACCTTGAAAGGAATCGTCTTTATAATAGGGAAATTAGTTTGGCTGTACTGTGCAGACAAAATAGTAAAACCAACATGACAAAGAATCGTGATAAAATCGTGATATTTCAAAAAAAATTGTGATAGGATATTTTTGCCATATCGCCCACCCCTACACTGATCTGAGAACGAACTATACGAGCAGGTAAATATCGTCAATATGCCAATCTTCTCCGTTTGTCAATGATGCTGAATTAACACATTTCACAAGCAACACACTTCCTCTGGGAAACAACTGCTACCAAAATGCATTGAACTTCCTTCTAATGGCACACATAATGAGAAAATTCAAGCTTATATATAAAATGCATTTCATGGCTCTTTCTTACCTGGCCACGGAGTACATGAAAAGGAAGTCATTGTCAGGTGACCCTGGGTTCTTCCCATAATCCATGTATTTTTTCTGCGTGGTGTTTTTAATGTCCTTTATAACAGATTCCATCTCTTTACTCAGATTTGACTCCACCTGGAAGGGGGAAAAAAAAGCCACTTTTTGAAGGCTTCTCTGTTTTTCAGAGCAGAGATTAACGGCCTGACATGCAAGTCTATGATACTAGCTTGAGATTTTGTGTTATGAGATGTTAAACCACAGCAACGTTCGGCGGGGCATGAGGGATCACATGGAGGTGAGTGGCACACCAGTTCTTACTCTGAATCAGGATGGAGGGATGAGATGCACAGAACAGAAAAGAGGGCTGGGGAGAGCGTGCTCAAATAAATACCAGTATGGGATCTCTCTGCTTTAGGCTGGCGCTTACTGGGAAAATGCCCAGCTGCTCCTGAAGGTCCTCCACTTCCTTCACCAGTGTGGACATGCTCTTGTTACTGGGCGTATGCCAGGCACCTGTCTCCATCCCACGCCCAGGACGACAGGGCAAAACACTGTTGGCGAACTGACGGCACAGTGGACAGGTGAACTCGCCTTTATCCACAGAAAACCCCTGAAGAACCTGATCGTTCTGAAAACAAACAAATACGACACTGTTCATTTATAGGCAGTTGAATGATCGGTTATAATCTCACAAAGTCTTTTGACTATTAGTATAAAGTCTGGTCCACGTTGTAGCTTATTCTGTGATCATTGCAAGCATGTTCCAATTTGGTTGTGTTTTGTGCAAACATTTTTTTTTTTACAACTTAAGCACTCGATACTGCACATCATTAAAAAAAGATTCAAAACCTGTTTTTCTTTTTCAAGAAAAGGGGTGTTAATGCAAATAAATGGTGTCACATGACAAAATGAGCCTAAAGCCCCATTCACACCAAGCACGATAACGATAAAGATAACTAAAGATAACGATATTAGCATCCACACCACCGAAGGATATCGTCTGTTTATTCTAAGCGCATGTGCGTCTGCCGCTTTTAATTCTCGAGCACATTATAGCAGGATGGATTCTGATTGGCTGGAAAACAATCGTTGTGGAAGTGATTCCAACGATATCGCTTCTCTGTGCCTTTGTCATTATAGTTGTGGTGTAGACGCTGCTATTCTTTAATACTAAGAACGATTTTTAGAACTATATCTTTATCGTTATCGTGCTTGGTGTGAACGGGGTTTGACCGAGAAACAGCCTAACAAAATCTAAATTCTAAAAACAAAAATTAATCATGCATATACAAATTTCTGTTAAACCTTAAAACACACTTGACTTAAAACAAAATGGGAGAAGGAAGTAGGGATGGTGTGCAATATGGAGGTATCAAAAGGAAATTCTCCAAGGCCCAGATATGGAGGGAGTTTGGTTGGAAAAGCTTGATAAGATATTTTATTATGCCTTCTCAGAAATCACACCATGGTAGTAATTTTTCTTTATGTTGGAAAAAATATGGAAATCAAAATGCAAACCATTATCATATTTTCTGGGACTGCTGTTATTAAGGGCTATTGGAGAGGAATACATACTGCCCTACAAGATATCTATAAAATTTCATATTTTGGATACATAGCCCAGGAATGGTTAAAAAGAGATAAATATGTAATGAATATATTGTTGGTGGCTGTTAAAAACCAGAGTCCTACCCTAAATTCATATCATGGATATCACAAAGAAATGTATAAAATGGAGCAAATAACAGCATTTGTGAATCATAAAATGGAACATTTTGCTTTGCACTGGGAAAAATGCACCAAATGTGCAACATCTCATAGACCTTATTTTATCCTTTAAGTAAAATTCTGATGTAAAGAAAGATCATTCCCTTTATGTACATAGTTTTTTCTTTCTTGCCCTTTTTTGTTGTTGTTTTTGTTTTTCGTTTTCCTTCTTAATATGTACACAACATATGCAACCTGTGAATGTATATGTGGGCACATTTAGGGATGTACATATGTGTGAATGTGAGTACAGATACTTAAATAGGAGTGTATCCAGATGATGTGCATCTGATGAAAGTGAAACGTTAATTTGAGAAGTAGTAAATAAAAGAAAGAATTAGAGGAAACCTCTAGTTATATTTGAAAATATAAACCTCTTTAGACCGGAACGTAAAATTATTATTTTTTTTTTATTAAAAAAATTAATTTCACTGCACGAGTATTTTTATTATCTCATGAATACATTTTGCACACAGGACAAGATTAATTTGTATAAAGGCAGTTATATGCAGTCTTATATGAACAACTGCTCCATTTTAGTGTCATCATCTGATACTTCCGTCACAGGCTTTTTTCATGCATTTTTTAACTTTGTTTATAAACCAACAGCGCAAATGCAAGTGAATGGAAACTTGGCAAATGTAAATCTATCGGATATTTTTACTTCTGTTTTCACTCGGAAGGCAAAAAATAAGACAGACTGCTTAGCAAATTGCATAATTTTAACCAATCAGATAGGAGATTATAACGGTTTAAAAGGAAGCTCTTACCATTTTTGTGTGTAATATGCATCACAGCCTTGGGTTTGTCACCTGAGGCTGAGACTAATGTGCTGATAACTCTACAGCTAAAAGGACAGACCTCATTGTCTGCTCATGTTACAGATTATTAAACAGATGATGATGTCAGACTGTCCTTATTAGCACAAGCACAACGCTTACCTGAATGTTTCAACTGAGAAGAAACAGTGGTGAATTAACCTCTAGCATGTCAGAGCAGAGTCTCAACTTGATAAGTTAAAGCTCTTTACAGTATAGTCTTCAGTTTAAAGAGCTGATTGATTCTTACCCGTAAGGACTCCATGTAGGACTTGTGACAGTCTATATGCAGAGTGTGGCCACACGTCTGCACATACACACCCCCGTCCCAGCCAATAGACACAGACTGCAGACATGAACTCTGCGAAATTAAGCATTAAGAAATTGAAAAACAGAACTAACATCACTCATGAGCTAATAAAAGAGATATCATTACATTTTGATTGTATTAAACTCCTTAAATGAAAATAAAGCTTTAGTTTGCAAGGTGAGAATAATAATGTATGTAATACTATAATAATGTACAATAAAAATTTGTTAAGCTGCTGTAAAATAGCTTATATGCGCATATTTTTGATGTCACAACTGAATTCATTATTAATGCAGTAGCTGTAAACCATCTAGAGTTCGGATAATGAGTTCCATTACCGGGCAGAATAATTGTTTATTGTAATTGCTAATTTTATAAAAGCAATAAGACATCCAAGACTGTGATTTTACTACATGCCTAACAATCCTTAGTCATGGTAATATAACTAATGCATTGGCCTCTTGTGGTTTATTGCATTCTTAAAGTATGTATGTAACCCTAATTAAACTGTATGCTTAGGCAGTCATATTGTATCTATTGTATATGCCTCAACAAAAAACAAATGTTTTAGAATGAGTGTTCATATGTGGTACATACATCTTTAAAGTAGCGTTGCATAAGGGACAACCTAACATCATGGGTCGCTCCACATGTGTCCTCGGGGTAGATATGTTCCTCATCTGTAGTAGGCAATCGCTTTGGTGTGTCACTACGACAGCGGTGCCCCAACACTGAAATACACACATATACACACTCTTTAGAAATGGCAATAATATGCTAATTAGCTGCCATCATCACATTTATGACATTCCTCATTTGCATACTATAATGAAGTACCATGTCAAAGTCAAAACTGTAACGCACATCACACTGCCTCCAAACCCCACCATACTGAATACTCAGCAATAAAAAAAATTTCAAATAGACCAAATCAGCATCCTGTTAGTCCATCAAATCTCCAGGAACTGATTTTCCAGCTCTATAGGGTCAGGCAAGATTGCTACAAACACAACAAAATTACCATCTTGACCTTGAGGCATTTCAAGAATACTAAAGTCACAAATCGGATAAATCAGAGAGCAGTGATTATTTATAAAACAGAGATGTTAATTTTAATCACAGGACTGGGGTGGGAGAAGACTACCTGCGAGTATACTTGCTAAGAGTTCACAACGCTTGATAAATGAAGCAATTAAACACTGTTGTTAAAACGAGTAGTGCAAAGTGGGTGGATTTAAAGTCATGGATGGGTTAATGTAGAGTCAAAGAGCTCCAGTAATCTGGACCACTACAATCTGCCACCTGCAGATGGAAAGCTGTAATGCTATACTCTTGTCCTACTGCCTGTTATAAACCTAGAATAGAATAGAGACCAAACTTAATTTAACACAAACAAAAACACAGCAGTGATGTTCGGTATGTTTAATGTACTGTGCTACTTTAAAACTATGTATTGTGAAAAGCACTATACAAATAAACACAAATGTACATTCAGGACCATAAGTGCAAAATATTGAATAGATTACAATATGCATTTTTGGTTTGGGATGAGAAAATCATGACAATTTAAATTTTTTTGGAGAACCTTGTTCAAAGGGTTTCTTTAAAAATGTCAAACTGGACCTTCTGATACAAATAGCAGACTTCTCTCTAGTGACCTATGCATCATGACTTTAAATATGGTGTCTGCTTGTAAGACATTTAGAAAGCAATAGCTAGTATGGCAACCATGAAACTGACTGGACCTCCATAACACGAGTCCCTCAGGGCTCAATCCTTGGACCTCTCATGTTCAATCTGTATATGCTCCCACCAGGCCAAATAACGCAAGACAACAAAATTGCTAATCATAGACATGCAGACTAAAGTCCATACATTGTGCATGGCTGCATTACCTATACAGTACATTGATAAATATAACGTTTGTATGCGTTTCCTTAAACACAAAACAGGGGATCCTCACATTTAGCAATAAACAGAACATACTAAATGACTGCTTACCTTGAATGCTTAGAGATGCTATTTCCAAATACTTAGTCCAGGATCTTAGAGTTGTGTCTTAAAAACTCACTGAAGTTTAGCTACATAGTTGTGACGATTTTAATTTGAGGTGCCAGCCTGGTAACTATCCAGACAATTTAGTAGTAAATAAAAAAAACCAAAACGTCCCAAAGGAATCTAATACATGTTATATCCATTTATAAGATCCCTATCATATCCTATCTATAATCGCGTGTTATGTTATTAATTCAAATGACCCTTCAGCAACCAAACAAGCAGGTGAAAATAACATATATTCACAGTTTCAGGAAATACATTACACATTCACAATATCTTCTCTGAATTCAACAATACAATAAATCCAAACATATCAAAAAGGACAAAAAAACCAAACACAAAAATACCACTTCACGGAAAAGCAAGTAATATGTAACTTCATAGCTCCCAGTCCATTCAAAATGTATTTAGCAGGGTGATTTTCACTCATGTAATGTCCATACCTTACATTCCACAAATATGGTGATAAATGTCGGCCGACCTGACATCGTTCATAGTGTAAATCACCAAACGCGTTACGAAATGTCCGTTGAGCATTGGTAGTTCAAAACTGTATCCAATTCCAAATAAAGAAACAAAAACCCACCCCTAAACACAAACAAGGGAAATACAATTAGCACAGAAATAACCATCAATTTCCTCCTTTAATAATAAACAACAAAAAAGGAGAGTTGCACTTACACTTTCCCTAACATGCTTGACTTATCTTCAATCTCCGTTTTAAATCATGTTAACGGCATAACTTCTCCCCAAACACATCATCAACGGGAGAAATAAGCATTCTGAACACGACTTCAGCGGCAGACTCGAATCACTCCCAATATGGCATCAACAGGAGAAACAAGCACTCCGAAAACTTCCACAGATTCAGAGGGAGATTCAAACACTCACAATTCGGCTTCAGCAGAAGAACAGAGAAAGACTTAGAGGACGTCGACCTGAACATGTGAAACGCTAACAACACCGGACATTTATTTCCTCTCTAAAAATGACGTCATATTCCAATAAGGAAAATTTAAAGGGAAAGACCTCTTTTATTAGCAGAGTTCATCACATGAAATTCGCTACACTCCCCCTCCCCTGAAAAAAGTTTACATATACGATTAAAACCCTAGGAACTCCTCCTCCTCACTTTCTTCAACAAAAATGTTCAACAATCTTTGACGTTCAATTTTGTCAAGTTCTGTTTGCATTTCAGCATCACTGAATCCAAAGAACTCCTCCTCCGCACTTTCTTCAGCAAAAATGTTCAACAATCTTTGACGTTCAATTTTGTCAAGTTCTGTTTGCATTCCAACATCATTAGATCTCTTGTATTCCTCTTCATCAATGAAAGAATTTGAAATCTTTTGACTCTCTCTTTTCACTTTCAGGTCAACATCATTTAGTTCCTGCATTTCTGCAGCTAAAGGATAGCAAGGTTTTAACTTCGATACATGCACAATACGACCATCTTCGCCAGTATCCTCCAATACAATTGCATAATTAAGAGGCCCCTTTTTCTCTACAATCCTATACGGACCATTCCATTTAGGTGCAAGTTTAGCAGAAAATGATTTTTCTGCCTTGGAATACGGGTGGGTTTTTAACCAAACCCGGTCTTGCTCCTCGTATTTGCTTTCTCTTCTGTCCTTGTCATAGTTTCTTTTCTGACGTCTTTTAGCTTTACATAGATTTTTACTAACAAACTCCTACATTCTACTCAATTTCTCTGCTTGAGCATAGACTGAAGAGTCGGGAATACATTCCCTCGGCTGTAACAAAACATCCAGAGGACCTCGCAAAGGTCTATTCAAATTCAACTCAGCTGGTGTTACACCCAGCGACTCATGAACAGCAGAATTCAAGGCAAATCGGAACTCAGGTAAGTCTTTATCCCAATGTTTATGATTATTACCAATGTACATGGAAATCATTACTTTTAAGGTACGATTTATCCTCTCCGTCAGGTTGGTCTGCGGATGATAAGCAGTTGTTCGTTTTGGAGAAACATTCCACCTTTTACACGTTTCTTTGAAGAGAGCTGAAACAAACTGAGAACCTTGATCGGACAGTATATAGTCAGGTACTCCCCATCTAGTAAAGATATCCCTTGTCATAACCCGGACAATTGCCTCAGCTGTGGCCTGTCGAAGGGGAAATAACTCCACCCAACGTGTGTAATAATCAACGAACACTAAAAGATACATATTACGATTAGAACTCCGTGGAAAGGGGCCCATGATATCAACTCCTAACATTTCCCATGGTCGATGTACCTCAGTTTGTTGTAACTTCCCTGCCACTTTTCGTCCTTCAGGCTTATACAGCTGACACTGCTGACAACAACGAACACAGTCCACAACATCAGGATTCATTTTGGGCCAATATACAAGAGACTGCAGCCTTTTGTACGTTTTAAAACGTCCTAAATGTCCAGCTAATGGATCTTCATGGACGTTTTGAAGAAGTTTAGGACGAAGAGAAGTAGGAATGTAAATTTGATAAATAGTTTTGTAAGGTAATTTCTGCACTCTATAGACCTTATCTTCCAGGATAGTAAATGTAGTGGTAGCATTTACAACAATAGGTTGTCCAGTATCCATGATGGTCCTATAAAGTGATTGGATTTCTGGATCACATTGTTGTGCTTTCCATATCTCCTCATCAGAGATTTGCCAGACCTGGGATATGTCCTCCTTGTTTGACAGCATAGTAGCACAGATTGGTAAGGAAAATCCAGAGTTTTCTACAGGAGCTCGGGATAGAGCATCTGGAACAGTATTATACTTCCCCTTCCTGTATTCAACATCAAAACTGAATTCTTGAAGTCTCAGTGCCCATCGAATCAAGCGTGTACTAGGCTTTTGAGTTCTAAAAACCCAGACAAGAGAGGAGTGATCAGTGACCACTGTAAAGTGTCTCCCTTCCAAATAGTACCTCCATTTCTCAATGGCCCAAACAACGGCCATACACTCTTTTTCAGTCGTGGAGTAGTTCCTCTCAGCTTTATTTAAACTACGACTGGCAAAAGCCAGAACTTCTTCTTTTCCAAATCCCACCTGTTGTACAAGTACTGCCCCCAACCCAACATCACTAGCATCCGTATATACAGTGAAAGGAAGATTTAACTTTGGATGTCCCAAGATGGGTGGGGATACAAGATGTTTCTTCAGGACTTCAAAAGATTCTTGGCACTTTTCACTCCACACAAACTTACTACCTTTCCGTTTTAGGGCATTTAGGGGCTCTGTAAGCAGTGAGAAGTTGGGCACAAAACGATGATACCACCCTGTCATTCCAAGAAATCTTTGAAGTTCTTTCAGAGATTTGGGTGTAGGAAACTCCTGTACTGCCTTTATTTTCTCCGGATCAGCCTCCACTCCTGCTGGTGAAACTACATGTCCAAGAAATTTTAAGGAGGTACAGAAAAAACGACTCTTTTTCATGTTAACAGTAAGATTGGCCCCTCGAAGCTTGTCCAGAACAGCTTGCACATCTTGAAAATGCCGTTCAATGGTTGGAGAATAAATAATGATGTCATCCAAGTACACAAAACAGATTGTACCACGAAGTTCTCCCAGAACTCGTTCCATCAACCTTTGGAAGGTTGCAGGAGCATTCTTAAGTCCAAACGGCATAACATTGAACTGAAATAGTCCTAGTGGGCACACAAAGGCAGTTTTATCTTTACTTTCTTTATCCATAAGGACCTGCCAATATCCACTATTTAAGTCCAAAGTCGAAAAAACTGCTGCTCCAGCCAATGATTCCAGGATTTCTTGAATAGTCGGTAAAGGATAAGCATCTGTTTGGGAGACAGAATTTAATTTCCGATAATCAACACAAAATCTAAGTCCTCCTGTTGGTTTAGGTATCATAACCACAGGAGCGGCCCAGGCTGAAGATGAGGGTTCAATAATTTTATTCTCCAACATCTCACTAATGTGTTCTTTCATGATATTCCGTTTAGAAAGGGAAACACGATAAGACTTTTGCTTAATAGGCATTTCTTGTGTCAAAAATATCTTATGAGTAAGTACATTAGAGCATCCCAATTTTGTTGTACAAATGTCAGCATTTTCATCTATTTGTGCAAACAGATGCTGTTTTTCACCCTCTGTTAAATTAACATCATGGATAATGGGGTAAAAGGATTTCACCGATTCCTCTAGATCCAAAGACTCTATTGGACCAGGAGCTATAGCAGAGAATAAAGCAACCTGTGACTCCATAATCCATCCTTGAGGTTCTTTCTGGAAAACATGTTTTTCCTTCTCATCCTGGAACCAATACATCTGATTCATAACATCCAGCTGTATTCCACTGAAAAATAGGAAATCAAGTCCAATAACAGCAGAAAAAGCAAGAGTCTGTGAAGATAAAACAACAACAGGTAAAGTACAAGGTCGGTTGTGAAGTATAATTTCTACCTCCGTCCATCCTAAGGGTTGTCTAGCACCACCGTCAGCTAAGTATAACGGTCCTTCAATCCAGGGGTTCAATTTATCTGTAGGAACTTTTAGTTTTTCCCACAGATTATCATTTAACAAGGTATATGAAGACCCAGTGTCAATGAAAGCACCACCTTTCCATTTACCGACGGATATCGGAACAATCAGCTGTTGGGGAATGGTCATATTTAAACTAGAAAATCCTGGATTTAATTTTTTCTTAGGTTTTTCCCCTTTAGAGGAACAAAAATGAGTAAGAGTACTCACAGTAGGATGTTCTAGTCTTTTCTGGTAATTATGACCAGAGAAGGACTGAGGTGCTTTATTATTTGATCTACCTTTATTAGAAGAGACAATTAAAGGACAATTAGCAGGAGAATGAGCACCTTTACAACGCCAGCAAAGCACAGGGACAGCAGAATTGGAAGCACTTGGTTGTGAAGGAGTCTGATAACCTACAGAGGTAGGCTGAATTTTAGATTGAAATTTTTTCTCTGAGTCTCTCCTTTGTTCATAGTTCCTTTGGTTTACTCTATCTTTTTCAAGATGTTGACCCAACCGAACCAGTCCATCCACTGTACCCACACTGCTACTTCTTAGTTGACTAGCCAGTCGAGGATTTATGTTCTTCAAAACCATCTTTATAATCTCATCTTCCTCAATGTTAGGTTTCCAACGTTTACAAAGCGATCGATACATATAAGCAAAATCACGAATACTCTCTCCTTCACCTTGTACTCGAGTTCGGATACGTTCGGCCAACTCATCTTCGTAATCCTCAGACAAGAAAGCAGTTCGAAACTTCTGCTCAAATTCATCCCAGGTGGTTATTTCCAATCGTGCCACATCCCACCAATCTCGAGCAGTCCCATGCAAAACGTTCCTGAGAGTAACAAAAAGCTCTTCCTGAGTAAGGGGTTGTAAAGCGAGATAATCATTACACTTTTCCAAATACAGCAAGGGATCAACTGTATCTTCCATCCTACCAAAGGAAGGAAACTCTAATTTAATTGGACTTTTCCCAAGAGATCTTGTTTTTGTATCTTCATATAAAAAAGGATCATTAGGTGACACAAGATCTCTTTCAGCAACATTCTGCAAAGTGGACTGTAGTCTGTGAGGATTAAGAGTAGCCCCTGTCTGAATAAAATCCATCGGAGGAGGAAGAGTAGTTTGAACCAAAGCATCACCAACCAAAGTAGCTGGAAGTGATTGAATTTTCTTGGACTGAACTTCTAAGATGCTTTTATCCACTTGTTTTGTGAGAGCAGATATTTCAGTTTCCAAATGATGTACAGTCTGCCCCATTGGAGTGATAACAGCATTAATATCTTTCAACACTTCAGAATGTAGCTGCTTTACTCGCCAGTTTATGGTGGAAGTTACTTGATTCTGCAAATGTTCAATATGATTTCTCACAACCTGAACTAACTCCATTTGTTTTTCATTCACAAGAGTAGACATATCCTCAAAAAGTTTTGAGATAGACTCTTTCAATTCATCTTTACATTTCATTTGCATGTCCAGAAGGGTTTCCATTTTCTGATTTACAACTGTAGAAAAATTATTTTGAGAAAGACGAATAGTTTCCACTGTTTGAAAAAAAGAATCAATATCTGGCTTGTGAGAACCTCCTACAGGAGGAGTATGATGAGGTGGTAAAGAGGGGAACATTAAAGAATCTTCACACAAGTCCATATCCAAAATAGAACATTGAGTACCACCAACCTGCCCAGAGTAAGACTGCTCAACTACATTATTAGATTCAGCTGCTTTAACTTTGGAGAAAATATACCCAGATACATCCTCCTCATCTAACAACAATGAATTCCCCAATTCAGAAATGTTTGCTGAAGTGGCCATTTTTTCTTCCTAACAATTGGATTTCAACAAAAACACATCAATAGGATATTGTTCATTAAAGTCCCATCTGGGGTGCCACTTTTTATGTGACGATTTTAATTTGAGGTGCCAGCCTGGTAACTATCCAGACAATTTAGTAGTAAAAAAAAAAAAAAAAAAACGTCCCAAAGGAATCTAATACATGTTATATCCATTTATAAGATCCCGATCATATCCTATCTATAATCACGTGTTATGTTATTAATTCAAATGACCCTTCAGCAACCAAACAAGCAGGTGAAAATAACATATATTCACAGTTTCAGGAAATACATTACACATTCACAATATCTTCTCTGAATTCAACAATACAATAAATCCAAACATATCAAAAAGGACAAAAAAACCAAACACAAAAATACCACTTCACGGAAAAGCAAGTAATATGTAACTTCATAGCTCCCAGTCCATTCAAAACGTATTTAGCAGGGTGATTTTCACTCATGTAATGTCCATACCTTACATTCCACAAATATGGTGATAAATGTCGGCCGACCTGACATCGTTCATAGTGTAAATCACCAAACGCGTTACGAAATGTCCGTTGAGCATTGGTAGTTCAAAACTGTATCCAATTCCAAATAAAGAAACAAAAACCCACCCCTAAACACAAACAAGGGAAATACAATTAGCACAGAAATAACCATCAATTTCCTCCTTTAATAATAAACAACAAAAAAGGAGAGTTGCACTTACACTTTCCCTAACATGCTTGACTTATCTTCAATCTCCGTTTTAAATCATGTTAACGGCATAACTTCTCCCCAAACACATCATCAACGGGAGAAATAAGCATTCTGAACACGACTTCAGCGGCAGACTCGAATCACTCCCAATATGGCATCAACAGGAGAAACAAGCACTCCGAAAACTTCCACAGATTCAGAGGGAGATTCACACACTCACAATTCGGCTTCAGCAGAAGAACAGAGAAAGACTTAGAGGACGTCGACCTGAACATGTGAAACGCTAACAACACCGGACATTTATTTCCTCTCTAAAAATGACGTCATATTCCAATAAGGAAAATTTAAAGGGGAAGACCTCTTTTATTAGCAGAGTTCATCACATGAAATTGTAATTGACAACAGGTTCCATTACAGAATCCCTCATATTATCTTATTTAATGTTAGCCTAAACTACACTATGAAGGCTATCGCACACCGGACCAGAAGCATCGCGCTGCGCCTTAAATCATATTTCAAAACAATGTACAGACGTGGCATGATGTGACGCTGCTCTTCTCGTCCGGTGTGCGACCGGCTGGCTTTAAGCCTTGTTCCGACTGTCGGCCCAAATCCGACTTTGTGCATATCCGGATGGAATCTGATTTGAATAACTGACTGTCCACACAGCATATCGCAACTGTTCATATCCGATTTGTGTGTCCATAAATGCTTCGCAATGACACAAGCTTGTTTCTGCAAAGATGTTCAGCATATTTTCAGCAAAAACGTCTGACGCGTTTACGTTTTATGTGGCATGAGGATGTGAAAAAGCTACGCTAAATTGGATCTGGATGGTCAAACTGAAACAGATTTCCAGAAATGCGATTTGAATAGGATTCCAAACCACATACGAATGTAGCTCGAAACGGATTTACACAAATCGGATTTCATGTAGTTCGTTGCCGTTCAGACTATTTAAATACGATCGGATTTGGGCTGACAGCCTGAACGAGGCTTTAGAGACATTAAAAGACACTAATATCGACCACTGCTGAAATAGACACAGATACATTGTTAATAATAAAAGGTGTGTGATACCTGATGAAGCCTGCAGCAGTACCACCAGTCCTGTGGGTCTGTCTTCAGTAGATGGGCCGCTCTGACCACAGATTACACAGTCATACAAAACTTCTGAGTCTAGAGGTTCTGCCGAGCCCATGTCCATCACTGCATCTGTTTCAGGTGACTCTTTTAAACACAAAATCAAACAAAACAGTCAGATAACAAATAAAAAAGAATTACTGTATATAGACCGACTGGTAGATCAAAATATTTCCCTTCAAATAAAAGGTCAACTACTGACCTGCCCACAAATACTCTACAGCATTTTAAGGCACCAAAGGTCTGAAGGCTGTTCCAAAATATAGGCAGCAAAATTATGCTGCCTTTCGAGATACTTTGTTTTGAGCAAATTCTGTGCATCCCTCACTCAGGTGGCAATCGCAAAATGCATTGCAAAAAGTTCTAGCAAGAATAAAAAAAAAAAAAAAAAAAAAACTGACAAAATGAGTTGAGAGAAATGTTAATTACAAATAATTCTACTTCATTCAATAATGAAAAGTATTGAAAAACAAATCAGTAGACATCAAGACAGCTCACTAGATTTTAAAGCATAAATGAAGATCAATTTGGATCAACCATCAGGGATACTTTCCCTAAGGTGATCAATCACATTCAGTTTAAGTTGTGTAGATATTGACTGCTCATCAGATCTTTAGAGAGTCCAGCACAGTTTGAAGCTCCAAAAGCAATAAATAAATAAATAAAATAAAAAATCAACATGGCATTCTATAGAGTAGCTTTGTACATGAAGTGAAGTGAAGTGAAGTGACATTCAGCCAAGTATGGTGACCCATACTCGGAATTCGTGCTCTGCATTTAACCCATCCAACGTGCACACACACAGCAGTGAACACACACACACACCGTGAACACAGTGGGCAGCCATTTTATGCTGCAGCGCCCGGGGAGCAGTTGGGGGTTCGGTGCCTTGCTCAAGGGCACCTCAGTCGTGGTATTGAGGGTGGAGAGAGCGCTGGACATTCACTCCCCCCACCTACAATTCCTGCCGGCCGGAGACTCGAACCCGCAACCTTTGGATCACGAGTCCAACTCTCTAACCATTAGGCCACGACTTCCCCTTATGAATATGGCAATCATTCATTATCGTGGCATCCCACTGCACCATGGTCCCATCACAGTACTTTTTTGTAAGGGTTTGGTGTTTTACACAAAACCAAAACACAGTGAGAAGCCAAGCATGAGAAGACGGGTGTAAAAATCCAATACATGAACTTGAATTATGAGCGCAGTATATTGGCAAAACTTAATTAGTTACATAATGTGGATCTAAATTACTTTTTTGCCCTCTCCTGGTTAAATTAAACAATTAATGGAGGTTCAGGCAGTCATGCATTAAAAGCAGTAACAGCAGAGTTAATGTAGTATGAACCCTGTTTTTGTACGGCATGTGTGAAATGAGCAGAATATTCTGCTATCTGTGAAGGTCATAGTATCCTAAAACTGTTAATGTGCCTAAAACTTTGTGATTATATCATAATATGGCTATACAACATCTGCTGTATTTAGATAAAAGTAATGACAGAACTATAAACTCAAGTGAAGAACAGATACTCCACAAAAAAATACTTAAGTACTGTAAAGTATTACTACCTTGTTACATTACACCAATGAAAGACAATTAGGGATGTATTGCATTTAGTTACTAATTATAATGAGCAATGTAATATTTTCCATCGCTTTAAAAGTAGCATTCCCAGTCACGAACACTGCTGATATGCGCCATTCCCGACTGACATATTCACGGGGATTAATTACCTTTTCTAAATCACTCCTAAATGTTAAAAGAACATGTTCAATTTCAGAGCAAATAGAGGCTTTGTAAATGTCACCGTGTGTTTGATAGCTTTAGGTGCTCAGACAGAGACAGAGAAGTGTATGGGGAAATGAAATGTTTGTGTTGGAGAGTTAATGTGACCGTGTTTGCCTGAGGCAGCCTGCCTGGAACTGCTGCCCTTTAACACACCCATCCCAACTCAACACTAAAATACGAAACACTGTGACAACTAGTCCTCATATGCGGACAATTCATGACATTTATACACCGTAAGACAGGTCAAAATCTCAAATATCATGATGGTGAAACTACAATTTGTTGATTTCAATCATAATTTCATTCAAATCCATCTACCTGTTTTTATCCAGAAGTACTTGTTCATCAAAAACACACAAGCATACACCAGGTTCATGGTTCAAACTCAAGCGTTAATACAGAGGTCTGCCAGTCAACACATCAGTCAAGCTCTTATTTTACAGTGAACAAGCTTAAGCAGACCACTAGATTACAAAAAATGAAGTAATTAAGACTAAGCAATTAAGCAGCAAATAACACACGAGATGTTTTTCATAAAAATAAAAAGCAATTTGTTAGGACATTGAATTATTATCCTACACATAATTAAACCCAAAATTATAAAAAGAGATTAGTTTCAATCACTGTGTTCCTGGGGGTAGCAAAAGGGCAGCTGAATCCTATAATAAATGTCAAAATGTTAATGGCCAATTGTTATTTTCATCAACAAACAAATAAATAGAAAATTCTATATTTGAATGCTTTTGTGTTCCCCCGAGAAAGTAGGTTCACTCAAAGACGCTGAAATATAATTTTTCCTGTCACCTAATATTACGTTCCAAAACAAAAGCAATGAAAGTAAGCAAATTAAAGTTTCTGGGGGAATGTAAAATTTTTGTGAGCGGATGCAAAATTGTGTCTCCACAGAAGTTTTGCGGTTCTTGTTTGAAGTCGACTAAGTCAAGCTTCATATGTAGACAACAAAGGTAGTGGCTATGTGAGACTGTATTTTGGCTCTCAAGTTCTCTTTAATTAGAACTGTATTGTGATGATTTGATTTTTGATCAGGCAGACTGAACCTCATACCCCTCAGTAAGTACCTTTTGCTGTTTTCAGTGTTTACTGTCCTTTCACTGTTAAGTGAAGGCATCTAGTACTGCTCTGAGTTTCATTTCCATATGCACAGATGCTCGAAATGCTGGCCCAATTTATCTCATTAGAATTCCAGTGCAAATATTCATGCCCAAAGTGACCTTTGATTCAAATCTGGAAAACAAATGGAGCCTGTACATCAGAGCTCAAGAGAATGTTTTATTCTGACAATCGCAGGCACGTGCACATCTATAATACAGACACCGCTCAATGTGAGCGAGGACATCAGCCATGGGCGCCTGAAGCTAATATTTCAGCCAAATCTCAACGTCACCTTAGCATTTGCTGTTGACTTCTGTTGAACAAGACAAATCCTGTTTCTCTAAACAGATCAGATATCATCCTTATTCAAAACACATTTTTCTATAGGTGACGCACAGAAATTTCAGCGACCGAAAATATTTGGCAGAAAGTGAATTTTTAGTTTTGGAGGGCAAAAATCATTCATGGTAACATTTAATCAAGTGTTTCTCCAATGGTGCAATGACTGTGTCAGTAGCTGTTTCCATCCACCTATTTTTATGCGCCTAAAAAAAAAAAAAAAAAAAGCTTATGCACACATTTGAGTAGGATAAACTTTAACTTTTTTTTTTATGCACAATGTGGATAATCTACAGCAGCTAAACATGCCAGCTGTGTGGATGCTAGGGCTGGGCGGACAATATTTATTTCTCGTTTTTAATGAATCTTCAATTTTGATTAAGATCAATCTTTTAGTCTATGTTGTTTTCAGTAGATGTGTAAACAAAACATTATTTGTAGCGCTCCTGCCATCCAATAATTGCAATAAGCTTATTTTTTTTTAACATGCTTTAATGTGCCACGACAGATCATTCAGTGACAGTGCAGAGCACATAAGAACTAATCATGTCTTCCTCTTTACTACTAGTCATAGAATGAAACGAACATAAATGAACATTAGAAAGTATGTAGAAACATACTCTGGTGCATCACTACTGCTCTAAACATAAAATTCACAAATACCTGCACCATACAATAATCATCTTTAACAGACAAGTCCCTTTCATACAGAGATGCTTGGTAGTACTAGGTTTGCTGCGATAGTCGGTGTTGAAGGTTATACTGTGGTTAAGCCGCAACACCGGTTACCACCGTCGTTTAGATTTTTTATAGTAATAAAAATCATTTAGTTCAGTTAGAGAACAGACACTACAATTAAAAACTGAAAGCGGCTGCTCAATCCCAGATCCGAATTCATTTATCACGTGAGGAAAGCGAGTCCAGCTGACTGACAAGAAGAGTGAGGTGAGACAGACCTATTGTCTTAATAGCTGATGATTCACTTTCGAAACAAAATGCAAAAGCACCTGTTTGGCAATATTCTGGATTTTGAAAAGCCTGTTGACTTTTGCCGTTTATCGAAGGAGATTTTGGAAGTTTTTTTTTTTTTTTTTTAACATTTAATTGGTTCCACAATGTTTGATGATTTTTACTTTATTTAAACTTTGTGTAATTAATTTTATTTGACATCAAGGTGTATGCTGTGCCTCCAAGCTTTCATATTAGTATTGCTAATCAAATTTCTACTTTTCTTATTTATTTGGTTCCTCAGTGTTTACTTATTTTCAGTTTTGTATACCTATTTAAACTTTGAGAAACCGGTGTAAAAAAAGTCCTCACCGTCACAACCCTAGTAGGTAGTACTACTGATACTGGTATAGTTACATTTGTTTAATATATTACTATCGGTACTAAAATTGACAATCTCAAGTAATGCTTATACCTAAATTCCAGAAAGAGATTCTGATCTTTTAAATCGTCCCATATATAGTACATGGGGGGGGGGGGGGGGGGGGGGGGGGGGGGGGGTCATGTGTAGGATATGATGTTGACTACACCGAGATATAGTAAGGCTTATAATAAACTTTCATCACTCATGTCTTAAACACAGTGTCACTGCATTCTCTTTTGATCTCGGGGACCATCACACAGCAGAACTGCCCTGAAGCGGAACAGTATGGCCCCTGAGAATCCCACACACAAGGCTGTGCTAAAAAGGCCTGAGGGAGTGTGAAGGGCAGAACGGAGGCAATTTGAGTCACCTTCCTTCAGAGAGTAAGATTACAGCCCACAGCCTCAGCCTTCAAGGACTTCTGCAAGTTTACCACGTCCTCTAAACTGTGCGCAAAACGGTGTAGTAATGGACTGTAAAATGCAATTGACTAAATAGTTAAGAATACTACACTAAAGAGCATATAATTAAATCCAGAATTTTACACAAATTCGTCTAAATAGAGCTACCCATACATGAAGCTACAATAATATTCCTTAAATGTTCTTAAAATATTAGGCCAATACCATAATAGATTCATATGCAGCACTTTCTGTATGAACTATTTTAATTAACTGCTTTAATTTGACAATTTTGATATATTTAAACAGACTAACCTTATCTGAAATTCTAAATTCCACATATTAAAAAATGTTTCTCATGATTTCTGCAGTCAATTATATCCCTTGGCTATTTTTCAATGCTAAAACAAATCTCATTTAAATGCCCCCCCAACGTATGAGCCGGGTTTTGCACATCCCAGATACATACAGAACAACGGCCACAGACAGACTCAAAGATAAGGTGGAAACATCTACTTAAAACACACCGATTAAAAATGCATGCTGTGTCTTCAGTTCAGACATAAGTCAAAATAAACATGAAACTGATCATCTGCTAATTAACCGCTGGAGAGACTCATCAGACGTGTTTAATAAAAGGTCAGCAAACAACTTCAGCTCATGTTCAAGCTCACCAACATCCATGGCAGTCTCCATGAAGCTCTTCTGCCTGGAGGCAAACTCCGCCAGCAACTTCTGCTGTCTCTCTCTGGCCCTTTGACGCCTGCAGATGTCAAAACAGAAATTATTTGCATCATTATTAACTGTTAATTATGAAATGCCCATTTTCAAAGGCTATGAATGATGGGTTAGAATCAAATGGTTCTGAAATGTTGATGTGATGATAACATGACTACATTCCATAACTGTTTGAAGGATGCATTTGATTTTGATTGAAAATGAGCATATATTTGCTCTCAGTCAATCGTTCAGCATTTCAATGGAAATGTTCATTAGTTAGGGATGGACCAATTGAAATTCTGGCTGGTATGTAGTCATTTCCATTTCTTGTTATTTCACGATTTCGAATGTGATATTGATTTCACAAACCCAATCATCTCTAACCCAACAAAAAATGTCTTTCTAAAGCTACTTTTTGTTATGGTTATTCAAAACTTATTTAGCCTGTATTAGTATTCTTAAACAACGCTGATTGGTCATTGTGTTCACGTGCTCAACAGACACATCTGTGATTGGCTACAATGATCATAGCTTCACTCTCAATCACAGACGTATCTGTCGAGTGTGTGAACACTATGGCCAAACAGCACTGTTTAAGAATCTGCTCAACAGCGCTCAAATCTTAGTGGGAAATTGAGGGTTAAAATTTCAGTACCTAATGATATTGCGGTCGATACTTTTGACAACACTAGCCTGTATAATTCTTTACCTCAGAAAATGTGCATTAATGCTCATTGTTCTTGTCTTTTTGTCCCTCAAAAAATACTCTAATATATGTGAATATCTGGTAACCCTAACAATCAGTTTAATGACAAATTCTGCCCACTGACAGCATACAACAAAGCCTTATAAATACCTGGCAACCTTGATTAGATGAGAGCATTGTGTCACTGTCAATCTCTCTCCTTTGTTATTTGGATGGGAGGAACCAGACACTTTATAGAGGGGCATAAACTAATACAGACAGGAACGACACGCTTCAAGAGTTTCCAGCTGACAATGTCAGGGACAAACAAATGAGCAAAGTCCTCTAATACTGCTCTATGGTAACCTCCAGACAATGCGCATACTATAGTTGGTTTGGTTTGCAGGCAACATCTTTCCCATAATCAAATGGATAAACAGCATGTTTAATTCATTCTAATCCTTTGAGTAAGGGTGAAAAAAATGCATATTTTTGGGTGGAAATTAAACGGGGAACACACACACACCTCTCTTCCTTATCCATGCTCTTCTTATCTCCAGGACTGTTCTTCTTGGGGGGTATAGGTGGACACACTTTCCCACAGATTTCCTGTAGGCACCTCTTGCTGTGCCGACTTCGGGCGGAAGCTTTGGCCAGGATCCTTTCGATGGCTGTTAACCCATCTCCGTGTGCGTGATGAGCCGGATCCACCTCGGCCAACCAGCTCAGAGACAGAGAGTTCTGCTTGGCAGACAGTTTCTGGTGTAGTTTGACCAGGAGAGAAAGCATGCTCTCACGGATCTCCAGGATCTCAGTCACCAGCTGTGGAGGTGAACCGGGTGGCAGCCAGCGAGAGGATGAGGTCTTGGGCCGCGCCGCCTGACTGGCCTCGTGGTTACTGCGGTTTATGATCTCCTGGAACTTCCTTCTGCGCTCCGCCACTAGACTGAACACCTGAGCCTCACGCAGGTTCTGAGGAGAAACCACAGACAGAGAATAAGCAGGCAGAATGAAAATAAGACATACAGCTGCAAGTGACAATTATGAGACCAAGCACCAACAGCACATCCACTGTTACATAGAGGAGATTTGTTTGGTCATAGTCATTCCCAGCAAGTAATTCACAAGCTATTATTAAAGAAATAACCCACTGGAGGTTGAGTCCAGGTGTTAAATCACTTTAATGCAATGTCTTAAAGGGCCTAGCGCTTTTATAAAATGCGTTAAGCGCCACATGATAAAATATTTAATAAAGAGTTTATTAATTATCATTACTAAAAATGTAATATAAAAAATCTGAATGTGCATTATGCAATAATTACATAAAAAAATAGTCAAGACATATATTGATGTTGCTTAAGGCCATGATATACTTGAAATGAAGTTAGTTTTCGTTCTTCGTTTGGGGGCAAAAAGAAGTTTGAAAAGGCTGAGCGACGGTATACAATTTTGAACATTCCAACACCCCCGCGCTGCTGGAGGCGGGGTGTAGATTTAATGCAAACGTGTCGCGCCGCTCACGCGTATACCCTAAACACAACAACGTAATGATGGTGCATCTTCATTTACGATAAACTTCATTTCCAGCGATATCGTCGACCTGATTGCACAGACACCATTTAAACTGAACTGAGCTGGACGATGCCATCACTGAATTCAATAATGAAATGCCTTTAACTGAAAATTGAGTGTTTAATCTTGTCATTTTACATTCTTGACACACTATTTTCCGATTTTTATATTGTGCAGTTGCTTTGACACAATAAAGGTGACTTGACTATCTATAGGTGTGAAACGGGTACCAATGGTCAGAATATTAGACAAAAGAATAATGATTAGCAGCAGTTCAGAGTCAAGTATCATGTTTGCAATACAAAGAACCATTCCATTCCCATAATCAGTCCTTTAAGTGTGAACGGCTCATAATCTGAAAGCTTTAGCATGATGTGGAAAAAAAATATTGGGAGTCATCAATAATACAAACCTGTTTGTTACTTTATTTTATTAGTGTTCATTTATTTTATTAAACTTGATACATTATTACACTTTTTTTATATTTTATGTGGTGTCATGATTTGATAAAAACAGGTTTATTAGTGTATGTTATTTTGGCATTTCATTTATTGCATAACTTTTAAATTCGCTTATTGAAAGAACAACAGCAGCAGCAGCAGTATGGTGTAACATTTATTTGAAACGTATTTAGTACTTGCTACCTTTTTTCTTTACTCTTTCATTTCTTGTCATGGCTTTGGAAAACTTGCAAATCTGATTTCTCTCTCTGTCGCTTTTTGAATAACACCGGATTTTCGACACCAAGCTTCGTTGGAATTTCTTTCTAGGAATTAAAGGCTTTCTCTGAATCTAATCTTTCCGCGAGCGATCGTAAAGGTGCAGATATATTCGACAGTGTATTTATGTTGCTAGTGACTTTGTTCTCGTGCCTGACCTCCGTTGAATGAGCAACGAACAGGGAAAAAAAAAAAAAAAAAAAAAAAAACGCAGGTCAAAGAAGGTGGGGTTCCAGAACACACCCACCGATTGCGTGATTGGCATGGTTTGTTTGAAATTACGTCATATCAGTTCGTTCTTCGATTTCGTTTGAAGTATATAGGGGCCTTTAAGAAAGCTTGGCAAGAAAATCTGAAGTGAAGCTGGAAAGTTGGAGGTATAAGGATGTGCAGGCTGTCAGTCAAACAGACAGACAGACACACAGAGAGATTGATAGACAGATGACAGACAGACAGACTGATGGATGGATGAATGACAGATAGATTGATAGATGACGGACGGACGGACGGATAACAGACAGTTGACTGACAGACAGATTCTGGGTCACTTAGTTATGGGTTAACAGGGTGTTTTAGCACATTTACTAATAGCAATAATCCGAATGCATAGTAATATTACCAATTTGCATTAATAAAAGATGCGCTTTCAGCATTTTACAACAGTTTAAATGATGCTCATCCAATCAGAATTTGGAGTTTTTGGATTATTTTATAGTAATCATTGTATCCATTTTATAGTAAACATGATTTTTCATCATTTATACTATATAACTCTTGACAAGTATTTTAACAAAGCTGTGTGTAATATATAGCTAAAAATGCTGTCAATATTCTTACAGCCTCACTTCCTGTTTGCCATCGTTAGGATATGGATTTTTGCTGTATTACTTTTAAGAAACTGCTGAGTCACCACTCCTTAGCATTAATAGATTTAAACTCGTAGGGACTGTTCACACAGAAAAACACAAGACACAGGCCAGAGGATGTTTACATCCAAAAACAATGGAAAAGCATCACACTTCAATGCAAAAACATGTTCTGTGTGTTCAGCCCCTTACAAAAGTCCCATAAGGCATATCCATGTGCTGAAATTTGTATGCAGCTAAAACAAGGATTTGGCTTTCTGAACCAGTAAGCAGTCCCAAAGGAAGAGCACTTTATGTCTCATAAGAAACTGTTATAAGGCAAATGACATTTGCTGCCCAACGGGGGAAACAGAAGCACAGGAAATAAGATCACAGAAGGACGTCAAACTCTGTGAATTACACAAAGGTGACACTCAAGGTTAGACCTGACATTGGTCATAAACACAGACCTGCTTTACTCTAGTTTAAAATGTTTTCATTTCTGACCCACGGTTGGCAGAACATTTTCTGGAATCAATATAGTAAAGGACAATTCCTTTGCACATTCGGAGTACTAACCCTTATGGAACATGTCAGTTGTCCATAGTGTGTTTAATTTGCATGCTGATCTCACTGAAGTGGATGAATATTTAGCGATGAGCAGTGAAACGCTGACCGCTGGGCTGAAGACTCATATCAATATACATCACTTGAAACGCATGCAGTTAAAAGAAAACTTCCTCTCATCACTCATCTCTAGCTAGAACATTCTGTGAGCACGTCAAACAAACCAAGCAGGAGAAAACTGGCACAGTTTACAATGCACAGGCCAAAAAAAAGAAAGAGAAAAATAAAACACACACAATCACAGAAACTAAAAGTACCACAAGGTACATTATGACCAGTGCTCTATTTCCTGTGCATTTATTTGTATTTGGGTCAATGGCATGGTATTCATCTGTGTGCAATTTCTTCAGAGAACCGAAGACTCGAATAAACCTCTTCAATGAAGAACACATTTTTAATGTTGCATAAAATCTACACAAGACAAATGAAAATGAAATTTCAGCTTTGCCACCACAGGAATAAATAAAGTATATTAAAAAAGAAATCCGTTATTTGTTTAATATTTCACATTTTTCAGTATTTTACAATCAAATAAATGCAGCCTTGATGTGCATAAGAGACTTCTTTAAGAAAGAAAGAAAAAAATAAAGATATTACTGATCCCAAACTTTTGAACTGTAGTGTTTCTATTTACTTGGCAAAACTTCTTTCTTTTTTCAAAAGTAGTCATGTTTCAAAATATTAATATTTTGAGCATTTGATCCTCACAACAACAGTAAAAGCCATTATTAAAAAGTCATTATTTGTAATCACATGAAAAATGAGTTAACTTAAAAAGAATGTTCAACAACATCATCCATCAGATGCTCACGGTCATGTATTAAAATTATCGTTACTTGTTTACATCACTTGACATTTTTTAATTAATAAAGCTTTTTTGCAAGCACTAAGAATATATTATTCTAAAATCTTTGCACATCAATTTTAAGCAATATATTTTCTTCCCGTTTTCATAATCTCAGACAAGCTTATTTGTCACAGACCCACTCGTGTCAGTATAATTATTGGAAACATTAATGACAAGAAAGGAGCAACTGGTCTATGAATATTTCAAAAGCATGTCTACAAAACATAACGAGTGCAGACGTCCTAATTCAAACCATTCCAAACTCGGTTATTCAAAACTGAACTCTTCAGTAATTTCAAACCACTTTAAAATCATTCCCAAATCCTTCTACCTCTCTCCAATTTCCTGTCAGTCTTCTGGAACTCTGTGAAATGAGAGTCATAAACACTAAACACATCAGCATTCTGCATAGCATAGATCGATGACCCTGTCTACAAACCCTTTGAGTCAGATTACCCTGCACACCTGACAGTGTCTGGCTCACCTGTCCGAAGGTGCTGCTCTCAGAGCTCGTGCTGGGTGGAGTTTCTCGTTCTCTCTCCCTTTCTCTCTTCCTCTCCACCTCAGGTGCCGTCTCTGGCACTCGAACCCGCACAAAGTTGATGACGTGATGGAGGTTAGACAGCAGACTGGTACCTGGGAACCAGCTGTCATGGCAGTGCTCCTCAATACAGGGCTCCTACAACAGAGTTAAAAAAAAACATCAGCAAGACGGACAAAACAACAACAGCTTGGAATCCTTATCGAAAGCTTGTGCTTTCAGCTGCCACAAACAATCTAGTCAGAAGCCGTTCTGTTCAGGACTAACACTGATTTAATTAGTTAAGCACTAATAGAGTAATTACAGTGTGCTGGCTGGTGGTTGAATTGAGTGTGTTAGGAATCTACTTTGTTTCCAGGGAAACTGAAACACATGGCAAACAGAAAAAAAAACAAAAAAAAAGAGAAAAAACAAAAACAAAAAAAAAAGGAATTCCAGGTTTGCTGCACTTGTTTGTAGGGCTGTATAATTTAGCCAACCGTTTGTAATAGAGGTCGACCGATTGATCGGTTCTGTCGATTAATTAGCACCAATAGTCGACAGCTGGAAAAGTAAAAATTGCTAATCTGCAAAAATCCATGTCAGTGTGCAACTGCAATATTTTGTTATTTTGATTAGATAATCATCAGGTGTTCAATCACATCTTGAAATTTACTAAAACATTTTTAAATTGTTAAATTTCGAGGTTGCACCTGTCAACATTAACTTGAATGATCTTATATATATATATATATATATATATATATATATATATATATATATACACATACATACACACACACAAAGGATTATTAGGAACACCATACTAATACTGTGTTCGACCCCCTTTCGCCTTCAGAACTGCCTTAATTCTACGTGGCATTGATTCAACAAGGTGCTGAAAGCATTCTTTAGAAATGTTGGCCCATATTGATAGGATAGCATCTTGCAGTTGATGGAGATTTGTGGGATGCACATCCAGGGCACAAAGCTCCCGTTCCACCACATCCCAAAGATGCTCTATTGGGTTGAGATCTGGTGACTGTGGGGGCCATTTTAGTACAGTGAACTCATTGTCATGTTCAAGAAACCAATTTGAAATGATCCGAGCTTTGTGACATGGTGCATTATCCTGCTGGAAGTAGCCATCAGAGGATGGGTACATGGTGGTCATAAAGGGATGGACATGGTCAGAAACAATGCTCAGGTAGGCCGTGGCATTTAAACGATGCCCAATTGGCACTAAGGGGCCTAAAGTGTGCCAAGAAAACATCCCCCACACCATTACACCACCACCACCAGCCTGCACAGTGGTAACAAGACATGATGGATCCATGTTCTCATTCGGTTTACGCCAAATTCTGACTCTACCATCTGAATGTCTCAACAGAAATCGAGACTCATCAGACCAGGCAACATTTTTCCAGTCTTCAACCGTCCAATTTTGGTGAGCTCGTGCAAATTGTAGCCTCTTTTTCCTATTTGTAGTGGAGATGAGTGGTACCCGGTGGGGTCTTCTGCTGTTGTAGCCCATCCGCCTCAAGGTTGTGCGTGTTGTGGCTTCACAAATGCTTTGCTGCATACCTCGGTTGTAACGAGTGGTTATTTCAGTCAAAGTTGCTCTTCTATCAGCTTGAATCAGTCGGCCCATTCTCCTCTGACTACTAGCATCAACAAGGCATTTTCACCCACAGGACTGCCACATACTGGATGTTTTTCCCTTTTCACACCATTCTTTGCAAACCCTAGAAATGGTTGTGCGTGAAAATCCCAGTAACTGAGCAGATTGTGAAATACTCAGACCGGCCCGTCTGGCACCAATAACCATGCCACGCTCAAAATTGCTTAAATCCCCTTTCTTTCCCATTCTGACATTTAGTTTGGAGTTCAGGAGATCGTCTTGACCAGGACCACACCCCTAAAGGCATTGAAGCAACTGCCATGTGATTGGTTGATTAGATAATTGCATTAATGAGAAATTGAACAGGTGTTCCTAATAATCCTTTAGGTGAGTGAGTGCATGCATACATACATACTTTTATTTTTTACAAAGTATGGTTCAGTACTATTTTTAAATGGTATAGCACTATTGTAGTTTTCATTCAGTATTTATCTTAAAAACTATTGGTTGATTAATCGGTATCGGCCAGTGTGGTCCAACCTAGCTATCATTATTCATAAAATACACTATCAGTCGACCTCTAGTTTCAAAATTATATATCAATATTGCTATAAAATAATAACATAATGAGCTGCAATCTGTATGTCAAAATGTAAAAAATTGTCAAAATGATTTATTTTGATTTGAATGCCAATCAAGAGCAAGGTAAGATGCAAGCAGCTAAATATTTAATTATTAAATGTTTATTAAATTATTGTCTAGAAATGTTAAAACACTGGCAAGAACATCCAGTGATGCAAACTACTTGACTTTACTCATGTGTCGCATTTTGAATTTAAAATATATTATTTACGTGACTGTTCATTTGTAAATTAATGCCAGTAGTCTAAAATTATTTGTAATTATTGGCACAGTATCCATTTCCCGCTAATTATTTGAAAGTGAGGCCTGTAAGCCCCACAGCATGGAATATGCTATTTTAAGAACGTGTTCTTTGCATGTTCAGGAACCTGAGGTCGCTGTGCCCTTTGCGTTCAAGCACCTTCCGATTTACAAATTAAGTACTGGTAACATGCATCTGTGTGTGGCTGTGCTATGTTTCTGAGACTAGACCTCTCTTATTTAGGAAAAAAAAAAAGCTTACCTCTTCCACTTTGTCATCCTGGACCTGATTATCAAGTCCAAGTTCTATCAGGTACAGCACCATACACAACACATGTTCAGACATGTTCTGATGATCCATCCAGATCTAAACAAACATAAACAAAAACAGTTAACAGAGGTGAAAAGACAATGGGAAAACCATTTATTTACTTCTACGAGATGACCAGACATCTACATATAAAATGAAAAAAAAAAAAATTAAGCCCCCCCCTCCCCACCAGTTTTATTCCATGATAAGTTTTACCTTGTAAAGCAGTGTAAAGATGACAATATGTAGAGTTTTGCAGTGCAGAAGGCGCACCAGTCCTTTATAGCAGGGGTGCAGAGGGGTCCTCTCCTTATAGGGCGGCCAGGGGTTCCCCGTATGAATGCCGGACTGTTTCAAACTACAAAGGACACAAGTACTTGTAAGGCAATCAATATACGATGCAAATGGCTTTAGCATAGTTTCCATACTAATATAAAAAAAATAAAAATAAATATAAATATAAAAAATCATTTTGGGTATTTTTAAGTGTAATCCTGAAACGCAACATTAAACAGCATTTGAAATGTATGCTAAAATAATATTTCACACCAAAATAACAATTCTACCACCATTTATTCACTATGATTATTTTTTCATTGAATGCAAACGGAGATATTTAGCAGATTGTCCTAGCTGCTCTTTTCAATGTGATGTAAATGAATGGGGCTGTCAGTCTCCAAAATGTCAGCACCATAAAGGAATTATAAGTCCACAACTTGTCTTCTGAAGTCATACAATAGCTTGTGTGAGGAAAAGACCCAGATGTAAGGCCTTACTCACTGAACATCTTCCACTCCTCAGTAGATGTCACATTTTTTGAGACGTCAACAGTAACATCAACTTTTACACTGATGTTAACCTTTACTTAAAAACTACTGTAGAGGTAGACAGCAAGCAAATTTTCATGTGTCAACTTAGAATTAAACAAAACCCGAGACTGCATTCAAAATGGAAAAGGTTAGCCAGTAAATTCCCAACATGTTTGGGTTTTGGATCCATATTGTGTTATGGATATAAAGTACAGTATGAAACTTTGTAAGTATATGATTCCAGTGATTCACAAAATTAGAGACTAAGAATTGGTATATAGTCAAAGTACAGACATGTATAAACCATGTTACAATGCACAGCTGATATTATGGAGGTAAAACCTCAGAAGACATAAATGCAGCTGATAAAGTGCAAACATACACAACAACTGCAAACAAAAAAGTGTGCTTGAGAAATACTCTAGCTTTATCAGACTTGAACACAGCTGCCCTGCTTTAAAGACATCACTGACTCCATTAGCATTGAAAGCAACGTGGGACATAAAATATTTAGTCCACTTGACAGGTAATCCATCATCCAGCGGCCGGACATAAGCACAACCAAAACATATTCACAAACTGACATGGCCAATGTCACATGCAGTGTTCCTGCTGAAAACCACTTACAGTACATGACATCTCTTTTTCTAACACTTACGGATTTCATGTTGATCTTGCAGCTATTGCAAAACTATCATTTAACCAGGCCACAGAATTTACAGAAACCAGAATACGCTTTTAAAGTCAAGATGACAAAGAAAAATAACTTCTATTTTAGCTGTCATTACTAAGGCCAGCATGCTATTGGTGAATGTTAACGCCGAGGCTTGACATTAACACATGAATTTTATAATTTTATAATGTAACAGAGCTCGACATTAATGCTTGTGTGGGACAAATAGATTTTTTGAAGGGGCAAGTGAAAGAGAATTTTTACTTGCCGAACTGGACAACTAATCCGATTAAAATGAAAATTTTATTTAAATTTTATTTTATTATATTTGGTGTAAACCGTAATTGATAATGGATAATCAACAATAACAAGGTCGCGCCAGTTGAGGCTCATGCAGCCTGTCTGGAGAAATCAAAACAAACGAACGCAACTGCACACAGAAGAAACATACTACTGTAAAAATGTAACTTAGTTTTTATATTTATAACAAAAAGCCTAGTTATGCAACATGATATGACCAAGAGACTGACGTTTTCCCTGAAAACCACGATGGCAAATTTGACAATGATTTTATACAAGAGTTCAAACAAGTAGTTAATATATATTTTAGTACAATATTGTCAATGTTGACCATTTTAGCTTGATCTGGTTAACGAAAATAGTTAGAAACAAAGATCACAGCAAAACAGTTGCGCATTTCTGTGCCACACAGCGGTGTTTTGTTACTGAATGATTTAACGTTTTTGAAGGAATCATTTGAGTCATTGATTCAGTGGTCCATTCACAAAGCCATTTGTTTCATTCTTGAATGAATCCGCTATCTGAACTAATCTTCTGAATGAATGCCTCAATGACTCACTCATTAAGACAGTCACTTGCTGCCACCTACTGGCGGTTTACTTTCATATTTAAAATTAGCTTATCTTTGCATTTTTTCCCCAACATTCCATATTTTTATACTTAAAGAATAATAATTATATACATCCATCCATACATACACACATACATATATTTAAAACTCCAAGCTTAACATTATTATTTGCTGTTATTATTCTGCAGTGTAAATGCATTCATGATACATTTCAGCTTCATTAAACTGCATATGTAATGTTACTTTAGCTGCTTCTGTTTCATCTGCAGTGGAAAGATTGGTTTTGTTAATACTGATTTAACTTTATTGGTAACAGCCCTATATTGTCTTGTTATATTTAGTGACGTTATCAATAAAATGTAAGAATTTGATATGAAAGATGGCATGCATTTAAAACAGTTTTGGGAAAATGCCCTTTAAATGGGCAAAAAATAACCTGGAAATCAATTTAAATAAACTGGAGTATGTAGTAACTTTAGTCATAAAATGTTATTTCCCAACAACAAATGTGTGTCCAGTGAAAATGCGGAGTGGCTAGTAATTTTGGAAAACCACTAGCCTCAGTGGCTGGTGAGCAAACATGTTAATGTCAAGCCCTGGTTAACGCCCATGTTTCATGTTGGATAAAACTGAAATCTGGACACTGAAATAATTATCACCTTTTTTTTCACTCAGAAAAATGAACATGAATATTCCAGAGGTAAAATAAATTTCAATTACAGTTTTATCTTCATTTAAAAAAAGCAAGCTTGTAGCAAAATGGCTAAATAAGTAAAATATAGCAAAATAAACAGCGAAATATCAAGTGAAGTAAGCAAAATAAACAAATAAATATCAAAAGAGGAAGATTCAATTGAATAAAATAAACTCTTGTCCTCATGTGGCTGAAATGAACAGGAAATGAGGTAATGTTTGTAAAGGCTGAAGATGGAGAGGAAATCTGTATTTGAGGTGTGATGCATTGATTCTCCATGACATGAATCTAATTGGGAAAACCCATTTCAGGTGTAAGTCCCTCCATGAACACCTTCCTCAGAACAAGAAAAGTAGTGACCCTGAAGATAATTCCCTCTATCACAGAGCGACCCTCAAGGTCAACAGCACAAAATCAAGCAATTTACGGCTCCATAGGCGAGTTTGGTTTCAGGATGATCAATGAGCACATCTCAGAGAGGCTCCACCTCAGACTCAATGTTTTTACAGCAGTTGTTTAACTGCATTCTTATATTAAACAATTCAGAGTCTCATTTCCTCCTTTGCGATTGCCAACTATAGTCCATTTATGCCTTATCTAGTAACAGGAAAATTGCTGCCCTAATATTTACAGAAATTCACACAATATGCATGTTGCATAAACGGTTCCGGATTTGTGAGCATTTATAAACAATACCTTAAGGTATATCTCATCTCAATCTGGATTTGCGCAAAATGAAGTGAAACAGACGGTGCATAGTGTATAAATAATAAAGTGAATGTTAAAATGAGGAGGTCTGGATGAGAGACTTTCAGAGACTCACAATGCTGCGTATCGATCCATGGCTGACTGCACGTCTCTGCGGTACACTGTTCGTAGAATCACCATTATAGGGTCAAACTCTTTCTCCCAGACTTCCGCTGGAAAACATACACACACACACAGAGACAGAGAATAAACGCAGGGTGCTAGTTATGAAAAGAAAACAAAAACAGTCTCAGTCTGCCACCCTGTGGCGAGAGCTGAGCAATGAGCTTAATAGTCTCGCATAGCCAGACCTTCAGACTGACGGCTGAAGGTCTGGAATAGATGGCCGTTTTTGTTGGCCAAGGCCCGCCCATGAGGACGTTTGACCGACAAACAACCAATCATAGTTTGTTTCGTTTAGTATCACTTTTCGGGGCGTGGAAATGTCGCCACAATAACAAACTGTCAGATGTATTTTAAAGATTCTATGCCGTTAACTTTAAATATTTCACACACTTTTGAAAATCCAGCATTTAGTTGACCCTGATAAGCGTTTGTTGTCACATTTGTAAACACGACGGCTTTCTTCTTTCGTGAGGGGTTTGGCGCCACGGCATCTTTGTTTCCTGGCGGACCGAAAATTAACGCGACACTCGCGTCTCCCGGAAATCCAGTTTAATTCAACCAGTCAGATGTCGACTTTGACATACATGTTTCCAGAAAAGTGTGCCATATGCCTCAGACGTTTAGCTAACGTTCCGTGGGCGTGACGTCTGAGGCTGAGACTATAACCTTAATGACCACAATACAGTCATTTAGTATACATAAAAAATGTTTTAGAAAATGAGCAGAACACCAGTATAAACTCATTGTTTAAACACTGTATAAATCTTGATTACATTTATTGAAGGAATGGATCAACCAATCCTGATATTTAGTTGGCGTATTACCTAAACTAGTGTCATTAGTCACAGTGACCAGACTATGAAATACATGTTAATAAATACAATTTGTTTGTCTAATCAGCATAAAAGAACGATTTCTGATCGTTCACGTGACATTGAAGAATGGAGTAAATGCAGCTAAAAAAAAAAAATCATCTTTGACACTGCAGGAATGAATTACATTTTAAAATATACTTTAAAATATATAATATAATAAAATGTTAATTAAAATTGTAATAATATTTCACATTATTACCATTTTATTTAATGAATTTTGATAAAACAAATACAGCCTTGGTGGGCTTAAAATACTTTAGATTTTCTTTTTTTTAAATCTTAAAAAATAAATTAAAAAAAAGAGCTGAATTTTAAATGTACAGAAGTCTGTTTGGTCACGTTCTGTAACAGGTAACAGAAACAAAGACACAAAGACAGATCTTGCTAGAGAGCAGATGCTTCTGTCCTAATGCAGAGAAATGTGTCGAACACCACAATCATAGACTCACATTGCCATCTGCAGGTAATGAGAGGTACACACAACAACTCAAAACTGTGAATATACAGGAAAATAGCCCATCATAGTCTATATGGCGAAACAATAAGGTGTGTCACCTTTAGGCGTGTACATGCCCTGCTGCATGGATCCTCCAGGCTCAAACACTGGGGCTTTAAAATCAGCTACAGCAGACAGCATCTCCTCAAAACTACAGCTGCCCGGCACCACACCGCTCTTAGGGTTCGGATTCTCCGGGATCTACAGCTACAGTCAAGGACAATCATCAAACTCCAACTTATGTAATCAAAATATTTGATTTAAGTCCACAGAGAGATCTGCAATGTGATTAATATGAAACAATTTAACATTAGCTATACAGTAAAGCCTGTGTGGCTGTGAAAATATTTGTCGTAATTTAGTTTTTCCACTTTCTCTGGCCAATAAGAAACCACTTTTATTTTTTATGAAACACCACTTTCACATGTGAAAGCAGTGACAGCAAATCTTTCAGATGTTTGTACATACATAATTTAATAACAGCTTCTTTGCATAGCTGCAATCTGCATTATATTATAATTCATGTGCTCAATTCTGATAAAGTGGCTCTTTTGGGACTGGGGTTCTTTCTGGATTTTAATTTAATTTAATTTAGCTAAAAAAGAGAGGGGGGGGGGGGGTAATTTGAATCTCATGATACAAAACCAAGTACAACTTGACAAGATGTACTAACGCTTGCAAAAACACAATCAAAGCAGAGTACTTATTGAACTTCCTGTGAGTGCATCATGTTTTCATGGTGAAAGGATACAAGATCCAGCAGGGAACTGTGTGTACGATCATTCATACACAATTGCGACACCATCTCCGCTCTCAAAATCTCATCATCCGACATTCCTGCAATGACACACAAAGAGAGAAAGACATGAGTTAATATCTCCATCTCTCTGAGTTTCCGGGAGGGGGGGGGGGGGGCAATCCACATGAGACAAGCTTGTGATATCACACTGTATAACGTGAAAGTCAGCTAGCTTTCACAGAACGTTTATAGAACATGCATTCACAATGCAGGTGTGAGTCCCATTAATTTTAATAGCTCATATTTATAACCAACTATAAGTGAATAGAATTGTATACAGCACTCTAAAAGAGTCATATTCTCAAGCTGTAAGAAGCCTCAGATTCACTGATTATCTTCTGTATGATGTCATATTACTGAGCTTCATTTTGTCAGCATTATTGAGATGGAGAAGATATGCACCTAAGTGTATTCTGAGACTGCACAGAATGACCAGGAAGGTCAGCGCCCCCTCCAGCATGGGTCTCTCCTGCTCTGAGTCCAGCACTGAGTTCTGATGCTGAGACGCCATCGTCAGCAAATCCACCACCTTGAACCTGATGTAAACACATAGCTTTTAGGAGCCATCACTGAGTGCGAAAACACAATCCAAGACCGAAATGTTGTCGCACCTCTCAAACACTGAGGAAATGAAGTAATCTGGATCCAGTCTAGACGCACACACCTGAAGACCAAAAATAGACTGAAATAAGTTAATCAAAATACTTTGTTCATCTTTGAAACACAAATTTATATATTTTTGATGAAATCCAAGAGCTCTTTGAATGAACTATCCCTTTAAGATAAATTACTAATGTCTCAGGAGGAAACATTCAGGATCCATTAACACTCAGTAAAATATCAGTAGCAATGGGCTTTTGGCTCAAATAGCCAGTAATGGTTAAAAACAAACTATAATAACTGCCTTAGCCCTCAATGAATGATGCAATTATTCAGATCAAACTGTCTACTGAAGAAAATTTGCTGCTGTCTTCTAACAACTTTTTCCTCAAAGGAAAATTAACCAAGAAAGGTTTAAGGAAAAAGAAGGAATATTCCTCACATTATTGGAAATATGAGAAACAATCATGTTGTCTAAAAAAAATTTAAGTTTTGATGTTGTAAGTGACAATTCTATAAAACCAAACAAACAAGATCAAAAGAGGCAGAATGGCTTTGACATATGAACAAAGTGGTAAAATTAATAAATAATTAGGGCTGCCAATTGATTACATCAAAATAATTGCATGATGTGCCAAATAATCAAAATAAAATCAGATGTGGCAAAGAATTTTGGACCCTGGATGAACACCTATTTCAGTACAGAAGTGTTAGGTGAGCGAGCGAGAGTGTCAACATGTTACCTGCAGGAGGTAGATGTCTGGGTCAATCATGGAGTTACAGAAGTGAGACTGGACATAAGTCATGGCCTGACCTTTAATCTGCAGTCCATTTCTCACCCACATATTACTATGGATCTCAGACAGGCTAGCCTGCACAAAAACACACACACACAGATCAACACATGGGTCCCGTCTGCTTATCACACACTGTGGCATTAGCTTCATAACACTGTCACATGACATCAAGTCACATGCCAGAAGTGAAACACGAGACATCAGTGAAGATTTATGACAAGCGGCTGCAACATTACACAACACAATGTCCTCTGCTTCAGCAGCATTAATACACTCACTGGCAAAATGAAGCCTTGTGTATGGCTGTAACATTTTAGCACCTACATCCAAATCAAAAGCACTATTACAGCATAAATAGCATCAGAGGGCAGAACTCATTTACAACTCTAGGGAGTCCTAATTCACAGGATTTTCTTTCTTCCATTAAACATATCTTTTTGTGTTTTACAGAATGTCCAGGTTAATTCCATACAACACAAGTGCATGTGCTTTACACAGTCAAGTTCCAAAAAGAACAATATTTGACCCTCGACCACAAAAACCAGTAATAAGTAGCTCGAGTGTATTTGTAGCAATAGCCAAAAATATATTGTATGGGTCAAAATTATAGATTTTTCTTTTATGCCAAAAATCCTTAGGATATTAAGTAAAGATCATGTTCCATGAAGATATTTTGTAAATTTCCTACCGTAAATATATCAAAGCTTAATTTTTTATTAGTAATATGCATTGCTAAGAACTTCATTTGGACAACAAAGTACGAATTTCTTAATTTAAAGCTTATTTATTCAGCTTTCAGATGATGTATAAATCTCAATTTCAAGAAACTGACCCTTATGACTGGTTTTGTGGTCC